>NC_090926.1:933909787-934598487 GCF_040938575.1 Ambystoma mexicanum | reverse complement strand
TTGCATGTGTGAAGTGCGTGTCAGATGTATGTATGATATCATATGATATGATTTGTCATTTATGTACTATGGGTAAGTGAGTGGTGGATGAATGAGAAGAAATGCGATAGTGTGTATGTTTGAACGTTGTGGGTGTGTGTGTGCCTGTGTGGAGAATGCAGTGAGAGCAGATGTAAGAGAAGGTGTATGAGTGAGTGACTTGTGGGTGGATGAGTAAGAATGTGATAGTGAGTGTTTGAATGTTCTGGGTGGAAACACGGGTGTTATACGCATCTGAAGGTTGTGTGCCATCACTTCCTCTGATGTCACCGGTGGGCAGGGTGAAATGACATCACTTCCGGTGATGTCATCAGAGGTTAAGGGTTATGAGATGTCACTTCCAATAACCCTGGCATTTTGGTGAAATGACGTCCTTGCGTACAAGTGCAGTGATAGAGGCGGGGAATCTAAAATCATCCTCAAGAAGTCCTCCACAAATCTCTCCTCATTGCTCATTCCCGGGGACCACAACTAGGTGTGTATTCTTACTTCTGGAACCTCTACTGCATCACACTTTGCCTGCAGCACCATCAACTCTTGACTTTAGTCAAGAATCTTTGTTTGCAACCCATGGACATCATCTTCAGTCTGAGCAATCTGTTCCATCGCCTCAGTAGTACCTGCGCTCGCCTTCTCCAGCCAGGTTCACAAAGAGTGCACACTGGCATATAGTTCTTCCAATTTGGAAATGCCAGATGCAAATCCATCCACCCTTCATCATGCTGTGGGTGTTGACCACGAATATGCAAATCAGCTACTGGTTAGTCGAGGAAGCGAAGAAAAAAATGAATAAAGGGGAGGAGCAATGCCACAGCACGCAGGCATCACCTGCATCACTGCATCACAGTCTGCTTGACCATGCCCCCAGCAGCCACCTTAGAGCCCAGTGCATAAGCACTTTAATCTTCTCCACAGGGCTCACAGCACACAGCATGCAGGAGCTTCAGTGCCTGAATGCACAGGTATTCCCAGTGACCAGCTTCAAGCAGAAGGAGAACTCTGCAGGGCCTCGCCACCAGTGGTGCAGACTGCATCTGCAGCAAGCTGCAGTGCCACAAAGCGGCCACAAGACCCCCATGAGGCCTGCCGACTTTAGCAACAAGGCGAGGAGGTCTTCCATGCTGAAGACAATACCCGTTTCCACCGGGACCGACAACCTTCACACAGTCCATACACATAGGGCCTGGGCAGCTGGCCACCGACGGCTGCACACTTCTCTCCCAGCCGCCACAGTACACCGCTAATCCCAGGCCAGTCACAATCGGTACTTTGAAGACTCCAGACAGCCAGGATTACAAATAAAGGTTAGATGTGGCACGGGGATCCCAGACCAAGCGGCCGCCATACTTTATTGCACAACAGCGCCCCATCAATCAACATTTACTTTTGCATGGCATTGATAACGTGGGCGATTTGTTAGATTTCTGCATTCATTGGTTGTTGTAACAATACAAAAAAACATCATTTTAAAAAAATGTCCATATTATCTATCATCGGATGACTTACATTTTAACCACCTGCAATAAATGGAAAATCTTCCACTCGCATTTAGATTCAGCTTATTCATTAACCTTTTGGTACCAGAAAGGTTAATAAAATGCTGCTTTGTATCAAATCTGATATCGTAACACTTACTGTGCACGAGGTATTTTATCAATTCATTCATTGTACACTCATCATCCAGAGGTGTTGCCAGAGGAGTCTTTTGTGGCCTTCAACTGGATTGTAGGCCAACTGATTTTCCTGCCTTCCTTGTAACTAATAAAGAATGTTTTGTGGCATACAGACTTAGCATTCCAGAGTGCAACGTTCAGTAGATGTGGTAAGGAAGAGTAGAGTAGCTGAGTCTCAGAGGAAGAGAGGCGAGGTATGGTTATCTTGTCAACTTCGTTTTTTTGGAAATATGAGCTGCTAGAGAGATGGAGCAGTGAGAGTTTTGAGATGTTAGTTGTATGATAGGGATAGGAAAGGAGGAAGTTGTAGCATGATTGGAGAAAGACTATTGTGAGGTGAGTAGGAAGAGCAGAAGGATTTAATTCATTGGAGGTGAGTACTGTAGTGTGGAGAGATAGCACAATAATTAACAAGCTACGAGTACTCACAGGTGGAGTAGGGAGAAAGGCAAAAGCAAAGGCTCATACGCTTAGAGACCAAGAGGCTTGTCAACATCCGGTCTCCAGCCTTCACTGTGATGCCGCCAGCTGGACGCCCCAAGGGCGTCCCGAAGTGATGACACATGCTCTTGTCACCTGATCGCCTAGTCCATCAGTGGTTGGTCTCTGATGTTTTCCCTGCTGTTGCTGGGATTTGGTGATTTCTTCTTGATTGGTGCTCCCAGAGGAGTCTCTTGTGGCCTTCAGCTGGAGACTGATTTCTAATTCTAATGCCAATTCATCACAAACACAGTATCTCATAACATAGTTATTATGTCAACATACACCACAATTGATTTCACAGCACTACCACTGCCCACTGAACATATACTCTTGACTGAAATAAAGGTTTCCTGAAATAATGGGTGGAGCAAGATTTGATCACAAGCGGTTATTCATTAAGGCACTCCTCTCAGCCGAGGGCTCAAGCTATGGTCCACCTAAACCCATCTTAAGCTGAAACTGTCAATATCACGGTGCACTAGCATCACTTTCTACTTTTTTTACCACAGAAAATGATGGCTTCCCAAGGATCCCCATTGCCGTCTCTAATTACAAAACAGAATTTATCAGAAGACCCATTGCAATGAGTGTCCTTTAATTGAAAAACCTCAAAGCTCACAAAATTCCACAAAGATTAGCGTTTAGAGAACAATGGTGCTGAATCAACATGTAATAGGCTCAGTAGCAACCACAGGAAGAAGAAGAGTTGCAATGCACATCCATCTTGTCACTGTCTGGATAGATACTCATCCTATAGATAGTCACTGCACTCTCAAAGATGGTAAGTTTCAGCAGCCGTCTCTCCGTCCTCCTTTTCTGTCATCCACGGTTTTGGTGTGTGTGTCCTGAGTCCTAGTACAGTCCCCCTTATATAGCAGAATGACATCACTATGTTTACAACCTAGGGGAAGTACCCTTCAATAATCCCTGCCACCAGGTTTGGACAGTTTCTCTCTTTTCCACTTTATTATCATCCTTTGCTCTCATTTCAACCTTTTGGCAAACACTAGTTATGTATCATAACTTCAGAATTGTACTAGCCACTGCCATATGAAACATATATTCTGATTGAGCTGACCTTGGGGAATTAGATAAGCCAACCACCAAATCCGTACGATGTAGTATGGCCAGGTGTCAAATTTGTGTTGTTTTCATAAAATGTACAACAGTTATGAATATATAAATCATCAAGCATATTCCCACTTTAATTTTCCATCTTTTCACCCACTTTTACATTCGTCACATGTCCAGATCAGCCAGAAACCTAGTCTAACTGGCCATTACAGTTCCCAGAGTCCCAGGTAAATGAAATTTATATCCCCAAAACCGCCTGGAAATGACATGCACAATGGCATAAATTTGAGATCAATCTCATTCTGATGGCTGAGCAAAATCCCTTAAACGAAACAGTCTTTTAATATCAATTGGGAGGGTCTGTTCAACATGTGGGAGGGCCGCTTCATCCCCCACCACCCTCTGTCTCCCTGCGTTCAGCCTGTGACCAGTGTTTTTTTATAAGTCACTTTGAAGTGGTGGTGGCTCGTTTGAAAGGGAATGAAACAAGGGCTCATAAATTTGGAAGTGGGGCATTTCATTGTAAAGTTTAGAACTCAGCCAGGGCAGGTTTTTCCTGAAGTAAGTGTCTCTGCACATGTTTAGAGGAGTTTTTCACATGTCTCTTCAAGTTTTCATGACACATGTTTCATGACGCATGATTTCATGACACATGCCTAGTCATGTCTTCATGTTCACAGTTTTTCACAGTGTCTCTTCACATGTTTACAGGAGTTTCAAGCAAAAGCCAGGCCGCTTTTGTTGCAGCGTTGAAATTCTTGGCACTCATGTGAAAATAAAAGCAAAAGCCAGACCGTTTTTGGTTGCCGTGTTTAAATGACTGCTGTTCCTGTAAAAAGGACTTCTGTTTTGGGCCTTTAAATTCACCGCACAATGTGTCAGGCTTGAGGTATCCTCCATCTGCCATCTTTCCTTACAGCTGTTCAGCACTATGGCGGAAGCAGTTATTTGTTCCACAGCCGCTATCCAGAATGAAAATCTGCCCCTCACTACTGTGTTGGTGTTATCGTCACACCTTAACCTGACAGAATATGAATGGCATTTGTTCCTTGAAGTGTCCTTTCTGTCACCCTCAACACAACTCATAATTAACTGTCAATTACTACAAATGGACAGTGCAGGTCAGTACTTGTAGGCATTAAATCATCCAATTGAACATCGCTAACATAGCTACTAATAATGCGAGACAGGAAGACTTTGCTCTTATCGTAAATTAGAAATTAAACAGCGCACATATGCCACTGTGGGATTGTCTAGCACTGTTGTAGGTCAGAACCTGCGTCCGTGGGCGAGGGAGTGTGCACTTAGAGTGTGCCATCTAGTCTATAATAACAGAAATGTTGCCAAAGCTTTTTCCACACAACTCTTTTAGACACAAATATTATTACCCAACCGAGCTGGTAGACATTTAACAACATTGGAAGGATGAAATATAGGAAGCTACTTCTTGCAGAACACACATAGATCTCAGCAGCAAGCGCGCAACCCACTAAGCTATCGTAGTGTGTAAATGTCCCAAAAATTGGAAGCACTGCAGGTGGTAAACGCTGTGGTAGATTATGCTTACTGATTTTCCTTTTCCTTTCATTCAGGTTGCCACAAAATCGACTGCAGTCACAGAATGTCACCAGCTGGTGCTATGCGGGAAGGGCCATTGATGGGCCAATGGCATCCACAGGTGTGAGTTTAAGGGAACTTTCCAAGAAGTAAGGTGCCCCCTTTGTTGCAGCTCAGAAATGAAAAGAGTGCCAGAGCTTGACTCTTGGGACAGATAAGGAATCAGCGACATCTTGCCTTTGAAGGGACAGCAGCCCCCCAGAGAAAGTACTGTTTTCAGATGCCCCATTGGTAGGAATGCACAGATAACTTTAATCCCAAAGCTGGCTTGCGCATTTCATTGGGGCTGCACACTGGGAAGCCCCCTTGCATACATTTACATTAGTGCAGCAAGGGCGCTTCCAAAACTAAATTATCATCGGCTTGGGAGCGCATTTCACTCTAAGTGGCCCTTCGCATGCATGTCATTGTGAAATACCAACAAGAAAAAAACACTGATTTACCTTTTTGAGGTGTAGAAATCCATTCAAGTCCATTTTTCTCAAGTTCACTTAAGGGAAGATGCATGTCAGGGTCAGGAACGACACGGGCACTCCTGCTCTCCCTCCACTCCCCATCTAGGCCTTTTCCAAACAGGCACAGGGACATGGGTTTCAGTTCTGTGCCTTTCAAAGCACAATGCAGGGGACAGCTTAGCACAATCGCGCATGTAGGGGAGGCGGGGTGCTGATTGCACACATTCTGAAGCCCTTTGAGAATAGAGGGCATGTTTTTGTTTGGAAAGGGGATGATGCATTAATGCACCCCTTCCTTTGTGCCAGAAAACACGTTTTAGAATCTGACCCAGTGAGTGTTGTTCCTTTGTGAACTGAATTGCCTCATGGTGCTGGACCATACACCTGCTTGTAGTAGCTGCGCTACCTCGTGGCACACTGTATAGAGAACTGTGCTGTTTAGGTGATTTCTGGGTCAGTGCAGGGAAAGGAAGTTTCGACCCTGTATGGATTCCTTTGGACATAAGCCATTACATAGCTGTTGCATATCACTGGCACAATACCCACACATTTAGATAGTGAATGTGTGTGCTCCTGTGCAGTGCGCGCACCTACAGGAAAGCACGCCCATGTGCAAAGTACACTGAGGGAACAGGCAAGCCATGTAAGGTCTGGCCTATCTCTTCTTCTGGAGAGTTTGACATATTGTTTCTGGGAGGAAGGCTTTTACGGATTCAAGTCTGGTGTTTGCGGAAAAACAGCCACTGATGTCCATTCTAGTTTACCCAAAAATGTTACATAAGAACATTAAAGGCCGTCACCTGATGCCAAAATACTTTGGTGCAGGATAAAATGGTTCTATTTTCCATGTGCCTGTCAGTAATCAAAAGTGTTTATGCAAGTGCGCCTTCCCTGTGAGAATGTCATTTTTTCCATGTTTCGCTAACACTAGAGTCCGGTCCGGCAGCAGATGCTCGTGCAGTCCGCAGAGGAGCCCTGGAGCGCGGTCCAAGGCGAACCGCTAGGGTAGTCTCGTATGGCCGTGATGCTTGGCTGAATTCAAAGGGTATGGAGGGACTGAGCGTGTGCCTATGAAGCTTTCACATGTGCGTGCATGTGGATGCTCACCTGTGGTATAAGCACACCGACCCCCCACTTCCGAGTCCCAGGGCCAGTGTATTCCTTAGAATAGAACAATAGCAGGATTCATCCTGACCTTCATTGTACACATCCGGGCAGGCTCGGACTGGCCTATAGGGCAATAGGCACATGGCCGAACCAAAAAACTCAAAATGCTGGTGTGGGCCAGTTTTGTGGCCAATTTGGGTTAGTTTGATGAGTTACTTCATGCGGCTCGTAGTTTTGACCAGTGTTGCTGAATACACATTCTTTAAAATTCACATCACATTTTATCAAAAAACTCCCCCTTGGGTACTATTCAAGCAGTCTTTCACAAAAGGAATGAATAGCCATTTGAAACTCGGGACCACTTTTTCATTGGTGCCCTAGACAATTTTATGGGCCAGTCCGACCATGCATCTGGGTCACAACCTCACCCACAAGCATGAAGTTGCAACTGGAAAAGATGCAGCTTAAGTAAAGATCACAACCTTTGACCTATACCTCTCCACTACCAAATTCATGAGAACCTCAATCGACGTCATCGGCATTTATGAATTGTGCACCCTGTCGATATCACGAAATACTGGGAATGAGAACCACGGTCGGTGTCCCTTAACTTCATCCTTTGCATGTGTGTCCCACTATGTTTTATTTTTCTTATTTTTTGCTTTGGTTGCAGGAACATCATTTCATTAATTACAGTTTCTGTAAATCGACTGACTGGACGATCTTTCATCCAATAAGCCCCAGACCATAGCATGTGACAGTGGCACCTGAACGTGGCACTCGATTCTACGGTTCCAAAAAGGTGTTTCATTTTGAGAAGTGTTCCATCACTAGAATAAGTGGATATTTGTAGGAATTAAGAGCTACGCTGGTGATGGATGCCCTGGGAGGATGTGGAGTAGAGAGCTGGTACGCGTACATTTCAGAGCTGCGGAAAGTTGAGAAGTGAGGTTAAGGATTGATACAGATTTAGGCAAAATTTGTAAACAGTATTTTATAATCCAATGCAAGCGATGAAACGTTGAATTATTGAAACAAATAAATGATTTGAAATTAAACCACACTAAACTACAATAGAATAAACACATGCCCCTTACAAAGATGGTTAATGCCCTGTAAGCAGTAACTGAATGCCAAGAAAGACAACGCTGGCAGTCTGCCCTTATGCAAGTCATGGCAAACCCACCATGGTAAATGTAGTAGGGCTTTTATTGACTGAGTTGCCAAAGAGTGCCAAGTGGAGAGATGTGGGTTGGGCAGTTCACAGAACACTATTAAAGTTCGAAGGGTTGAAGAGGTGAACGGGGGAGAGGATAGTTATAGTGAGCCTTGCCACTTATTATTGTCTCCCTAGTTGGAAATGGGACCGAAAATTGACAGCACTTGCCCTCTCCCCTTGAGAATTGTAATAGTCTACATCTAGGAGTAAACAAAAAACTACTAATCCAATTGCAATTTATCCAAAATAATGCTGCTCAACTTATTTTGACTCGCAAGTCCTGGGACAATATCTCAATAGACCTAAAAAATGTCAACTGCCCCCCACCTCCCCCCCGTTGCAAGAAGAATAACACAGAAAATCAACTGTATGCTTTCCAAATCCTCCATAACATGGCATCTAAACACATGAACCCTAACAGAAACACATACATATGTACTTCCAAGGCTGATAATAACCTTACTACACCCAGGTTTGAAAGACTGAGACACTGAGGGAGCTCCTCAGAGTGCCAGGTCCAAACTTCTCAAACAACTTCCCCACAACCCAGAAAACAAAATATACTTGTCTTTCTGGATGACGGCCACAGATGGCTTTAGGGCAAAATGGTCACGTATCACGGCACCCCATTTGGGAGGCTGGGTAGGTGGCGCAAGGCACATGGATGCTTGATGCAAAGAAGTCTGTGCCCATTTTTATAAAAATCATAAATAGCATAGTCTATTTTAGAGTATGTTGGTAGGCTGTAAACCTGTTGCATCCATTCAGATCAATTTTCAATTTCTCACGTATTGCTTCCTGTGTTTACCATGGTGTAACTTCTGTAGCATGTTCACATTTTTTTAGACAATATACTGTACACTTGCAAATTAACATTGAAAATGTAAGTGCTTATATGATTCAAATGATAGTTTAGTGTGATAAAGGATACAGAGATTGTTTTTCATATTCCAGATCGAGTTTCATACTCTGACAAGGTTGACTCTGCATTTCCTATGTCTGATTTTAATAAACTTGCACGTACATATACTTTGGGGATTGTAACACCTACTATGTATAAAACACCTTACCTGCACTCGATTGCACAAGCTATAAAAGAAATGCAGCATCTGTATGGTGCACTTCTAGAGCTCAGACCGTCCTTGTAAACAATTGGGCATGAGAACCCAAAATGAAGCCATAAAGTGTTAGTAGAGAGAAGTGATTAGTTAGCCAAATTCAAGACTGTGTAGCCAAAATGTTCCGGCTCTAATTCCAGTTTAACACGATATAATACAGTGATCCTGAACCCACCATCTATCTCACTGTATCATACTATGCTGCCTTTTGTACAAATGTGTACCCTGTCCCAATTTTGGTCAAATTGTTTAGGGCATTGTCTACTCTTTCCTGTTACTTTTTGTATGGAAATCTATACAAAAGTAAAGGATGTAAAAAAACATTTCACATAAAAATATATATATATATGAACTGCATGCTGCACAAAGCATTTGAAAGAAAAACTTGCAAGGAAACATTGTGCTGTCAGCAGAGCAGCTACAACAAAAGTATATTTGTTCACAATAAATGACAAAGGCCCAAAATGATTATTTTCAATTACATAGAAGTATATAGCAATCTGTATTAAATGGAGAACAGCCAATCTAGGATGAAAATGCGTATTTTATAGAAAAGTGAAAATTGACTTGAGGCCTACATTTTTTCTTCTTTCTTCTTTGCAGGACTGAAAATCAGCATTATACAATGTATTTATTTATTTTAATAATTTTTACATGTATTGAAACGTGCAAAGCCCTTGGGCATCTAGGCACTAGTTACAGACATGAAGCATTCAGTACAGCAGGTTCATAAGGTCAAGTGTGTTCGAGTTTTTTTCTGAACATGTGATAGTAAGGATCAGAGCGCAGGGGAAATGGAAGATTGTTGCAGAGGTTAGCTGCCACCACCGGGAAGCTTGATCCTGTGGCTCTTTTGTGTCTGAATCTTGGATTGACAAAGCAGTGACTTGGGGTGGATCTCAGGGGTCTGGATGGCATATGCATGGCAAGTTATTGTGCAAAGTAAGTGGGGGCATTGTTAGACAAACATTGATGAGTGATTGATAGGATTTTGAATTGAATTCTCTCCCTGACTGGGAGCCAGTGGAATGATCATCTAGCCTCAGAGATGTGCTTATGTTTGTTCAGGTTTAATGATTCCTAGAGATATTTGAAGGGTAAATATTGAGCCACAGGAGCCTGATTGCAAAACTATTATAATTCCCCTAATGAAAGAACAACCTCAAATATTGAAATGTGGAAATTAAAGTGACTTTAAATGCTACATTTGTGAATGAAACAAGTAACTTTGGGATAGAAAGCAAAATTGCATGTTCTCTGACCCCAGCAACGGTACTGAAGCGATGCTAGTTCAAATGAAATGAAACCACTGTTTGAGGCTAGGAAATGCACGTTATGGCACAGCCTGGGTTAGACAAAGGCCAAATGTTCTCTTCGTTATCAGAAGCAAGCCTATGGGGCATAACAGATGATACCCATTAGCAGTTTGCATTTGTCCCTGGGGATATCAAACAATTCCTTAAAAATACAGATATTCTGAAACATGGGTTTACAGTGGGTGCCCCAATGTATCAGCAACGTTCACCAACCAGGCCTTCCATTACGCATGCCATTCACACTTGTAGGGAAATGAAGTCTGACATTTGTGACAGTAAGTTTCTGTAATCACTCAAACCAAACAGGACTGTCAAAAAAAGACTGTGAGCATCCTAATTTCAAAGAACCTCCTGAAAATAGTGCCATGACAATGATGGCATCTGGGGGTCATACATGGCCCAGCTCTAGGCCTCAATGCACCAACACCATGTGGCCGTTGCCAGGTCAGGAAAGGGAGTGCTATTGAATATTTTGTCAAACACATTTTAGGAAAATAAGTACATTATTGAAATCTTACATCTGGAATCATATTTTCCTGAATATTATTTGAAAGGGACATTGCATTAACATGGGATAAATGGGCTGACTGGTAGACTGTCTGGAAGAAGGAGTTATAAAGAAAGACTGACAACAACAGGAGGGAGAATAGAAATGCTTGCTTTACTTTGGACTAATTTTGCATTGCTCGCAGATCATTGTGTGAGGCTTATACGGAAATCAATGCCAGGCCTTCCTTGGTGGAAGACAGGTCCAATACAGAAAATACGGAGGGATGGGATATATCAATTGACTGTACATCATGGGAAATTAGCAAATATTTCAGAAACATAAGTGCTTCTGGAAACATAGAATTTGATCAAATAGATCTAAATGGAATGTCTATTGTGAAATCCCAGACTCTCTTTCTGTACAGACTGGGAGCCACATATTATTTCACTTTGAACATGCCTAGAAAAATAATGCAATTTAAGTAATGCCCTGGTTATATTACCCAGCAGACGATTTTTAATTGCCACCTTGCTCAATGAAAAATGACAAATTTTCAATTCCTACTCATTAATGTAATAGAAACGCAATTGAAGGGAACCTAACAAACATAAAAATATGTTTGTTAAATATACATTTTTCTTTTTGCAAGAGATATACAGACAGGAATTTCAAGCAGCCTGTCTTCAAAACGAGTGTTTGTTTGAAACACTGCCATATCCATTGTTAAAGACAGGAGGACGCCATTTTTAATAAGTGAAAAGCAGAGAGAGTTACATAGGCACATATGTTCTGATTTAATTTTGTTTTCTACAAAATGAAATATTTGCCCTGACTCCACATTCACTGTTCAACATATGGTGACAGTGTGCTCAGTGCAAGCCAAATGTACTTTGGCCGATGTGCCTTATATCAAAAAAGTATATATTCAAGTTAAATGCAGCTTTGAATATTGACCAAGCATTGATCATTCATCATTGTTACAATCATTGGCATTGGGATTTCCTAAAGAATAGTCATAATGTATAATTTGTCATTGATCAAAAGCAAGTTGAAATCAAGCCATATTGTGGTGAGCTTCAGAATCAAGTGACACAGTTTTTGAGTCACATGACATTTATAAACAGTGAATTGAGGTCCAAATTAAACTTCAGGGAGACTATAATGACAAATCTGCATGTAATAATGCACTATTTGTCAACATTATGACAGTAAAACAATTAATCGTGGTATTAAAACAAGAAAATAACAAACTCATTCTTAATGAAGCTGAGCCGCAAATGGAATTTGATCAAATTAATTATAATTTAAGTGTCATTTCACCCAAGAATGTGATGCTCTAATCCATGAGAAACATCAACTGATAAAAAAGTGAACCAGGCACATGCAAATTAATATTTTAGCCTAGTCTCTTCGCTAGACTGGGCCAATGTGAAATATGAAATTTTGTGTGCACAATACCGATTGAAACAAATACAGATTCACCTGAAACATGCGGTCCAAAGGAAAAGTCCTTTGAAAAAGAAATTCTGTACTGGCAAGGGAAAAGTCACAAGAGTTCTAACATAATTCAAACTTGACAATTTAGAAAATACATTTTTACAATACAAGCTGACAGACTTTTCAACTTTCTATTGCAAAATGGTGGAAACGAATCAAACCTGAATGTGTAATTTCAGAGAACAGTTAGTAAACAGAAAGCAGAACATTATTTCTGGTATGAAACATTACGCTAGGAAGGGACTATAAAATGTCCTTACAACCACCCATCAGACAACCGCAGAGACAGGGGGGTTATTCCTATTCTGCCAGAGGTTTCATTCCACCTACCTGAAATGTCTTATGTGCATGCCTTATATGCCGGAATCCTGAACAGAAAAAGAAGTTGTGAGCCATCTAAAATCCTATCTTCCAAACATTTATGATTAGGAAGGAGAGCATTCATTATAAGACATAGATGACTTCTCGCCCTTATCAGCTTGAAAGGTGCTCCATTCAGTATGTCAAGATAGACTGGAGTGGAAATAAAAATACATCTAAACCTGAGGAAACATATCAAGACGGAATGAACAAGAGAAATCATGTAGCTCGTTGACTGAGATAGAAAGCGACAATGTTCAGCCCAAGAAGGGCATTTTAAAGGTATTCTCCCAGCAGGGAGACTGCAAGGATTATTCAAGGCCATCTAAGAGAAGAGACAGTATTTATTTTCAACCCTCACAGGAAGAGGCCTGCTAATATCCAACCTCTAAGGAGGGATCCTGGGGAAATAAACCTGCAAAATCTCAGAGAAAAGAACAAAATGTGGAGCCTGGGTCCAGTGCAACTACAAGGCAATTCTGAAATCAGTGTAGTAGGCAGAGCCCAGATGACAACAGGGAATGGGACTGCAGCAGTAGCTCTGACTCTGAGGGATCATGGGCTCAGGTTCAGAGCAAAAGAGTAGATCCCAAAAGAGTTTCATCAAAAGACAGCATAAAACAAATTAAAGCAATCAAAGGTTTTATGGTCCCTTATCACAAAAACACAAAATATTCTGTGTAGGAACATCTACGATTGTATGATCAAATGATGTACTCATTTGGAATAAGGAGTGATGTCCATAACATGCAGTATGCAAAAGGAAGTTCTCTCCTAAATTTTCCAGCTTCTTTGCATGGCTGGTCTACTGATAAGGCAGACATTTTAAAAGACATTTCTACACACAGAAACCCCCAAAAGGCCCTGAAATGTGCATACAATATGGTGTGTGGCAAGTACCACTCTCCAAGAGACTTTGCCCATTAGTTGAAGTGTGCATTCACTTCTTGGTGGGTAAACACCAACAGTAGGGATTACATTACCACATGTTTTCACACTCTTCCAAAATACATGGCCACCAAGTTAGTGAGTGACTTCGATGATTTCAGAAGTCTCAAATGGGTGATTGACTCAATCTACCAGTATTTATTAGGTCAAAAAAGCATACAGAAAGTATAAATAATCCTAAAACTCCCAAACCACCCACAACGCCTACAACAGCAAAAGTGGAAGAGGTGAATAGCATTTCTCCTTTTGTTCAGGAGGCAGAAGGGTCATACAATGCTCCTCTGACGACCAGACATAATGACCAACTGAGAAGTCATTCTACCCAGTCCCATTTGAGCAGTGCTAAACCTGTGTTCCAAAATACAGACCCCTCTCACTCTAGTACATGTATAGGTCCATGGTACCTGTGTTGTAGGTCCAACGTGCCTACTGATACACTCGCATGCTACAAGGGGAGTACAAATCAAGAAACAGTTCAGAATGTCTTGCAGCAAATAAATCGATCAACCCCTCCAAATCAAAATGTTAAAAATACTTACACCTTAATCTAAATTTCCAAAACACATTTCCTCCCCTCCTCCTAGATTCCAGGACAATAGAGCCCAGAATCAAGGGCAGTGGAGACTTAGAAATAAGGCACTGCAGAAGTAATTTTAAAAAATAAGTTACCTTGCTAGCAGGCATTGTTACAATTCCAAGGAGCAACAAAGGTATGAGAAAATACCTTCATACAGTTCTGAGGGAGTAAGTAAGATCTCTCAACTTCAGTGACAGAACAAGGCATTGACAGAAAATATAAGACAGATGTTGAGGGCCAAACAAAACTTTTTGCCTGCAAATATGTTTCCAAAAATTCTCCAAAGCCCGAAAGGTTCTCAAGCCAACCCACTGAACGTAATCTAAAAGAAGGATGTACGGACATGGTGGTGACCCAAAGTCAAGTTCAAGTAATACATGACATCAAGAAAATTCATGCAGAGCTGTCCAATAACTCACTTTCTTTGTGAAATACAATCTAAAGACGGTAGATTGTATGTTCTGACTCAGATACAAGGTCTGTGTTATTTGTCAGCTCTAGTAGACACAGGGCCACTGGTGACCATGAGTTCAAAACATACTTTTAACCAACTCAATCTAGGAAGGGATGAGAGTAATAAAATCCCTCTAAAACATTTTCTAGGAGAATTTGATTGAAAGTATATTTCTGTATATTGGCTTGTGGATATGGAGATCAAAATTGGGTGACACTATGACTCTATGTAATTTATTTTGTTCAATGTTTGCTTTTAATATGTGCATGATGTATGCTTTATGTAATTGCTTACTCTGTTTATTGAAAATGTGAAATAAACTAATCACAAAGAAAGAACTGGGCACCACTCTCTGAAACATGTGGTGCTGGTCATGATCACTAACTTGCAATGACAGTGAGCTTTCAGCTTCTCAGAGGAGTAGAGGTGCTCCTGATGCAGACTTTATCACAGCTCAAAAGGAGCATCCCATTATTGGAAGTCTGATATCAAACCAGATACAGTGAGCAAAACGTGGTTGTAGACCCTCCCGAGTTGGAACTTTCACATAGAACAGGTTATGTGGCTGCGTTTGTTCTTGGTAGTGGGGCTCATGGACCTTTTTGTGATATTAAACCATGTCCATTACACAGCTACCTCCAGTCAAAGGGGATATCATAAGACACTAGAAATACTGCAAGACGTTGCTTACTGCCCAAATATAGGCCAGGATCTCAATACCTATTTAAAGGGGTGTCTTGTGTGTGCTCAATTCAAACCAAGTTCTCTCAAGTAGAGTTCCTCTACAGAAATGAAGGATGACATTATGATGGTCTGATTTGCAAGTAAACGCCATTGGACCATAACTCTTTCTTACACAGGTAACAAATACATGCTGACGGTGATATGACTCTTCACAAAGTGTATTGGGTGCCATCCTGCCCCACATTTTAAGGCCTAGCAGACACCACTTTGATGATCAACCACATATTAGACCACATAATGAATCGGTCTGTTCCTATGCAAATGATTGAGATGGACAGAGATAGTCATTTTATGACAAAGATGTGGCTAATCTTAGAGTGAGAAGAAAACTCCACATTGCCTACCCCAGGTGGGTGGGGTGGAGAAAAGAGGTTTACGATTGACTCTGGATCAAGTTGGGACATATGATTGCTGCTTATACTGATGGTCCTCAGATCTACAACTTCTTCTGCCACAAAGTTGTATCCGTGCTGCAGAGACTTGCCTATCACTGCAGGTGTCAAGGGGACACATGTGACCCCTGAACCTGCTCTCGGCCACTAGAGAGCAGGGGCTGCAGATCAGGGTACTGACGCAGCTGGGCTCAGGTGTACATTATGCTTTTTGGATGGAATAAAGGGAAATCTACTGATCAGGTTTCCCTTTTTAATAAGCTCCATCCAAAGGCAATTGATGGAAAAGGATGCTGGGGGACTAGTTTTGGGCGATCTGGTCCCTGTGTGAATCTGAAGGGACAGGGCTCCAGTCGCAGCAGCAGATGGAGTGATTAGCAAGGGAGGATTAGAAAAGGAAAGTCTTGAGAAGTTTACGGAGCTTAAGAAGATCCAGCTCAAGTCTGAAAGGCGGTGGGAAGCAGTTCCAGAGGGAAGAGCCAGCCGAGGAAAGGGATCTACCTCCCACTCTCTGCTTTGAGAAGCATTTGACTGGCAGAGAGTTGGAGACAGAGGCCCAAAGGACTCTGGCCGGGAGGTATTTAGTGAAGGAAAGCTGGATTAAAGAGGTCCCAGGTCCCAGGCTCCAGACAGCCTTGTGGATGATGCAAAGGGTTTTGTATTTCATCCTTGCGCTCACCGGCAGCCAGTGGAGAGATTTTAGGGCTGGAGAGATGCAGTCTTTGGGCTTGAGGCCAAGCATAAGTCTTGCAGTCCTGTTCTGGATTAGTTGAAGAGGGAGAAGGGAGGAAAGAGGAAGGTTGAGGAAGAGGCTGTTGCACTAGTCAGGCATAGAGAGAACCAGGGATCTGGAGAGGTTGGGCTAGTTTATGGAAGAAGGTGAGGAAAGGTAGAATGCCCTTGGGGAGGTGAAACTGCAACTTGGACTTCTTGGAAAGGTCTGTGATGTGTGGAGAGAAAGAGAGAGAGAGGAGTCACAGAGGAGCCCAAGGTTTATTACCTCACAAGTGGGTGAGGTGAGAGGACCCAGGGAGTCTGGCCAGAGAGTGGGTGGACACAGGAAGCAGGCATCCCATTGAGAAGAATCTCTGTCTTACTGGCATCAAGGCTGAGATCACTGGCAGAGGGCCAAGCCTGAATAGCAGTCAGGCAGTTAGGTATGATGGAGGGGTAGGAGGAGGTAGAGTAAGGCAACTGTAAAGAGAGCTCTGTGTCATCTGCGTAACACTGTAAATGAGAAGAGAAAGTAGAGATCAGGAAGGCCAGATGGGCCAGGTAGATGTTAAAGAGCCAATGAGAAAGGATATAGCCCTGGGGAGTGCCACACATAGAAAGTGAGGAGAAGTAAAGAAAAGGGCCCAAATGCACTTGTGAAGGCCTGTGTCAGTGCTGCCTTGGCAGCTGACTACACAGCCAAGCTCAATAACTCGTGCCGACCCTTCCTAACACCTGACAAATGCATCACACTAGCCAGAGCCCTCATTTTGTCCAAACTAGATTATTGCAATATTCTACTTGTAGGATCCTCCACAAACAACATAAAAAACGCCAAATAATTCAGAATAACGCCTTAAGAGCAGCACTGAACATCCCAAAAAAAGAACATATCTCGGCCGCTAGAGGCACCGTCCACTGGCTACCTGTCATAAACCGCATCAAATTCAAGACCCTCTACATCACACAGAAGTGTACAACTAACACAGCCCCTAAATACCTCACCAACAAAATCACCAAACCCCACCCTGAGAGACCCACCCGAACCATCATCTCCCCCCTCTCCGCCATGCTGAAATTCAAACAAGCTAAATCTGGCAGCCGTAGCTTCCCAGTAGTGGCGGCTAAATAATGGAATGCCCTACCTCTCCCACTCCAATCGGACCCATCGCTATACTCCTTCCGCAAAACTATTGAAAACCTAGCTCTTCATACAAGACTGCTATCCTCATTCCATCTTGCTTCGCCACCGCTGTCATTGACATATCTGACTTTGCCAACTCATGCATACCTTGCACTGTGTTTTTCAACTATTTACTGTAACCAGCGCCGAGATTCCCTTGGGTTTGGCACCCTCCACAAATGGGAATAAATAAATAAACCAGGCCTTAGAAGGCCCCGTGCCTTTCCCACATAGCAATATTAAGGTGCATTTAGCCAGCCTCTGACCTAGAGGTAATTTGCCACCTATGATGCCCACGCTGACTATTACCTCCTCCTCCAAGAAGGTAGCATCAACTGAAGCCTGCTTTGATCTACCTTTGCAAGCTGGGTCTCCCCACCTATGTGTCATGTAAAATACAAAAAAAGCAGCTTCTCCGAGCTGCAAAGGTGTTGCCCCAATGTTAGAGGTGCCCTTGCTCCTTCTTTCTGTGGATGATGATGAAATAACTGTCATGGATTTCCCTTCATGCTATTGTGGCATTTTCTTGGCAGAAGGGTGAGAGTCTGTACACTTTCCCTCCTTGTGTTTACTTTTATGTATTGCCTTCTCATCTGGCTTAGATGTAGTTGTCTGAGCCTTCATCTAGACTTGAGTGCTCAAATGCGTTTCACAGCCTTTGCAACCTCCCTTTGGTCTGTGATACTCTTGTCCACTAGATACTCACATGCAATCAGATTGAAACTGCCCTCAAATGTGTCACCTTTCTTACTTGTACCCCATCCATTCAGATATTTCAAGGATTGATCTCCTTTCTTGGTGCACCCTCTAAATCTCCTGAGGCACTGTTCAGAGGTCTTCTAGAACTTCCTAAAGCCAGTGGCCTTCTTTTTTATAAATCGGTCTCTCCCACAGAGCCAGATGAATGATTACATCAGTAACATCTGTTGTTGGATAAACCATAAGGACTGCACCCCACAACTCTTCTTCCACATCCTGCATGTGGAAGGCGTGCTCTAGTCCCTCAGAAATGTCAATGATGTCCTGCCCCAATTTATAAGAGATTTTATAAGAGCTAAGTCATTGGGGAAGTGGAGCCTATGCTTCAATTGGGTGCCACCTCTTGAGGTACTCCCTTCGAGATTGTAATATCTCAGAGCTTCCCTTTGACTCTCAATCTCCATTTTGCACAGTAGCACAAAGTCACCCTGCTTTTGCTCCTGTAGAGCAGAAGCAGCCCTCTGTGTCTGTTTCTCCAGGGCAGCAGCGTCTCTCTGTTTCCTTGCTTCTAAAGCCTACCATTTTCTACAAGGTGGAACACCCTATCAGTCTGATCCTCTCCAGGTTGGTTCTCAATGGGACTAAAGGAAACCCTTGTCTTTACTAAAGTGTGGGACCTGACTAAGGCCTAGAACTAGTGGGACTTTTGACAGAGACTATGCTACAGGCTTTCTGGGGGGAATTGTGGGAGGTGCCATCAATGTCACCTTCCAAACCTACTTCCAAGCCCACCAGAAAAAATGTATCTTGAGCCAGAGGCTCAGTACTACTTTTGGCTTCCTGGAAATCTTCCAGCCCCATAAGTTATACAAAATCTTGGAGTCTTTTCAGCAGTTCAGCTTTCTTCACATAACGGCCACAGGGGAGTCCCATGACTTGACAAAGCTGATGCAGCTCACCTACTGACAAGGTGGTTGCAGATCTCATATCAAGTTCTATTAGGCTATATAAAAATGCCTTTGCAGCAAATCTATTGTTAAATACACAATCTTGTTTTGGACGACTAAGCTGTAGGCACAGTCGTTTCCAAATCTCATCCGCTGCCCACCAGTGTGAGAAAATGACTCTGGTATGCAGGAGTACAAGGATGAGTAGAGGCTAAAGCTCCTACTTAGCTCTCACACTTCTACAAACATAGAGCCAACACAATCATAAAGTTAAAACAGGCACAGTTAAGAGATATGCCTCCTTCACCTTTTGTGGTAACGTGGGCTGAAAATGGCTATACTCTCAAGAGGGGTGTGAAAATGGTTCAGGAGCAATGAAAACTGCGAAGTACAATTGTTCAAAATAAAGGAATGCCCAATCAAGGTTCTATGCAACACCATATGCAATAATAACTAAACAGAAAACACTACAAAAACCCACCCCTGTAGTAAGAACACAGAGTCTGCATGATAGCAAGATGCAGTACTCTGGGTAATAACATGTGGAGAAAAGGCAATAAAAGCCCTAATTTTCAAAAGGACAAGATATTGAGTTGAAAAAGGGATTGTGACCGAGCCAGGCTCTAGGGCCCAAAATGGACCCATGAGTCAGATATCAGGCACTAATACCTCTTGCAGTGTCTTGGCAGTTCAGCAACGGTGAATAATGTTTCTTGGTGCAGTTCTGCAGTTCGATGCATTTGAAAGCCGTCAGTCATTGTGGTCAAGCAGATGTTGAAGAGGGGTCCAAATGAAGGAGTCCGAGGTTTGAAATGTTACTCAAGTGATGCGGATCAAGGAGGTCATCATGTTTGGTTTGGTGGTCGAGGTTCGGTGGCAGATGGACTGATGACGGGATGCGCAGGCAAGTTTGTTCGATGCAGGAACTCGAAGGACTTAGTTAATGAACAACACGAGGATCGATTTGATCAGTGACTCATTTGTCAATGAGGAAGATGGAGGTTCAAAGAGCCGTTTGAGCAGTGCAGATGCAGCAGTACTTCTTTTACGAGCTGAGGAAACTAGGTGCTTTTGGATGCCACAATTCAGTGGCGAACAAGTCTGAATGTGAGAGACAGCAGTTCAAAGATCAGCAAATGCCAAAAGCCCTGCCAAAAGGTACTGGTGGTGAGATCTGTGCTGAAGGTGCTCCGATGACAGCTTGGAGTGTTTCAACTGAGAAAAGGCCTAATCTTGTCCCACAAAGGGCAAAGGAGGTATATCTCATGACTGTGCCCTTTTTACCTTTATGATGGCATTGGCTCTTGGTTTGTAGACGTGTGAAGGCTGGGTAGACACTTTAGCCTCTGGTCATCCTCGTACTCCTGCTGGGCAGAAGCCATTTCTTCACAGAGTTATGGCGTGTTTACTGTACTGCTTGAATTGCTTATTAAAAGTGTATGAATTTATGTGCAGCAAAATATTATAACTCGTGTAATTGTCCAAGAAACAAGCAACGTCATGAGACAAGTGTGCAGTATTATGCTGCCCCTTGCGCAAGCACACGGAAAGCCTCCTTTGAAGTTAAACGCTCTGTGGATAAAGGGAGGTGCGAGCTTTGTTGATACTTCATGTCAGAGATTATCTCAATCAAGACAGGACGTTTCCCAGACCTGCAGCTCGACCCCAGCAATGTTCTTGTCAGCACTGACATATTGCTGGAGCCTTTTGCGATATCCTGGGACATGCCCCCAAACGAAAAACAATATTTCTTATTGGAAATTGAAAGCGTCTAGAAGGATTGTCAGCCATGATGGAAAACAGAGACTGTTTTACTTTCTTTATTTGGCTGTTAAAAGACCGGTCTTGAAACAAGTGGAAAGTGTCATAAAACCATGCGCGTTCAGTACATTTTATTGAGCGCGAGGGAGGCGTGTTAGACTGGGGGACGGGTAATTACCTCCAGGCTTCTGTGCGAGTCCGGCAGAGAGGAGGGCCTCGTGTTGCTTCCATGTGCAGGATTAAGGAACAGGCGTCCCCCATTTCGCTCATCCGTACAGGACACGACTGGTCCTTTTGTCAAGATGAATGCCGGAAGCCCTGACTGGTTCCTGGAAGACAGTGCGCATCCACTGGCCTCTGTGTCGCGCTGATCTTGAGCCCCACCCCATAATCAGAACACCCCACTGCATCACTGGGGCTTTCTTCCTGATTCCGCCCTGTCCCCATCTTCTGGGGGTTCCTGCCAGAGAGTTGCTCGGATCAGGAGCCGGTTCGTTGTTACCTGCGTGAAAGACAAGGCCTGCAACTCTCACAGATCACATATGTTCTTAGCTGGTGGGTGCTCGACTGTGTGATTGATTGATTAATTCATTATTTCATCCATTTAGTCATGTTTTCGCATCACACCCGACTTGTAATTATATCTCCATCGAGGAGGCCCGTCTCCAGGTATGACACATAGGGCAGATCGCATGGCCCTGTGTGCTTGAGAAAGCTGGCCCTCAGTGCTTTAAGTGGGATACGAAATCGAGTGGGTGTTCTGGAAAGGGGGTGGGACTTGGTTGAGACTCTCCCAGGGGCCATCCACCCAAGAACAGGTCAATGGACTGTGTCCGTGCTGGTAGAGAGACTTCCAGACCCCCCTTTGTTTTGTAGATTAAAAACACAAATACAGTACACACTCAGAGTGTCAATTTCCTATTGCACATATAACATAGCTTACACATGAATTTGTCCACAAGGTTCACAGATCTACGTAAATCTCTATCTTGGAATGTGAGTACAGACCACAAAGGTCAACATTATATCTATACTCATATAGTTGCCCTACATATACATGTTTCTGTCCTCTAGGTGTTTATATTTATATGCCAGCCATTCTTCAGGGGTCACACACGTTATGTACATGTGGTATACTTAATGAACTCATAGATGGGTTCTCTGTGTGTGCACCAATTCTTCCAGGGACTACCCAGTTATATATTTCTCTCACTGGTGTACCTGGACCCAGTATCTACCATCAACTCTAACTGTAGCGAGACACCACCTTGATTACTCTTTGTGGTTCAATGAATCAGCCACTTGGTACTCTATTGCTGAGCATCAAGGAAATCACAATGCAAATGTATTTGTTATGGCAGATGTGATAGATATCAGAGGGGACATCAAAGTTTTACTACAGAACAGACTTTATTCTCGGTTCCCTAAGAGGTAGATGAGTTACGAGTGACCGGGAGCGGCTCAAGGAGTTTTGGAGAAGCAGACATCCCTGTGGAAGAGTTCCACCACGAAGAGGTAGAGACAGATGCGTTGGTAGAGACATTTAATCAGACGTTAAAAATAATCTTCCATAAGTTGGTTGAAGTGGATGGGAGAGATTGGGACACCATGATATCCTGGGCTGTGTTCTTTGTTAGAAAAAACACTCTGGCATCCCTGGGATATTCCCCTTCTGAGTCACTCTATGGAAGGGAACCGCGGGACATGTTTGACATACTAAAGGAAATATGGGAGGAGAGAGGGGAAGCCATCTTAACAATTTCTAAGACCACCCAAAAATTGAATATTCATATGGTGGCAGTACAGGAGATTGTAAAACAACATCTAGGCCAAGCCCAAGAACATCAAAGGGCAGTTTACAATCAACATGCTATGACCAATTCATTTTCTATAAGTCAATTGGTCTTAGTTCTCCTCCTTAAATCTGAGAATAAAATGATTTCCATCTGGTATGGACCATATGAGATCCTTGAATAAAGGGTCCCTTGAATTATGTAATGTCCCAGCAGACAGACATCAGATAACGCATATCTACCATATCAGTCTACTCAAAGAGTAGAAGATAGACCCTAGCCAAAGAACTACAATAACTCTGCTCACTGATTCCGGAATAGAAAATCATCCGGATCCCCCATCATTACCCCTTTCCCAACAGGAAGGTCTTAGTAACTTACTATCTCAATTCCCTGTAGTCTTTTTGGAACAAATGTGTAGATTTACTAACTTCTTTCATTAAACCTGAACACCGGCGGGATAGACTATATACCTAAATCCCTATAGAATCCCTAAAGTCAGGAGAAAAATCATTGAGAAATAGATGGGGGAGATGCTCAAGGCTGATATCATCGAGCCTTCTGAAAGTCCCTGGTCCTCCCCTTTTGCCCAGGTTGCCAAACCCTGACCAATCTTGGTGAGAACACTCCCTGATATAGTGTCCCATGTGTTGTGAATTAAGACTGTCAAGTGACATAATGAGGGACATAAGCAAAGGAAGAACACAGGAGAGAGGAACTGCTAGTACAAGTAAAAGTATACAGAACCTAAGAAAGATTGAACGCCAAGAAAATGAAGACATAAACTTAAAGGACAGAGCGTGAGAGAATATATCAAGGAGAGACATTCTAAACCAGCCAGTGAAAAGAATATAAAAGCCATGAGCAGTTGGGAGGAGTTACAAGAGCTCCTGAAGGAAATGACAGGTGAGTCCCAGAGAAGAGCCGCATAAGTAATATAGTTTTAACCAGAGACAGTTTTATCTCGAGCCTAAAAGGAAACACAACAAAACCTTGAGAATAGGCCATGAGAAAGAAGGCTTGAAGGGAAATGACCAGGAGAGGCAAAACATTCTTTTGGCTTACTTTAGTTATTCAGATTAGCGGTAGGGTCATATAGAGTTAGGTCTGGACTGAGGATATTTATTGTGGATGTCCTGATGACAAACAAGCACTTTGAGTTACTTTAGTCAAGAGGGGAAATCACCATAGCAATAAGGATAGATGGGCCTATAATTTAATTAAAAGAAAGTTAACATGTCCAAAATGTGTCCAACTCCTTCTTCCGAACCACCACACCTTCCAAAGCCTGCCTATGGGAACGGACCACCCCTGGAGCCATATCCTGGCCCAACCTCCACAGTGGGCGGTGTCAGAGAGGTGAAAGGGGCCTGTCCCATTAGTTCGACCTTAAGCTTCTCTGCTTAACTCCGCTCAGGAAGAGGGAGCTGGTTGGACATATTCCCAAGAGGGAAATCACACCAGGAGAGAAATGAAAGGTAATAAGAAAGTTAGGGAGTGGTTCATTATTTAGAGTTTAAAATGTTTAGTTGAAAATAAAAGAAGCATGGCAATGCCAACAGTTTGGGTTTTTGTGTAGGTATGGGAAAGACACTTGGTGTGCTGTAGTTGTATTAACTGGCCATTGATGGTAGCAGGTGTGAAATGGTGTGAGTACCTGTGCATCTAATAGTATTGCCTGGAAAATGCCCAATAGTTATACAGAAGCCAAAATGGTTGGCTTTGCCAATGCTTGGTTTTAACAGGACTTCGGTGAAGGAGATGCATATTGCTTATAAATCGAGTGGCTGAAGACAGACCTGGCTCAGACATTTTTATAATACCAGCATCTGGTATACAGCTCCAATTAAGCCCTTCACTTTCACAAGACAGCTTTAAAAAACACTGGCAGGCACTTTGAGTGCAAAGTCTGATGGTAAGGCTTGATTTAAGCAAGCTCAAAGAGTTCCCATGAGATGTTTTTGGGGGGAGGGGCAGGTACTGGTTGGGAATGACCGTAGAGATTAGCACGACCATGGCACGATCATGGGCAGTCAAAGTGTGTTATGTTATTAAAATATATAAAGCGCACGTTCACCCGAAGGCATCATGGCGCTCACCTAACAGATAACAAAACAGAAAAGCAAGAGGTTTCTAACTAAAAAAGTTTTCAGAGCTCGGCAGAAGGGCAAATGGTAAGAAGTAGATCGCAAGGAGAGGGAGAGAGAATTCCAAGCCCTTGCAACTGCCACAGAGAAGGCACAACCACCCATGCGGGAAAGTGTCACGCGAGGTATTTCAATCATCAACGATGATTGGGAGCGAAGAGCTCTAGAAGGCACGTAAAGGACTAACTTGGCTTGAAGATAATCAGCACCAAGTTTATAAAAGGCACTGTGGACGATGCACAGCGAATTGAACAGCACTCGCTTCTCAACAGGAAACCAGTGAAGCTGACGAAGAAGGGGTGACATATGGGCACCGAAGGAAGGTCGAAGTACTGCTTGGGCCGCTGCATTTTGCAGTAGCTGTAGGCGGTGCAGAAGGTAAACCAGTTGAGCGCGATAGAGAGCGTTACAATAATCAATACTGCTTAGCACCAGAACAGCTGCCATAGGAGCATGACATTTACAGGGGATAAAGGGTAGGACTTTCCAAAGAATTCTGAGTTTAAAATGTCCAACTTGGAAGACTGAAGAGACCTGATTCTGCATCGACCGGGAGGAAAATAGTTTGAGCACCAGGTCTCTAATAGAGACAACGCGAGAGAGAAAAGGGCCAAGAATGGAGGGCCAAACAACACCTACAAGCTGCGTGTCCCTCCACAAATGCCATTTCTCCCTATCTGCACTCTAACACAATTGTTTTGGCTTGTAAGTGGCATAAGAACCATCTGATAGCCCAAACTAAAAAGAGGATCAATTTGGGATCCCTTTACAAAACCCACACTGATGTCTAAGCTATTGGAGGGGTAGCAGCAGTAAAGTAAAAACTCACGTGGTAGCCCATCTCTTGTTTCCGAAAGAATATAACATCTATTTAGATGTGAAGGTTGCCTTTTGCCCCTATATTTGCAGCTGGTCTTTAGGGAGGTGGGTGGTGAGCGGTCCCACCCCGAAGGAGTGGGCACAAGCCCTTCAGGCAAGGCCCAAAAATTACCAGGGCAACATCTGCATCTCCCACCAGTCAGAGCCAGCAAAGGTAAAGTTGATAAACTATGGGAGTCGTAGTCCAAAACATCTGGATCGCTGCAGGTTGCAGATCCTTTTGATCGATATTACACTGACGCAATACAATGGAACTCATTATATATATGCCGGTGCAGAAATAACGTTCTGCATCATCATCCTACATGTTTGGTGGTGGGGTGGCCAGATTTACATGCAGTTCCGAGCTGCCGGTAATTCAGGCACCCCACCACCAAAAAATGCTGGTATTACCAGTGCCGGTAATTCCAGCATGGAGTCCTGGGGAATACCTTACACTTACTGCCACTTGTCATCTGCCAGCAATTCCAGCAGACCTAGTGCTGGTAACGGTATTGTAATTTATTTATTTATTTTAATTTTTATAGAGTGCCACACGCCCGTGGGTCTCAGAGCGCAACAAAGGACAAGAGCAAAACAGACACGTGATCAGAGAGCCGAAGTTGGTAGAAAACAGGCAAGAGTCATACAGGGTATTTATTTACTTTAATTTTTATAGAGTGCCACACGCCCGTAGACCTCAGAGATTTGGTGGTATCAGACCAGAAAATCCAGCAAGATATCATGAAACTTTGAATGAGGCCCAAAGACTTGTTACTATTTGTCTTTTCAGTTGATGGAAACTTACTTTGGCAGTACGACTGTGTGAAAGACATCTACTTGGTTCAAATGGAAACCAGATGAGGCAATGGGCCAGTTTAACCAACATGTGTGTAATGAACAATTGTATGAACGTTTCAGTCCAATTCAGTTTCACCCTTCACCAGATTACCATATTTACACTTGAGGAAATCTGGGGGTCTCTGGGATTCTTCAGAGTAAAAAGCGCATCTTTAAACGTTGCCTTAAAAGTACTTCATGATGTATTACCGCGTAACCCTTTTCAAAGTGTGTTGCAGGTTACCAGCTCAGTCAACAATATAAGGTTTTATCGAAACACAAGTTGTATTTTAAAATATGGGCAGACGAACCACTTTGTGTGGGTTTTCTTTTGAAAGGGACCTTTCTAGGTAGTGCCAGCCTCTCATTAAAGCAGACAAACAATGTTAACGTCATTGCTTGCATGGGAAATGCAGGTGCATCCATAGACCCGAGGCGTGCCATCATCCAAGATGAGTTTTATTCAAATGTGAGCATTGTATGTTCTCTTAAAGCATGCTAGTAATTAGAGCACCACAACACCTTCCTGCCAGGACCTCATTGATGTCACTCGACCTAGTCTCGAAGTAATGAAACAGGTTCCTTGTGTGCACCTATTCAATCATTAGCCTCTCTCCTGAAGTTATCAGCACATGTATCAGTAGTGCAGTGATGATGAGAAAGGTGCACACTGTACATTTTGGATGGCCTATTTCAAATGGTGTGCCAAATGCTTCTTCCTAATTTATACCGGACCCACGTTCAGACATAATTAATATTTTGCTTCAGCTGAATGCTCTTATACCTAGCTGCATGAATATTTGAGGCTGACATTTGACAAATACTGCGCCAGATTGCAAATAAAGAATTAGTTTAGAAATTGACAACTGAAATGAAATGTGGATTTATGATCATTTGCTCTGTTTTGGGTTTATTACAACAGTGAGGGAAGAGTTGGAGACGTGTTTAACACACATAGAAACAGCCCGGTATTGATTTCATGAAGTTTGTTTATTAAATTTGGATGTTCAGTTACTAAAAACAAAATGTCTGCTTCCTGATCCTGCAGAATACTCTCAGGGTTGGGTGGAATAGCAAATTAATGATGCTGTTCAACCCTTGGGGATCAGTCTGTATGGGAGACCACGTGCTTCTTTCCAGGACCAAATGACTCAACAGGCTGTTGGGTGGTTTGCCCTTTTCAGAGAATGAGTGCATGATAGGAAGCCTTTGTTGGACCTGGTGATCTCAGGGTGCTCACGTCACCTGCCTTCATCACTATATCAATTAAACATGTGCCTGAGAGTCTGTGAATCTTAATGGAATTGCTAGCAGGAAGCAAAATAATTGAGCCCTTTCTCCAGGAAGGGCACCTCCAGCAGTGAAAGGCATGGCTGCATCATGACGCATTCTGGTGCATAATAGCATAACAATGCCCGGCGTGGGGTGAGTAATGCTCACTGTGCCTGGGCGCCTGCTGCCTTCACAGGGTTTATCGGTCATATCCCGTGCCCACCTTGACACTGTACTCCATACTGATCATGGGCGGTGCACCTCAGTGATGAGAGACCCACCCTATGCTTTTCCCTTTTCTAGGAGTAAGGACTTGAGATCAGCACATATTACGCTATCGTTTCCTTCTAGCGTGAACAATTGGCGGCTTTGACTCCACCTCAGTCTGAAAATCATTCGTGATTTTCTCACCCTGCTATTTCTCATCGCCTTCTGGACTACCAAAAATATATGCAGGCTCATAACAATGGCTAAACGTGTGACTCCGCTGCTTAGGCTAGTCCGCTTCCTTCCAGACTCTAGCCTTCCATTTCAGAGATGGATTGTAAACATGCCGGCAGTCCCAGAACCCCATCCCTGGACCGTGTCTGAGGAAATACCTGTTAAGCAGAGCATACCTTGTCAAGATCATCAGCACTGTCCTGAGAGAACGTGGCAGACATTGCGTTTTTCGCTCTGGTGTTTAGCTCGTGTCTTTCTCCTGCACCAGTCATAATGTGGCTGGGTGTGCCCCTCCTAAACGGGCAGCTGCGATCGTGCATGTCAGAGGCACCCACGTCTCCCGCCTCAGTTCAGCAAAACTCAATCCGTTTGGCTGGGAAGAATTGTCTCTAGTCGTTTTGCAGCTGCGCTGCTCTATCGGCTGACTTCTCCTATTATAAATGATCAGGTGCTTTCGATATGCTGTTGCACAGCCTCCTGGAGAAAGTAAAGTGCGCTATGAAAGGAAGTAAGAACAAGATTGAAGGAGCGGTAGGCGTAGGTCGGCTCAAGCAACTTCAAAGAAGTTTGCTTGTGGAAAAGGGGGTTTGGTCATGCTCAGGGTGATTCAGGGACGCCATTTCACCAACATTCTAGCGGAAGTGACATCACTTAAACCTTGACCCCGATGACATCACAGGAAGTGATGTAATTAGACCCCACCCCGAAGTGACATCAAGGAAAGAGATGGAACACGACCCTTAACCCCTTGACAAAACAGGAAGTGGCATCACATAGCATTGTTTGTAAGTAGACTATGAAAAATATGGTTAAAATATCACTGTAACATGACATACATTTCATACAAGAATGGATCACCATATGTATTGGCAGAAAAAAAAAAACATCCTAAAACTACAACTTACGAAAATCACAATACATAGTCCGAAATGGTAGCTCATTGTACTCTAAATGCTTTTGGGAGGATGTTGTCTGCATTGTGAATTTGAGATGTTTAAGAACAGACTAAATCAGGGACTCATCCCCTGAAGTTTGCCTGAAATAAACCTTTAATGAGTCTAGCAATTATTGTATAGAATTCCAGAAAAACAAATGATGTGTTATTGCTATTCTTTCTTATTTACAGTCACTGCTCAATGTGTTACACCTGTGGAACCCCTGTTTTTTTTTTAAGAAGCCTAAACAAGAAAGACAGCCAGCCACATGGCATTGGCCACAGCTCAGGACCTTCCATTTGTTTGTTTTTGTTTTAGGGGTAGCAAGGGAGACCACAGGGGTAGCAAGGGAGACATCAGGGGTTGCAAGGTGACCCCTGGCAACCCCTAAATGATGTAACTGGGGTGATTAGAAAACGACCTGTCACTAGGGCACCCCTTTTCCAGTACTATTCTTATTTTGATTACCCATCATTATCACGCTATTATAGCTGCATGAATGGAAGTAAACCAAGACTGCAACTCCCATAATGCATTTGTTTGATAAATGTTGGCCAGGGTAGGAGAAAATGGTATGCACTTTTTTGCCCGCGATCTATCAAGATTTCGTACCGAAGGCTGCAGACCACTGAGGCTGGCCAGATTCTGCCCCACATCATACACAATTGCGCGCAATGGCTGACAGGCCATAGCCGCTGAAAGAGAGAAGAAGTTGGCATGGACAGGATGTAAGTGTGAATGCGTGTAAGCATGTATGGATGTGTGTAAGCGTGTATGTAGGTGTGTGGTGGGGGAACGAAGGAGTAAGGAGAATAAAAAGGGGGATACAGAAGGTGAAACCCTGTTAAAAAGTAAATCCCCTCAAAGTGGGAGCAGATGGGGATGGGCCAAATTGGCCTAAAAATGCAGCCTTTCTGGTTTGCGGATTTCAATGGGCAGAAATTGGGCATAAAAGCAAGAAAATATGTCCCAGTGACATGGAGTCAATTTGAAACTCTACGGGTGGTGATTGGGGTGGCTGAAAAGATTCAACATTGTTATCGGGTTATTGAGTTGTCAGTTATGGGTCCATGAGAACTGCCTTTGAATCTAATTTTGTGATCTTGCCCAATTCATGAATCTTTCTTTGCCTCCATTCCCTTATCTCAAAATGTTAGCGGTGCCTACAAGCTGACTAGATTTTTAGAAGGGAAGGTCAAACTGATCCCCTCCGAGCCGGTTCTGTCTGAGAGAACCCAAGCAGGTGTTGGAACAGGAAGTTGTGGCTGTGGGGCAGCAGGAACCACATGAGCAGGAGGGAAACACTTGGAGACAGGTGAATGAGTGTTGTGCATTGGGTATCACAGTAATGCATAACCACATTTGTCAGAAGTATAAAGGAACATTTCACAGCCCTGTGATGTTCATGGCTACACATCCACAGTATCCTCCTCAAGTGATGTGGAAGAAGAATCTGCGAGCACAACCGGACATGCATGTAATTTCCCACCCTGATGTAGAACACAGCCGGTAACACAGGTAAGAAAGATGCACAACTGTAGCCAGTATCTCTGGCTGGAGCTAACAGGCCTGTGTCTGCCTTTATGCCTCTGTGGAGGACAGGATATCTGTGCCTCCACAGAGGTGGTGTGATCCTCTGGTCAGGCTAGCAGGTTGCCTGCATTTTTGTTGCCTTCATTGATGGGTGGCGGTAAGCTGGGAGATGGAGGATAGTGCAGTGAAGGCTCATCTACATTCCCAATGCAACCCCTGGCCTAGCCATGTATGGTTACATACTCAACAAGAGGTAAATCTCGAAAGACAGTCACAGACACCAGGGGTGGTACAAGTACTTTGTTAATTGTGTACTTGTGTTTTGAACTATTACTTACCTGATGTAGGACTTTCCATTTTGCATCTATGGTGTTTTTAGAATGTCAGGAGACCAGAGGACATGGGGCATTCTCCCCCCTGGCCTGGGGCACTGGACTGGCCTCAGGGAAGAGGATCCTATTAGAAAAAAAACCCTGAGGATTAACGGTAAGGAGCAGAGAGAGAGAGATGAAATCAACAGGAAGCAGGGAGATCATGTGGAAGAGTAAATTCAACGGTGCCCAGAGGGATGGGGGAGGGTGCACATACAACCTAAAGAAGTAATGCAGTAATGCAAAAAAAGTAACTTGGAGGGTGATATCAAGACGCACGCACAATGCACCTACATGTTAGGGAGCAGGGCGCTGCGCAGGGAAGTACACAGGGGAAAACAGAACCTATATGTAGTTTTAACTAGAAGGTAACTTGCAGCAATTGCGATATTTTTATATTTTGTTAAAACGTAACTTAGAAGTGTAAAGAGGTTAAGGGTTAGGTATATTTACAAATAACAGTCCGGCCATATTTTAGTAGGCCCTGGGCAAACTAGACACAAGCCATTTTTGTGTTGTTTTGAAAGTTTTTTGAAAGACCACAGCTCACAGTAAAATTGAAGCTTTGCAAACATTTATAGAAAATGCAAGATCAGCTCACCAAAGGTGAGATAACAAGAAGCCCACAGTAGCTAATTAATTGTTGCAGAAGGAAATGTTTCTAATGGGGAGAGGCCTGCAGCCAAATACCAGGTGCAGTCCCACACAGCAATTTCTAGGTCATTGGGCTGGGTCTGAAGGGCCCAAGCAGTGAGCACAATAGCAAAAGAGAATGACATAGAGGAAATTTGGTTTCACCAACAGTGTCCTGCACAGTCTTGTCTATCTAGAGCAGGCGCAATGCAAGAGAGGAGAAAGAGAGCAAACGGGTGCATGGGGGTGAGGGAAGAGGGGACCCAATCAGGGGTCTGGGATACAGTGTTGCAAGGGCTGTAACAATGTCTGTGGCTCATGCTATCCCCAAACACAGGATTTATTTAGCTTGCAGATATTATCTATTTCTGTTTCGGGCTATGCCAGCCAATTATAGCTAAGAGTTTTTCGGCTGGTCAGCTTAGGTGATATAATTAAGGGGCAGGATATTTTGATATCATGACATCATGAATGAGTGGTGGGGGGCTGTTCTAGGAAATCTTTCTATCAATCAGCATTGACTAATTTATAGAGTCCTTTAGGAAGCTCAGTGACAATGGCCAATCCTTGATTTTGACCTGCCGCAAAATGTAATTCATGTTTTGTTGTACAAATAATACCTCAGTAGTGGGCAGGGTTGAGAAATTCATTCACCCAATTCAGTTCCACGGGATTGTCTGAATTGCTTCTCCCAGCTGTGCTTTGAAATAAAGCAGTGTTCCATCGCGCACTTTGTATACTCATCTTTGAGTTACTTTTTGTACTTTATCTGGACTATATATCAAAGGAGTCCTGCTTTACAATCAGCTACAGGCTCTGTTGGGGGCTGGGGTCAGAGGAAACTCCCTGGGGCATGAAGAGTCCATTCACTGGTCTGCAGAAGCCAGGTGCATCCTGGAGCTCAGACAAGCCCCAGACCGTATGTGCAGGCATCCCTTACAAAGTCCTGGCCTGTGGGGCAAGCTGGCCTGCCCGAGGACCAGAGAGGGCAGGCAAAAGGAAAACCATATCCTGGCTGCATGAGTGGGTTGGACTAGGAGGACACCATGGCCTAAACAACCAAGCCCCAAGCTGCATGTCAATGGTGACCTAGGTTAGGATATGGCCGCCCAGCCCTGAGCCATATTTGGAGGGCTTCCCAGGATATGGCGGCATGGACTGCAAACCATACAGATCTCCATGTGCCAGAAAGGGTGGACCGGAGAAGGCAAAGTCCTAAACTGTTTGTCTGCATGTTGTATCCCAGATAAAGAGGCCAAATTCCTTGGTCCCTGCAACAAGGAGGCGCAGCAGCAAAGGAGTGGGTACCTAGAAGGAGTGGGCCCTCCTTCCTGCACTGCACAGCTATGGTGAAAGTAGCGGGTTGGCCTTGCTGGCTCCACCCATTCCACCGATGGGAGCAGACTAAGACAGGAGCAGAGTAACTGGGCCCAGCTGCATCTGGAAAGGTGTGTGGTACTGCCGGTCAACTGAAAGCGCTTGTGTGAGGAAATCAACAACCCTCACATTGGGTGTGCATTCTCTTGGGCTTTATGGAAATTAAAAAAAAATAATTTAAGGATGGTAGATCAACTTGTGGAAAAAGTGTGGGGCTAATCCTCAAGCATTTTCCTATGCTCACCCATGACATGCGCATAGACCTGTGTACTCAGGGTCGACATAGTCTAGAGGCACAGTCCCCACTGTCATATGTAGTTGGGGTATGACTGGAAGAGTACATGATGCATCTCCAGCAGAAGGAGGACCAAAACCTTCCCCATGCCATGGCAAAACTGATTAACTAGCAAAGGATCCAGGGGCCCACCCTGTCCTTTTGTTGGTCCCTGCAGCTGGTGGCAGTGATGTGCATACTATTCAAATGATAAATCAGACAGGCTCACACAGGGCCTGGCTGCAGAGCCTAACAAAGGATACAGAAAACCCCAACAACATATCATATGCGCTGTGTTAACCTGACCCTAACCAGCCAGCTCCTGCCCTCATTATCGATTGACAGTGAACTGTCATGTCTGGGACCGTGTGTTTACAGTAGTTCTCCCCGCAGGGAGACCCCATTCATAAGATACGAGTATGTGGTTTGCAGGAGCCAGAACATCTGGGGCCATTGCAGCTAAAAGGGAGACCTGCCGCTTTAATCAGGACCCACAGAGAGATCCGTTAACCATAGAAACCCTTTGACAGACAGGAAGATGGGTGGGACTTAGTATTACCTATTTTCACCCTTTTACCTTTTCTGTTGCAAAACACTCTGTTATGATCCTATGCATCTAGGTGATTGCTATATTAAGGTATGCTTAGCCTACACCAATCCCTGTGCTCATTTGGCTTTAAAAGAGGGCAAAGCCCCTCTTCTTCTGCAGATCATTTGAAGGCTTGACCAGAAACAGAAAGAAGAACTCATCATTGGCCCATGGCTAAAGGTTCTGTCTGCCTTACACTGTCCGCAAGTGAAGGAAGGCTATGTCCTCCCAGAGGGAAGCAAGATCCCCCCCCCTAAACATCTCCCAGAGAACAGCGGGAGATACTGAATCCAGAGGACTCTCCAGCAGCTCCAGAACCGGTACCCAGCCAGCACACAGTGCACCCTGATAAGCTCTACAGCAGGATTCCTGGATAGGAATTGCCAGAAGGTCTCTGAACCTACAACCAAGAACAAGGCATCTGCCTGCAACACACTCCTCAGCTTTGGGCAGTCTGCCTTAAAGGACAGCACAAGCACAGTAAAGAAGCTAGGAGAAGTGCATCAGTGAGCAACTACTGATGTCAGCCTTAAAGCAAATCTTCGTGCCATTCAAGCCCTTCGAGCTGCAACCAACTGCACCGCTGGCTGTTGTTATGATGCAGTCACTTAAAGCCACCCAAGACACCTCGACTAGTGATTCAGACCTGCCGGCCAGCAATGAGACAGCGATTCCTGGCCCTGAACCACTGTGTGGTGCATGCAGCCTACAGCTGTTTGTCCAGCCTTGCACGCGGAACTGCTTGCCACCTGATACCTGCAGCTGTCTCCCATCTTGGACTCTGTCTGTTGCAGAAGCTGCAAAGTGCCCTGAAACGTACTCGACCCTGTCGAGCACCAAGACTATCTACAGCAGAAGGTACATTGTGGTTATGTCCTCTTGGTCCTTCCCTGAGGACCCATCAAGACATTTTATGACCCTTTGCTCCCTTTGTGCTAAAACCAAGTATTCTTGAACTTTTGCGACTATTTACTACCCCCACTACCCTCCTGTCAATATCCAGAGTGCATCCCCTTTTCTTTGGTGAAACTGTCTGTCCTCTGCATTCCTTTACAGGGTGGGTTGTATTTCGTAGTGTGCTAGAACTTTCTGTTGTGATAATAAAAAAGTAGATATTTGTATACAACCTTGAATAGACAGTCCCTTTTATCATTGGGCAATAATTGCATTTTCGCTGTGTTGCAACTAACCAACAATCCATGACCTTTCAGAGATAAGCCTGTCATTCTGTCCACTTTACCAAAATTATATAATTTGCTTGTGTTTCCAGTTTATACGGATCCCTTCTGGTGTACTATAGGTGTGGGGCTGATTGATGGTTTAGAAATTGATATTTATCCCTGGACCACTGGTGCCCCAGAACTTGATTTGTCACAGCCTGTAACATCAGAAATATGGGGCAGTCCCATACCCATAGGGAGATAAGGTACTGGGGATTGGGCTGTCAGAGCCACGGGAACAAAGTAGTGCCAAAACTACACTCATATATTTAGGCATATATTTATCTATATGTGTGTTTGATTATTGTGAGCACTGTTATTAGGGATAATGTTTAAATTAGGGTGTATTGAAGTGTTAGCAGGAGGTTAGTTTTAGGGACAGTTTGGGTGGTGGTGGCCTGCTTTAAGCCCCACAGATGGTTGGGGGTCCTCCTCTGAGCTGTGCTCTAGCTCAGAATGGAGCTGGGCAATCAGGAGGTAAGGGAGACCTGAAGGGTACAACCACATCGAAATCCCCCACAAAATACTATAGCGATGTCTTACACATACAGATCCATAGACCATTCATTAATTACATAAACCACCATATTGGAGGCTTTGCAATGCATACCCATAGCGACAAAACTCACTAACATTCTGTTTTCCTGCTACGTCATCATGCAGCCTTACACTGTTGTCCCTGACTACCACATTTACATATTGACAACAATACTGCATTTGCAAGAACCAGAAGCAGACGCGAGAGTCTGTGTTGAGCGAACACGCCTTTGGGAAGCAAAGCACCATATTAAGGGAAGCTGCAAGGATTGTGAGCAACATTCAATGTACCACAGCCCGACCTTTCCATTGTTTAAAGGGAAATGGAATGAGTTTACAGAGACGGGTGTTTAAATGTAGGTCACAGCACCATGAACATTTCATTGGCAAACACTCTAAGCAGTATGTTGGTTTTTATCTATTCTGGGTATTTCCTTATGTGTGTATGTCTGGGCTTAGAGTGTTGAAGATGGAGTGTTGGCTGGGTAGAATGTTATGATGTAAGTTGCTGTGATTCCAGAAAGGTCAGTTGAGAACCTATGCTTGGCACAGGGGGACCGGTGGATGCTTCTCTCCCATGAACTTGTCTCATGTCTACCCTGTTGTTCTTACCTGTAACTTATGAACCCAGTAAAGACCACTTATGTCACCTGAGGCTCCTGAGTAATCTGTACAACACCAAACTTCAAATGTAACACTGGCGACGAGGATTTTGCTGACTGCGGGGAAACAACTGAAAAGGAGCAAGGAGCAAGCAGTTACAGAAAAGGACCTGAACCGCAATCAGATGACATGGGTGGCAAAGAAGGTGCCCATCAAGAAGCAGTGTGGAATAAGAGGCATCCACGCCCCCCCCCCAGCCCCAAGGTGAGCGCACACTTTGCCCTGTATGACTGTGATAGCAGGGACACCTGGAGGTGTTCGGGGGTAACGCCACTCACCTTGTTCTGTCATCAAGCCATGCTTAACTCCCTTCACCTTATACAGCGTTTATAAGGAGTATTGGAGGTGATGCGTCTGACATAGTGCCAAGGAAGAGAGTGGTGGCTTATTTTGGCAGTGGTTAGATGGCCGGGGGAACTAGTGGCTGATGTGGAAATTACAATCGAGTATAATGAATGGTAAGCCATGCAAGTGGATGTCTGGACACTTTGGAAATCATCATCACAACTAATGGTATCTAGGAGCTCACTTGTGAACACGTCATGGTCTGCTGCAGCATGGATGACCGTTGGTACCTGGTGCTCTGTGCAGCTCAGCGCTCAACTCAGCAATGGTGACGTTATCGGCCTGTGGGGGGTATCAGTGAAGGTTTGCTGTGAAAGAAAGTTGGTCTAATGTTCCTAGAGCCGGCAGCTGTTAATGTCTATCTCACTGCAATGTATGAGAAAAGGACCTTCCCAACGTGTCCCAACATCCTCAATATGCTCCAAGGGGCTTCCGGGTTATTGACAGTACGTCACAGCATAACACACAACGTTGGTGTTGGGGTTGACTTAAAAAAGGCAAGTTCAGCATCGGAACTGCAAGTATGGTGAAGGGTTGTGCAGTGTCTTGCATCGGCTGTTATCTACTGTGGAGTTTTCACTGCTACATTGTTTTATTGACGATTCAGCCAAGAGTCATCATGCTCTAGAATAATGTGATGGATGCGTTGCTGTGTCAGGGGGAGCTTCAACGGAAAGTCTTGTCAACTTGCGACAAGGAGCCTGCCACATCTTGTGAGATGGTCTGCAATCTAATTCCAAGATGTGGAAGGTTTTTTTTGTGCCGCTTTGGTACAATGGTGACTTGAAAGCATTGGTGCAAATTTTTTTTATTTCAGCATTATTCCTTGTAGATGGGCTAACGTTCAATGTGTAGTGCTGCAATTTGTACCATCTGCTTAACTATTTGCAATGTTGTTGTGTGGGCAGTCAACAGTTAGTAGTGTTGAGTGTTTTTTATTGGTATTTAATGACACAAGTTACTGCTGAACCTGTTAGTGTGGCACTGTCACAGTGATGGTGCTGTACAATGATGGTGCTGTGGGTTTGAAAACACAGTGTTGGCAAGTTGAGATGCATGTTTTAATGTAGGTTGTGGGAAGTCATTCCCAGTCTTGTAAGTGCTTAATATATGTAAGGTGATGGCTCTATTTTGGGCATTTTCTTTTTAGGCCTTTGTGTAGTGGTGCATGGCGCTAAGTTAGGTGGTGTTTCCGGGTGCCTGAATGAGTATGCTGATAGTTTTTGATGATTTTGTGGACCTATTGTATTTAGAAGAAATGTTCAGTCATGTTCTACTTTGCATTAACCCAACAATTCTTCCACAGGTGTATTCTAATTTGGACTCTTCAAGCATAACATTTTGGGACTCTTGTGTGGTGCAACTAAAATTCCGTTTTCCATGTTTTATTGCTGAATCGTACATTTGTTTAAAGGTGGGGAATGTGTGTGGGTGATGGTGCAAGTGATCGGAATTTGGAGCTGACTGAAATGTGGAGCAATTAATTGCTCTAATTTGGTGCCAGTAAGTGAGTGTGTGAACGTGGTTGCTCAGGTCTGGTGGCAATCGTGGCGCGAGGTCGGATGCCTTGTGGGCAAGTGAGTGTGAGCATTGGTTGCTCAATGATGAGCATGTGGTTGCTCAGTGCTGTTGCCACTAGGTGGAGCATATGGTTGCTCAGGTCGGGTGTCAATTGTGGTGCGGGTTTGGATTCCTGGGTTTTTGGTTGTGACAATTGGTGTGTGGGTCTGGTATTCCCCACTAGGGTGGTACAATGGTGTGTGGGAGCCCTATGCCCGGCTATTGTGGGCCACATAGTGAGTGGGATTCTGATGCCCGCATTTGTGGATGCCGACTAGTGGTTGGTGACATGTAGTAAAAATGGATTTGTTGCTTTAGGCGATTAGTGGGGTTTGTTCCCTGTATTTGTGTTTAGTACAACTAGTAGTTGGCGGATGATGAAGTAGGGTTACAGGTGTGATGTTAGTGGGGAATTTTGTGTGCTGGATGGTGGGCTGGTTCCCTTGAGTGAGTTCCTTAAAAGGCCTATTATGGTACTGGTGATTGTTCTGGGTACGGTACAGCTATTTGGTAGCTACTCTAAGGGTTGGAGGGGAATAGTTTTATTGCTTCGAGCAGTTTGCTGGATGGGTATTCAGAAGGATAGTCTTTGTCTGTGGTCTATAAATTGTTGAGTAGCGACTGTTCCTTCGGTTCTCTTCCTTATACTGTATTGTTATGTAAGGAGGGAGATGTGTTGGGTTTTACCTATTCTGGTTATTTCCTTATGTGTTTATGTCTGGGCTTAGAGTGTTGAAGATGGAGTACTGGCTGGGTAGAATGTTATGATGTAAGTTTCTGTGATTCCAGAAAAGTCAGTTTGGAACTTATGCTTGGTACAGGGGGACCGGTGGATGCTTCTCTCCCATGACTTGTCTCATGTCTACCCTGCTGTACTTACCTGTAACTTACAAACCCAGTAAAGACCACTTATGCCACCTGAGGCTCCTTAGTAATCTGCACAACACCAAACTTTAAATCTAACACAGCAATACACAACATTCTTATCCCGAAGCGGCAGCAGATAATGATCTCTCCCCATTTTCAATGGAATGCATCCACAAGGTGGAGAATGTATTATTCTCTCTTTATCTAATTGAATTTAACCATTGTTGAGCATTCACTTAGCATCACGATACATGCAACAAGCGGTTTTATACACTTGTTTTGCAGGGAGGATGAGAGACAGGATTATTTAAACAGGACCAGTCTATCTAATTCTCCTGAGTTTCAGGTACAGGATAATATATTTGAGTAACAGTCACAAGGCAATAATTTTGAATTGAGTTGCGTCATTTCCTTTGAAGTTACAAATAAGGCATCTAAAACATTCCTGTATGACATTCAATTTGGAGAACTTGTCCAGAGGAAGGTCCACAGACCGAAATCCATCATGAATAAGGCATCATTATTAGTGTTTATGAGTGATGACTATGAAATAATTGAATACAATTTTGAAATATGCAATAGTGTTTACTACATTCATTGGCGACCTCAGGTCTGATGAAGGTTTCACCAGACACTTCCCTTTGTCAGTTTATTTTCACTGGTATCGTGTACATCAGATCTCTGTAGCATTAAGTGGGCTTTCACACCCATGTAGCATACTTCGCCCCAAACCCACAGTCCACTCCCTCAATGGTGAGGAAGAAGCATCTGCCATCACGCCTGGAGATGCAACTCACTCCCCACCATGGCATGGAATGCAGAAGTGTGAAAAGGTGGTCCATCCACAGTTACTGGCTGAACCTTTCTAGCCTGTGTTTTCACCCCACCCCTGTGTGGAGGAAAGTTTGGCTGTGCCTCCATGAAGAAGCAGCCAGCACAATCATCTGTTCCAGAATGAAGGCAAACATTAGCTCTACTGAGGGGTAGTTTCATGTTCCAAGGAAATAGAGGACAGTGCAGTTGAAGATTCTCTGGAGGATTAATTGCACCCCTATCACCCAAAAACCCCTCACTGAATTGAGCAAGAGTGGAAAACTGACATTGGATAAATGAGGAAATTTGCCAGGAAGTATCTGCCGTTATTAGGGACATTATTAATAATTAATTGCTGAAGCTAGAGGAAGGCAACCATGATAAAAAGTACTGACAAGACCCTTAGACATATTTGCTTCTGTTGCTATTTTGGAGAACCTCTAAGAAATAGTATCAGGGAGACACTGCAAAATGTAGTGGGGACATATTTGTGGTTGGAACTATTGCATAGAAGGGAGTCCCTTAAACATTCTAACTGTGAATTACAGAAAGTTAAAGTGGGGATACCTAGATAAATGTTTGTAGTTGCTCTTACTTCACAGTAGTGGTATCCTGAGAAATAGCAGTAACAATACCCTGATAAATATTATTTTGGAACCCTGATCTAAATATTTTCTGAAGCTATTTCAGAGCATGGAGACCCTCTGAAACGTTATATGTTGATGTCTCTTTCCTGTAGTAGAGAGAACGTGTCAAATTCTCTGGTTCATGGGGATCATGTGGCATAGAGAACCTGAGGAATGCTTCTGTTGATGGCTCTCATTTGGTCATGAGGACGCACGTTGACAGTCCTCATGAAGCAGAGAAGTTGAAAAATGTTCATACTGGTGACTCTCTTGTAGTAGCAAGAACCTTACAAATTATCATGCCTCTGGCTCTTGTGCAGCAAGGTGAACATCAAATGGTTTCACGTGAATGCCTCATATGTAGAAGGTCCTAGCTGGAAAAGTGCTGTGGTCAAATAGCAAGATCATGATGTACAAAGACCACCGTACGAACACACACACTAATGCTGTTTTATCATGATATTACAGTCACATAATTTAGTCACTATAACAACCTCAACCTCCAAAATAAAATCACTCCACTTCTCTGTGGTTATTTTGAACCGGACAAGATGTCTACACTGTCAAAGATGATGCATGGGCTATGGCTGGATGCCCTGCCGTAGTTGTCCTCACTGTAGAGCTGGGTCATCTTAACCAATGTTGATTGTTCAACAGGAAGCAATGTGAAGTTTCTCATGCATTCATAAAGAAAAGCCCAACATCACTAACGGCTCTCTCAGACTGTATCATAGCAGTGGAAAAGTTTAGGGATTAAATAGTTACTCCCAAAAGTACTACAAGCCAGATGAACTACTTACTGATTCAGGATCCTAGTTGATCTTCATCTTTACCTATGCGAGATGTATCAAGTTGATACGCTTTGACAATATGACCTGCTGCAGGTTTGTTTTATGATCCTTTAAAGCCAACATTTCAAAATACACTTGCAAAGTACTTTCTATCCCCCACCTTCTCACTTTTGTCCACCACTTCTACCCTCCTCTCCTGCAACAATGTCTTCCTTTGCCCAACTAACCCTGATGAGATTATTGGCTTTCTCCTCAGGAGTAGCCTTCATGATTCCCCCATCGAACCTGTATCCCCACACATAGTGAAACTCAAAGATCCCAGTGTTGCTCCATATCTTACTTCCCTCTTCAACTCCTCGCTTGACAGTGACACTTTTCCAACATTCTACAAGTCAGCTATTGTCATCCCTATCGTTAGGAAACCTAGCCTACATCCTGTTTATTCAAAAATCCTAGAATGTATAGTTTTCAACCGACTGACTGAGTTCCTTAACACACACAACCTCTGGGAGCCACTTCCATGTGACTTCTGACAACGAAACTCTACTTAGTTAGCTCTCCTCAATGTCAGCAACTACATCTCTTCCATTCGTCATGCTATCCATTCATGTATTCTTACTCTTCTCGACCTACCTGCTGTCTTCAATAGCATGAACTGTTCTGACCTTCTCTCAACACTATATCCCAGGTATGAGGGTCAAGGACCTTGCTTGGCTTGCTTTATATCATGCCCCCAATCACCCCACTTACTGTTGGTGGTCCCCATGGGGGTCATTATGACCCAGGCGGTAACCATGGCGCTAGTAGTGCCATGGTTGCCACTGGTATTTTACCAATTGCGCCATGGTGAATGGCAGAATTACCGCCCCATTCCAAGGTTGGTGGGGTGGTAATTCCACATTCACCATTGGCCCTTCCCCATTCCCATTTTTGCCCCCATAGGGCTCAATGGAAATGGGGAAGGCGGTAGTTATGGTACCGCAAATTGCAGTGCCGTAAATACCTCCAAGGTTCCTTTGCGGGTCCAATCCTTAACGGCTGGTAAAAACCAGCCGTTAAGGTCGGGACCCGCAAACGGACCTCATAATTAGGCGGTAAGGGGTTAACGGCACCGCCACCTTTTACGGCGCAGTTAACCTCTTACCGCCTGGGTCGTAATGAGGCCCCATGTGTTAGTCCTATATCATCTTCTCTTCACTCTCTATACCATTGCTCTTGGCGCCTTGATCTCTTCCTATGGCTTTTCCTATCGACTTTTCAATGAAGACACTCAGATCATCTACTCCTTTCCCTCCTTATCTGATGATCTTATGTCAAAAATTGTCAACTGTCTCTCTGCCATCAAATACTGTATGACATCTCACTAAGACTGAGGTACTCTACTTCCCATCCAATCAGGCTAGCTCTTTCTCTCCCCCTCTTCTAGTCTTCTCTCCTGACTACCTTTCCCATGCTACTTCTATCTTCGCTATGCTGCTTCTGTTGCAACTTTGGTGTAATCTCACAACTTCTTGACTTCATCTTCATATCTGCCACTGCACCAGACTTAATGTCCTCGGCATTAGAAACATGAGACCTCTTCTTCCCTTGAATACTGCTAATCACACGATCACCTCTTTAGTACTACTGTGTCAGTCTACTTTATAACCTTCCCATCAATGCTTTTTTACCTCTCTACAAGTCCTCATCTTTGCTGCCTGTACACTCTTTAACCTTCCCTGCTTCACCTCCATCTCCCAGCCCACCATCTGTTAGGCTTGTTATCTATAAGACAGAGGGCAGAGAATAAACTCATTCTCATTATCGTCAAATGTATATATGAACCTGCCCCACTATACCTATCTGCCCATCTCACTCCCTACTCTTCCACTCACTCCTTACAATCGGCCTCAGCTCACCTCCTTGCCACCTCATGTGCCCCTTGCACATCCTTGCATTCCGGCTCTCTTCCTCTACTCTTCCCCTTACTCTGGAATCCTCTTCCTCTCCTTCTCTGCACTACTCCCACTCAATCTCTGTTTAAATCCAACCTTATAGTTCCCCTTCTTTCTGAAGAACCACCTTCATACCATTTGATGCCACAACATCTCCCTGATCTCCTTTCCCCCTCACTCTTTACGACATCCCCAGAGCATTTATCCCTCACCCTTTCATCCTAAAACATAGGACTTCCTCCATTATCCAATTCCTGAATCATGCTCTACTGTCCTTCTCTACTGTCCTTATCCCTGGTTTATGATATGATATGATATGGTTGTTTATTTATATAGCGCCTATACACAATGTGTTTCAAAGCGCTTCAAGGCAAGGGAGGGAACAAGGGAAAATACAACCACATTCTTACAGGCCATGAACAGTAAGGATGTGAAATTAACTATTGTACTCGGCCTGACGACATTTCAGATCGTGCAAGAGCTAAGACATAGATAAGGAAGGGAGGGGAAGAGTGGGAAGGAAATGGAAACAGACAGGCGACTACCGTACTCTACCATTTCTGGTAGAGCCAGAGAAAAACAAAAGGTGAGCGAGAGGGGTGCAGAAAGGGAGGGGAGGAACAAAACAAGCGACTATCATACTAGGCCTGACGACATTTCAGATAGTGCTGGAGGGGTGGTAGGGAGGAAAAAAACAGTAATGGGAGGGTGGAGGAAACAGACGAGGTTGCTATCATATTAGGTCCAGGGACAATTCTGATGGAGTAAGTGCATAGAAGAAAGTAAGGGGAGGAGATAGAAAAAGGGAGAAGGGAAAGGAGGAGAGAAAAGAGAGTAAGCAGTCAAAAGAGAAGCAAGAATGGAGAGTGAATACAATTGCAGAAGTCAGAAGTAACACATAATGTTGCAAGCCAGGATACAAGAGGAAGATGAGAACAGCATGCTTCAGGGCCACCATGAGTACAAGATGCAAAGGAAGTCCAGCATGAGAGTTGAGAAAGAGTGACGCACTGTGAATGAATGAAGTTAATAAAAGTCAAATCCAGCATTGGCCACAAGACAGTGATGGTGAAGGAAGGCACCAGGTGGGTGGGGCTTGCTAAGTGGTGAAAAAGAGCAGCAGGCAGGAAGGTAACAGGTGGGCGGGGCTTAGGCCAGGTGACCTAGATCCACTTGCACCTGCTCCCCATCTGCAAAGGAAAAGAAGCTGGAGGGCTCCTTAAGTAGGAAATCAGAGCGGCAAGCAGGAAGGCACCAGGCGGGCGTGGTTTGCTAAGTGGTGAAAAAGAGCGAGAAGCAGGGAGGCACAAGGTGGACGGGCTTGTTAAGTGGTGAAAAAGAGCGGCAGGCAGGAAGGCACCAGGTGGGCGTGGCTTAGGCCAGGTGACCTAGATCCACTTGCACCTGCTCCCCATTGGCAAAGGAAAAGAAGCTGGAGGGCTCCTTAAGTAGGGAAACAGAGCGGCAAGCAGGAAGGCACCAGGTGGGCGTGGCTTGCTAAGTGGTGAAAAAGAGCGGCAAGCAGGAAGGCACCAGGTGGGCAGGGCTTGCTAAGTGGTGAAAAAGAGTGGGAAGCAGGAAGGCAACAGGGGGGCGGGGCTTGCTAAGTGGTGAAAAAGAGCAGCAAGCAGGAAGGCACCAGGTGGGCGGGGCTTGCTAAGTGGTGAAAAAGAGCGGCAGGCAGGAAGGCACTATGCTTCTACCTGCCCTGCATCATCTGCTCCCATATCCACATCCACTAACCCATTGTTAAGGACACTGATCCACCACTCTGTAAATCAATGTCGAAATATTTGCAAGCATTTATGTGCCAAAAATGCATTGTTTTCCCTGTAATTGTGTTTAAATAAACAAACAAATAAACTAGCCAACCTGGCTCATCATCTAAATAATTCTATGATTTTGCCTTCACAGCTAGTACATTGCCTCATCAAAAGAAAATGCCAATCGCAGTTACAAGCACTGAATGTAATCCATCGTCTACAAAACATTATATGATTTTGTCTTTAATAGTCCCAAATAGTATTTAGTTTCACCCAAAATATTTTCATGCTCACAGATAGACACTCTGCTTCCAAACAAAATAATTGCATCCTTGTCTCCTCGCTAGTCACGTATCACTAATGGTATTTTTGCCTTGTCACAAAAAGATGTCGCAATCACTAACAGTGAGTGAAGATATTCCCAAGCCTCCAAAAAACAATATGACTTTGTCTTTGCTAGTCACTAGTATTTTGTTTAATCAAAACAAGAATGCACACTCCATTACAGCTACTGAAAGATTTCTTCTTCATCAAAATAATTATATATCGTCTCGTCCCTTGTCACTACTAGTATTTTGGCTCATCACAAAAAGATGACACATGCAGTAATGATCACTGAATTTACTCCTATGCCTCCAAACACATATATGATTTTGTCTTCACAATTAGTATTTTTTTCTCATCACTGAAGGATTGCAAACTCGGTTTTAGACAATGAACGTGATCTCCTGCCAGCATCATTACAATTCTGGGATGTTCACCGTACTTCTTAGCCACGGACAAGGAATGTCACCTGTATGTACTTCATGCAAAGTGGTCCCTGGTACTCTATAATCTCCTTATAGTTACAAAACATGCATTATTATAATTCAGTTTTCTACCACTCTCCATACTAAATCGTTCATGTTAATTTTCTACCACTGACTCAACTGAGGCCTATTTTAATGTTCTAATTCTTCCACTACTAACGGGTGCCTGTTTTTTCACTTTTCTACAAATCCTTTTACTGTATACTATTTTACTATTCTACCTCTCCCTCAACAAAAGCCTATTTTAATTTCCTAACTGTCTTTGTTGGATATATTTGGGGGTAATATCTATCACTTCATGTTTTTTTATTTTTTTATTATGGTGATATTTGCTGGTATTTTATATTCCTTGGTAATATATTGTGGTAACCTGTTGGGGTATTTTTATAGTGGTGAGACTGATTTCAGAATATTGCCCAATAATTATTTTTACCAGGGTCACTAACAATAAACAAAATATTGGACTTAAAACACTCTGGATAGATTGCTCATGCCCTCCTGTGGTACCTTATGCACAATATCACCCTACACCATTTTGGCTGAGTTTCAACAATTGCAAAGCATGCAGTTGAAGTACTGCACATTCATTCAATCTCTCTAGATAAACAGCTCACAGTGGCTACTTTACGTTGAGATATATTTACCACATTTCTGTCTCCTTATAGAGGTCAAATAAAAGTGACTGAATGCGGAATAAATATCATGAGACTAAGTTACTTTTGAATCAGTTTTTTTATCATAAAGTAGAAATATACAAATTACACATAGAGACACTTATGCTCACATTGTACTTCATAGTGCAAGTAGATTTCTTCTTTTAATAGCTCTTTCGTCTCCCAGCGCCCGAAGAGGAATGAATGCTGGTCTGTCTCAAAACCCTTTTTGTCAAACCTCTTTGGCAATCAAGGAAAACACCTCCCCTTGAGCAGATCATTCCACTTAAATGGCACGTGATTTCATTGCTGAAGAGCAAAAGATACATCTCTCTTGCGCTTCCTGCTCTAATACAATGCGTTGTTTTCAGTGGAACGGATCTTCACATTTTTTTAGTTCATCACCCAGTGCAGATTCAGCCTGCACGTTTAAATTCCCATTTCCAAATCATCATGCATTTTCCCAATCCGCATACAGCTTATTTCATCGTGGACTAACTTGCACTAAATTTTATTAAGGGATTCAGTTACATGTTAACTGGGGTTGGGTTAATTAGTATGTCAATTTATGTCAGTATTATAATTAGTGCAACTCAGTTTGTTGAAATATCATCCTGAAGCAAAGTGCAATTTCAATCATGTGCTCCATGCATTGGCATCCATTTAATTCTGCCTGAGACTCACACTCTTAACTCCAGTAATGAGTTTCACACCCGGGCACCATTTGCAGTTCAAACCCATGCTGACATGTGCATGCTACAATGCTGATTCTAACTGTTGAAATATAGAGTCTATGCCACCATATGTCACAAGTCTATGCTACAATTTTCTTTCCTCTGGAGCTCGTGGTGCTTTGCTATCTGCCTGTTATCTGACAAGACTGCTGATGGAGCATCCACAGGCTGTACCTACCTTTGCACATGAGGTAGCAGCATTTCAGGCAGCAATGTTGAAAAACGAACATTGTTCTGTGCAAAAATATTGTATTTTTGCAAATCTTGGAAAAAGAGAAAAAGGCATACAGGAGCATTTCCTTTTTTCTCCTACATGTTTCCTTCTGTGCCCATGTTCCTGTCTGCTGCCCAAATGCTTATTCTGAGGTTAGAGCTACTTCAGAAAGCCTTTCTTGGGGCCCCGTGGCTTTTTAAACATAGCTGCCATATTTTATTAAAACTAAAGACTCTCTGTGGCCTCCAGCAACTGCCTTTCTGCCTGCCTATTGGTTACCTGCAGTATCATATTGACCTATGGTGCACCAGCAGGCTTCAGCCTTCTGAAACTCACTCTCCCTCTATATCCTCCCCTCTGGCCTGACCCACTCTGCTGGTCACACACTTGATGTCTTGATCTCCTCCGGCCTCCCACTCTCTGCTCCCCTCCACACTCCTCTCATGTAGTGATCATTGCCTCCTCTCCTCTCATCTTTCCATCTCTTCACCTCAAACCATGACTACTCCAAGATTACCACCCACCTTCTCGGACATCCGGCCCATGAAGTATGTGTCAGTCGAGGCTTTTGCTGCCACCTTCTCCCCCACTCCTGCTCCCCAGGCTGACTCACACCCTGACACATCCGTATCCCTTCTCTATTCATTTATTTCTGCTATTCTTGATGCTCTTTCCCCTGTCATGAGGATCCGCTTGAAGTCCAAAGCCAAGTTCAATTCTTGGTATGACTCTGACCTAGCTACACTTAAACATAAGTGTAGGGTGGCTGAGAGGAAATGGAGGGCTTCTTGTTCATCCTCTGACAAACTGGCCTGCCGCCTGCTCCAAAGACAATACCGACTCACTGTCTGCACCAAGCCCACATCTCTGCGGCATCTAACAAATCGGACAAACTCTTTAAAATCTGCAAGGAGCTGGCCAACCTTGCTGCAGTCTCCAACCCCCCTCTCGCCTCCCAGGATCTTTGTAATACCCTTGCCTCTCACTTTATTTCTAAAACCCAGGACATCCTGTCCACCCTCTCCTCCACTCCCCCTCCTCTGCCCTCTCCTTTTTGGCTTGCTGACCCTCCCACAGCTACCCTCTCTCCCTCTTTCTCCTCCCTTCCTCTTCTGTCCCCTGATGAGGTCACTAGCCAAGTCCGATCTATGAAAGCCTCATCCAAACAGGTTCATCCCTGTTCTTCTAAAATCATTAAAGACCACATCGATACCCTTGCTCCGGCCCTCACCGATTTCTGAAACCTCTCCTTTGCCTCTGGATATTTCCCCTCCCCTCTGAAGCACTCCCTTGTGCATCCTATCCTAAAGAAACCCACAGCTGATCCCTCTTGTCCGGCTAACTATTGCCCAATTTCCATTACTCCCTTTTTGGGTAAGCTCCTTGAAAAACTGGCCATTTCTCAGCTTAACCTTCATTCCGACTCTGTCGGCTCTCGCCATGACCACCAATCTGGTTTCAGAACTACCAGAAGCACAGAAACTGCTCTCATGAACCTCTGTGAAGACCTGCTCTCCGACCCTGACTCTAACATTCCCTCTGTCCTCTTCCTAATTGATCTCTCCTCTGCTTTTGACATGATCAATGGTTCCATGTGTTAAAATTGCGGCAAAAATGGCTGTTTGCACAAAAAATTGTGGCAAAAAGGCTGTGGTTTTGCTGCTGCAATTCATGTAAAGGATGCGGGGGACACCCCCGCAACTCCTAGACCCATTGTACCATTTAAGGGGAGCAGTGGATACCCCTGCAACCCCACTCCCCTTAAATGGTATAATGGAATACACCTTACCGGCTCAAATCACAGCATTTTTGCCGCCATTTTTTTTAAAGGTGGCATTTTTTGCGATTTTATTACTGCATACACGTTCAACCACACCACTCTGCCCAATCGTCTCCATGACAACCTGGATATCACTGATAAGACTCTGGCCTGGCTGACCTCTTTCCTTTCTGATCGACCCTCCCAGGTACAACTTGGGTCCTTCCTATCTTCTATCTCCCTCTCTACCTGTGGTGTACCCCAGGGGTCTAACATCTCACCCTGGATTTTCAACCAATACCTGCCAACTCTTGCCTACTGCATTTCTATTTTATGCTCAAACTTCCAGTGCTATGCAAATGACACCCAACTCAGGCTTCCTTCAGCCACCTTCTCTCCTTCCCTCACATCTGATTGCCTAACTGCCATTCGGAATTGGTCTGCTGCCAACGATCTTTGTCTAAATACCAATAAGACTGAGATCCTTCTCATTGGTACACCTTCTCCATCTTTCCCCTCACTCTCTGGCCGGCCTCCCTTGGCCCTCCTCCTACCCCTACCTGTGAAGCTAAGAACCTCAGGGTCATCTTTGACTCCACACTTTCCTTCTCTGCACATCTCTAAAAAGTCGTATTACTGAACCTCCTTAGAGGTACTCTGCCTTTACTCTCCTTCCCTCAGAAGCTCACTATCTCCCAAGCTCTGGTTCTCTCTAGGACTACTGGAACAGCCTCTTTCTAAATCTACCTGCCTCCACTCTCGGCCCTTTACAACTTATCCAGAACAGTACTGCAAGACTTGTCCTCAGCCTCAAGCCCTGGGGTCGTAGCTCCCCAGCTCTGAAATCCCTTCATTGGCTCCCTGTGGATGCAAGGATTAAATTTAAAGCCCTGTGCATTGTCCAAAAGGCTTTCTGGGGCATAGGCCAAAATCCCTTCAACTATCCCTCCGTAAATACCCCCCCTCTCGAGCCCTGCGCTCCTCTACTTCTTATTCCCTCAGGGTCAGTCATTTTTGCAAAGAAAAGAGCTTGGGGTAGATCTCTGTCTTCGGCCGGTGCCTCCCTTTGGAACAGCCTCCTGGACACCATGAAACTTGAGGAGAACCATCTCCGGTTCTGGAAGCACCTCAAGACCTTCCTCTTCGTTCCGTCTTTGCTCCTCTTCTCCCCTGCTGTGTGGGATACATTAACCCACTCAGCAGAATTCTCATCCATAACCAAGCTGCATTTCAGCAGAACCAGCAAAATGGCTGTGCTGGTGCCTTTGAGCACCACAGCCTCACATCAAAACTGCGTTTTGCAGCTACTAAAGGATGGCTGCACTGTTTTTCCAAACACCATTGGGCAAGTTGGAACAGGGAGCACACCGAGAAAGGCTACTAGGGTGTGTTCTTGTTTGTACTAAAAGAGCGAAGTGAGAGGCTCTGTTACTTTGCTGCTAGCCCAAAGTTTCCAAGTGAAAAACTGAAATATTTTACATTTAAAATGATGCCGCTTTGATGCTCTTTTCATCTGTTCTACCTTACTCTGTGAGGCCCTGCCATTCCCATCCATATTCAGATTGTGGCCCAGCAGGAGAGAGCATTATCCCTGAATGGCAGACTTTGTCAGAACAGATCCAGGAAATCAACAGAAGCTTTACTTTCAGCTGCACGGAAACATGCTTGACTATTGGGCTACACAATGTCAGAAATCACTGCTTCAAAAGAAACTCTAGCTCTAAGGGCATATGGCAATTTCAGTGGACCTATGTCTTAAGCAGATTGCTGTATAAGGGAAAATAACTAGGGCAAAACAGTGTTTGAAAGTCAGAAAGAAGAGAAAACCTTTTGAAATGGTCAGCCCAGCAGACTTAGCTATGGGTTAAAATGCGCTTTTGCAAATAAGGAAAAATGCCTGTTTTAAAAGGGTAATGTTGAAAGAAGGACCTGTCTTGGCCTAGCAATGTAAAGGGGGGTTTGCTGGGAAACCTATATGGGATGTTTTATTTCAATAGGCTTGCTTCTGATTCAGAACTAAATAAAATAAAATAAAACAAAGAATTAAATGCATTGGATGGACTGTACAAGCTCCAGAATAGGTTTTTCAGCTCTCTAAACTGAGGCCTTCCCCCACAAGGACCCACCATACATTTCTGGGTCACATGCATGTTAATTGCTATCTTTGAAAACATTGAATGGACCAAGAGAAAGAAATATCACACGCTCGTCAGACTTCTGTCTGGGCTTCAGCTAGTGACAATAGATCTGGGACACCTATGTGTGAAGTGGGGGAAGTGACAATAAACATTCAATCAAACTGGGAAACCGCCATGGCCACCCTGGGCTGAACTGACAGTTGGTGGTGGCCTGGAAAGACATGACCAAATTTGTGAGACAAAGGCAGCCCCATCTGTCTCAAAATACCATTTGATGAATAAACTTTTAAGACTGTTAATTGTGTAACCGGACAGCGCAGAAATGTAAAAGTTGTACAGTTTAAGTGTAATTTCTGTGGCTTTCAAACTTCACTGGCATATTGTGGACAGAAATGGCAGAGAATTAGATATTCTGAGGAAAGTGTATATGATGCCACATTGAAATTGAATATTCATATGCCTTATGACTATATAAACACACATGTATAAAGTTATAGAATTTTAGGTAAAGTAATTTTATTGAAAAAACATGAAAAACCATTAGACAGATGAAACACAGTCCTACATCCGTGAGAATTGGACTGCACTGTTCTGCGTCAAATATATAATCTGCCTATGTCATTTGTTAAAGTGCACCAACTGTACAAATATGTAATTTATGTTGAAGACTGATTTTAGCAAAAGTAACTGTGAGATGATCCCATGCATTGTAAAGGACACATCATAAATCTGACATCATGCCCCTGAAACCCAACCGGCTGACAGCAAGGCGGTAACAATCACCCCTGAGCAATCCAGTTGTTAGAGGCATGCCTAGCCTAAACCTGCTCCATCGTATAATCCTATGATGTCACACGCCTTATGAATAAGAGAGGCTGACTGAACTCTAGACAGACTCTCTCCTAAATTTCCAGCGCCTGCGTATCCTGACATTCCAGATCCACCTTTGCAAGATTGCAGACTCTACCGCAAGGCCAAAGCATAGCTGATCCTATCCCAGCTAGGCCACTGATCCAGAAATTCCACTAAATTCCCAATAACAAAGGGAAAAGGTTTGGTACCGTGGGGAGCATCCTGTGATCAGACTGGCTTTCTGCTCAACACCTGCATGCCCGCTGTATCCTTGCCCTCATCCAGTGACCAGACTTGCCCAGCTGTTTGCTGTTAGGAGTGTCCGCCGCTATCCTGTGACCAGAGCTTTTGAGTCCAGAACAGATTGACTGTCCACATTCCCAAACTCAAGTGCAGATTGTGAGTATTTCCCCATCCTATAGCAACACGTGGTCTACCCATCTTGATGCCTTTTTCTTTGTTCTACTCTCTAAAAAATTCTATCCTTGCCTTGGTAACTTGTTGAAGACTGTTAGAATTGTCTGTGCATCTTGTCCTTGATCTCCAAGCATTAGCGCCACTTTTCTCTTCATTTCTGTCTCGCATAGATCATAAGTCTTTAGCAATATTTTGATTAAATAAATACATTTTCCCTGAAGAAAAGGGATACACTGTGTGAAGGGTTACAACTGCAGAGTAACTTTTATATTCACGGGTGGCGTTCCTCTTTTCTAGCCATTAAATCTAGTATAAGTAAATCTTGTCCTTTTTCTTTCAAAATGATTTTCTCTTTTTAACGTTTCTGTTTTCCTAAAACTGAACCTCCTTCCACCTTGAAAATCTCATTCAATTCTCCTGCTATAGTCACTCTTTCACTTCTATATTATCCCTGTGATGTGTATCTATCACCCAGCATAAAAACCGCATTCCGATTCTGTGTTTTTCACCCATTTAAAAAAAAAACGTTTTTGACATTTAAAGCTGAAAAAGAGAAAAATGCAACTTTTCCATGTGCGATTTGACTGCACTGTGTTCTCAACTTTAACCTGCTTTGTGAACGGTATGCCTTTAGTGATGCCTTACCTTATATTTGCTAGTGATATAACATCCCTGAGACTGTGATAAAACATAAGAACATCATTATTTAATTACATATATAATTAATTTTTTGGTCAAATCTGAGTGTCACTTTAGGCCATTGCAAAGGGTTTAAAATGATAGTTTTTGCCTGTTATTTTGTGAGGGAAGTTCACATTTTGATTCTGTTTGCTGCCTCCTATCTCTGACTACCTGCTGATTCTTTCTATCAACTTGGGTAATTGTGGGTTGAGGGAACATTGCAGGAGGAACTTGCTCCTATTCATTTGTGCTTGTATATATTCTTGTAGAAGGTTGCCCAAGCGTATTTCAGTGGTTTTCATTGTACTCATCACCTCATTGGTGATTGCTGCCTCATATAAAAATTGTGTGATTTTCTTTGAAATTAAAATAAATAAATATTGTATTCCCACCAACCGGCCTGGTTCATGGTCCATTGTGACCCAGGGTATTTGTAAAAGGGGGTGTGAGACGGGTTGGGTATCGGCTCAATTCAAATTCGTAGAAAATAAACAAAAAGAGTATTCTAATTGAGCGCTACATCCTAAGCTAAGGGCAAGAGTCCTGATGCGGTGTGTGATGCCTGGTTAGAATCCTTCACAAATTGGGGGCTCATACATGGGGATTGGGTTTGGGTTTGTTTATTCACCTGTGACAGCTTAACGCAGCAGGCTAACCTTCAAGGTAGGGATACTTTGTGTTTGGAACACTGTTACACTGTAGAAGCGCCTCCCCAAAAATAAATCCTAAGTACCAGGTTTGTGCATAAAATTAAAGCTAAGCCAACCCCAAAAACTAGACAAAAAGCAACAGAATATAGATTACCTTTGCATAAATAAATTAATAAAGAAAGAACACTCTTCAAAATGGCCACAGTGGAGATCAATATAGCTAGGGAGCTCCTTCTGCACAAATTAGGGGGGAATGGCCAGAACAAGATGAAAAAGTCTGGTTAGAAGAAATGGTGCAACAAGTCACTGCCATGAACATGGTCATATGGCAGGACAGTGGCCTATTACATCAAGCTTTGAGTGAGTTGTACATGACTCCGAAAATTAAAGAGGAGCAGATTAAAATTGTCAGAATCACGGCCTACATGTACCTCCATATGGGAGTGATGCAGGAAAAGCATGAAGAAAATACAACTCTTTTGCCAAATCAATCTGAACTAGTATCTGAGGCAGAATCTGGAAACGATATCAAACAGTTAAAAGAGGTCTTGGCTCTACAACAGCAAAATAATGCACATCAAGAGGCTAAATTAGATGCATTGGAAGATGAGTGTAGGGAAAAGCTTAACTCTCTGGAAGAGAGTCAACAAAAGCTGATTCAACAATTAAAATATAACAGGGCCTGCTCAGGATAAATAACTATACTGCAAGATCAGATAAAAAAAATTGGAAGAGGAAAATAATAAATTAATTATGAGAGACCTCAACTCTCAATCAGAAATTGATGAAGAGCGCCAGAAATGAAGTGCCATAACACAACAAAGAGATAACCTAGCTGAACAAAGGGGTGCTCTGTAAGGGGAGAAAGAGGCCCTATGCCAGGAAATGTGCAGTTTAAAAATCAATATGGAGAGAAGGGAGTCAGACCTTCAGGTACTGACTGGTATAAAAAAAGAATGTGATAAAATAATGAGACTTAGGAGACAAATGGAACTCAAGTTAGAGCAGGACATAGAGGATTTAAAAGTAGGTTTATCTCCTGCCACAGAAATGGTCTCATTGTTCCCAAACCATACAGGCAGCGCAGAGAGACAATGAGGCCCTCTGTGAGGAGAAAGAGGGGCTCCACCAACAGGTGGTAGCTCAAGAGCAGGTCATAGAGCCAGTAAAGCCTTGATAGCTGAGCAAAAGGCTTAGATATTTGCCTGTTATCAAGAGGTAGGGGGTGAGAAGGAGAAACTAGTGAGGTTGGAGAAAGAGGGTGCTAGATTTAATCCAAACTGGAGGGATTCCGAACAGGTAGAGAGGGGTAGGGTAACCCCTGATCATAATATGATGACCTCTGTACTAAGGGACTCAAACCCATTTAATACTTTGAACACTGCCGACTTCATGTCTACCGGTTCACAAGAGTCAGAAACCATGAGGCCGGCAGAATTAAATAGGTTTAGTATGACCAATCTGACAGGTCAGCGTCCCCTCGGAAATTGAAGGGCGGGCGTCCCTGTATCGATGCAAAAATATTAAGGGTGATGTCTCTGACAAGGAAGTCTTCTATGAGGAGAAAGTCAGGGAATTAGATCTGCATAAATACTACCTTCAAAGGGACCAGTTGGTTCAATTTGTAGAAAAACAGAATGAAGTAAGGCCCAAAAAGAGCATTCTGAAGACCTCCACCCAATGAGGGCAGTGGGGGGATCCCCCGCCAACCCTGGAAGCAGGGAGGAGTCAGTAGACTACTCTCCTGTGCGCCAAAGGGGAGAAGAAACTAGACCCCACCATTCTGTGAGCCCCTCCCAAGCTCACAGAATCAGGGAGCGCCTAGAAGATCATGTGGGTTCCTCAAGCAGAAGTGCCTCTCAGTTTGAGGGCGAGTGGACTCAGGTGATGCGGCCAAAGAAGGCAAATAAACTAAAGAGAGTTATGGCGAAAGACCCCATTAGGCAGATTAAGGCCATTAGGAGTTTTATAACCCTGTACCACAAAAACACAAAATATTCTGTCAGGGAACATTTGGATCTCTATGAACAAATGATGGACACTTTTCACCTTAAAGACAACCAGAACTGCATAGAGTATGCTGTGGGATGCCTTGACCCACTAGGCCCTGCCCTGCGACATTACTGTGTGCTGCTTTCACCAGAAACAACAGAATGGCTGCCAAAAAGCCCTATGTGCGCTAAAAACCGCGGAACAGTGCACAGGGAAACCGGAAAAATAGGCTGCCAATCTACTTTGCCTGTGTCAGTGGTCTGCCCACAGAGTGAAATGGAGCTACCTGAAAAGGCAGTGCTGCATTGCTAGGAAAACCCAGAAGTGCTCTAAAATCTGTTTTTCCTTGGCTGTTGAAATTGCAAATAATGGTTCCCAAACATCAGAAAAGATACAACATCCTTGTTGGGTGTTAGCCATCACCTTATTTAAGGAATCCCCATACGCACAATGTTAGGAGAAGCAGATTTCTTCACAAGAATATTCACATTAAAAAAAGGCTTTCCTGGAAAAATCTGTCAGAATATGGGCGCATTACCGCCGCCTGCCTGTATCAAAGCTGTCATTTACCTACACTGTTAGTTTAAACTTGTACATTAAGATCAAATTGTTGAAAATAAGAGACTTGCCATCAAAAGCAATATAGGTTGCTACTATTTAATCTCTATGTTTTAAAAAGACTGGAATTAGAGATCTATGTGTTTACTTGTTGAAAAAGTAAAGTATTTTAGCAAAGACAATTTTATACAAAGTGTTTTAAAGTGAGCTGATACCAGCCAGAGGACTTAAAAGCACATTCCACAATTTGCCCCAAACAAAGGTGCCTTCCTTTTGCTCTCTGCTCAGGAACTCTCAGTTAGATGCTAATGAAAGGAGGAGGAGATTTTGCTCTGCTTCTCTGGGGAGAGACAATAGGCTTCCTGGACTGAAAGGGAATGCAAATTCAAGTGTCAACAGAAACTAACTGCCAGCAGCAAGAGAGGCCTGGATTGCTCTTGGCCCAGCAAAATCATGGGGGCGGGACCAGACAGATTTCTGTATCTTAACCCACAAGAAAATGTCTTTTTGAAAAAGACTCACAGAGAACTGTGCAAAATTTGTAAAAAATCTGTAAAATATAGGTTGTTAACATGAACATTCTGCTCACAGTTTGAAACTACTCTGAACTCTGTGCTATGTTCAGAGACAGGACTACCGAAATTGTAATTTTGTAGCAAATGTGACGATGCTAGAAATATGAAACTTCTCAAGATTATGCCCAGATGTCATGCGCATATATGTAGAACAATGTGGACAAATTTGACATTGGGTACCCAACCAAAAGCGTGAAAAACTGTCACATCTGAACGAAACTCTCACTGAGCTGGGACTCGGATGGATACTTGCTCTACTAAATCTGTGATGTAAATATGTTGGTTGTATTGTAAATATGATTTATGTGAAAAATAGATTTACTGTACAGGAACAAAGGGGAGGTACTCCCTGGATTGTAAAATACAGCATCATCATGGCACCAGAGTTCCTTCTCAAATCAGGAGAGAGGACAGACCCTAACCTATAGGATTCCTATAGGGTTTGCCTAGTATAATTCAGCCTACCCACTCCTTAGGGAAATACATAAATAGGGACATCTTAGGACCTAGAGACACACAGATTCACCCATCAACTGATTACTGGTGAAGCACTTTGCAGGAGAAACCCATATCCAAGACTCCAGAACTCTGAAAGCAGAAGGCCCAATCCCAAAGCTGAACCCTTCTCAGCTGTCCTTTTAAAATCTTGAAACCTGATTTTACCCCAGACTTCCAAGGGGAACAAACCAAAAAGAACAGCCGGTTGTGCTGTTTCTGCTTTCTCGCTAAGAACTCATGCTAGAATCCAGAGATCCAAACCAGTAGAGTAGAGCTGTAACCAGAAAGCTGCAACCAAGAACCAATCCATCAGATCCAGTCCAGAGGCCGTGCAGTGTCCAGAGTGCCGTGCTGAGTGCAGAACCAAGCACCCTGAATCCTGTCCGGTGGGCTAGCAGAATTCCAGTCCAGAAATCCTTTGACCAGATACCTGACGGGCCTATTCCAAACAGTAGTTGTGAGTATCTATAGCATAGAATTATCCCTAGCCAATCTCTTATCCATAAGTAATCCTATCCAACCCATTCTATCATATCCAGAACTGCATTGTAGAAAATCTCTTTTGTCTTCCTGAATCTTTCCCTCATCCATATAGTCCTTTGATAATAGTAGTGATAACATCATCTTTGCGCTAATATAGTTGCTGAAGAAAGACAAGTGTCTTGGCAGGTAGAAACCATCCGGAGACGTCGCTGGATTGGTGGCTGTGCTGTCGTGTAGCTTGTGGCTTTCCTTAGACTCCTTAGTGTAAAGAAAATCCTGTTTGTAATTCAAAAGCACATTTTTCATTTGAAAATCTTGACTCTTTCTGAGAAAAACTGACCTTTACTAAAACCTCTGTAACTTCTGTAATTTAAGTGTCAAATTGGAGCTAAGATCCTCAGCTTTCCAACAAACCCAAAACCTCATTCCAACTCCGCAATCACGTTTCTTGCACGTGGAAAAGTTTGCCACACATCTTTTGTTTGGCTCAATTTAATCACGTGTAAAAGAGCTATTTCTTGCATCCAACCTCAGAATTCAGTTTTCAACCTGCTAGTTATTCAATCATCATTGCTAGTGTTTACCTGAAACTATACAAAGCGGCTCCCACTAGTTTTGAATCCAATTGAGTGAATTAAATCAATTCTTCTGTGTTTTTTTAACCATTCATTCAAAGCCACATTCAAAAGCATTTGACCCGTTTGCAGTCCTTCCGGTTTCTCTCTATATGCTTGTTGGGGGGAATTAGGATTGAAACTGTATTGTTGAGTGGTATTCCTGAAACCTGTTCTCTCTCCTTCCATCTGTATATTGCATATTGAGGGATTGAATAGTGTGCAGGGGGAAAGAGTGACATTGCATTTGACTGAACCCACACAAAATTGTATTCTGTGCTGCATTATTTTTCCTATCCATACTCCTTCTGATTAAAGAGATTGTTGATTGTTGTGACATCACCCCACTGGTGATCTTTGTATAAATATTAAATAGTGTAATATATATATATATATAAAAACAACAGAACTATAACACAGTATTGATAACCGTACTAATCATCTTCATACATAGAAAGCATTGTTGTCTTCCAAGTCTGTGTTTTCTCCCTTGTATATGGTTCATATGCTTTGAGTGGACCCTAAGTGAATTACTGTAAGAACATATTTGTAGTATAAGTCTACAAACATAGTACTTTGTATTATAGTATAGTGAATTTTTAGTTCCTGATTGTAACTGGCCTAGATATATAGTTCCTGATTGTAACTGGCCTAGATATATCAGTAAAGGAAAAAAGAGGGAGCCAGACATGTGATGTCATCAGTGATGTCATCAATGACATTTGTGATGTCATCTTTGATGTCCTGGGCGTTAGTCTTAGCAGTGCACGGTGGCGGCGCAAGTTATGGTTGCTTATCTTACCATAACTGCTGAATTTCAGGGGGTTTTCGGTTTTACTTTGAACCATAACGTCCCTTTAACAAAGTTTTTTCAATGAATTTCATAGGTTTTTAGTAGCGCAACTTAACCATAACGTCCCTTTAACAAAGTTTTTTTACTGAATTTCATAGCTTTTTAGTAGCGCAACTTAACCATAACGTCCCTTTAACAAAGTATTTTCACTGAATTTCATAGGTTTTTAGTAGCACAACTTAACCATAATATCCCTGACTTCATTTACATGTAACATAGAAAATACTAACCCCCTCGTAGTGATTTTCATGTCCGCGGACTACCACCATGTCCGTGGACACATCGAAAATCTGAGCGTGGTGAATGTAAATTTAAATATTGTGCTCCATTTCCCCTTTGAAGTTGGCTCTGAAAAGAGCCGTTGTTTTTTTGTTTTTTTTACAGATGCTTGACAGACACCTGTTATTTTGTATTTTTTTCTTGTTTTTTTTTCTTACTTTACTCCTAAAATCTTTACATAACCTTCTCCAAAGCAACCCCTACATTCCAAAATAGAAAGGCATTTCCCGTAAAAGATAAAGAAATGCCATCTTCTTTAAAATTAACAGCATTACTGGCATCAATATTCTCATTGTTACAGAAGAACATACCAGCTCTAAGCATGAAGGCACACATGCCTCGGTTGATGACACACCTAGAAATGTTTTGCTGAGGACAAAAAACTGAACTATTGTCCCATATTGCCCTAGGTAGTAATCCAGAAAAAATTACTTTTGCATTTGGAAGGATCTTCATGACGGCTTGAACCAAGCGTTCCAAATCAGCCAACAAAGTAGGGGCACTGACGTTGCCCAAATGGAAAGCACCATAGTGCAAAACTACCACATGCGGACTGTTCATTGTGGCCATATCCTCACAAACTTGTACAATTCCCTGTACATTGCAATCAGGCACAGTGCTCCACACCACCTCCACTCCTTTGACATCAAAGTTCTTTGCAACATGCCTGCATTCAGCGTACTGCTGTAAACCATGCACAAACATATCTCCGAGCACCAACACCCTGACTTTCTCCACTTCTGCCATCTTCACCACACACAGTCTCTTTCAACACAAATCCACAACCTCGACATCTGATTGGCTGATCCGTGCAGTCTTCTTTCCATGTTGGATTTCCTGGAAAAACCCGGATGTAGCACGCCCTGTCCACGAACAGCCGCGGTGTCCGCGAACACATCGAAAATCTGAGCGTGGTGAATGTAAATTTAAATATTGTGCCCCATTTCCCCTTTGAAGTTCGCTCTGAAAAGAGCCGTTTTTTTTTTTTACAGATGCTTGACAGACACCTGTTATTTTGTATTTTTTTTCTTGTTTTTTTTCTTACTTTACTCCTAAAATCTTTACATAACCTTCTCCAAAGCAACCCTTACATTCCAAAATAGAAAGGCATCTCCCGTAAAAGATAAAGAAATGCCATCTTCTTTAAAATTAACAGCATTACTGGCACCAATATTCTCATTGTTACAGAAGAACATACCAGCTCTAAGCATGAAGGCACACATGCCTCGATTGATGACAAACATAGCAATGTTTTGCTGAGGACAAAAAACTGAACTTTTTTCCCATATTGCCCTAGGTAGTAATCCAGAAAAAATTACTTTCGCATTTGGAAGGATCTTCATTATGGCTTGAACCAAGCGTTCCAAATCAGCCAACAAAGTAGGGGCACTGACGTTGCCCAAATGGAAAGCACCATAGTGCAAAACTACCACATGCGGACTGTTCATCGTGGCCATATCCTCACAAACCTGTACAATTCCCTGTACATTGCAATCAGGCACAGTGCTCCACACCACCTCCACTCCTTTGAAATCAAAGTTCTTTGCAACGTGCCTGCATTCAGCGTACTGCTGTAAACCATGCACAAACATATCTCCGAGCACCAACACCCTGACTTTCTCCACTTCTGCCATCTTCACCACACACAGTCTCTTTCAACACAAATCCACAACCTTGACATCTGATTGGCTGATCCGTACAGTCTTCTTTCCATGTTGGATTTCCTGGAAAAACCTGGATGTAGCACGCCCTGTCCACGAACAGCCGCGGTGTCCGCGGACGGCGTCCACTTTACTCTCTGTGCCATTCCCTCATTGCATACAGCTAAGCAATCACACAATACAAATAACGTCCTCAGAACACCCCCATTTTGTGAATTTTCGAACATTTCAGGACAATTATCATTTCATTATTCAACATATTAACATTACAAATATTATACTTTCATCTTGTACTCTGCACACAATGCTATCTTTCTCCATTAGTAGCTCAGTATACTAGATATAATCCCATAATACAATGCTATTTATATCAATGCATCGTTCAAAGCACTAATAACGGTATGATATTTATTGCAATATCCTTGACACTTTTTTCTGAACATCATAATAAAAATCCCTAGTACACAAATTCCATGAAAAGTACATACACATGTGATGTCATCAGTGATTTCATTAATACCATTTGCGATGTCATCTTTGATGTCCTGGGTGTTAGTCTTAGCAGTGCACGGTGGTGGCGTGAGCTATTTTTCATAGCTTACCATAACTTGCTATTTTCAGGGGTCTTTCGGCTGTACTTAGAACCATAACGTCCTTTAAACAAACTTTTTTTAATATCACGCAAACAATATACTAACATGGCGTGCAAAAACCAACTTCTACAGATGGCTTTACACAGAATGTTGCAAAGTAAGAATTTATGCTCGTTCACAGTGAAGGTCAGCTGCTTCCATTTTTTTCTCGGGCCCCGGAGAGGCTCACGAAGCAGACTATAAGGTTATATTGTGTTTTGACCTTGACAGACAAAGATTGTGATGAAAGACTTCTCTTGAAGTAGTGTTGCTAAAACGTAAGAGAAGATAAGTATGAAATTTCTGAAATGAAACCACTTTTATATATTATATCACTATGCGAAAGATCGTTGGCACACGCAGAGTCGTACTTTGGGACTGCACTACTCGTAGACAATGGAAATTGCAATTTAGATTATTTTATACCAAATATAATTACAATAGCGTAGCATTAAAGACCGCTCAAGTTGAACTTGTTCGTTGAAAGTGGCATAATGTTTTCTACCGCGCACTATCACCGCCGAATTGATCCCCTGTCATTTAGAGGGTTCTGAAAAAGGCAGACGACACAGGGTGGGTTAATATAAATAATTTAACCGGGCTATAGGCGGTCAAGCGCTCTACTCGCTGTGCCACTTCACTGTAGCCTGTCAAGTGGCACAGCGAGTACAACGCTCGCTTTGACATCCGTGCACAGCTTGCTAACACAAGTTCGAATCCCGGCAAGGCCAAACTCAGCCTTTCATCCTTCCGTGGTCGATAAATGAGCACCACACACCGTGGTTAATAATAAGCACCGCTTAGATACCTCACGGTTCTTAGCGCTATATGAATGGGAAAATATTAATATTTCATTACTCACATACTCCGTTGCACTATCTTCGATAGCAAATAGTTTCACGCTCTAATAAATAAAATGATGATTTTTAATGAAGATCGGCTGGTGAGACTAATTTGTTTTTTAAAACAGGTATGTGGCCCCATTTTGCCTATGTCACGATTTACAGACTCCAGCGGATGGGGTCTTCAACTGCCAGGTGCAGGTCCAAATATGCAACTTCATGACCCTCACCATTTTATGGGACAATCGCCAAGGACCAATATGCCCTTACGCAGAACTAGCGGCTACAAACAACATACAAACCAATAGGGTGGTCTAATGGCTCGTTGTTGGAGCAACCTTCCGATTATCAGAGCAACCATTTACTGCTTTTATCATAAACCAACAGCCTATCTACCGCAAAGGAACAACGCGCGGCTCCAAATACACTTTTGCTGATCGACAGCAGAGACAATATCAAATCGCTAAATATTCACTAAACATTTCATGTGAAATAAATGTACTTTACCAAATGTACAATCCTGCTGTTTACTTTTAAACCACAGTTTCATATTCCGAATTGTGGCGCACTGAGTTGTAAGCTGATCTAACACCCTCTGTACCGCAAAGGAACATCGCGTGCCTCAACATTAACTTTTGTGGATCGACAACAAAGACAAATGCAAATTGCTGAATATTCTCTAAACATTTGATGCCAAATAAATGTACTTTACAAAATTTACAATCTTGCTGTTTGCTTTTAAATCACTGTTTCATATTCCGAATTGTGGCGCGCTGTGTTGTGACATAATAAGTGTTGTCTTCCGGGTTCTTTGTAAAGTCACTTAGGACTGGAGAGGACTGGGAGCGTTTGATGACGCACCCTGTAACATCACGGAGAGTGGCGGGGAATATGAATGCTTTGATATCAGGCTTAGGGGCGGGAGATATGATTTAGTGTTGCAAAAGCAAGTCAGCCAGGCCAATAGCGCCAGTCATAGGATTATCACATAATGTCGACGCACACCAGCCGGATTTATCATTTCTTTAGTGGACAAATAGTCGGTTGACACCCATAGGAAATTGTACTATTAGCGGACAAAAGGAGTGGTCTTAAAACACTTTCACCCTGACAACGAACAATACAAACAACGTTCTCAGAACACCCCCATTTTGTGTAATTGCAACCATTTCGGGACACCGCGAGTGTTCTTAGAACACATTCAACTAGACAGATTACAATATGGACAGTGTCCTGAGGACACCCCCAGTTTGTGTATTTACGAACAATTAAGTACACCGCGAGTGTTCATAGCTCATTTTTACCTTCCTTGCGAACAAAAATGACACATACTCTGTCCTCTAAACACCCCACCATTTAGTTTATTTACAAGATGTCAGAACAGCCGTGTTCTCCGTGGACAAATCGAACGCAACAAAAACGTCTAGCACATAAAAAAACAAAACATTGAACCTATCTCATACTCCCACCCCCTCTCCAAACACTCTTACACACCAACACAGGGCACTAAATACAATTTTTTATCCACGTTTCACCACGCTGTACGCGGTCGACGGCGAATACAAGATGGCGGGCGCCATAGAAAATCTGAAGCACTCCACGCCCCCCGCCGTCCAATCAGCGAACACGTCGCATGTCCGCGGACATGACGCAAGGCCATGGGCCAATCGGGGTGCTGTCCGCGGAGCGGACAGGGAAGTCCGTCCGTGAAGCGAACACAGATATCACTCATTTTTTTGCCTTACATTTTGGTCATTTTTTAAAAAACTACTGGACGGATTTACACCAAATTTGCGAAAGCACGCTTTCGGGACCAGGCCGCCGCTACTGCCACAAATTTGGTGTAAATCCGTCCAGCGGTTCGGGCTGTAGCCGTGCACAAAGTTTTTTCCCATTCAGTCTATGGGGAAAAAAAAAGTTTTGGGACCCCCCCTATAACTTTTGCCCCCCTGGACGAATCCTCACCTAAATTTGCAAACACATTCAGAGTGGGCCACATACTATTTTTGCAAAGTTTGGTGAGAATTCGTCCAGGGGGAGCGAAGTTATAAGCCGCCCAAAAAGTGCTCTTCCTATGGAAACACCAACTTGACCATAACTACATGGCCGCTACTGCGGCCATGTAATATATAAATATATATATATATATATATATATATATATATATTGTGCAAATCCATCAAATACAACTTTTAACTTTGCAAAACAGCCTGCTTCCTGGTTCAGTGAGACCGGGGGGTGGGGGGGGAATTCAAAGAGAGGGGCGTGATATAAGGGTACATCATTCAGAAATAAAAGAACTTATAGACACAAATATATAATTAAGGGTTCCAGCTGTGCATCACACGCTAGGCATTGACTTAGGTGGCGTGCCGGGTTGAAATCACTTCCAAGATTGGGGGTTCGTCGCGGGATTTCTGAATTAGACATACCACTTGTGACAGTCTAATACAATGTGCTAACTAACGGGGTACACAATCCCTATTGGGCTACCACGCTGTGTTACACTGTGAAAAGCACCCCTCAATAGGAACACTCAAAGGAATTGGTCTGTTTTGCAAAAATAAAATAAACTTCTGTAAAACATGAAGGAAATCAATATTTCCAGAATGGCAACTTTGGTAGAAATGAATATGGCTAAAGAACACCTATTGCATAAGTTATTTGTAAGAGGTGAATGGACAGAGCAGGGTCAGAATGTGTGGTTGCAGGCAATCACAGAACAGATCACTGCAACAGCGTTAGACACATGGCAAGACCAGGGTCCATTACATATGGCCCAGAGTGAACTATATATGGCCCCTAAGGTAAAGGAAGAGCAAGGCAAGATTGCCAAAATAGCGACATATCTATACCTACATATTAGAGCAATACAGGACAAATATGCAGAGGGCCAAGATCTGGCAAACAAGCAACTGCAGGCATTAGAAAAGGCCCAAACTGATATGGACTCTGCTGAGCAGAGGCTATAGAGGAGCCAGGAATCAGAAAATGAAAGTAGGCAGTACCTAATCAAAATAAAAGAAGACACTGGTATCCTGCAGCAGGAAAAGGCAGAACAGGATACCAGAATGCTGGCCTTGCAGAAGGAGTACCAAGAAAGTTTGGACTCTCTACCGCAGAGCCAGAAAAAGCTGGAACAACAAATAAATTTCAATAGGGCATGGGCAGAGCAGGTAGTCACCCTGCAAAGACACCTAGACGGAGGGAAAGAAGAGAGTAATACATTAATCCTGAAAGACCTGGATACCAAGAATTTGATGAAGAGCGCCAGAAAGCTGGTATGCTCCAAAGACAGAGGGACAACCTGGCTGCACAGAGGCATGCTCTTGCTCAGGAAAGGGACACCTTAGGCCAGGAAGTCTGTCATTTAAAAGAGAAAATAGAAGAAAATCACCTGGCCCTTCAGGGACTGGGTGACCTCCAAAAAGATCATAAAAAATTGTTAGAGCACACCAGGGTGGAGGAGGCTCTAGCAAGGAAGGACCAGGCCAGTATGGCCAGGAATCAGGAGGTAACCCTCCTGCAGCATAGACTGGCCCAGTACTCTAAAACAACACACGAAGCACAGACAAAATGAGGCTCTCTGTGAGAACAATGACAGGCTCCACAGACAGGTAGCCATGCAAGAGAGATTGATAGAAACTAGCAAGGCCTTGATAGAGGAACAGAAAGCTCAGATTCTTGCATGGTAACAGGGAGCAGGGGCTAAGAGAGATGAGGTTCGCTGGGAAAGGAAAACACCTGAGCATAACCTCAGGAACCCTAGTACCAGAGGCCTTCATCTATTCCAATCTCAGGACTCTGCTACCCCCACGTCCACTGGCGCACATGAGCCAAGGGCCACGGGGATGGCAGATTTCAATCCAATTAGGAATATGGGGCTCATAGACCAGCACCTCCCAGGAATGGCTGGGCGGGCATCTGGGTATGGGTTCCCAAGTACTGTAAAATTTAGTGGGGAACTCCATGAGAGTAGGCCCACTAAGGGCATCCTGAAAACTTCTACCCAGCTAGGACAGTGGGGGGGGTACTCATCAAATCCTGGGAACAAGGAGGAATCAGAAGACTCCTCTGAGCGCCCCAGCACACAGGAGACTAGGTCCCCACATTCTGCCAGCCATTCCCAGGCTCGCAGAATCCGGGAGAGCCTAGAAGACCAGACGGGCCCCTCTGAGAGCAGTGCCTCTGAGTCAGAGGAGGAGTGGGCCAGGGTTACCCGAACCAAAAGGGCCAATAAGGTAAAAAGGGCATTGCTCAAGGATCCCCTAAAACAAATCAAAGCGATAAGGAGCGTCATCACGCCCTACCATAAGAACGCTAAGTATTCTGTTTGGGAGCACTTAGAGCTCTTTGTACAGATGATGGAAACTTTCCATTTGAAGGACAGCCAAAGCTGTATTCAATATGTGAAATGGACCTTCTCTCCAGAATACTCCAGCTTCTTTGCGGGGCTGGAGGACCAACATCATTCTAGATGGTCCACCTATAGGGCGGTCATCTTGAAACATTTTTCTGTGCACAGAAATCCTCAGGAGGCTCGCAAGGCAGCCTACAACTTGCAATGGGGGGAAGATCAGGCCCCACAAGAATGTGTGCAGGACTTAAAGCATGCCTTTGCGCAGACCATCAGAAGGGTGCACACTGACAGCAGAGAGTTTGTGAATACTTTTTTCCACGCTCTCCCCAAGTACATCATGAACCAGCTAGTGCGAGATTTTCATGAGAAACGATCACTAGACTGGGTCATTGAACAGGCCACACAAATTTATGAGGTGCAAAAGCCCATAGAAAACAAAAATAATTCAAAAAGCCCCAAACCAATCAGCACCCCTGCTGCTGCTAAGGTGGCAGAGGTGAAGGTTGCCCGAATTTTAGATGATCTGTTGTTAGCTGCTGACACAGAGGAGATTTGTAAAGAAAGCTCTGTATTACTATCGTCACACCTAGCGGCACATGGCAATAAAGCTAGTCTGAAGAAGTTTCAATATAATCGAAAGGAGGTGGCCTATTTGGGCTACCTACTTTCGAAAGAAGGGAGAAGGCTAATGCCAGAGCGGATAGAAAGTATTTCTTGTATGCCTATTCCAAAGACACAGAAAAGAGTCAGAGCCATAATAGGCATGGCTTCGTATTGCCGACAATGGATCGGTAATTTTGCGTTAATTATGAAACCGATGATGAACTTGACTAGAAAGGATGCAGTCATCCCTTTACAGTGGGATGAGGAATGTCACAGAGCATTTGATCAATTGAAAACTGCATTGTGTTCTGCTCCAGTTTTGGGCACACCAAATTATGAAAAGGTTTTTAGACTGTTTGTGTGTGAAAGTGAAGGATGTGCATTGGCGGTTTTGACACAGGAACAAGGTAGAAGAAATAGGCCGTGCGCTATGGAAACTTCTGAGACTGACCAGTTGGCCCAACTACTGGGGGAATTACGGGCCGAAGTACACGCCGCTCGTCAAGAGACTAATGCTCTCAGAAGGGAAGTGATTGTCACGAAGGAAAGAGCTGATGACCTGGCTAGACAGCTTTTGCAAGGTCAAGCTGGACAAACTCCTTTACCCGGTTCTGGGGGAAACCCCGCTCCTGTGGTTTCCAGTAACCCGTTGCAGATTAACCTACCTGGAAACGTGCCGCTGGCCCCACCTGAACGCTTTGCTGGGGACCCCAAAGATTCGCCGTATTCATGAATCAGTGTCGTTTGCACTTCCTATGCAGACCTGGGGCCTTCCCTAATGACCAGACCAAGGTAGCCTTTGTGTTGTCATATCTCAGCGGCAGTGCTGCCGACTGGTCAGTTCCACTGGTAACTCAAGATGACCCGATTCTTCGTGATTTTCAAGGATTTCAAGCAAGCATGGAAAGGTTATTTGCTCGACACTCCCAGGGGCAGGCTCTGGATGACGAACTTCTATCTCTGCGACAGGGCAATCAAGACCTCCTATCCTACATTGCAACCTTTAATAGACTAATTGTGGAAACTGGGTGGCAAGAGGATAAAAGAATCACGTTATTTTATCAAGGTCTACGCAGAGAACGTAAAGATGTCCTGGCCCAAGTTGTAAATCCGCCCCAAGAATGCACAGAATATATAGACTTAGTGGTCCAATTGGATCACAGACTGCAAAACAGAAAAACAGATCGGTCCAAGTTTGAGACCCGGGTGTTGGTCAAGACCCACGCTAATCTCAAGGGGGCTGATGCCTCTGAGCCTATGCAAATCGGAGCGGTTAAAGGACCTTTAACTCAAAAGGAACGTGAAAGAAGACGGCAGATGCAATTATGTCTTTATTGTGGGTCCTCTGGACACTTTCTACGAGATTGCCCGGTAAAGCCGCCCAATAGGGTGGTAGGAGCCGCTGATAAAATCCATGAAAACTCTGTGTCGGGAAACGACCACGCCCGACAAGCGTAGGGGTCCGCTTGCCGAGCTTGAAAACTAACTCTCAGACCTTGCATTTCATTGTGCCAATGGTCCTCGTAGATCCGGAACAGCCTAAGCGGTTGCATGCAATAAAGGCATACATTGATAGTGGGGCTATAGGAAACTATGTGGATCGTGAATTGGTCTCTAGGATTAACTTCCCTCTGCGTCCTAAAACCAGCAAAGATGTCATCACCACAGTTGATGGAACCGAAATTGCCTCTGGACAGGTAACACATTCCACAGCTGAGGTGACACTTGTAGGTCCGGACGGCCATCGGGAGGCAGTTGTGTTTGATGTAATCAAGGCTCCACAGTTTCAGGTTATTCTTGGAATCCCTTGGTTAGAGACACATAATCCTCAAATTGATTGGCGAGCGAAGAGAATCACATTCCCGGATTGTGTGCAAACCTGCTACCCAGAAAATCTGAAGATTAGTCTAGCATCAGTAACCTCTGTCTCCACGCAACTACCTCCGGAATACCAAGACTTTCAGGACGTCTTCCAAAAGGAACAGGCCAACACGTTACCTCCCCACAGATTGTACGATTGCCAAATCGATCTGGTGCCCGGTGCATAACCCCCTTGTAGCAGGATTTATGCCCTTACTGAACCAGAGAATCTGCATTTGAGACAATATTTAGATCAATACCTAGCTAATGGTTTCATTCGCCAGTCAAAGTCTCCGGCATCCTCAGCTTTGTTCTTCGTGCCCAAAAAAGAAGGCGACCTTAGAACCTGTATCGATTACCGCGCATTGAACCAGATAAATGTTAAAAATCGTTACCCTCTGCCTCTGATCCCTGAACTCCTTGACCAGGTGATGGACGCTTGCGTATACACCAAGTTAGATCTCCGGGGGGCTTATCATCTGGTACGAGTAAAAGTGGGCGACGAATGGAAAACGGCCTTCCGTACAAAATATGGACTATTCGAATACCAGGTGATGCCTTTCGGGTTGTGCAACGCGCCTGCTGGCTTCCAATTCTTCATGAACGATGTCCTTCGGGAACTCATCGATGTCTGTGTTGTCGTGTATATCGATGACATTCTGGTGTACTCCTCTTCGGAATTTGATCACAGAAAGCATGTCAGGGCCGTCCTAGAGAAATTGCGCCAGCACAAACTGTTTGCAAAGCTGGAAAAATGCGTTTTCCATACCACCGAGGTTGAGTTTCTTGGATTCATCCTGACACCAAAATGGGTCCGAATGGACTCACGGAAAGTGGATGCCATCCCCAAATGGCCATCACCTAGTTCGGTGAAAGGTGTCCAAAGCATGCTTGGTTTTGCCAATTTTTATCGCAGGTTTATCCTGGAATTTTCACGTGTGGTGCAACCCATCACTGCACTCTTGCGGAAAAATAAACGTTTTTAATGGACTGAGGAAGCCGAACAGGCCTTTCAGGAATTGAAAGCTAAATTTACGTCCGCACCTATTTTGAAGCACCCGCGTCCCGACCTCCCATATATAGTCGAAACCAACGCGTCCAGCTTAGCCATGGGAGCTGTCCTGTCTCAGAGAGACGCTGAAACCAACCAACTGCACCCCGTAGCATTTTGGTCCAGAAAGTTCTTGCCGCCGGAAATAAATTATGCAATCACCGATAAGGAATTATTAGCCATTAAGTCCGCCTTTAAGGCTTGGCGGCATTATCTTCTTGGCACCAGGCATACCATCACTGTAATCACTGATCACCGAAATGTACAATATTTAAAAACTGCCAAGGCTCAATCGTCACGACAGCTCCGATGTGCTTTGTTTTTTGCTGAGTTCGATTTTGTAATCACTTACCGCCCCGGCTGTAAGAATGGCAAAGCGGACTCGCTATCTCAAATTGGAATGGGAGAAACAGACACAAACTCAGAACCTGTGCCGATAATTCCCGAACAAAGAATTTTGGGGATAACCACTTTACAAACCCTTGAAGACATTCAAGCATGGGTAAAACAATTCCTGGACTCTTCAGCCTTGTAGGATTGGATCAAAAGGGGGTCTTACTTTCAGTCAACGATGGCTTACCTTATTTTTGCCAGAAAAGGAATTGCAAGAAGTGGTTATTCCCGTCATCATGATACCCTGATGGAAGGACATCCTGGCATTGCCAAAACAGAGGAAAAAATTAAACGACAATTCTGGTGGCCTTCCTGGCGAAAGGATATTAAATCTTTCGTGATGTCCTGTGGAGTTTGTGCCCAAAACAAAGGTCAAAAAACAAAACCCGTCGGCCTTCTTCAGCCCTTTGACATTCCACCAGCACCGTGGCACACCTTGTCACTAGATTTTATCACAGACCTGCCCTCTTGTAATGGATACAATACTATTCTGGTGATGGTGGATTTATTTTCCAAGATGGCCCATTTTATTCAGTTGAAAGGATTACCTTCAGCTTTTGTTCTTGCCAAGGAATTCCTTGAAAATATTATCAGTTTGCATGGATTCCCGTCCATAATAGTCTCCGATCGGGGAAGCCAGTTTATTTCTCATTTTTGGAAAAAGTGTTGTCAACTGGCACAGATCGACGTAAGACTCTCAACCAGCCACCACCCACAGACCGATGGTCAGACGGAGAGAACGAACCAGACCCTTTAACAGTATCTACGATGTATGTTGCACCAATCGGAGGGTAATTGGAAGGATATTTTATGGGTGGCTGAATATGCACACAATAACTCGATACACTCTGGAACTGGTCAGAGCCCCTTTTATACCTTATATGGACATCACCCTCGTACTTCAGACTTGGACTTGGACTCACCTCTGAGCCTTGAAATGCCCGCAGTGGATCATTTGCATTCTACGATTACTCAAGCCTTCAAGGATGCAACTGCACATTTGCAACATGCGAAAGGGAAATACAAAAAGAATGCGGATCTGCATCGAAGGGAGGCGCCTCCTTACCAAATAGGGGATCAAGTATGGTTGGCTACCAAACACTTATCGCTCAAGGGACCTCAAACATTTAATCCAAGGTATTTAGGCCCTTACTCGATCAAAGCTATAATTAACCAAGTGGCAGTCAAGCTTGATCTACCAGCTAACATGCAGATTCACCCCGTTTTTCATGTGTCACTTTTGAAACCAGTGCAACCAGGAACCAGATTACTAAAGCCACCAGAACCAATCCAGATAGATGGGGAGCCTGAATTCGAGGTGAAGAACATTTTGGATTCTAAGATCTCAAAATCAAAACTTTTCTATCTAATTGATTGGAAGGGGAACGGGCCTCAGGAAAGGTCTTGGGAACCCAGCGACCACGTACATGCACCTCGGCTGGTAAAAAGGTTCCATCGGAATTTCCCAAACAAACCGAAACCTCCAGAGGGAACGACCTTGGGAGGGGCCTTGGGGGGGAGTGCTGTCATGATGCCTACCCCCGGAGCACCAGGCCAGGCCCAGTACCCCCGGGAGCAGGCATCATGCCTCCGGGTAAAAGCCCAGCGGCCCCTTATAGGGGCTCTTTGGACTCAGTGCTGGCGCCTTTGGCGCCAGGCTCATGTTGGACATCAGTCATAAAGGAAGGTGTTTTGTGCACTTACCTGATGCAGACCATGATGCAAGATTCAGGCCTCTCTGAGACCTGAAAGGGACTATTTTTTCATGGGGACTATTTTTCCACTCGGGCGTGGCGAGGGAAGGATACTTACCTGGAACTACTTTGGGGGCTATTTAAGCCACGCCCAGACAGTAGCTCACGCTTCGCGTTGTTCTGCTCCTGCACCTGGACTCCAGCCACGCCTGCCTCGAACCTGGAACACCTGTAAGGGAAGAAGAGAAGAGAAAGGTGAAAACCACGAACTTATTCAAACTTCTTACCTGCATCCAGAACCTTCACGCCAGCATTCCTGAAGAAAGACTTCCATTTAAAAGCATCGCGTTGCTCGCTGCAGCGCCGCGCTTCACTCACCTGTCCTCGAGACATCTCCTGGCTCCATCGCGGCTCTCAGCACCGGTCGCCACATCTCTGCGCATAGGGGAGAGAAGAAGAGACAAAAGGTGAGCAGAAGGGACACAGTAGGAAAGCATAATTTTCAGCCATAATACTTACCGGCTTTTCTTGGTGAATCATTCCACATTTCGGTTCGGCGACGCTTCGTTGGCAGGTACCGCACCCGGGCCCCTATGGGCAAAGGAAAAAAGACATTACTGGGAAATTATAAAGACATTTTGAGGGATCGCCCTCATCACTAACTCACCTGAATTTACCATCGGCAATTTAACCCCTCAACGCATCGCCTTCATTCTGCACCTGAAATAAAGGACAGATCACAGGTGAGGAAGACAACATAAAAGAGGCTCACACTTGAACTTTTGAATCTTCATACTTACGGCGCATTTCTCAGAAAAGTCAAGTGGATTTTGCCAGCGCCCTTCAGAAAACCAGTGAAGTAACTGGACGAACGCGCGCCCCCTGCACCAGAAGCAGGATGGAGAGTTCATCCTTCCAAACCATAAGGTGAGCTTAAACCGGGGGGTTTTGGAGGAAGCTAGAGAAGAATGAAGGGGGGAAAGGGGAGAGCAAGCACATTATTCTGCAGACTGTTAACCCCCTCTCTCATCTGCAGAAGGATATTCCTACGGGCCAGACAAGCAAGATTTGGGGGTCCTGTTCACAGTTCTGCGCATCACGCTTGAAGAGGCCACAGCAACCCAGACTAGACCAGCGCCTCCATGGGAGTCAGGTGAGCGTTACAGCTTAGTACTTATTGTGGCCTTTTAATGCAGAAATTGCGTTTGATTCATCAGCAGGTGCAGGAGGCTCTACCAGTGAGATACACCGGTCCGGGGCATGTGCTGGAGCCAGGCTTAAGAATTTTGAAAGAAAATCGTCGTTAGCACCCAGGTGGCGCGGCCCCTATCAAGTACTCTTAGCAACGCAGACAGCGATACGAGTGGATGGACGGAAGGCGTGGATCCATGCCACCCATGCCAAAAAGATCCCATCTTCGCTGAAAGACTTGCCTGACCCAGACGACCGGAAAGAGACAGCGGTCCCAGAAACGAAAGAAACTGTTGCCAGTAAACTGCCACCAAATCTGCCCGAGCGAGAAGTGAAACTCGAAACGAAGCCTGAAAAGATTGCCAAAAAGGGGGAAGGGCAAAGAGTGGCCCAACGTTGCCCAGCGGAATCTACATCACTGTTGGCTGACACGAAAACCGCATTGCAAATACCGGCAGACATTAAACGTGTACCCCTTTGGCACCCACCAGCACTTGCCAGCACGCCAAAGACTGAATCTGCATCACTGGCGCGGCGCACACCAGCACCAGCACCAGCACCTGGCGTAGCGCCACAGACTGACTTTGAGCCTGGATCTGGAAGTGCACCGGCACAGTTCACGGATCACACAATACCAGGAGTGAGGCGATATGATTTACAGCCTCGAAAGTCAAAGTGATCCACAGTTTTTTGGTGCTTATGCTAACCTCTGGTTCTGCTCATGGACGGAGAAGAAACTACAGGCGTAGAGGAGATAAGCGTGAGAATTGTGCAAATCGAACAATTCAAGACTCGCGGCTCCTCGTTAGTGTTATGGTATGTGGAATCTATACACCCATTGGGAATGTGTTTACCAATAGTTAATATATCCACTACTGAAAGCCCTGTTCAGGTGATTACTTATACCGTGTCCCCAATGGAAGAAAGACACAGAGAAGGGTATGGGAACAATACGCTGTTACTCATTATGAATATGACGCATGCAATTCTAAAGAAAAATAACTGTTGGGTATGTGGCCATTTACCGCAGCATGCTGGGAAAGGAATGGGTTGGTATGTGCAGACATTACCATTAAGTTCTGCATGCAGTGCATATTTAAGTGCAATGTTCTATGGGAAATGGAATAAGAGTGGTACGGGTCAATTAGACAGAACAAACATGAATGAGTTTGAGGAAATAATTATGAGGCCTGTGGGTTGTTCCAATATTCCATAAAGTGCGAATGATGATCCCAGAACCTACGGCTAAAAGTACGCGAAAAATAACACGACAAAATAGACAAGATAGATTGTCCCCTCCAGTGAAAACATCTGTAATGACGTTTCGTGTAAGGACAGATGGGAACAAAGATGCAATCCCCCCTTCTTACACGGTGAATTACAACCCGAGAACTGGTCCTTTTTGTCTAAAAAAAAGGCCCCTATTCAGTGGGAACATTTACTAGATGCATGAATACAGCGGTACTAAAATGGGAAACAGAACCAGTATATGTAGGAGATCCTGTCTATTTTATATGTGGAGAAAAAGCATATCTTTGGTTGCCCAGAAACTGGGGAGGTACATGTTACCTAGGTGTGCTTTTCCCGGGAGTGTTCCTTTTGGAAACAGCAGACATGGCCAGATTATCCGGATCTAGACACCGAAGGAGTAGCGAAGGTGTTTTGATGGCGACGGACGTAGCAAAGTCCTTCGTACCATTCCTGTCCCAGATAGTAAACTCCTATAACATAAGGCAGCTGTCTAGAATACTAAAGGATACGATAAATATAACGACAGATATACTATTCAACATGACATTGGAAGAAAAGGGAATTAGGTTAATGGCGCTGCAAAATAGAATGGCGCTTGATGTTATCCTGGTTGATCATGGGGGAATTTGCAAGATTGTGGGATCAGCGTGCTGCGTATTCGTAGATGACTACTCCCCTACGATTTTTGAAGCAATAAAGAAAATGCATGTCCTAAGCTCCGAACTCCCTACTGGAGAAGGGGGCTGAGGAATAGGGTCCTGGTTTTGGGGAATACTGCGTTCTTGGGGATGGAAGTTGATTGCGATATTAGTAGTAGTGTTTGGAATGTTCATAACGTGCTGTTGTTGCATACATTGCCTACCGATAGTTTGCACTGAGATGACTGAGGGATGTACCAAGGGATGTATGTATATTATGACAAAAAGAAAACAAACTTATGACCGGGATGACAGAGACACGAATGAAATGAAAACAGTGAAAGAATGAATGGCTATTGATATTCATGACGATGATGATGCCTATAGTAGTATGCAAAATTCAGCCTCAGGTACTTCAGACACATCGTCATCAGAGGAGGATACGTTGAATGAATGAGACGTTTGGCATACGGCCAAAAGGAGGGTTTGTCGGTCTAGAAAAACGGACACCTCTCATGATTGACGGCAATCATATTTTGGTGGCCGTGGGCCAACCGTCTCATGTACATAACGATAGAAATACAGGTTTCCAAGTTTGACCAATGAGCGGCCATTTTGATGTAACAAGAATCGCCATTTTGCCCTTTAACAATTGCTCATTGCTTTCTGTTCAAACTGCTTTGCAGCTTTGTTTTTGCCAATTCTGCTTATTCTGCTGACTGTTAACATTGTTGTCTAAAACGTGAAAGGGCAAGGCCGTGAGGCTAATAAAGAGTTCGCTGAAACACAACGTGGGCAGCCCAGAGAGGAATGCCCAGCTCCCTCCTGGGTGTAGCCTTGAAGGAGAGCCGCAGGGCGTTTAATCATTTCACAGCTGCCAGCCAGTCTTGTTATATGGTAAAAAATGTTAGAATAAGGCAGCTAGAGGCCTGAATTATGCTCCTCTTACGGCCCCCTCTTTTCTAGCCCTGTAGAGCGTGTCGGCTCCCAGGACACGAATAGCAACTCAAAGATAGTAAGGTCTGGAATGTGACTCTTCCCCCGTATGTAGCTCGCTTACAAGAACAGAAGCACGATGTTCTGTTCAACAAAGAAGTCTGTCTCTGCACTTGCAAAATTGCATATTGTTACTAGAATAGATATTTGAAGGTGTTATATTTGTCGAAATTGTCCATCATCACACTGAGTTCAAAGAAACCCAATTAATGGCGGTGTTAACATGTCATAGCTGATTACAAGATGTGCATTTTGTATATATGCAACTGTTGTATGTAATTCGCTCTCTTGCGTCCTCGAGTCTAGAGATACACGTTGCGGGGTGTGAGACCGAGTTGGCCAACTGAGACTCTTTTGCTTTGCAATAAACCCTAGCTTTGGGAATTCAACCTCGTGTCTGGCGTATCTATCGTGTGTGGCGACTTGCCTTGTTTCCATAACAAGAGGGACCCCTAGGGGCCCCTTTCACGATGGGGGGGCCTAAAAACCTGCCTGCACAGAATCTGAATAATCCTAAACCCAGAAGGCTCTCGGGCCAGTCACAAACACGGAATCAATGATGTAGTCCCACAAATGGGACCCCTCACTCGCCTGACTACATAAATCCCTGCTATAAGGGGAACAGACCCATCCTGGGTTATGTGTGGACTCCTCCAGTCCAAGGGGGGAATCCAACCAAACAGTAGCTAACCGAGGGAACATCCCTCCTCGCTTCCCCCAGGAGGGCAGAAATTCCCCAAATCCTGGACAGAACTTCTTCCCGGGTACCCGAAAAACTTTCAACCCCAAAACCATCCATCCTTCTTTCCCCAATTTCCTGAGCCCAGACAACCTAATCCGGGAAAGGGGAGGCCAAGGGTGGAGGGGTACCACATTTTCCAAACCCAGGGTATTTTCAGAGAAGGGATAGCTACCCTTCCCGGGATCAGCCCAGGGGAGACAACAGAACCTCGTATCAGCCTGAGCGGGTGTCACAACTAGAGCGCCACGTCCAAAACATGGCACACGATCTGGGTTGCATGCTGAGGGCTCAAAATAACCCTCAGATGATCATGCCGGTGCAGAATGCCTCAAACTCTGGACCTGGTGCTCCAGAGCAATGACGGGGGAAGAACCCCGACAACCCACCGGTTCCTAGGGAGGAGGCACACGGAGAAAGGGGGTGTAAAGCCTTGGAGGAAGCTTCCTTCCCCACTTGTACAAAGCCCCTGGAAACCCAGGAACCGGAACCAAAATCTCCTGCCCCTGAAAGTCTGCCACCCAAGGAGCATAGGGGGGGGGTAGGAGAAACAAAGAACCCAAAACCCTTCAGAGATGGGGGAACTCCTCCCAAAGAAAAATGGATCCCAAAGGATACAAATCCAGACTGGGTAGATGTGGGGAGTGAGCTAGCGCCGCCCATCATCCAACCCCAGAACCAACAGCATGAAAATCCCCTGGTTCAAACCCATCGTGGTGACTGCCTTCAAAAAGGGGGGGCAGCCCAGAATCGGAACCAGGGGAACCCAAAACTTCTCCCATATCTAGTTGTCACATTTTCTTTTCAGATTCCCAAGACTCCCCACAGAATTCTACCCAAATCTCTTCTCTATCAGTGTCCAAAACTAGAAAACGGTCACGACCCACATCCAAAAACCACTCTGGCAGCCGATGGGGCAGGAGAGGTCTTGGCTCGGGTCTCCAATAAACCTAGGCATCCACTGCCTAGGCGCTCTTGGAGCCAGTCCTGGTGTCTATGGCGCCAGGCTCATACACAGTGAAGACATGTGCTTGGGGAACTACTTTATTTTGAAGCTGACAACCAACATGGAGGCATCCACATAGCTTGGCTCCTAGGAACCAAGCTATGCGGTATAGTGTTTTGGGTGTGGTAGCCTAGGAAGTACTTTACCTGGACTACTTTCTTGAAACTATTTAAACCACACCTGACTTGGATAACACGCTTTGCGTCACTTTGCAATCCTGCAACGTGACGTTCACCATGTCCAGCTATACCCGCGAACCTCGGAGAAACTGCACCTGTAAGGAGACAAAAGGAACATTGTTACCAGCAGCATCTTACCTGCAATTTCATCTTCAGCTGCCCACAGCTCCTGCGAACAGCTTCCTAGGATCAGCATGTCTCCCGGACCGATGGATCTGCAAAAAAGGGAAAGAAACAAGGTATTAGAGACATTTCAACATAACAAACTGTGCCGAAAAGCTTACCTAGCAGGGCGCCCCTCAACCAGCATCACCACGGAATTCTACACCCTGGGTAAACACTGCGATCCATGGGAAAAGAAAAGAAAACAGGTTAGCAAAGGCAAGGCATCACTGCGCTGCGCATAGCACCTACTTACGGCATCATAGCGCTCATTATACGCCATCATTTACCGGCGGGACCCAATTCAGCCAATGCACCACACTGGACTTCCGCACATCTAAGGAAGAGAAAGAGACATTATTAAACCAAGAAAGGCATGCAGGAATAAGAACAATATGCAACAGCAATAAGACATACCTGAAAGACTTCAAACGGGCCGGCATCAGTGAAGTAACTAGATCGCATCCTCCCACAAAGGACAACGCGCCCCTGCCTAGAGGGCAGGACGGAGAGCACACCTGAATCAACAATAAGGTGAGGAGAGGCCTCAGAGGGGCTGAAGGCATACAGGGTGGTGGGAGGCTAATTACCCCAGTTGGCCAGTCTTGAACATAGCCCTTCTGTATTACAGGCAGAACCTCCCCCACTGGCCACATCTGGGGACAGCAGAGAAAGATACCAGTGTCCATATGGCTAGGTGGCGTCCCCGTGGATACCAGGTGAGCGTAACAAAAACTAACCCACCAGTTGTCCAAAAATGTACATTATCTGTGCACCCTTGAGGAGAAGGAGGGAAGATTCTATGCCCCGGTCCAAATACAGGGGCAGTGTACAATTTTGGCACTGGTGGACACTGGATCCCAAGCTACCCTTCTGTCAAAAAGGGCCTTTGATAAACTGAATTCGGGAAGGGGGAGAATTACCAAATTCCTCTCACTCTTATTCCTGGACAACTTCAGAACTTCGACGGGAAGGAAATTCCCGTCGAGGGGACTGCGGATTTGGACATTAAAATTGGCCAACACAAGGTGAAGCACCCGGACATAGTTGTAACTCCAGAGGGCACCCCTTGTTTACTAGGGAATGACCTCCTGCGAAGGTTGTCACCCCTAATAGATTGTGTAAACAAGGTCCTCTGGACTCAGACTAGCTGACCAATAAAATTGAAACAGAGTGTCAACCATGTTAGTTTAAATGGCACATGCCACATGGTTGAGCAAAAATCTGACCAAGTAGAATTTCACTTCCAGAACAACCAAATCCCAGAAGTGACAGTAATAGCAGTAGGACAACAAACTAGTGATGGGGGGATCCTCTCTATTCCTGAAAATCAACCTTCCTTCCAGTCTAAGGTGGCATTCCACAATGGAAGGAAACAATCTGAAATTCTTTACAAATTCACATTCAGACATTCTCACTCCTATAGTCCAGAAAGATGAGAAATCAGCTCAAAGCCTGGTTGATATTAAGCAAATTGGAGAGCAGTGGTTCATCCCTGTTCAGTTAAATGAATTGAAGGACTCTGTTCTCGCCCGAGCATGTGTGAACAACGGTAAGAGCTTCATCAACGAAGCCATGTTCCTCAAGCTCCCAAAAGATCCAGCCAATCCCACATTCAAACTGATAGACAAATGGGAAATGGACCTGGAGACACCCAATTCCAAACATCTCCTGCCAAGAAGGTGTATGCTCAAAATCTCAAAATGCAACAAGAGCATAGTCCATAATTGTTGCGTCGTGCGAGACGTCACTGCCGCCTTTTACTTAGGCGGTGACATTCTCAATCGCTTTGCCATTAGTTTGGACCTAATAAAGTTCAAAGTTTGGTCCCGATTAGCGGATAATCCCATGGGCTTTGATGACCCAGAGAAAGCATTTAGGTCAGCTCAACTGCTGCCTTATGCGGTTGAAATTCAGATTGGAGAGGAAGTCACCATCCCAGAAACGACCCGACAATTCTCCTTGGAAGTGAAAGTTAAAAGAGGATAGAAATTGAAAAACCTGACGCCTATATTCATCTAAATGCTTCTCTCCAACAGCAAGGGTTGGGGTTAAACCCAACACCACTAGTCAATATAGAACATGACACCATTCCAATAGAGGTGGATAACAGCGACTTAAAGAGTATCTCTAGCCGCAGGCACCATTATTTGAATGGCGGTTGATGACCAACATTTTTCCATAGATTTAGGCAATGAACTTTTAGGACCAATCCCCAAGGACTGTTTGGACAGTGATGGTATGACAACACAATACCAGACAGGATATTTACCCAGCATGGGGGGAACTTCATGGTGTACACTTCCTGCCCTTATGGTAAGGAGGATGTGACCTGTGACTTCAGGAGGGATGAGGTGATTTTCCAAGTCCATGAGGGCTGCCTTCCCCACCTGAAGCCACCAGTCCAGATCAGCACTCTGACCAGGGACTTCTTCACCCAGCTGGAGGAGGCAGCTGAGATACTAAAACCAGAAGACTTTCCAGGCTTCAGGCAGATGGTTGAAGAGAGAGTCAACCTAGCTGATGCCTGTGAAACTCTGGAGCAAAGGCACAAATGTAAACAAGTTTTCTTGGATTTTCAAAATCTCTTTGCGGTGGACTCATATGACTGTGGTTGCACCGACATCCACACTACAACAATTCCCACGCACCCTGCATGACTCCAGTGTTTGTGAAGCAATATCGCTTGCCTCTCTCATTAATAGAGTCCCTTACTGAAACAATTAAGAACCTTGAGTCCCGTGGGATAATCCGTCCAGTCTACAGCACCTTCAATAATCCAGCGCTGGGGATTTTGAAGCCAAGTGGCCAGTAGAGACTCTGCGCCGACCTTAGGGAGCTCAACAAACAGGTCCATACTTCCCGATAGCCTCTTCCCTACATTGACCAAGGGCTGGCCCAGATCCAGGGGTCACAGGTATTCACTGCAATAGACCTGACCAATGGATACTGGACTGTACCTCTAAGTAGGGAGGACCAATACAAGCTGGCTTTCACCTTCGGGGGACAGCAGTACACATGGACCCGGACTCCCTTTCGGATACATCAACTCTGGCAATGAATTTAACATTTTTCTACATAAAGCCATGCCCGACCTGGGTGAAAGGGGTAACCTGGCTTATGCAGATGATGTTTTAATCAAAAGCTCAAATGTGGAGGAACACACAGTGGAGATCCATTATGTTCTGACACAGTTGAGGGCTGCCGGAGCAAAACTCTCCTTTCAAAAGGCACAGCGGCATAGAACACGTGTCAATTTCTTGGGGCATGAGATTACTGCTCAGGGTCTCTGTCCCCAGGAAAAGAAAGTGGAAGCACTCCAGAAATTGAAAGACCCCACAACTCTGCGGGAACTAAGGAGCCTCCTTGGACTAACTAATTATAGTAGAATGTTCATTGAGGACTACGCAGAGATCACAAGACCCCTGATTCATCTTTTGAAAGGGGGATCAAGTGGGAGTGGGGTCCAGAACAAGCTGAGGCAGTAAGACAACTCAAAAGAAGCCTCTCACAAGCGCCTTGCCTAGCTTACCCTGTCAACAACAAGGAGTTCTTCTTGGAGACAGGGTTCTCTTATACATGTTTGGCTGCAGTATTATACCAAAAGCACGACAAGTTCAATAAAGTAATCTCCTATGTGAGTAAAACTTTATCTTCTGTGGAGGAAAAATTCAACGAGTGTGAGAAGGCACTCCTGGCAACGGTGTGGGCATTGAAGAATTACCGCCCATTTATCCAGGGGGAACACATCATAGTGGAGACTCCACACCAGCCTCTGCAATATCTCCAGAGTGACAGAATCCGGGCTGGAAATGTGAGTAATTACTTCCTGGATTCTGTCAATGCAAGACTTTCCTGTGGAGGTCAGATGTGACCAAAAAAAGAAGAGTCCCCTCGCGCAAGGTCTGGCTGACTTGCATGATTGTACCAGAGAAAACTGTCTCGAGCACGAAAGTCTTAAAATCAAGGACAACATGGAGTCATACCTTAATTCCCCACACAAAGTCTTTGAAGAAGGCAAGTGTGTGGGAATGCCCACTGTCTATGTGGATGGATGCTCCTACCATGTTGACAACAACAGGGAAAAATTACTTTTGGCCGGCATAGGGAATGCATGGGTGAATGAGACCCTAGAACCTTCCGCTGGGTACAAAATTGGTCCCCGAAGTAGTCAAGTGGCAGAATTGATGGCTGTGCATCAAGCCATCCTCACTGCTGTCCAACATCAAATCCACAAACTGGTCATAATCACAGACTCGGATTATGTACAGAACGGGTTCGTGGAGCACCTGGTTAACTGGAAAACCAGAGGCATGCTCGGTGCTAATAATAAACCTTTGAAACATGGAAAATTAATTCAAAATATTGATGATCTGATCACCTCGAATGGGATGACCATCTACTGGAAAAAGATTAAGGGTCATTCTAAAGTAGAGGGACCAGACAATACTGGAAACGACCTAGCTGATCAGCTGGCCAAAGCCGGAGCCCTCCAGGGGGATCTCCTTGATATCAAGTCACTGTTGGGAGAAATCCAGGTCACTGCTGTCACTAGGTCCCAGAAAAATGCTCACAATGAACTCTCCGCTGCCCAGTGGAGTAAGGAGACCCCAGATGCTGATTTAATCACGGAACAAAAAAGGGATCCTGTTATTGGAAAATGTTATTAACACATTGAGGACCTTGAAAACTTTCCGCTGATGGATACGGATTACATTGGGACAGAGGACCTCAGGGTGTTGATGAAGTGCCCAAAAATGTTCCGAATCCATGGCAGGTTGTTGGTAAGGAGATCCATCTCTGGTTGTGACCAGTGGGTGGTACCTACCTCATTCCGGAGCCTGATGCTAAGTCACGCCCATGACGCAGCCACAGCCAGTCATCAGGGGTTTCACACTACTCTAGAAACCTTGCGGGAGGTTGCATACTGGCCACACATGGGGCAGCACCAATACTTGAAGGGGTGTCTTGTGTGTGCACAATTTCAGCCAACCTCACTCACACACCGAGCTCCCCTCCAGAAGAGGGGGGTGACACTGCCTTGGTCAGATTTACAAGTAGATTTCATTGGGCCCATTATTAGCTCCTCTAGGGTGAACAAGTACATGTTAACAGAAACATGCTTGTTTACCAAATGGGTGGAATATCTCCCGGCCCCAAATTGCAAGGCAGAAACAGCAGCTGCTCTGTTGATCAACCACATCTTCTCGTGTTTCGGCCTACCCCAAAGGATTCAGTCAGACTGAGGTAGTCACTTCACCAGCGGGGAGATACTTGGGGTAAAAGGGAAACTTCACATTGCATACCGATGTCCTCTAGTGGGGGAGTTGAGAGGTACAATAAAACCATGTGAGCATTCTAAAAAAGTTTGTGGCAGATTCTGGGCCAACTTGGGACATCCGATTACTGCTTGTCCTCGTGGTTATCAGATCTACACCTGCTTCTGCAACCAAGATGTCTCCATTCAAGCTAATGACTGGGCGAAGGATAGTGCTACCTCAGCATCTGCGCTACAGAACACAAGAGCAGACACTGATAAACGCCTCCACAACTGAGTATGTTGAGACTCTAAGGAAACACCTTCAACAGGCTTTTACGTACGCTCAGCGGAATCTGGAAAAATCTGCAGAGGGGATGAAGACTCAATATGATTTTAAAACAACCAAAAAGGAATATCAAGTAGGAGACAGGCTCTACTTTTCCAATTTCCAAAGGAACCAGGGAGTGAAAATGTTTACCGAGCTGGCGCTGTCCTTTTGAAATTGTAGATATAATGTCACCTGTCGCCTATAGAATTCGCTTCCCCAAAGGAGAGCTGACAGAAGAGAAATGGGTCCATATTAATCAATGAAAAATGTGTCACCTTAGGCACACTTTGCAGCAAATTGAGGAGCCAAGATAAAATCAAATAGAGGATACATCGGGAGAATAAGAACAAGAAAAAGAACAACCAGTAAAGAACATGTAGGTGTATAGGTGTAATTATTTAACAGGGAGTATTTTTCTTCATTGTCAACACGAGAGGGATCTCCCCAAATTCTAGTAACACCAGTAGTTATCTGTGTCTTGTGAGTGATTATTGGTCTTTATCATCTAAAGTACTGTAATGTTTGCAATGCATTTGTGTCCCACTGCTGTCAACCCTCCGGAAGGCAGTCAGTGGGAAAATGTAGTAACTGGTTCTTATTTATTCACTAGATTCGTACTGGTTCTGCCCATTCATAGACCAAGGGGGATTTCCCCGGGGACCTGGAAAGGAAAGATTAAAGAAAAATCTGGGGGTGTCGCTCCACACCACAAAGCAAGACCTAAGGGAAAGCTGTGGGTGTCGCTCCACCCTCCAACGAGAGACAACAGAATTAGAATTGGTAGCATATCCATCACTTAGAAGGAATTGTACATTGTAGCATGTGCCACACTTAGATTGAATTACGATTGGTAGTTTATCCCTCACTTGGATAGAATTGTACATGATAGCGTGTCCCACAAGTAGATGGAATTGTGAATGATAGCATGCACCACATTTAGATGGAGTTGTGAATTGTAGCATGTCCCACACTTAGATAGAGTTGTAAATGGTAGCATGTGCCACACTTAGATGGAATTGCAAATGTTAGCATGCCCCACACTTGGGTGGAGTTGCAAACATTATCTTGAATCGCCTCTAGAGAGAAATGCAAATGTAAATGTTACCATGTCACCCTATGTGGTATCACGGTGAACACTGCTTTCCTGTTCCCCTGTCTCTGTGTTGGTTTGTCACTCTGTTCCCCGCCATCCTGTTCTCGTGCCTGGTCTCGGGCACTCTAAAGATAAACGTCTTATCACATCACTATGCTTACTCACTGCTATACAACATCATACAACTAGAACACAGCTATACCCCTGATTAATTCGGTCTAGCTGTTCACATACGAATACGACCCCATGAACACCTCATCACCCTAATAAAACGCAACTAGCCGAGCACATTCCGGCCTTGTTGCTCACATACGCGTCCTTCAGGCCTAACGCAGCCAGAGCCCAGTCTGGATATCTAACCACCAGGTTGCACACGTTCAACTGATATCTTCAACACCACACCTAATGCTAGAATGCAGCTACCATCAGTCAATTTCATCAGCTGCACACATAACTGGTGCACCCTACGACTCTACCTCTCTCAACTGACCAGAACTACAATTCCCGAGGGCATTCAACCTACCAGTGCTTTGAGGTCATACCAATTATATATAGAACTCTATATAAATGCCAAGTAACATAACATAACACAACAATGGGAGGATTGTGGCATACCGCTCCCTGAGGGAAGAAGAACTCCATCTGATGAACCCTATTTTGCCCTACTGATGAATCCCACTTTTCCCTACTCTCCCTCGACAAGATGTTTCAGAAGAGCCAGGGGGATTTGTGGGATACATTGACCCACTCAGCAGAATTCCCATCCATAACGAATCTGCACTTCAGCAGAACCAGCAAAACGGCTGCACCGGCTTTTGAACACCACGGCCTTGCATCAAAACTGTGTTTTGCAGCTACAAAAGGATGGCTGCACTTTTTTCCCAAAAGCAAGTTGGAAGAGGGAGCACACGAGAAAGGCTGTCAGGGTGTGTTCTTGTGTGTACTAAAGGAGCAAAGTGAGAGGCTGCGCTGCTTTTCTGCTAGCCCAAAATTACCCTGTGTTAAATTTAAAATTATGCCGCTCTGATGATCTTTTCATCTGTTCTACAATACTCTGCTTTTATCAGTGAGGCCCTGACATGCCCATCCATACTCAGGTTGTGCCCCAGCAAGAGAGAGCATTATTCCTGAATGACAGGCTGTGTCGGACCAGATCCAGGAAATCAACAGAAGATTTACTTTCAGCTGCACGGAAAAACACTGCCATACAATGGGGGTCATTACGATTACGGCGGTAGGGGTTTAACGGCACCGGTAAAGATGCTGGTGCTGTTAACCCCCTACCGCCGCATTCTGATGTCCCACTAGGGCCAGCTGGTTTTACCGGCCACCTTTAGCAGGACCCGTTAAGGGACCAGGGAGCTAATAACGGGCCCGGAATTTGCGGGCCCATTATTAGCTCCTTCCCCATTCCCATTGAGCCCTACTGGGGCTTGAATGGGAATGAGGAATGGTTTTTGAAATGGGGATTTACCGGGTCCTCAAGGGTCGGACTGTCCCGGTAAGTCCCCATTCCGACACCATGGACCCGTACATGGGTTTGGAGGCAGCCATGGTGCTTTTAGCACCATGGCTGCCTCCAAACTCGTAATGACCCCCAATGTCAGAAATCACTGCTTTAAAAGAAACCCTAGCTATAAGGGCTTATGTCAATTTCAGTGGTCCTGTGTCTTAAACAAATTGCTGTATAGGTGAAACTAAGTAGGAAAAGAAAACCTTTTGAATTCAGAAGGAAGAGAAAACCTTTTGAAATGGTCATCCCAGCAGACTTCACCCTGGGTTAAAATGCGCTTTTGCAAATAAGGAAAAATGCCTGTTTTAAAAGTGTAATGTTGAAAGAAGGCCCTGTCTTGGCCTAGCAATGTAGAGGGTATTTTGCTGGGATACATATATGGGATATTTAATTTCAATAGGCTTGCTTCTGATTCAGAACAAAATAAAATAAAATAAAGAATTAAATGAATTGGCTGGACTGTGGATGCTCCAGAACAGGTTTTTCTGCTGGCTAAACTGAGGTCTTCCCCCAAAAGGAGCCACCATACATTTCTGGGACACATGCATGTTAATTGGTACCTTTGAAAACTTTGAATGGACCAAGAAAAAGAAATATCACACGCTCATCAGACTGCTGTCTGGACTTCAGCTTGAGACAATAGATCTGGGACACCTACGTGTGAAGTGGGGGAAGTGACAATAAACATTCAACCAAACATTTATGACTGTTAATTCTGTAACCGGATAGCGCAGAAATTGAAAAGTTGTAAAGTTTAAGTGTAATTTTTGTAGCTTTCAAACAAGACGTGGTAGCCTTCACTAGCATATTGTAGACAGAAATGGCAGAGAATTAGATATTCTGAGGAAAGTGTATATGGTGCCACATTGAAATTCAATATTCACATGCCTTATGACTATATATACACATGTATGAAGTTATAGAATTTTAGGTAAAGTAATTTCATTGAAAAACTGCGAAAAAACATTAGACGGACGAAACAAAGTCCTACAGACGTGAGAATTGGACTGCAATATTCTGCGTGAAATATGTATTCTGCCTATGTCATTTGTTAAAGTGCCACAACTGTACAAATGTGTAATTTATTTTAAAGACTGATTTTAACAAAAGTAACTGTGGGATGATCCTATGCATTGTAAAGCACACATCATAAATCTGACATCATGCCCCTGAAACCCAACTGGCTGACAGCAAGGCGGTAACAATCACCGCTGAACAATCCAGTTGTTAGAGGTATACCTAGCCTAAACCTGCCCTATTGTATACTCCTATGATATCCCCATGCCTTATAAATAAGGGAGACTGACAGAACTCTAGGCAAACTCTATCCTGAATTTCCAGCACCTGCGTATCCTGACATTCCAGATCCAGCTTTGTAAGATTTCAGACTCTACTTCAAGGCCAAAGCATAGCTGATCCTATACCAGCAAGGCCATTGATCCAGAAATTCCACTAAAATTCTAATAACAAAGGGGAAAACCTGTGGTACCTTTGGGAGCATTCTGTGACCAGAACATCTTTCTGCTCACTACCTGCATGCCCGCTGTATCCTTGCCATCATCCAGTGACCAGACTTGCCCAGCTGTTTGCTGTTAGGTGCATCTACCGCTGTCCTGTGACCAGAGCTTTTGAGTCCAGGACTGGTTAACTGTCCAAATCCGCAAACTCAAGTGCAGATTGTGAATATTTCCCCATCCCATAACATCACATAGTCACATAGTCTACCCATCTTGATGCCTTTTTCTTTGTTCTACTCTCTAAGAAATCCTATCCTTGTCATGTTAACTTGAGAATTGTCTGTGCATCTTGTCCTTGATCTCCAAGCGTTAGCGCCTCTTTTCTCTTCATTTCTGTCTCGCATAGATCATAATTCCTTAGCAATATTTTGATTACATTATTTAATTTTCCCTGAAGAAAAATGGTACACTGTGTGAAGGGTTACAACTGCTGTGTAACGTTTATATTCACGGGTGGCATTCCTCTTTTCTAGCTAGTAAATCTAGTGTAAGTAAAACTTCTCTATTTTCCTAAAATCAAACCTCCTTCCACCTTGAAAATCTCATTCAGTCTCCAGCTATAGTCACTCTTTCACTTCTATATTGTCCCTGGGATGTGCATCTATCACCCAGCCTAAAAACCGCATTCCAATTCCTATTCTGTATTTTTCATCCGTTTAAAAAAAACGTTTTTGACATTTAAAGCTGAAAAATAGAAAAATGCAACTTTTCCATGTGTGATTTGACTGCACTGTGTTCTCAACTTCAACCTGCTCTGTGAACTGTATGCCTTTTATGATACCTTACCTTATAGTTGCTAGTGATATAGTGATAGTTTTTGCCTCTTATTTTGTGAGGGAAGGTTGGATTGTGATTCCATTTGCTGCCTCATATCTCTGACTACCTGTGGATTATTTCTATCTACTCAGAATTCGAGTAATTGTGGGTTGAGGGAACATTGCAGGGGGAATTCTTAACTTGGGTGCTATCTATGCTGATTGAAAAAGTGCTCATATTCATTTGTGCTTTGGATATGTTCTTATAGAAGGTTACCCAAGCGTATTTCAGTGGTTTTCATTGTACTTATCACCTCACTGGTGATTGCTGCCCCATATAAAAATGGTGTGATTTCTTTGAAATTAAAATAAATAAATATTGTATTCCCACCAACCGGCTTGGTTCATGGTCCATTGTAACCCGGGGTATTTGTAAAAGGGGGTGTGAGACAGGTTGGGTATCAGCTCAATTCAAATTCAGAGAAAATAAAGAAAGAGTATTCTAATTGAGCGCTACATCCTAGGCTAAGGGCAAGAGTCCTGATCCGGTGTGTGACGCCCAGTTAGAATCCTTCACAGATGATCTTTTTTCTCTCTCAGCACTTTGAACCTGGCCACCCTCTGCCCATCGGGCCCAGGTACCTGCTCACCCTGCCTCCTTCCTGCACTGCCTCCGGGCCACCCCTGCACTGGGGCCTGTATCTGTACCCATACAGTCCCCCTTCCACTTTTCTTCTGCACTTATCAGATATACCCTTATGATTAATCAAGCACTTGCCACTTGCTGGCTGCACTTCCACTGTTCATCACCTTTATTTATTTATTTAGTTTACTTATTGTTTATTGTGTTTCTCTCCTCTGTTCCCCACTTTCCACTTCTCCCCCTCCCATGCACTTTCCCCCTTCTTCCCTTTTCTATGCATTTGCGTGTTCGCAATGTCACTGGGCCTAGTAAGATTGTTTTTTTTGTTTCTCCCTTGTTCCCCTCCCTTTGCCTGGTCACGCTCTGAAACACGTGTACGAGCGCGATACAAATAAAATATCATATCAAATCATAACCGTTAAAATTCAGAGCCCCTACTCCTACATATCAACTAAATCATATTTCAGTAATCCTATAGAATACTGTTTAAGCTTTTTACCTCTCCCTCTAATGAATGTAATTTTAATTGTCTACCTCTCCCTCAACTGCTATAGCAACCTCGTGCCTCTGCCTTTTCCTACAGGACTGATCGCAAACTCCATCTACCCATACATTCTTTCTTTGTACGCTTTGAGACTGAAGTAATCATGCCCCTTATGACAAACTCTCTAGGATTTTTACAACCCATTTTTCTAAAGTCTTATACAAAAACTGTGATTCAATTTTATTAAATGCATTTTGAGCATCTAAAGATATGATATGATATGGCATTTATAATGTGCCTATACACAAGTGTTTCAAGGCGCGATGAGGCAAGGGGAGGGGAACAGAGGGAAGACAGACAACGATCCTAGTAGGTCAGGTGTCATTCAGATCGTGCAAGTGCATGGGAGGGGGAAGTGGGAAAGTGTGGGGTAGAGGAAGGGAGAGGGACAGTGCAAGTAAATGTGATAATAGAATAAATAACAATAAGTAAAGTATGGCCAGCAGGTGACAAGGGTAAGGGTAAGTGCAGACATCAGGTGCTGGTAGTGGGACTGTAGGGATACAGAAACAGTCCCCAAGTGCATGGGTTGCCAGGAAGGGCAGTGCAGGTGTGCGACTGGTGGGGGGTGTGACCTGGGCCAGAGAGCAGGGGGTGGCCAGGTAGACAGTGCAGTATCAGTTACAGCCAGGAGTCATCAGGTCAGGGGAGAGGAAGAGGAAAAGCAGAAGCAAAGAGAAAGGTTTTGTGGTGCTTTCGGAACCGGAAATGGTTCTCCTCAAGTGTCAGGGAGGCAGGGAGTCTGTTCCAGAGGGAGGCCCCATCCGACGAAAGACATCTACCACCAACTCATTGTTTGGAGAAGCGACTGACCCTGAGGGAGTTGGAGGTGGATAAACAAAGGGCTCAAGAAGGAAGATATTTAAGAAGAGAGAGCTGAAGGTATTGAGGTCCCAGGCCCAAAAAGGCGTTGTGGACAATGCAGAATGTTTTGAACTTAATCCTTGCAGCCGCTGGGAGCCAATAGAGAGATTTCGGACCTGTAGAGATATGTTCCCTTGGCTTGAGCCCAAGGACACGTCTTGCAGTCCTGTTCTGGATGAGTTGCAGAGGGCAGAGTGTAGAAGCAGGCAGATTTAGAAAGAGGCTGTTGCAATAGTCCAGCCTAGAGAGAACCAGAGCTCTGGAGACAGTGAGCTTCTGGGGGAAGGAGAGGAAAGGAAGAATACCTCTGAGGAGGTGCAGCTGGTAGTGTGACTTCTTAGAGACGTCAGAGATGTGAGGAGAGAAGGAGAGCATGGAGTCGAAGATGACCCTGAGGTTTTTTGCCTCACAGTGGGAGCAGGAGGAGGGCCAATAGAGGCCGGCCAGAGAGTGACAGGAAAGGAGGGAGCGGGTGTGCCGATGAGGAGAATCTCGGTCTTACTGGCATTAAGGCAGAGATCATTGGTGGCACACCACTCCTGGATGGCAGACAGAAAGTCAGAGATGAGAGAGGGAGAAGAGGTGTCTGAGGGTAGCCTGAAAATGAGCTGAGTGTCATCCACATAGCACTGGAAGTTGGGGCACAGCGTGGCAATGTGGTGGGCAACAAGTGTCAGGTATTGGTTGAAAAGCCAGGGAGAGAGGTTACACCCCTGGGGAACACCATAGGTAGAGATAGAGATAGCGTAGAGGAAGGACCCAAGTTGAACCTGCGAGGGTCGATCAGAGAGGAAAAAAGTCAACCACGCCAGGGCCAGACCGGATATACCCAGGTTATCATGGAGACGGTTGAGCAGGATGGCATGGTTGACTGTGTCAAAGGCAGAAGAGAGATCAAGTAAGATGAGGACACAGGGGGTATTATAATCAAGGTTGGAGAGCAGGTCTTCAGGGATGTTCAGGAGAGCAGTTTCCGTGCTTCTGGTGGCTCTGAAGCCAGACTGATGGCCATGGAGACAATCAACAGATTCAGTATGAAGATTGAGCAAAGAGATGGCCAGTTTTTCCAAGAGTCTGTCCAGGAAAGGGGTGCTGGAGATTCAGCGATAGTTAGCCGGGCAGGATGGGTTGGCAAAGGAGTGGTTACAGAAGTCGGCCAGAGCAGGAGCCAGGGAGTCAATGTATTCCTTGATGGTTTTTGAGGAACAGGGATGAACCGGTTGCAATGAGACTTTCATAGATCGGACTTGTCTAGAAACCTCATCTGGGGAGCTCAGTGGAAAGAAAGAGAAGGAGGGTGGAGGGGTGGCCAAAGAGGGGCCAATGGAAGAGCAGGGAGTAGAGGGAGGATGGGCAGAGAAAGAAAGAGAGAACATGATGTCCTTAGTTTTAGAGATGAAATGAGAAGCCAGTGCCATGCAGAGGGCCTGGGAGGGGACAGGAGAGGTAGAGACTACGGCATGATTGTCCAGTTCTTTGCAGATTTTAAAGAGTTCAGCCAAGTTGTTAGATGCCACAGAGATGTGCGCTTGGTTGTGAACTCTCTTCTTGGTGAGGACACAGAGCCGGTATTGTCTTTGGAGCCAGCGGCAGGCCAGTTTGTCAGAGGATGAACCAGAAGTACGTCATTTCCTCTCCGCCACCCTGCAGCAAATTAGAGCAGCCACATTTTCTTCTAGAATACCACTCATGAACAGGGTCAAAATGAACCTCCTCATATTCAGTGTCGCATCTCCCCCTTGATAAAACCACTCTGGTTTAGTTTATCATCTTTGGCATAGGGCAAGGCTCTAAGATAATATTTTGTTTTTGACAAATCTGTCTGTAACTACTCAAGAGTATCAGAATCCAGTTTAGAAAAACTGTGATCGATGCGTGCCTCACAGCATTTAGTAAGAGACAAGAGACAATTTTTTTAAAGAGGAGTTAAACACATCCGCCATAAGCTTAAAGACCCATTCAGGCAGGGCAGTGCCTTATAAAATTCCCCAGGGAAACTGTGTGGTCCAGGACATTTACCAGAATGTAGGCACATCATCTCTCTCTTCATCTCATCCGTTAATAATCCAGCTTCCAAGTTCCCTCTCTATGTCTCTTTTGCTGGTTTAAAGGTCAGCTGACTAGTCCTGTCCTCAATTGCATTGTGATTGTGCACATGGGGAATGAGGTAAAGCTAAGAGATGATGAGAAGACAAACAAAGACAATGTGGCGGAATGAAGAGGAACCAAAAGAAGAAATGTAGAAAGCAGAACGGCCATGAATCCATTTAAATATGCCACAAAGATATTGAAAGTGGAGCAGAAAGGGAAAGGGAACCCAGTGAAGACAGGCGAGAGAAGGAGACATGTGAGAGCATGTTGGGAGATGAAAGAATAGGCAAATATGATTTAAATGTTGATTAATGTGAGTACAAGAGTGGTAGCAGGGAGACAAGCAACAGGGAAAATATGTGTTATAGTTCAGGTACTGGTAGCCTGAAAAGAAAAAAAGGAAGGTTTTATGAATATTATTGAGTTGAAACCAGCATTTTGAGTCGGAGCATCAAGCATAACACCAGGATTACAAGCAGAGGAAGAAAGGGGGAGCAAGATATATGGGGAGTGAAACAATATGAATGGGGAGGAGCAGGAACACAGTTGGGGGTAAAGGAGTTAATGGGTTAAAGGGGCTTTGCATTTCAGGGGCTTATTAATTTAGCATGCACATTTAGTTTTACATGTAGTTTTAGTGTTGGCTTTATACATAAAGAAATGCAGAAATACAAAGATATACAAGGCATATGTTGCCAATGCAACTGGTGCGTGCCAGATGGGAAAGGCACAGAGTGCAGAAATGCAGAGCATGTTTTAAATTGCATATTATTTCAGGATGATATTTCAATTGAATTAATTGCACTAAACTAATATTAATATACATTACCATACTAACTTAATCCAATCTCAATTAACAAACTGAATCCCATGTCCTTAACATTCAGTGCAAATCAGTCTATATGCAAATAACCCGAATCCAAATTTGAAATGCATGAGGCTCTGTTCAATGGAAAAATAAACGTGCAAGCTAGATTCATGCTGGTGGTGAAAACATGAAATTATGCTGTACTGAAAAGAACTATTGTAGAGTCAGGAAGCAAATGGAAGATGTGTAACATTTCTTATTTAGCAAGGCAGTATTTTCAAAGGGGAAAAACTATGAGGAGATCGTATGATGTGGGTGGATTTTGATGTGAGGTATTTTCTTTGAGAGGCAGAAAGTAGTAAGAGAAGTACTTGAGTGGGGGTAGCTGAGGCTGACATCCTCGAATGCTAGGCTGAGACGAGCTGGCAGGCATACATCCTGGAACACTGTTCTGGGAGGGACAGTGAATTGCGCAACAGAGTCCAGTGCTGGCAGGCTTCCTGGTGCCGTAGTAGTTCTTATCTGTGGCCAACCCTGACGGGTTTCCCTGTTCAGCTGAGACAGAATTATCGCCAACTTCTAGGTAAATATAAGGAAAGTGAGGGGGTTGCCTATCGGTCAGTTAGTCAGGAAAATAGTTCATTCCACGTTAGCTGCTATCAAGGTTAAAAGTGAATGTCATTTCTAAATTAACTGTTGCCATTGCTATATTCTCTTATTTTCTTCAAAGTGTACCTTTTGCCAAATTCCCTGCTTCCAAGGACAAGTGGTAAGGTTGGGCACATACTGTTCTATTTTTGAAAAGTGTCATTGCTCATTGTAACACATTCACTCTGTTAAACCTACATGCACATAACTATTACCACATGCAAATTGTGCATTTTGCTGATACGATAAATCAACAGTACAAAGTCAATTGTGTCCTGGTGCATTTTTGCACAACTAGAAATATCACAAAGGGAAATAACTGCTAGTTAGAGAGTGAATGAATGTGTGGTGTTTCAATGTGTTGTTTATGATTTTGCAAGTCAGCCACAACGGCATACAGCAGCATTGTAAATAAAATGCTGTGAGGTGGGAAAGTATTAGTTAGCCTCTGGAGTGTCCCAAGTCCAGTATTTTATGAGAAGAGGTACCCTAGTAAAAAACTGTTGGTAGGCAATATTCTGAAGTTAATCTCACAAATGTAAAAAAATGACACCCCAATGAATTACCACAATAACTCCATAAAATACCACAACATTAGATATAAGCCCAAAATATGTCTCGCAGGGGACAATTAAGATGATGGGAGAAGGAAGCATACAATGTTTAATGATAGAAAGACAGAAAATGTAGTGTAGAATGTTTTAATTGGGTGACATCTAGTTAGGCATATATTTCCTCCCACCCCAAATCAGATAAACATGATTTTTATTTATTGAACATAGTTCTGCTTATGTACCTGGGACACACCAGTTTAACAGTATTGATCCCTACAGCCACAATCTCCTGTTGGGAAAAAGGATATACAGGATTGCACAGAAGGTCTTTTTATTAAAAACTAGAAATAATGTAACCAATTTAAAATATAAGCAAATTATACATTTTCATTATTCTCAATGAAATCCCAATGTCAATGGTTACTACTACGAAGAATGATCAATACACTGGTAAATTTATGAGTGCACATTCACCATGTGGGAAAAAGTGAATTAGCATCAGGGCAAAGCTTTATTTTTTATTAAAAAATCTCATTAAATTAGAACATCCCTACCTATCTAAGTATCTCTGTTTTTGATTTTTTGAAAATTGACAACTCCCCCTTACTCAATATACATGTCAATATTTCAACAGCATAGCAGACTACTTTGACATTCCTGCCTAGATATTGCTTACAAAAAGAAAAATATTTTTTTATGTAGTTTGTTTGGTAAGTTCCCTTCAATGGTGCTTTTATTTCGTTACTGTGTAAAAAGTATGAACTTGTAATTTTTTTATGGCAATTTATAGTGAGAAGAATGTGTGTCAAACAAAACCCCCTCCATATTTCCTCGAGTGGTTCAGAGCTAATAACTGGACTCTGCACTTTGATATAACCAGTGAATGTCTTAAATTACATAATTGTTCTAGTCATGTGCAAAGCTCAATATTATATGGCGTCCATTCTGTACATGGTCATTATACAGGAAAGGAGTCAAGGTTCTAATATATATGCCCTTAGTTTATTAAATCCAACATTTCAGGAAGCACTAACACTTCTGAAATATGTACTAATTTCCCTGGATATACATTCAATTGATGTACGCCTTCGCCCTAATAAAAAATAAAAGGGACTTGCATTTAATCTGGTCCCATTTAGAGTATTCCTCCCATAAAATAATGTTTCCCCTTGGCATCATACATTGGTGTGTCATTTGGTGTGTACCCTCTCAACCACTGGTTCAATTTTCCCCATCTAGTAACAGGTGGGTATCAGTCAGCAAGATAGGTCAGCTGTCCTCAAAGCCTGGTTTCTCTCCTTTTGTATGTGGTTTGTATGTTTCCTTCTTCTGCTTAGGAAGGCCTCAGATTAAATTCCAGGTGAGCCTCTCTGACAGTGGTCTGCCAGTAATCCAAATGGGGTCCAAGCGAAAATATGCATTATATTTTCCTTCCTGTTTTTGTCAAGTCTTCTTTCTATGGCCTGTTACTCTGTCAGTCAGTACACCCCAATCAGTGAGTGCCTGTCAATATATGGGTCTGAAATGTATAGATTTGAAACCACTGCCTTTAGATGAGTGTATTGTTTCTCTATGCTGATTGGTTAGATTATCTCATCAGACAGTGTGCAAAAGAGACATCACACTAATCCATCCCCTCCACTCACATTGGGCATATTAATGAAGACGGGAGTGTAATGGGAGTAACTTCTAAACACAGTGTCCCTCCCATTTGATGTGATGTCATCTTGGGGATTTCTACATAAAACAATTGTGATTATCTAAAACATTACAATTCTCGCATGTGATTAAGTTAGTAATTAGTTTTCCAGTTTGCTCTCACTCAGATCAATCAAATAATGCTAGTGTCATTTTGGCACGACATGTGATGTGTGTGACAGATTTTTGTTTGTTATTCTCTGATACTTGGATGCAAATATTTTATCACCATCTCAAAATATAACATATATGAATCGCTGACGTGCAACTTTTCAGTGCAAGAGTATCTACATTAATCTAATTTGCATAATTAACCAATATCAAAATATATATAATTTTACATTCAGCTGATAGAAATGTACACCGTAAACTATATATAAAAAAAAAGTAAGTTGCTGCAACCTATCTATCACAAGATATTAGATATTCAAGGAAATGTGATGCTGTATGTAGAATGTAAAACTATGAATCTGTTCCTTCTGATGTGCCAGGTTCACAAAATATTAAAGGGATATTAATTTCCTGTCCTGGCAACAGGCCATACAATGTTGATCCCTTTGGGGATCAGGGATGGGCCATTTATGACCGCTGAGAAGCTTGGTTATCATGACAAGAGTTATTTGAAGTAAAGTTGATAAGAGCAATTTATTAACACAGTCCTGTGCTCCTTGGGTGATTACAGCAACTTGTTGTCACAAATGCCAGTCTACTGTGAGGCCAGGTTTAAGAATAAATCCCTTATATTTTTAAACAGTTAGTGAGGAAGAAAGCCAAGAACATCCAAAGACAAAAATACCAAGAGAGGAAAGAGATGAGAAAAGAATAAAGGGATCCTTTGTGCAAAAACTGAAGAGCAATGACACATAATGAAAAGTTGATCCTACTATTGTACCCTGTTTTATTACACATACAGACACAAACACACAAATGCATGTACTGTGCATACACAAAAATTAAAACAACTTAGGGTACAAGCTGCCAAATGCACACATGGTCTAGTGGTGTGCACTGATTCATTAATGAATTCCTACATGTTTAAATTCTCTCGTAGCAACTTCTCCAAGCATCAAATGCATTTCACATTTTGAAAAATGGAAAATAATAGGATGGATCACATACATTGTACAGGGAAAAGGCATTTCCTGGACTAGCACAGACAAATGTACCATCAACATTTGCACTGACCAGCCAGTGCAAAGAGGATATGTGCACGTATTGGCAACATATTTAGTTGGTGCAAAGTTGCCCAGCATTAGTGCAAAATTCTCGAGCCCTTGTGCAGAAATGCTGCACACTGGTGCAACTTATTTGATCCAGTCTCATCTTTCAAAATCCATTTCCCCAAGCAATAATTGCTCCCATGTATGCCACATTTGAAAAACAAAAATAATAATTAAGATAGAAATGTCACATTTTACCATTCTTAATAAGGAATATGCAACAGCAAAAATGAATGAGAACAATGTCAGAATGTACCGGACCAGAGTAACTCCCTGAAATGTTCAATAAAGTGTTGCATTTCAAAAGAGTGCCCCATTATCAGGAAATATCTAATTGGAAGTAATTATTTTGTTTTCATATAATTAATACACAATTGGCTACAGGTGGGAAAAGAGTATCTCGAACTTCCCTGCAGTGCAGATTTTCCAAAATGGCATCACCCCCATATTTGTCAGTAAATCGAATGAGGGAGAGAATTGTCAGCCACCGTGGGACTGTGCCCTGCCAGACCTGGCTGCTCTTTGTAGGTATGTGATGGGATTCCGTGAGGTGGACTCTGCATTGTTCTGCTGTGGAAGAAGTTTGGGCACATTGATCCACATCAACCCCTTCCATGCAGATATTTGTGTCCTAAGCTTAAGAAGCAAGGTGCGTACCACATTCACACAAGTCCGGCAGGACAGACTAATAAGACCCCAAGGAGAATCAGTGGTGCTTGTGCCATTGTCTCATTCCAGGGCTCTCGTGTTCACGGCTCTGAAACTGTGGTTAGATTCTGCTTGGAAAATTACTAAAACTGATGGATGGGGACCTTGTGCTTCACTGGGACACACCCAATCATCCGTGGCTCCATTGTTGGCGGCTACCATCACATTCAAGTTTTTCCTTGCATTGTCAAGGTGGCAATCAGACGTGGACATTTGGCAATAATACATTGAGGCCCGGTCAAAAAGAAATTTGTCTAAGTTAGGGATCAACCAGTCAGCATGAGGTGGGCACCTGATTAACACTGATTGTGCACCACTTTGAGTCAGTTGTTCGAAAGCAAAGGACTAAATAGAACCATACATTATATAACATGCAGCACTCAGGGTACTTCCGAACCCTGGTAGTTTTCTTTATCTTGGCATTAACACCTGTTTTTTTTCTTCTTTTCCATGACCGCAAAAGATGAAGAACTGGCAGATGATGCACTGAAACTACTTATGCATTTGGTTCTGGCAGGATACAAAAAAAGGCTTCTTCTGGAAAACGTATTTTGAAGGTGATCAATTGGCACTAGCCTAGCCAAAAGTCATACACATGCACACAAGTGCTATACTCCTCAACAGGATTCCTACAGATCATGCAGGATCTGTTTTACTAGTCAGGACCCAAAGCGAATAATGCAGAGAATTGTTTGCTACTTTACATAAGCATAAGGAGGATGAGGAAGGATAAACAGTGAGACTGAAGAGCAGAATCAGATAGGCTGGAAGCGCAACATGAGGAAGGAGGAACAGAGAGACTGCAGGGTAGAATCAGATATGCAGGAAGCGCAGCATAAGCAGGATGAGGAAGGACGAACAGCGAAACTGAAGGGTAGAATGAAATATGCTGTAAGCGGAAACATAAGGAGGATGAGGAAGGAGGAACAGCGAGACTGACGGGCAGAATCAGATATGCTGTAAGCGGAAACATAAGGAGCATGAGGAAGGAGGGACACCGAGACTGAAGGGGAGAATGTGATATGCTGTAAGCGGAAACATAAGGAGGATGAGGAAGGAGGAACAGCGAGACTGAAGGGGAGAATCAGATATGCTGTAAGCGGAAACATAAGGAGGATAAGGAAGGAGGAACAGAGAGACTGAAGGGTAGAATGACATATGCTGGAAGCAGAAACATAAGGATGATGAGGAAGGAGGAACAGTGAGACTATAGGGTAGAATGAGATATACTGGAAGTGCAACATAAGGAGGTTGAGGAAGGAGAAGCAGCAAGACGGAAGGGCTGAATGAGATATGCTAGAAGTGCAATATAATGAGGGTGAGGAAGGAGGAACAGTGAGACTGAAGGGCAGAATGAGATATGCTGTAAGCAGAAACATAAGGAGGATGAGGAAGGAGGAACAGCAAGAATGAGGGGTAGAATGAGATATGCTGTAAGCGGAAACATAAGGAGGATGAATAAGGATGAACAGCGAGACTGAATGATATAATGAGATGTACTGGAACTGGAAATATAAGGAGAGTGAGGCAGGGAAGAGAAAATACATCAGATTTAGGAGGAGAGGTAGTGGGAGGGAAAGCAAGAGAGAATGATGGTAAAAACCAAGCAACTTGATATGAGGGCGGAGAAAGATTCAATTTCGCACAGAAGGAGGGAAGGATCGCGAATGAGATAAGTAGTGAAGAAGAAGGAGATACACCGAGAGAACAGCAGGCTTGTGTCAGCTATACTGCGACTTTTCTCTGTGTGAAGGAAGATAGCGTTGCTCCTGCTTGTTCACGCCTTGCCTACACACTTCCTGTTCTGTATGGAGGTTTAGTCTTGCACCTACTCATAATAGCCACAGCCACCTTGTACATGTGTGATTCTATTTATTTTATTGTGAAAGTAGGTTAGTTCAGTTGAGCAAAGTCACACATACCACAACGCCACCTAGAAGCCATTGCTGGAAGTTCACCTCCAGTTCTGAGCCACAACAGCAAGGCATTGTGGGTATGAAAACTATCCCATATGCAAACATTTACTAAGGGAAATTGTTTTTGTCTTAGAGCGCAGTGCTACTTTATACATATCTTAATCAACCCAAGACAGACATTTTGCAAGACTGTCAGGACTACATTGCACAGATGATCCTTAATAAGGATGAAACCAGGTATAGTGTAGTCCTGACAGTCTTGCAAAATGTCTGTGTTGGGTTCACATTTCAGCTGAAAGGCATTTTTTTCCAAACCTTTTTAAACCCACCATAATTTTCTTAGTATTTATTTTATAGATGGCCACCTTCTAAAAGGATGTGGAAAAGTCGCAGATACATTTGTAGAGGTGTGCTCCTTGAGGCCCGTCATTATGCATGTGTTGCCTGGGAACCCGTGAGCATGCGTGAAGGGTCTACTGCATTTTCTCAGCACTGGCACCCTTCATCACCTCATCCAACAATCATAGGCAATCATGTCCAGCTAACCTCGTTTGACATGATTGCCCCACTCAAACCTAGACCTAGCAAGCCTAAAACCCATCTGAACAAATGGTTCACACCACAGTTAAAGGACGTACGATTACTCAAGAGGAGATGTGAAACCTCATGGAGATTACACCCCTCATATGCAAACCGAACCAAACTAACTGAAATTTCTTCTCAATATAAAAAAGAAATTGTCCTGGCCAAACGCAATTCCTATAATCAACGCATTTCCAATACCAATTCCAGTCTGAAATAATTATTTACCATACTCAAGGAATTGGAGTCCCCTATCCCTACTCCAGACATCTGCACTAAGGACAAAACATGCTGTTCAGATTTACAACAGGCATTTTCCAACAAGGTAACTACCCTCCAAAACAAAATTGCCCTAAAAAAAGCCTCCCTCAACCCCTCATCTCACCCAACTAAAACGACTCCTGTCATACCCCCTAAAGAATCTTCACCCGACCCCCCTACCCGATTTAACTTCACAAAAACTACTGTACTCGAGGTAGAAAAGGTTATTCTCTCTCTTAAGCCTTCCAACTGCCAGGGTGACATCTGTCCAGCCCAGCATATTAAGGATGCCACAAGAGATCTTGTGTGACGCTCACCTGACTCCCACGGAGGCGCTGGCCTGGTTCGCGCTGCTGTGACCTCTTCTAAGGTGATGCGCAGGGTTCGGAAGACGGACTGGACCGGGCCCCCAAATCTGGCTTGTCTGGCTCGCAGAAATATCCTTCTGTTGGCGAAAATAGGGGATTAACTGTCTGCGGGGTAATGCAATCGGCCTCCCACTTTCCCCTCTCACCCTCCTCGAAACCCTTCTGTGATTCCTTGTAGTGTCTCACCTTAGGGTCTGGAAGGACGAGCTCTCCATCCTGCTTCTGATGCAGGGGCGCGTTGGTATCCAGTTACTTCACTGGATTTTCAGATTGGTGAGAACCAAACTTGCTTGGCTTCCAGGTAAGTTTTTTTTGATAAGAGGTTCCCCTTGTGTCCATGCATTAATGTACTAATGCTAATGTCTTTTTCCCCATAGGGGCCGGGGTACGGAATGCCGGGGAACAGGTACCGACCCGAGATGAGAGGTGAAATCCTTGTAGAAATCAGGTAAGTCTTTAATGAGCGTTTTTTGGTAATGTCTTTTCATTCGCTCATTAACGCTGATGTCTTTTTTTCCCCTTAGGGGCCGGGGTCCGGAAATGCCAGGATGCGGCGCGGACCCGAAATGAAGAGGGAATGAATCAACAGGTAAGTCTTAACATGGAGATTTAGCTTTCCTTATTCCCTTCTTTCTCTCACCTTTTGTTCTTGTCTTTTTCTCCCTAGGCGCTGGGGCGTGACTGCGAATCCGGATGATCGCTGCTGAACATGGAGGCGCCCTGTAAAGGTGAGTGGAATGCGGCGCTGCAGCGATCGACGCGATGAGCTTTTAAATAAAAGTCTTCCTTTTCAGGATTGTTGGCGAGATGTCTCCGGGATGTGGATTTAGCAGGTAAGGACTTTTCCTTCTTCTGTTCTCTTCTTCTCTTCTTTTGCAGGTGATCCAGGATGCTGGCAGGCGTGGCAGAAGTCAGGATGCAGGAGCAGACACGGTGAGTGTCCAGCTGCTAGATGCAGAACAACGCAAAGCACGTGTGGCTGTTCGGGTGGGGTTTAAATAGCCTTGGAAGAAGTTCCAGGTATGTATCCTTCCTCCAATCAGGTATGTATCCTTCCCCGACCACACCCGGATGTTAAATTAGTCCCACAGGTAAAGTAGTTCCTTTCAGGCCTCAAGGAGGCCGGGATCCTGCAGCATGGCCTGCATCAGGTAAGTGCACCCAAGCACTCCCATAATGAGCCTGGCGCCTATGGCGCCAGGACTGATGTCTTTTATGAGCCTGGCGCCATAGGCGCCAAGACACTGTCCAAAGGGCCCTTATATGGGGTTGCTGGGTCCTTCCTTGGGGACTGGATGTCCGCTTTCGGGGACGCAGGGCTTGAACCGGCTCCCCGGGAGCGGGCATCATGACAGCACTCCCCCCCAAGGCCCCTCCCAAGGTTGTTCCCTCCGGGGGTTTTGGTTTGTCTGGGAATAGTCAGTGGAATTTCCTGACTAATTGAGGTGCATGCACATGGTCCCTGGGTTCCCACGACCTCTCCTGAGGTCCGTACCCCTTCCAATCAATTAGGTCGAACAGTTTTGACCTAAACATTTTTGAGTCTAAAATGTTCTTCACTTCGAATTCGGGCTCCGCATCAATTAAAATAGGTTCTGGAGGTTTGAGTAGTCGGGTTCCGGGTACCACTGGTTTCAGAAGTGACACATGAAAAACAGGGTGAATTTGCATACTAGCTGGTAAATCAAGTTTAACAGCCACTGGGTTAATTATTGCCGTAATAGAATAAGGTCCCAGATATTTTGGGTTAAAAGTTCGAGGCCCTTTGAGTGGTAAATGTCTGGTAGCTAACCACACTTGATCCCCAATCTGATACGGAGGTGCTTCACTCTGATGTAGATCAGCATTCTCCTTGTATTTTCTCTTGGCTTGTTGTAAATGCGTAGTTGCTTCTTTGAAGGCTTGGGTAGTTGTAGAATGCAGATGTTCTACTGCAGGCATTCCGAGGTTCTGAGGTGAGTCAAGGTTTGAGGTTCGAGGGTGATGCCCAAACAAGGTATAAAAAGGACTGTGGCCAGTTCCAGAGTGTACCGAATTATTATATGCGTATTCGGCTATCCAAAGAATGTCTTTCCAGTTGCTTTCAGATTGCTGTAACATACACCGTAAGTACTGCTCAAGGGTCTGATTTGTCCTCTCGGTCTGACCATCGGTCTGAGGGTGGTGACTGGTCGATAATCTTACGTCGATCTGCGCCATTTGACAACATTTGCGCCAGAAGTGGGAAATTAATTGGCTTCCCCGATCAGAGATTAGTATAGATGGGAATCCATGTAGCCGAACAATATTTTCGAGGAATTCTTTGGCTAGGACAGAAGCTGAAGGTAAACCTTTCAAAGGAATAAAGTGGGCCATTTTGGAAAACAAATCCACAATTACTAGAATAGTATTGTACCCCGAACAAGGAGGCAGGTCCGTAATAAAATCCATTGATAGGATGTGCCAGGGTGCTGGCGGTATGTCTAGAGGTTGAAGGAGACCGGTTGGTCTTTTCTTTTGACTTTTATTTTGGGCGCAAACACCACAGGACATCACAAAAGATTTAACATCTTTTCGCCAAGAGGGCACCAAAATTGTCGTTTCACCTTTTCCTCTGTCTTGGCAATACCGGGGTGTCCCTCTATTAATGTATCATGATAACCGGAAATAACTAGTTCGTGTAATTCCTTATGTGGCAGGAATAAGCGTCCTTGGAAATAAGGTAAACCATTATCTATGGTAAAGTCTGATCTCTTTTGTATCCAATCCTGTAAGGTTGTAGGGTCCAGGAGTTGTTTCACTCTGGCTTGAATGCCTTCAAGCGTCTGTAACAAAGTCATGCCTAGAATCCTCTGTTCGGGAATTATTGGTACTGGTTCTCAGTTTGTATCAGATTCTCCCATTCCAATTCGGGATAAGGCGTCTGCTTTGCCATTCTTGCAGCCAGGTCGATAGGTAATCACGAAATCAAATTCAGCGAAAAACAAAGCCCATCGGAGCTGCCGTGATAACTGAGCCCTGGCGGTTTTCAAATACTGTAAATTCTGGTGATCAGTGATCACTGTGATGGTATGTCAGCGCCAAGCAGATAATGCCGCCAGGCTTTAAAAGCGGACTTAATGGCTAACAGTTCTTTGTCAGTGATTGCATAATTAACCTCGGGTGCTGAGAATTTTCTGGACCAAAATGCTACGGGATGCAGTTGGTTGGTTTCGGGATCTCTTTGGGACAGGACAGCTCCCATGGCTAGGCTGGATGCGTCAGTCTCGACGACATAAGGGAGATCTGGACGCGGGTGTTTCAATATAGGTGCAGAGGTAAACTTAGCCTTTAAATCCTGAAAGGCCTGCTCGGCTTCTTCAGACCATTCAAAACGTTTATTTTTCCTCAAGAGTGCAGTAATGGGTTGTACCACGCGTGAAAATTCCGGGATAAACCTGCGATAGAAATTGGCAAAGCCAAGCATGCTTTGAACCCCTTTTACAGAGCTAGGTGATGGCCATTTAAGGATGGCATCCACTTTTCTTGAGTCCATTCGGACTCCTTTGGGTGTCAGGATGAAACCTAGAAACTCGACTTCTGTGGTATGGAAAACACATTTCTCCAATTTAGCAAATAGTTTGTGTTGGCGCAGTTTTTCAAGTACTGCCCTGACGTGTTTTCTGTGATCAGATTCCGAAGAGGAGTACACTAGAATGTCATCGATATATACGACAACACAAACATCGATGAGTTCCCGAAGGACATCATTCATGAAGTATTGGAAGGCAGCCGGCGCGTTACACAATCCGAAAGGCATCACCTGGTACTCGAATAATCCGTATTTAGTACGGAAGGCAGTTTTCCATTCGTCGCCTTCTTTAACTCGTACCAGATGATAAGCCCCCCGGAGATCTAACTTGGTGTATATGGAGGCGTCCTTCACCTGGTCAAGGAGTTCAGGGATCAGAGGCAGAGGATAACGGTTTTTAACCGTTATCTGGTTCAATGCGCGGTAATCGATACAAGTTCTAAGGTCGCCTTCTTTTTTGGGCACGAAGAACAAAGCCGAGGATGCCGTGGACTTTGACGGGCGAATAAAACCATTAGCTAGGTATTGATCCAAATATTGTCTCAAATGCAGGTTCTCAGGTTCGGTAAGGGCATAAATCCTGCTACAAGGGGGTTGTGCACCGGGCACCAGATCGATTTGGCAATCGTACAATCTGTGAGGAGGTAACGTGTTGGCCTGTTCCTTTTGGAAGACGTCCTGAAAGTCTTGGTATTCCGGAGGTAGTTGCATGGAGGCAGAGGTTACAGATGCTAGATTAATCTTCAGGTTTTCTGGCTAGCAGGTTTGTGTACAATCCGGGAAGGTTATTCTCTTAGCTCGCCAATCAATTCGAGGATTATGTGTCTCTAACCAAGGGATTCCAAGAATAACCTGAAATTGTGGAGCCTTGATTACATCAAACACAACACCCTCCCGATGGCCGTCGGGACCAATAAGAGTCACCTCAGTAGTGGAATGTGTTACCGGTCCAGAGGCAATTTCAGTTCCATCAACTGTGGTGATGACATCTTTGCTGGTTTTAGGACGGAGATGGAGGTTAATCCTAGAGACCAATTCACGATCCACATAGTTTCCAATAGCCCCACTATCGATGTATGCCTTTATTGCATGCAACCGCTTAGGCTGTTCTGGATCTACGAGAACCATTGGCACAATGAAATGCGAGGTCTGAGAGTTAGTTTTCAAGCTCGGCAAGCGGACCCCTACGCTTGTCGGGCGGAGTCGTTTCCCGAAACAGAGTCTTCATGGTTTTTATCAGCGGCTCCTACCGCCTTTCGGGGCGGTTTTGCCGGGCAATCTCGTAGAAAGTGCCCAGAATTCCCACAATAAAGACATAATTTTAACTGCCGCCTCCTTTCACGTTCCTTTTGAGTTAAGGGTCCTTTAACCCCTCCAATTTGCATAGGCTCAGAGACATCAACTCCCTTGGGATTAGTATGGGTCTTGACCAACACCCGGGTCTCAAACCTGAACCGATCTGCTTTTCTGTTTTGAAGTCTGTGATCCAATTGGACCACTAAGTCTATATACTCTGTGCATTCTTGGGGCGGATTTACAACTTGGGCCAATACATCTTTAAGTTCTCCGCGTAGGCCTTGATAAAACAACGTGACTCTTTTATCCTCTGGCCATCCCGTTTCCACAATTAGTCTATTAAAGGTTGCAATATAGGATAGGAGGTCCTGATTGCCCTGTCGCAGGGATAGAAGTTCGTCATCCAGAGCCTGCCCCTGAGAGTGTCGAGCAAATAACCTTTCCATGCTTGCTTGAAACCCTTGAAAATCACGGAGAATTGGGTCATCTTGAGTAACCAGTGGAACTGACCAATCGGCAGCGCAGCCACTGAGATATGACAATGCAAAGGCTACCTTGGTCTGATCATTAGGGAAGGCCCCAGGTCTGCATAGGAAGTGCAAACGACACTGATTCATGAATACGGCGAATCGTTTGGGGTCCCCAGCAAAGCGTTCGGGTGGGGCCAGCGGCATGTTTCCAGGTAGATTAATCTGCACAGGGTTACTGGAAACCACAGGAGCGGGGTTCCCTCCGGTACCGGGTAGAGGAGTTTGCCCAGCTTGACCTTGCAAAAGCTGTCTGGCCAGGTCATCAGTTCTTTCCTTTGATATTATTGATTCCCTCCTGAGGGCATTAGTCTCTTGACGAGCGGCATGTACTTCGGCCCGTAATTCCCCCAGTAATAGGGCCAACTGATCAGTCTCAGAACTTTCCATAGCGCCTGGGTGGGAATTTGTAGGAAGGCTTCGCGTTCTGTGACGCTCACCTGACTCCCACGGAGGCGCTGGCCTGGTTCGCACTGCTGTGACCTCTTCTAAGGTGATGCGCAGGGTTCGGAAGACGGACTGGACCGGGCCCCCAAATCTGGCTTGTCTGGCTCGCAGAAGTATCCTTCTGTAGGCGAAAATAGGGGATTAACTGTCTGCGGGGTAATGCAATTGGCCTCCCACTTTCCCCTCTTACCCTCCTCGAAACCCTTCTGTGATTCCTTGTAGCGTCTCACCTTAGGGTCTGGAAGGACGAGCTTCTGATGCAGGGGCGCGTTGGTATCCAGTTACTTCACTGGATTTTCGGATTGGTGAGAACCAAACTTGCTTTGCTTCCAGGTAAGTTTTTTTTGATAAGAGGTTCCCCTTGTGTCCATGCATTAATGTACTAAAGCTAATGTCTTTTTCCCCATAGGGGCCGGGGTACGGAATGCCGGGGAACAGGCACCGACCCGAGATGAGAGGTGAAATCCTTGTAGAAATCAGGTAAGTCTTTAATGAGCGTTTTTTGGTAATGTCTTTTCATTCACTCATTAACGCTGATGTCTTTTTTTCCCCTTAGGGGCCGGGGTCCAGAAATGCCAGGATGCGGCGCGGACCCGAAATGAAGAGGGAATGAATCAACAGGTAAGTCTTAACATGGAGATTTAGCTTTCCTTATTCCCTTCTCTCTCTCACCTTTTGTTCTTGTCTTTTTCTCCCTAGGCGCTGGGGCGTGACTGCGAATCCGGATGATCGCTGCTGAACATGGAGGCGCCCTGTAAAGGTGAGTGGAATGCGGCGCTGCAGCGATCGACGCGATGAGCTTTTAAATAAAAGTCTTCCTTTTCAGGATTGTTGGCGAGATGTCTCCGGGATGTGGATTTAGCAGGTAAGGACTTTTCCTTCTTCTGTTCTCTTCTTCTCTTCCTTTGCAGGTGATCCAGGATGCTGGCAGGCGTGGCAGAAGTCAGGATGCAGGAGCAGACACGGTGAGTGTCTAGCTGCTAGATGCAGAACAACGCGAAGCACGTGTGGCTGTTTGGGTGGGGTTTAAATAGCCTTGGAAGAAGTTCCAGGTAGGTATCCTTCCTCCAATCAGGTATGTATCCTTCCCCGACCACGCCCGGATGGTAAATTAGTCCCACAGGTAAAGTAGTTCCTTTCAGGCCTCAAGGAGGCCGGGATCCTGCAGCATGGTCTGCATCAGGTAAGTGCACCAAAGCACTCCCATAATGAGCCTGGCGCCTATGGCACCAGGACTGATGTCTTTTATGAGCCTGGCGCCATAGGCGCCAGGATACTGTCCAAAGGGCCCCTATATGGGGTTGCTGGGTCCTTCCTTGGGGACTGGATGTCCGCTTTCGGGGACGCAGGGCTTGAACCAGCTCCCCGGGAGCGGGCATCATGACATCTTGCCCCATTCATCTCTAAACTTATTAATGCCTCTTTCACATCCAGCACCATTCCCAGTAACCTCAAACAATCCTGAGTGCTCCCGCTGTTAAAAAAGCAAACAATAGATCCACTCACACCGACCAATTACCATACCATAATGACAGTTCCATTTCTCTCAGAAATACTGGACAAGGTTGCCTACCTTCAAATCCAGAGATATCTGGAACTCCACAAACTCCTAGGTGCTGGACAGTCCAGCTTCCGTCCCCAGCATGGACAGAGACTGCCCTTATCGACTTGAAGTCCAAAATTGATGAGTTATGACATAAAGGGAAAACAGCCCTCTTCCTACTGCTTGACCTATCGGCTGCATTCGACCTTGTGGACCACAAAGTCTTATGCAGCCACCTAGACTCAGCTGCCCATTTTTTCCCTAGAGGCTATAGCCTGGCTTGAATCTTTCCTGAGTGACAGAATCATGAGAGTCTTCTGCCCTTCAGCAGCAGCTGATCCCATCCCCATCACATGCAGGGTGCCCCAGGGTTCATGTGTTTCACCCACTTTGTACAACATTTTCACCAAGCCACTTTTCGATGATCTGGACCATCTCGGTATCACTTACACCAACTACGCAGATGATACCCAGATTCTCCTAGCACTTTCCGGGGATTATGTTAAGGATTTGGCCTTGGTGAATAGAGTGTAGCTCATCATCCAGATATGCCTGAATGATGACAAAACAGATCTTATCATTTTGGGTACCCATACTAACCTCAAGAAATTAGGATAGGACTACTCATCCTTCATAATTGAAGGTAACCACATTAAAGTGGCTAAGTAGGTGAAGACCCTTGGCTTCTACCATGATTCCACTATTTCCTTCTCCAAACAAGTGAATGGCCTGGCTTCTACCACGGCTTACACTGGCAAGCTCATTAGAAATGGCAAACCCTTTCTTTCTAATGATAACTGCATCATCCTGGCTAGAGCTCTTATACTCTCTAGGCTCGATTATTGCAATGCCCTCGACATTGGTGCCAACAAAACTATCATTCAGAGGATACAAACCCTCCAAAATAACACCTTAAGAGCGGCGCTCGGTGTGGCCAGAAGATCACACATATCCATGATTAGGCATCAAAACAATTGGCTCTCAACATATGATAAAATCCAGCTAAAAACTGCATGCCTGACCATAAAGCACTGAACAATGCCGCCCACAGCTATCTCACGGATAGATTCCATGGGAGAACATCTACTAGACCCATGAGACTCACCAACACCAACTACCTGACCACCCCTAGATTCAAGCTTTCTAAAGTCGGTGGATGCAGCTTCCCCGTCAAAGCTGCCCAATTGTGGAACTCCCTGACATACCCCATCAGAGATGACCAACCCTACACCAAGTTCAGACTCAGCTACATCAACTGGCTCAAGGCTACCGATGTGTAAAGTTCACGCACGCGTGCGTGCATTCCCTTCTGCAACTGTATACCTTCCTTATGTATTTTTACTTTTACCCCTGAATTGTAACCCTTGTACATATTTCCTGTTTTAATCCTCTATTGTAAATTCTGTACATATATCTTGTGAAACAAAGCCTTGCATTTTCTGTACTGCTGTGTCCTTAGGGTCTGGTGCGCATTATAAATAAATAAACAAACAAACAAACATCCATGTGAATCGGGGACTTTTGTGAAAGACCTTTTATCACTACACCCACAGATGGACAATCCGCCCCATAACCTTTTCCTAGTCAATTCAACACTGTTTGTGTGAATGCCCCTGCTGCAGGAACTTTTGGTCACAGGTTTCAATGTAGGCAGAGACAGAACAGTTTCCTATCTTACTGGAGTGAATTAAATGAGTACTAGTGAGCTGGATAATAATGACACTGAATTTGAAAGTCCTAAGAAAATATTTCCTGGTCCTGCCAGGGTCAAGTTTATTATGACCAACTAGATAGACATAGATCTTTGCCGCAGTCACTCTAATCATTGAACATGTTTTGGCCTAAATAAGAATTAAAACATTCTTGTGAAGCAGCTTTGGTAGAAAGACAAAATCTGACAATTTCATCTATTTTTACAATCAGCTAAGTAATAAGGGAAGAAACAAAAATACAATATGTGTTATTTTTTTTTAATGAAACTAAGTGAAATAAATGTATAATGAACAAATTAAGTTAGGTGAAATAGATTAAAAAAGAAAGCCAACATGACTTAAGTTAGACTGCCCCCATTCTATGTAAGACAACGCTATGCAACAAAGTTCATAGAAGTCAGGAGAGTTGGACAAATACAAACAAAATAAATATTTAAAATGTTAACTGCAAATAAGGGTAATACGATGTTTTAAAGTTTTTTAGAAAAAGTCATAATTTATTGTGAATATAAAGTAGTAATCATGAGAAAACAATTTGCATGAGGTTAGAGAAGCCCATGCTTGTAGTCCCCGGACTGTTGGCCCTCTTCCACCCAGGACCCTCCTTAGTTGTTTTAATGCTCGCAAAATAATGATATGTCCATTACTGATTTATAATGGGCCTCATTACAACAGTGGCGGTACAGGATAACGGCGCCGGTAGTGATACCGGTGCCATTATGACTGTACCACCACATTATGAGTTCAGACCAGGCGTGCAGAGCGGCACCCGTGAGCAGAAATGGATAGTAGCAACGGTTATGAACGGTACAGCTGCTACCATCCTCCCCATTCCAATTGAGCCCTATGGCGGCTCAAATGGGAATGGGGACGTACCGGATATGGGTCCCGCGAAAGGGGAATTACCGGGCCCACCAAGGTCGGATTGGCCCAGTAATTCCCCTTTTGCGGGACCCAGAGCCGGACCCGAGTTTGGGGGTAGCCATGCCAGTATAAACGGCATGGCTGCCTCCAACCTCGTAATGAGGCCCAATGTGTTTACTAAAACACAATTGCTTGGAAGTACCCCAAGTGGATGTGGAGGCCAGAGGAGAAGTTGACAGAGAGAGGAGGGAGCAAATTGTTCACAGTTTGGAATACGCAGATCAATAAATGCAATGAAATGAACGGGGTCAGTGCTAAGACACAAAACATCTACAGCGGCCTAATAGCGCAGGCAGACAGTTGTGATACAGACCATCACAAAATAAGTACAACAGAACACAATCACAAAGCCCATAAGGTCCATCAGAGTAGAGTATCATGCCAGATGCAAGGGCGTGGCAAGATCTCCATTGGATGTACTACTATGATACAATATGATATGATATGTCATTTCTTACGCACCTGTACACACGTGGTTCTAGGTGCCACAAGACAAGGGAGGGAAGACGGAAGGAGAACAAGACAAACAATCTTACCAGGCATTGTGTCATTCAGATCGTGCAAGTGCGACAATGCAAAGTGCAGGGGGAAGGGAGAGAGGGAATGCCAGGGAGAGGGAAATTGGATGTGCAATCAGTGCAGCATTGCTCTGAGTAAGTGCAGCCACGGCAGTGTGGCTCTGAGTAAGTGCAAGGAGGCAGGGGACTGAAGGTTACAGTTACATTCCCTAAGTGCACGGTAGGACTGGAGGCAGTGCAGTAGAGACTGATCATGAAGGAGTCTGGTACCCGGTGAGAATCTTAAGGTAGCCAAGAAACCTCCCGGCACAGCAGACAGCAGGTCAGCAGGGGAGAGAGACAGAGAAAGCAGAGGACAAAAGGCAAGTCTTGTGCTGCTTCTGGAACTTCAGGTGGTCCGGCGCATGTTTTAGAGGGACAGGGAGGCCATTCCAGAGGGAGGCACCTGCAGAGGAGAGAGATCTACCCGTCTCTCTGCCTGGAGAAGCATCTGACCCTCAGAGAGCTTAAGGAAGCTGAGCAAAAGCCTTGAGAAGGAAGGTATTTTGGAAGAGAGAGTTGGATGCAGTGGGTACCCCGGCCCCAGAAAGCTTTGTGGATGATGCAGCCAGGCCAGTGCAGTTCTGGGTAAGTGCAAGGAGGCAGGGGACTGTAGGGTTATAGTTATATCCCCTAAGTGCATGGTAGGCCCGGAGGCACTGCAGGGGAGACTGATCATGGAGGAGCCTGGTACCTGTTGATAATTTGAGGGTAGCCAAGCAACCAGCCACTGCAGCAGACAGCAGGTCAGCAGGGGAGAGAGATAGAGAAAACTGAGGAGAAATGGAAAGTCCTGAGCTGCTTCCAGAAATTAAGGTGGTCAGGCTCAAGTTTGAGTGAGGCAGGGAGGCCATTCCAGAGGGAGGCACCTGCAGAGGAGAGAGACCTACCCCCACTCTCTGCCTAAAGGAGCGTCTGACCCTCAGAGAGCTTAAGCTAGCTGAGCGAAGGGCTTGAGAAGGAATGTATTTTGGAAGAAAAAGTTGTATCCAGTGCAGGCCCCGGCCCAAGAAAGCCTTGTGGATGATGCAGCCAGGCCAGTGCGGCTATGGGTAAGTGCAAGGAGGCAGGGCACTATAGGGTTTCAGTTACATCCCCTAAGTACAAGGTAGGCCCGGAGGCAGTGCAGGGGAGACTCATCATGGATGAGCCTGGTATCCGGTGAGAATCTGAGGGTAGTCAAACAACCAGTCTGTGTAGCAGACAACAGGTCACCTGAGGGATAGAAAACAGATGAGAAAGGGAAAGTCTTGAGATGCTTATAGAAACATAGGTGGTCTGGCTCAATTTTGAGAGGGGCAGGGAGGCCATTCCAAAGGGAGGCACCTGCATATCAGAGAGATCTACCCCCACTCTCTGCCTGGAGAAGCGTCTGACCCTCAGAGAGTTTAAGGTAGCTGAGCGAAGGGCTCTAGAAGGAAGCTATTTTGGAAGGGAGAGTTGGATGTAGTGCAGACCCGGCCCCAGAAAGCCTTGTGGATGATTCAGCCAGAGCTGTTCAGCTCTGGGTAAGTGCAAGGAGGCAGTGCACTGTAGGGTTACAGTTACATCCCCTAAGTACACGGTAGGCAGAGAGGTAGTGCAGGGGAGACTGATCATGGAGGAGCCTGGTACTCTGTGACAATCTGAGGGTAGCCAAGCAACCAGTCAGTGCAGCTAACAGCAGGTCTGCTGAGAGAGAGAGAAAGCAGAGGAGAAAAGGAACGTCCTAAGCTGCTTCCAGAACTTCGGGTCGTCTGGCTCAATTTATTTTGAGAGGGGTAGGAAGGGCATTCCAGAGGGAGGCACCTACATATCAGAGAGATCTACCCCCACTCTCTGCCTGGAGAAGCGTCTAACCCTCAGAGAGTTTAAAGTAGCTAAGTGAAGGGTTCAAGAAGGCAGGTATTTTGGAAGAGAGATTTGGATTTAGTGCAGGCCCGGCCCCAGAAAGCCTTGTGGATGATGAAGTCAGGGCAGTTTGCCTCTGGGTAAGTGCAAGGAGGCAGCGAACTGTATGGTTACAGTTACATCCCCTAAGTGCATGGTTGGCCTGGGGCAGTGCAGGGGAGACTGATCGTAGAGGAGCCTGGTACCCAATGAGAATCTGAGGGTAGCCAAGCAACCAGTCAGCACAACAGACAGCAGGTCAGCAGGGGAGCGAGAGAGGGAAAACAGAGGAGAAAAGGAAAGTCTTGTGCTGCTTCAGGAACTTCATGTGGTCCGGCTCAAGTTTGAGAGGGTATGAAGACCGTTCCAGAGGGAAGCTCCTGCACAGGAAAGAGATCAATCCCCATTCTCTGCCTGGAGAAGCATCTTACCCTCAGACAGCTTAAGGTAGCTGAGGGAAGGGCTCAAAAAGGAAGGTATTTTGGAAGAGAGAGTTGGATGTAGTGCAGTCCATAGCCCAAGAAAGCCTTTTCGATGATGCAGCCAGGTTAGTGCAGCTCTGGGTAAGTGCAAGGAGGCAGGGGACTGTTGGGTTACAGCTACATCCCCTAAGTGCACGGTAGGCCCGGAGGCAGTGCTGGGGAGACTGATTATGGAAGAGCCTGATACCCGGTGACAATCTAAGGGTAGCTAAGAAACCAGCCGGCGCAGCAGACAGAAAGTCAGCAGAGGAGAGAGAGAGAGAAAGCAGAGGAGAAAAGGAAATTCTTGAGCTGCTTCAGCTACTTCAGGAGGTCTGACTCAAGTTTGAGAGGGGCAGGGAGGCCATTCCAGAGGGAGACACCTACAGAGGAATGGGATCTAGCCTCACTCTCTGCCTGGACAAGCGTCTGATCCTCAGAAATGTTAAGGAAGTATGGGGGCGAAGGGCTTGAGAAGGAAAGTATGTTCGAAGAGAGAATTGGATGTAGTCCAGGCCCCCGCACTAGAAAGCCTTGTTGATGATGCAAAGGATTTTGAACTTGATCCTTGCAGCCACCAGGAGCCAGTGGAGAGATTTCAGGGATGGAGAGATACGGTTTGTGGGTGTGAGGCCAAGGACAAGTCTTGCAGTCCCATTCTGGATTAGTTGCAGAGAGCGAAAAGTAGAGGAAGGCAGATTGGGAAAGAGGCTGTTGCCGTAGTCCAGCCTAGAGAGAACTAGGGCTCTGGAAATAGTGAGCTTCTGGGGGAAAGTGAGAAAATGTAGAATACCACTGAGGAGGTGCAGCTGGTAGTGGGCCTTCTTGGCAAGGTCTGTGATGTGAGGAGAGAAGGAGAGAGTGGAGTCAAAGATGACAGCAAGGTTTTTTGCCTATAGGACGTTGAAGGAAGAGGGCCCAAGGAGGACGGCCATTGTGAGAGAAGGAAAGAGGGAGCAGGGGTCCCAATGAGAAGGATCTCTGTCTCACTGGCACAAAGGCTGAGATCATTGGCAGAGCACCAATCCTGAATCGCGGATAGACAGTCAGGAATGAACGAGAGTTGAAAAGGCTTAGGGGAGCCTGAAAGAGAGCTGTGTGTCATCTGAATAACACTGAAAGTTATAGGAGAAGGTAGAGGTATGGTGGGCCAAAGGGGCCAAGTAGACATTGAAGAGGCAGGGTGAGAGGATAGAGCCCTGGGGAACACCATATTTTGAGAGAAAGGTGGTGGAGAGAAAGAACCAATTTGGACTTGGCGGGACTGTCCAGGAGGACAGAGGTCAACCCCTCCAGGGCCTGATACGTGATGCCCAGCTTCTCACAAAGTAGACTAATCAGGATGGCGCGATTGTCCATGTCAAAAGCAGAGGAAATGGAGTATGAGGACAGAGGAAGGCTGGAATCAAGATTAGTGAACAGATCTTCATCGGTGTTCAGGAGAGCAGTTTCTGTGGCTCTGGCTGTTCTGAAGCCAGACTGATGGTCATGGAGACAACCAACAGATTCAGTGTGGAGAATAAGCTGGAAATAGTCATCTTCTCTGGGAGTTTGCCCAGGAAAGAAGTGATAGAGATCAGGTGATAGTTTGACAGACAGGTGGTATCGACAAAAGTTTTTTTTTTTAAGCATGGGGTATACAAAGAAGTGCTTGAGGAGAGAGGGGAAATACTCACAGGCAAAAGAGTGATTGCATAAATCGGCCAAGGCTGGAGTGAGGGTGTCAATGTGGTCCTTGAGGGTTCTAGAGGAGCAGGTGAGAACCTGTTTGGATGATACTTTCATAGATCGGGCTTGTCTAAAAACATCATCAGGTATTATCGGAGAGCAAGATGAAAGAGGAGGAGGAGAGGGAGAGGCGGCCAGAAAAGGGCCTAGAAAGATAGAGGGAGAGGTAGAGGAGAGTGAGGACAGGATGTCCTGTGTTTTAGTGGTGAAGTGAGAAGCCAGGGCCGTACAAAAGGCCTGGGAGGGAGCAGAAGGATTGGCCAGCTCCTTGCAGATTTCAAGGAGTTTGGTCGTGTTGTTAGAGGCCACAGCAACAGAGGCTTGGATGTGGACTCTCTTCTTTGACAGGACAGAGAGTCTGTATTGCCTTTGGAGCAGGCGGAAGGTCATTTTGTCAAAGGATGTGCCTGAAGCCCTCCACTTCCTCTCAGCCAGCCTGCCCTTGCATTCCAGGCTGGCAAGTTAGGATTCATACCAAGAGTTGCACTTGGAGGTAGGCTTCAGACGGTTTCTCATGGCAGGAGCGTGGACATCCAGTGTGTTGGTGATAGAAAGATGCAAGTTAGAGAGGGCTGTGTCAGAGTGTGGGTCAGCCACAGGCATAGGAGGAGCAGAGAAAGATGCAAATACATCCACAGACACACGCTTCATGGGACGAATGACCACAAAGGTAGGTGGCAATGCTGTGGTGGGCTTAGCCTGAGGGACAGAGAGTCTCAGGTGAGATGGAAGCAAAAAGTGATCATTTCAAGAGAGAGGAGTGGTGATAGGGTTAGAGAGGGGGATGGCTGAGGAGATGGGAACATACAGGGTTTGTCTGGGAGAGTGTATCAGACCAGAGGGTAGAATGGAAGGAGAGAGAGTGTTGCAGAGATAGCGGAAGAACCCAGAGGAGGGATTAGAAGCACCCAGGTAGATGGTGATGTCTCAGTGGAAGAATAGTAGAGGCAAGGATAGGAGAGTAGAGGTCAGCCGACTGGGAGAGGAAGAGGGCAACTTCACCAGGAGGCCTGTAGATGGTGGCCACAGTCAGAGAAAGGCCAGGAGAGATAGAGAGCCTGCAAACCAGGCATTCAAAGGAGGAGTAACTTTTCAGGTGAGACACAACATTTCTGAGGCCAAAAGGAGATTGTTCTCTAGATTAGAACCCACAACTGCAAATGGTCTGTCCCAAAACCGCTTTTTGTTGGTTGGGACCATCTTGAGGGACATGGAGATGAAGGATCTAATCAATATAGTGTGTTTTTTCCTGTAGTTAAAGGAACCCCATGCCCCAGCAGGCATTGTAAAGCAGAAGGTTTCTAACTTGCTCTTCTTTGAACGGGAATCTAGTAAAGAGCCTTTAAAGCTGGGATAATGTGGCCTCTCTGTTTAAATCTCAGAATGAGTCTTTCTGCTTTGTTCTGTATTAGATGAATTTGACTAATCCCGTTTTTTCATAGGGCAAATTAGGGACTATTGCCGTAGTCGAAATTGGATAGAAACATGGCTCTTGCCACTTGCACTGTCCAGGTAGGGAAGGGTTAATGTAATTATGTGTAAGTGGTTGCAAGATCTTTTTGTGGGTTCTTGGATCTGTTGAGTGAAAGAAAGCAGACCATCAAAAATAAAGCCAAGTTTGTTTGATAAAATGGCAGGTGTGGGAATTGGATCCCACCATGCTAGACCAGGTGCACAGAAGCTTTGCAGGGATTGTGAAGCCAACGGGAATAGTCTTTGTCTTGGCCAGGATCAGGCAGCGACTATTGTCTATAATCCAGCCTTGAATATTGGGAAAGAAAAAACGAGAGGCTGTTGTGAGTGATGGGTGAGCTCTCTAATCTGAAAACCACCTAAGTGTCGTCTCCAAATGGTTGAAAAGCCAGAGAGAAAGAGTCAATGAGATCTGCTTACAATTTTATATAGGCTCAGAATAGCCCTGGTTAAAAACTGGCCCTTAAGGCACTCAGTATTTGGTGACATAGGCCTTAGAAAGGACCCTGATTTGACTTCAGACGCTCTGTTGTCAATGAATATGGTGATCCATTTAGGGGCATATTTGCAATGCCAATGGAGGTAGCTAGATGTTTGAGTAGAGTATCCTGTTTGACCGTACCAAAAACATCTGGCGTATATATCAAGATGCAGATATCAGTAGTGTTTGTGTCCCAGAATTGCAGGAGTTCCTCGATCAAGAACTGGAGCACAGATTATATGCCTCTAGAGGGTCTGAACCCTGATTTTTGGTTGTGAAGCAAGTATGTGTGAAGTAGTTTGAGACAGGGTAATTTCTCTAGGAATTTGCAGATAGGTGTTCCTGTTGGTGATTGGACAGCATCCCAGGATCATCTGTAGATTGTTTCACAAGTGGGGCTATATGGACATTTTTCATTGGCTGAGGGAAACTCTGGTGTTTAAAAGATCTGCTGTTTAGAGCCATGAGTCCAAGTCAAAGACAATTACATTTGTCTGCATTCCAAGTTTTGCAGTGCAGGAAAAAAATGGCAGTAATTTGGATGCTGTCACTTTTTCTGGTGGTAACGGGATTACTGCAATTCTTTCGCCAGAGCCAAATTATAATTTTTGCATATTTACAACTAGTGGAATTACAAGGCAGCAAATCTGCTGGTATTTGGAGGAAAATTGTTGGATTAAACTCCAGCTTGTTGCTGAGGTAAATCCTCCACTTTCCACCACAAACTGGCAGTTTGACTGGGCAGTGATTCCACCTGCGATACATCCACCAAAAATGTCCATGGACTAACGGTAAACCGATTTTGGAAGTAATTCAACAGATTTCCCACTGAATTACCACCAAACTCGGAATGAGGCCCTGGTATGTTGGGCAAGCAAAAGCTTTTAAGATGTTGCATTGCATTTTACAGACAACTTTGATTATATTGCTTAGGGTGGTAGTTTTAAAATAAAAAAAATAGACATCCATTTAGATACTTCTCAGAAGCACTATAACAAGGAGCTGCTCTTTAAATGTATTCTAATTTCAAATGTTAAATAATTTACAGTGTTTACTGTTTAGTAGTAACCTTTCTATGTAAAAGCCATACTTTTACAAAATGTGTTTTTACACATATAACACCATCAAAACACAAGTTTGCCAATTGGGTCGCAGATTTACCTCCAGCCAAAAGCTGGAGGTAAATCATGCCCCCGTCATAAAAAAAACTGCTGGTATTTGCAGCACTGGTGTTACCGGCACCACAAAAACCGACAATCCCCTCCATGGAGTCCTACTCCTTGGCATGGAAATTTTCTGCCATGGCCAGCACCTGGAATATCCCGGTAATACCAGAATTTGAGGCGCCGGCAACAGTAGGGTCAGTTTCCCAGTATTCTGCCAGAATTACTGACGCGATACTGGGAAACTCGTAAATACCCCTTCTCTTTTTTTATATTTCTTATTGGGAAACATCTTGTGCAGGACTGCTCTTACTTTTAAACCTCTAGTCTCTCTTGCCAAGTCTGTCCACAGATTGTTGAGCAAAATAAGAGGGAAAGTCTGACTCAGGTGCAATCAGATACTGAGAAAGCTAGGAATGAGCTGACCAAAAAGGTACATCTTTTGGATCTGCACATGGCAACCCTATGTTACCAAAATGAGTTTTGGGGTATGCAGTGAAGAAAAGTGTAGTTCGTGTGACCAACATATTAAGCATTTTCTCTTACAGTAAATGTATATGTCTTGTCTCAAATGTGGTGCATTAGCACAAACATTCATTTTGGCTCGTGTGGCAAGCTGGTGCAATGGTATTCAGCAATGTGGTGCAATTCAGCAAGTGGCGGTGGCACTTGGTTCAAAGAAGCCTGGCACAGGCAGGAAATGTTCGGGTCAGCAAAGCTGTCAAGCACCTGAAGAGGTCTGAAACTGTGGAGAGAGGCTGTGGGGCCATGTCCAGGGACTCAGGAAAGGTGAGTCCTTCTTCTGCCCTTCCTGGCCAGGAAGGGTGCCAAGGACACTTGCAGGATTTCTCACTTCTGCAGAGTCCTGTGAAGCAGTGTCTCAGCAGCAAGCAGGTCTTGTCCAGCAGCACACCACTTCAAATGTAGTGCTTAAGAGGAGGACCTGACTCCTTTCTTGAAAATCTTTACTTTCACCACAAATGACAAGGACTGTGGGCATACTGTACCTCAATACATTTACAGTAAACAAATCTAATTCTTCTTCAATCCAAAGATGATTGATTTTAGAGAGCTTCTCACTTCTTTATCTACTCATTTTATGCGAGAGCTGATTGGTCCATTTCAAGCCTTCTGTATCGGCCAACCTCAGCTGTTGTAGCACGTGATTTGCCTTCCGAGGTTATCTGAGATTGCCCTTTCTGAAGGAAGCGGGTAGGGGCACACCAGGGTCGGACTGGGACAAGAAATAGGCCCGGACACCCAAGAAAAAGTGGCCCACCCCTCATTTCAAAAAAGTGGCCCACCCCTCGCCTCAAAAAAAGTGGCCCTCAAACCATCATCCGTGAATTGCGTCAATTCATGAATTTACAGAAAATGCTACTTATGGAGGGTTCATGTGTCTGTTACATTACAACACATAAAATAACATAACTTTGCATACAGTTCTGTGACAGGGTCCACAGCTCCGAGCAGGAGTAGCATGAACACGACCTTTCACCCCTTGACAAAACAGGAAGTGGCATCAAATAGCATTGCTTCTAAGTACACTACGAAAAATATGGTTATGATTTCACTAATGTGATATACATTTCATACAAGAATGGATCACCATATGTACCATTAATATCTGTCTGTATAGATCCATATTGTCAAATTACTGTGAAAGCAAGCAGACGTCCAAGGCCAAATGATAATATGTTATTGTATAGCACTTACGCTTAAGCTCTTTTTTATAGAACCAATATGCATACAATATCACCTAACCTGTGTTGGTACTCATGTATCGACCTCAGAAGGATGAAAGGCTGAGATGGTTCGAACCTGCAACCTGCAGATCACACACACATCGCAGCAGCGAGCACTCAACCCACTGAGCTATCAAATCAGCTAGAGTAAAATGAGCAATTATTCTGGAGTGTGGATACCATCTGCCACTCCAAGATGGTGCACTGAAAATCAGTTAAGATGAAATGAGCCAATAGCCGGGCATTCACTGCATCATGGAACAATTGATTGCTTACTGAGGGGGGCTTCATTTTATATCCTTTAACCTGGCTAAAAGTAGCATCCATACATACATTACAGCCAATTTCCAATAACAAGAAGCGTGTGCAGTGTTATTTCCAATAACAATTAAACAAACAATAAAGGAATGCAGCACTCAAAAGCACGGATACAAAAGATCTTAAAAGGGACATTAACAGTTCAATCCCCAAAGTGTACAGTTGCACTAGTGTCTACAAAATGTTTGAGACTATAACAGAGCTTTCACCAATGCGTACCCTGCCGCATGCAGAGCCCTTGATTGATATCGAGGACCGCTACATAGTGCTGCAGAGTTTTAACTCCGAGTCCGAGCTAAAGCTCTTTAATAACCTTTCCGGCAATGAAAGTATGGCTTTGTTTTTCATTTTCAATGCGTTATCGGCAAGTGGCATTCAGAATAACTGATAACGAGTCTTACCTTGCAGTGTATGCGGACGCAGTCATAATAATAACGCCATTCGTCAGGACAAAAGTCAACGGTGACGTTTACGGATAACCCAGGTACAAGTCGGTGCTAGTAAAAAGTGCATAATTGCAAATTAGTGGCCATGACATGCTCAACCAAGTTTAAACACGAGAAACGACCAACTGGAAAAGTCATGAGACAATGACGTGGAACACTTACTATTTTATTGTACTTGATTTGAAAGTATTTGGTCTGCGGGGCAGCGGCGGAGAGGCGAGCAGAGTGAGTCTGTTACAAATCACTGGGAGGGAGCAGGCCGGGCGGGGCTGCGGCAGTCCCGCCCAGCCCTGCCGCCGCTCCCTCCCAGTGTTTTGTAGCACTGACTGCTGCTGGCGCCAGGGTGTCGTGGGCCAAGGCAGTTAGCCACCGGCCCGCCGCATTTATCAAAGAAAGGTAACACTTCAGTGTTACCTTTCTCTGCATCTGCGACGGGCCGGCGGCGGGGCTGCAATTGCAAAGGATCTGTAAGTTATTTACTTACAGATCCTTTGCAACTTGCATCCGCCCGGCGAGGCCGAGGCCTGGGGGCTGGTTCTTGAAGTGTGAAGCCCACGCCTGGGCTGAAACCGGCCCACGTGGGCTTCAGGAACCGGCCCCCAGGTCTCCGGCCATGATTTTGCATCGGCCACGGGCCGATTGGCCGACGACCCAATCCGACGCTGGGCACAGCAAGCATGCATCATCTGACCTAGGAAATTCCAAGATGGTGGAATTCCTATCCTGGCCAGAACCTCTCTACTGGGCTACTTTAAAAACCGCCCTCGCACCTTCTGCTTTACTTCCAAGAGACTCTAGTAATTACTGCCCTTGTGTGACGTGCTGGCAAATATTCCTTTGAAGCACTGAACCCCTCCTTAGCTCATGGGTTATTTTAGCCTGTCACCTGGGGAAGGTGTTAATACTTTCCAACAGATATCAAACAGAGCTGGCATTTTCTTGTAGGTCAAACTCAGCCACAAACAGCAATACCCAAAAACGGTAATGGCTGTATGAGTCACTAGAAACCAGCTTTAAAGTAAATATCAGATGGGTTATCTGCTGTCATACCACTATATCAAACTAGGTATAGCTTCAGATTCACATTTGGAATGTACATTTATATATAAATTGTTAATGGGAGCACAGTGTTAATGTAAGACCATGACTAGAATTAATTTAGATTCCAGCAGGCTGTTTTTCAGGAATTAATTGGTAGTACAGCTCAGTAGCAACGCGCTCGTCTTCCAAGACGCAGAGCAACACAGGATCGAATCCCAGGTCTGTGCTCAGAAACCTCTTTGGTATCAAGCGCGTTATAAATAACCCATAACACTACAATACATTAACATGTGGCTGTAATATTGCCAAGCTACATGGCAATTGCTGGTGTGTAAGTAGCCAGGACAAGGTCAAGAAAACACATGTGAAGTGTACATTTTCAGCATGGATCATTAAGAAAATGTTGCCTAAGAGCGCACTCTCTGAGGAAGAATTGCCACCGCAATTTTGTTTAACATGAATCAAAAAAGCTTGGGATCACCTACCGTGCGGATCACCTTCTCTCAGACCAAATTAAGTGGAACTAAATAAAACCTGAACTACAAAGTAGCTTTCACATTTTTTAAAGCTTGAAGGAAATTGTATTCCAATGGAGATGAAGATAACACTTGGGAGTCAGTTTACAAAGAACCGCAAAACTTGTGTAGAAAAAGCTGGTCCCGGACTAACAACAGGTGTATTGTGGGAAGTCCTGGGGAGGAGAGTCAGGAAGAACAATATTGTACAGTCATTCTTCCCTAAATTAATTTGAAAGTGTTGAGGGAGCTGAACTCTTCCACACAATGACAGGGATAAAGCCACTATCCTAGGGTAGTGTAAAAACAGGTAAACATGAAGGTACAAGGTGGTGCAATACAGGGAGCATAGACACCACTGTGCATCTTCAAGTTACCTGCATCTTGTCTGCTTCTGCAAATAAGAACATGCCACAGTAGTGTGCAAAGGGCATGCATCACAAATCAAGGACCCCATTGGCTTCATTCACAGTATGACCCCAACAGTAAAAAGGGGCATTCATAGAATTACCACCATTGTTACCATACCACCATATTCCAATATTGGTGTTTAATTGGAGAACATATCTCCACTGATTAGCTGGAAGCATTTCCTGACAAAAAAATGAACGACAAATTCTCCACTACCCAATGGAGTTCAAAGGGATTACATAATGGGGAATAACACCCTCCCCCTGAATTCGTGATTGGGCAGATTTGCTGCCAAAACACGCAACCATATTGCTATATAAGTCTGGTGAATAAGGCCCACTAGGTCAATAAGGGATGCCACTTTTTGCACTTTTCGTAAAACTCCTGAGCGTACAGATCCAGGTGTCCTATTACAGAGTAGTTACCTAGGGAGATGGTCATTTCTCTTGCCAGGGAGAAAGACAAGAGCAGAGTGGAAATACCAAACGTTTTATGAGCCCTGAAGATCACGAGAATTGGGGTGGAATGATCTTGTCCCGGTAGAGGGAGGTTCTGTGGTGCTCCCTAAAACGCAGCTCATGACAAATCTCAGCAATACACCCAACATGCCCCCCAAAAAGCAACTGGCCAGAAAAAAGAAAACAGGCAAAAGGCTGATCTTCATCCTGGTTTCCTATGCAGGCATTACTGGCCCTTTATTGGCAGATTGGTAAAAGGACACCACCAACCCTAGGGTGCGAAGTGATTTGGCATCCTGACGTTTCTCTGTCAGCCAATGAAGGTAGGGCGGATTCTCCCTTCAGAGTTTTTTTTGCACCAACGGAAGTGACTTATTGACACTGCCTGGCTTACCATGCGTTAACTCTGCAGTCTGTACCACACATGCCTGTAATAGGCCCCCTCGTGTGTTACCTGCACATTCCATGCGAGCATGCACATAAATAATATTTGCACACAAAGTCAGGGGTCAAGTCCTAAAAACGAAAGTGGGGGGACTCATCAACAAACGCAGTGGCAAATACGTTAATACAATGTATTAAACTGAAACAATAAATTAGCATATCAAAGTGAAATATGCACATTTCATTAAATTGGCTTTGCATAACTACCAAAAATGCACAGGACGAATGGCATTTGCCTTTCATAAAATCAACACATACACAAAACCAAGAGAGGATATTTTCTTCTAATAGTGTTTTTGAAAATGTTAAAAGGTGTGCATGTTTTAAACTCCAAGAACCAATACAAATGATTTCCATGGAAACATGCAGTAACGAAATGGGATATTTCACCTTTGGGCGCCTATTCATGAATAAGTGCACATTTATCCCACAAAGACTGCGTGCCGAGAATTACACTGCGCGAGCCTGCACGCACAAGTTTATCTGCATGCTCAGTGTATTCATGGACCCAAACGTGCATTACAACCTGATCCGCAAATCAAAACGAGCTGCACCACTGCATTCCAAAAAACAAGCACTATCACAACTAAGCGCAACCCTCCACGTCCACCCCTGACCCACCAATCAACATTTTGTGTTACCTAGCCCATCTGGGTATTGGTCGGATGCCACACACCTCTACTTTAGACGGAATGATCCGGAGTCTTTCATCTGTTAGTCCACCAACCAGCACCCCTGCAAAAAACGCGCAAGCTCCCTTGTAATTCAAGGCTGCGCCCCAACGAAATTGAGGGCGCACCCTCATAAGTTAAAGCAGCAACCCTGTGAAAACACCCAAGCAATCTCATAACTCAAGGCTGCACCCCTACGAAAATGCAGGTGCACCCCCCTAAGTTAAGACGGCACTGCTGCAAAAACACGCAAGCTCCCTCGTAACTCAAGGCTGCACCCCTACGAAAATGTGGGTGCAACCTTGTAAATCAAGGTGGCACCCCGTGAAAATACGAGAACTACCTCATAACTCAACGATGAAACTCCCCAGCGAAAAAAGTGGCTCCATCCTCGTAAGTGAAGGCGGCACCCATGCGGAAATATTCAAGTTCCCTCGCAGGTCAAGGCTGCACCGACTGCAAAAACACAAGAGATCCCGCGTAAAATGAAGGCTGGACCACTCTGAAAATGCAACTAACCCCCCCCACTCCCATGGAACCCAAACTGCAGCCATATACCCATACTGCACATCAATCCATCAAGTCCAGACACCACCGGCCAGCCCACCTCACCTTGCACACTACCCCAAGCAGCCCCTTCAAGTCCACACACCACCCACCAGCCCCCCTCACCTCCAACACTACCCCAGGCAACACCCTGTCAGCACTTCCCCCCCAAACTGCCCTCACCTCCAACACTACCCCCAGGCTGCCCCCTCAAGTCAAGACACCACCCACCAGACCGCTCACCTCCGACACTACCCCATGCAGCACCCTGACAGTACTCCCCTCTGCCCACAACCAGTCCAATGCATGGCTGCAACTCACCTGAACCTCTGTCGTCTGTGCCCAGCATGAAGCACACTTCAGACATGTCCACCACCAACGCAATCAACAGGAAGCAATGAGGAACAATCCTGGACCAGAGCATCTGCTATTATTCCCTGCCAAACCTGAATCTGCAGCACCGCAACCATACAGCCCTAGATTGCACCAACCACACTATGACCACCCCATCCCCATCTGACAAGTGAATGCCATGGAAAGTGGCATGTGCATATTGACCAAAGGCATCAATGCACAGCAACTGCATGTGTGCCGAGTACAGAAGTTAACCAAATCAAACATCGGCCTGATCCACAAATAATGACCAGGTACACCACAGCTTGAGTATAATTGAACCAGGTGGAAGGGGTGGCAAACTCCCTGTCAGGGACATCTATGTAGAGAAGGAGCCAAGTACCCCCACTTCAACCACTTCGCTCATATTGCCAATATGTTGGGAACCAGAGTGTGAGATACAAGCAAAACCATTGAACATACAGATACCAAGAAGAATCCTGGAAAGGTTCCCATTGAGAAATCATACTTGCATACAAGATAGTATGATGGCCATTTCAATGAAATCCCAGAAGAAACAGGACAGCTGAATGAAAAAGAAGAATGGTGACGTCACCGTCACACAAAGCCAGCTGATGTACATATAAGAGATGCAGAGACAAGAGAATGAAGATATTCTATAAGGCATAAAGGAAGTATCAAAGATAAGTGACATCTTGGGATCAAGATGAAGAAACTTATGCTACAGAACTGATGAAGATATCAAGTCAGTTTACACCTGTACATATGCAAAGAAACACAATCATATATATAAGCAAGTAAAGGATGGATGTTTCCACTACGTATCATAAAAGAGCTGGACTAAAAAGTGTGTCACAGTCAAAAACAATTGAATGAATTAACAGGAGTGAAACTCAGGCGAGGCTGGATGAGCCCCAAGTAGCCACAGTTTTGTCAGGCTGGGATGAGCAGACATTGGATACAAATTGTGTGAAAGAACGAAACTCCTGTTCAGAAGACATGGACAAAAGCAATGAAGACATCAGAGGTCTATTAGAAAATAATATTTTAAATGCACTAGAGCTTGATTTTGTGGTCTTCAGTCACGAGGAAGGATGAAGTTGGAGGTACATGATGACCACACCTACGCATGAGGGTAGAGCGTGCCTTCACTCCCCTGAATTCTCCAGAGCAAAAGAACACTTCCAAGGACAAGATCAAAGCCTTAATTGACAGATGACCACTGAGGTCATGGTAGATGATATGCTAATTGGTGGGAAGCTATGGTTAAAGACTAGCTCACCAGCACCTGGAAGACCAGCCTGCATGCTGCTAAAGGTAGATGGAAAAGTACTGACACAGGTTAGAGTGCCAAACAATTGTAGTGGGCCACGTGATTAAGGGTCCTATAGTTTGTGTAACCAAAGGGACTTTGTATATTTAATGACGTTCATAGTGACCTGTTTGAAGGGAGGGCTTAGTTGCCCCATCTGATGTTAAGAAACCTATCACTTTCTTTCACTTTGTTAGACTAGTATGGATCGTATACTTAGATGTTCCTTTAGAACCAATCACAATAGCATCTAGGTTTAAGAGGTTTGCCACGTAGGATGACATTAGTAAATAGGTAGGTTGACGTCATCAATGCCGATGTTTTGTTATGAAAGAGTGCTTTTTTTCAAGATGCATTGAGAAACCATGCGCTGAGACGTCCGTTGATGTCCATTGTACTCCCTGTTTTAGATAATTGATATTAAAACAGTTATCTTTTTGCCAACTACCTGAGTTGTTTCGATTATTGATATTTGAGTAACTGCATCCCCATTCAACTCAAGGGTATTGCTACCTCGTTTTAAAGGGCTGGAGTATCCCAGTTCATCAACATGACTGAACTGTGCATGGGTGATGGGATGGCAGTCAGAGAGTGCATTACTCACTGAGACAGGAAATGTGGGGTGGCACACAGAAAGAGCAAACATGGGACACAACTGCATTACAGTGGCATAGGGTGAGCAAGACATGAGAGCAGTCAGTGGGCGACTGCACATAGTGTTGGGCATGTGAGCATTACATGGGAGTGACACACAAATGAAAAATAAAATCTCAAGAGATGTGACAGGGCCACCAATACACAGTGAGCCCACCACAGCACCCACAATGCCAAATATGCACACCAGCCAATAGAGTGGGCGCACAATCACAAGCATGTGCAAAGGGGAAACATGAACAATATTGGACCTTAAATCCAAACAATGTGAACGTCTGCAAGCATACAGGAACTGGTGGCATCACATTTACCATCAGAGTCAAACAAAAATGCAAAACATATCCACACATTACTGCTACCCTACCCAGATGTACAGCATCTCACAAACACCAGAACCCTAATCCCCAATCACACTGATGCTAAACACACATTGATGCTGCAAATGTAAATTAAAATTAAAAAATCCAGTGCAGCCGCCAGTCTTCTGATGGCCCCAACCCCACATGTCTGGCACATGTGCCTCCCTCCACCGGCAACCATCATAGTAACAACATCACACACAGAGGCATGCCACAATACACATGCCCTTCAATGGAGAGATGCACTTGGGGAAATGTCAACAATCAAAGGTGCAGACACACAAATTAACAGCATGGAGCATGGAATGTAAACAAATGAAACATGCATTAAATTAAACTATATACACCATAAACTGGGAATGAAGGGCCAAGACGTCCGGAGGAAATAAGGAGAAATTGAATGACACCTATACCTTAATAACTATATACACGAAAAATGGAGAAGGAAAGTCATCAATATCTGGGGATAAATAAACAAAACAGTAATTAAACATTATTTAAACAACTACATACAAAGACAGTGGGCTAGTCCTCCTCACCTATGTCTCCCAACCTGTCAACCGGAGTTAAATCACAGGCCACGTCTTCCGCCCCCAGGTGTGCCTCTGTTGTTTCCTTGAGGGCTTTCAGGGTGTTCAGCATATGTACTTCGACATCCCGTGCCAACCTGCAAGTGGCCTCCAAGATGGCACCCGGCCTCTTGGAGGATGCAGCACCACCTCAACCCTGGCCTGCTGCCTCTCTGCCAGCAGCTGCCTTTCATAGTTGCAGAATACAGAAGAAATTGTGTTTAGCGCACCCACATGGTCCTCCTGCCCAAAAGTCGCCACCTGCCTCATTGGTGTTATATGCCCTGCAACACTCCGCCTCCTTCTTGTTGCCACCTGCTGCCATTGTTCCCAGTGCATGCTCCGTTGATATGCCCTCTCACCTGATGACGATTGTCGGGGTGTACGGCACCTGCACTGCTCTGAGGTACCTGCTGTCCCTCCGTTGCCTGTGCCTCTGTCGGTATCTGGGTAGGCATGGTGACCACCTCTGTTGATGTACTTGGGACTCCCACCTCATGCAAGGTCGTAAACTGCACCAGATGGGCCATTGGGATTGGGGGTTGAACTGGTGCACAGGGGGCCATGCTAGTATGTTGCCCGGAAGGCACTCTGGAGTATGAAAGGCACACAGAGTAGGAAGCGGAGGAGGTGGTCACAGCAGTGAACCACCCATGGAGCCCAACAGGGAACAGGCCTGCTACCAGCATGGTCACAAGGCGGTACAATTCATTGGGATGATGGGCAAGCATACCATGAGTACCCTGCCCATCATCATGTATGACTGCAGTCCACCACGTCAGGCCGGCAGCAGGGGCAGCACCTGATCCTTGATGGACACATCAGCTAACAAGGGGATTCTGGTCTCGGTGGAGGCATCCCAGAAGGGGTGCACTGCTGAGCCCGATGGCCAAGGGCAAGATTTTGCACAGGCATGTCCACAGTGGCCTGCACTGCCTCATGCCACTGGGATAGGGTTGCAGCTTGCACACCCACCTTGACACCCACACCAGCCCCATAGGCTGGGCTGAAACAGCCACCTCCTCTGCCCCTCCCTCCATCAATCTGAATAACTCCAGGTTGTCTTCTGCTGTGGGTATCCCCTGTGTAGCATCAACCGGTCCAACTGTGGCTGAGGAGTCCCCTGACACCTTCACCTCCTTGGACTTACTCATAGCAGGGTACAGGCACTACCTCAGCCAGATCGCTCCCCAAAGATGAGCTGTCATGGGGGAGTGGCTGGGGTCTGCTCCTTTGTCTGTTGTATCGGTCCCGGCATCCATGCTCCACAGCACTGCATTCGCTTTCATCAGCTGCAGCAACTGTGGCAAAGGAGACACAGAACATCGACATCAGTGTACTGCATAAAATCTGGTGTGGCACCACCAACATTCTCAGGAACATCAATTGTCCAAGGCACAACCAGCAACATCCACACACACACACATGGGCATGCAATTCACATTCAAACAGACACAACAACCCAGGCTCAATTGCAACCACAGTAATGACACATCCACACGTAAGCGCAGCACAATGTGGGCAGTGCACAGACACAACTGAAACCTGAGGAACAACCATGGGAGACTTGCCACAGGAGCACATGGGTGGGCAGGGAGTAAACTGGTAGGATTGATATACATGTGAAGCATGTGAACACAGATGTGTGGTGCCACCACCATGGACACATTGTGGGCAAGACATACAGTGGATTCCTGGCCACCACTAGCCAACCATGATTGCACCACCCACAGCATGGCCATGCAAACACCTGCCTGGGCACCTTTCCACACAATCACATCAAACAACATGCCTCCATTGAATCCTGCCCTCTGCACATGCAACACATACATGCATCAATTTCACAGGCATATGATGTGAGGATGCCACGAGGCCCGGCACATACACATGGCATGCACACTCATCAACTCTGAGTACACAAGCTACACCATGGAAGATCACATCAGGGTCCCAGAAAATGCAATGCCCCAACTTGACTCCGCCAAACATCCAAAAGCATGTGTCACCTTCAGATGTAGGGGAAGCATAGTAACACATTTCTATAGTCCACACAACATCATGTCTATCATGCATGCACCTGACATGGGCACCACACTCTCATCTGGCAGCATTGCCATCCAAGCACATCTCAGCCACAAGTAACGTTGCATGTGCATGGTTTGCACAACTGTACAATGGCACACACTGCAAATTGTAGCACATGTCCAATCCACAGATGTCAGACCTCACACATGGGGAACATTGTCCAGGGCCTGTATGCCACTGTAGATCTTAAATGCAAACATGCTGCACATATAAGGGTGTCACTACAGACATGCAGGCACACATGCACCTTAGAGCACTCACCAGCAGACTCCAGACATTGTTGCCAATTGCAGACCTGGGTATGCAGCTCAGAGTAGAACCTCACCAGGACCTGCATGCTGTTGTTGAAGAACTGGCACATGCCTGCACAGCACGACTCCATGGTTGCACCAGCCTTCAGGGTGTGCAGGGCCTTGATGTGGGTCCTGGATTTGAGGCCCTCCCAGCGCTTGTGGACGGTCTTGTAGCAGTGGACTGCCACCGCCTCCATGTTGATGGCAGCCGTTATGTCCACCCAGATCTGCTTCTGTCCTTTCCTTGCTGCATTGCTTTGCGGGGTCGAAGAGGGAACCATAATCCTCCAGGACCTTCTCCACCAGGATGTCAACTTCCCTTGAGCTGAAGTTGACAGCCCTCTAACTCACTGCCGCGGGGCTGCTGCTCTTGTTGGAAGAAGATCGTGCTGACATGGCAACTCCTGAGGTAGTTTGGGTGGGCAAGGTGATCCTGGAGATGTGCCGTGGAGCCGTTGTGGTGGAATGGTATGGTGGCAGTCCGACACAGCAGCTGAGGTTGTCAGAGGCCCAGAGAAGGGAGCACAGTCAATGGTTGGACAGCAAGCACACCCAACACAGTGCAGGTGGGCAGCAGGCACCCAACCTGGACAGGCAGCAGCAGATGACAATGTGGGAGGCAGCACAAAAATGTAAACGAGCCAAAGCAGGAGGGTCGAGCTTCCCAGTTTTTGCCACCAAGTACTGAAACTCTCTCCCACCTGCCCTTAAAGTGTAAAAATCCTATTGGGTCTTTCCAAAAGCCCTCAAAACCTGGATGTTCACTTAATCAAATCTTCCAATCCACATTAGCCCCATGCCTGTAAATTTACTACTACAACGTTTGCACCTGTGCTTCTAAAGCTGCATGTATGTATATGTACCTATTACTACGCTCGACTTTGGACCCCACATAACCGGTAAATGCACCCTAATACCTTTGGTTTGTGTTAGCTCTACAAATGAAAAAGTAAATAAAGAAATAAAAAACCCACTGTGTGGGTTGTTCATGTTGCACTGGTGTGAGGTGGGCGGATGTGGCTGAATGTGTGCCAGGACACATGGTGATGGGTGGATGGTGAGTTATTGTATGCATTTGTTGCATGTCACTCAGGTGGGTAAATGTTGCTGTATTTCTGGGTGCATGGATGTGTTGCTGGCCCTCACATTGCTTTGAATTTCTCGACAAATGAATTTGTCATGCAATGATGGATGCAGGAATTGTGAAGGAAGTAGCTGTTGTATGCATGCACAGGAAACAGCATAAGTGTGGGAGGGGAGTTTGGTGGACTGCACAGTCTAGCTGCTTCAGGCTCACACGGTATGGGGTAAAATGTGCATTTCTCTTTGATGTGACTATGAGCATAGTGGTTGTCAGGGAATGGGTTGGCCACTGAAGCTGTTAATTGTTGTGTAACGCGCATTGTGGGCTCAGGGATGTCCTCACATGAGTTTGTTAACATCGATTTTGTGTTATTTATTTATTTATTTATTTATTTATTTATTCAGATTTGTAGAGAGCGCAACAGCCCACAGGCATTGTGGCGATTGTTACAGATATTTCTTAGTTACAGATAAATGAACATTTGCAATGTACAGTGTGGTTGCTATTGTTACAGACAATTTATAGTTACAGTTAAATGACAACAGTTGCAATTTACAGTACAGAAAGTGAGGTTTTAAGTTTTCTTCGGAAGGCAAGCAGCGAATTTTCTGCTCTAATGTCTGTGGGTAGTGCGTTCCAGGATTTGGCGGCGATGTAGGGGAAGCCTAGGCCACCAGCTTTGGCCCTATTGATTCTTGGGATGTGAAGTTGGTTGGTGTATTGTGTCCTAGTGGGTCGAGTAGAGGGGGATTTGGTGATTGTCTCTTATAGGTATGATGGTGCAGAGAGAGTGAGGCATTCATGTGTGAGGGTCATTCTCTCCGTGCCCCCGAAGGGTGAGAGGGCTGGAGCCCTTCCCTTACCGCCAAGACCACGACCGACGTGATCCATGCCACTCGACCAGCACGTGATGCCTGACCCCAGCAGACTAAGCATCCAGCTTACTCCACGCACATGGTGAGGCCAATCTGCGTCCATATTGGCCACTTGAAGCCAGCAGCACCTACAAGCTGGTCTTTTCCCCTGCCAGATTTGTCCATCCGTGCTTTTGCACACCTTTGCACCGGAGGCGCACCATCTTTGTCCTCATTTCCAGCCTGACCCCAAAATGGCGGTCGCAACGCAGCACCGAAACGAGGCTGCCACTAGTTGCTGAGCAACTAGCTTTATCCGTGCCCAATCCGCAACGCCAGCAGGCGGAAGCCGGCTCCCGGAAGAAGGCCCGTGGAAAAAGGCCCTGTCCCACCCCTGTTCGCCCCGGGACGCCACGGACCTGCGGCCACATATGCTCGAGCAGCTTCCACTAGCCACAACCATTTGCTCGGACACTGACTTCTCCCACCCTTAATGCTCTGCACTGCTACGCAAGACCGTTACGCACAGGGGTCAGAGCAGGAGCTCCCCCACAGCAACCCGCACTGCAGGAGCAACACAGAGACACCTTGTCCCTTGACATTTGTCCTTTAAGGTAAGCCTGCGGGCTTTATCTACCCCTTGCACTATCCCCAGACATGCATGTTACTTTCATATGTGCCGCTCAAAATGCCATAGTCATACTATTAGCTACGCACTCAATGCATATGTACCTTGCTAGCCACTCCTTGTCCTGCCCAGTCGATGGCACTAAAAAAATAATATGCCTACCCTACCTCAAAAAAATCAGCCTTCATTCCATAGTGTGCCCATACAAATTCGAATCTAGCCAATTGTTGTGTCACCCTGCCATTCAAATCTTGCCATTTTAATGTGATACTCTGCCATTCGAATCTAGCCATTTTGATGTGATGTTCTGCCATTCGAATCTAGCCAATTGTTGTGTCACCCTGCTATTCAAATCTTGCCATTTTAATGTGATATTCTGCCATTCGAATCTAGCCATTTATAATGTGATATTCTGCCATTTGAATCTAGCCATTTTAATGTGATATTCTGCCATTCGAATCTAGCCATTTTAATGTGATATTCTGCTATTCGAATCTAGCCAATTGTTGTGTCACCCTGCCATTCAAATCTTGTCATTTTAATGTGATATTCTGCCATTCGAATCTAGCCATTCTGATGTGATATTCTGCCATTCGAATCTAGTCATTTTGATGTGATATTCTGCCATTCGAATCTAGCCAATTGTTGTGTCACCCTGCCATTCAAATCTTGCCATTTTAATGTGATATTCTGCCATTCGAATCTAGCCATTTTAATGTGATATTCTGCCATTCGAATCTAGCCATTTTAATGTGATATTCTGCCATTCGAATCTAGCCATTCTGATGTGATATTCTGCCATTCGAATCTAGCCATTTTGATGTGATATTCTGCCATTCGAACCTAGCCTGCCCTTAGCGGCCTTGATCCACTGCGTAACTGCCTGCCCTAGCGGCCCTGCCCCAGCGGCCCTGCTCTATTGAGTTATTGGATGCCCCTTGCGGCCCTGCTGTACATCTCTTGTCTACAAATGCAGCCCCCTGGCACACACCCCAAAGCGCCTACACACCTCCCTTCCTCTCTATCCATCTCCTTCACATCCCTCTCCCTTCTGGCCATCTACAGCATGACGCATGCGCACCCAGGCCTGCATGCCCACCCATGCCTTACCCCACCATCTGACCTCATACACACCACAGCGCCATCTGCACTCCAGTCCACACTCAACTACCCCACCAATCCGACCGGACATCACCCACTCCATCTCAGGCTCTATAGACTAAGAACACGCACCAAACACCTCCTAACTCTCCGCAGCACTCCACACTCCACACTCCTTAGGAACATCAGACTCAGCTCTCGCACCCATACATCAGCCGCCCAGACTCACCTCTCTGACCACGCTCACTACCCTAGCACCCATCACGCTGCATCTATCACGCCCCAGCTTCACACACCCAAATACGCATCGCCCACCCCCAACACCACCAACGCCAACACACACACCCTACGACCAGACTTAAGATGCGCTCTCATCAATGCGCGCTCTATCCATGCCCATGCCATTGAAATCAATGACCTTATCACCACCCACAATCTTGACCTACTTGCCATATCCGAAACCTGGCTCCATGAAGCCTCCAGTCCTTCCATCCACCTCGCTCTCCCTCAAAATTATACCATTCTCAGACAGGACCGAAAAAACTCCAAAGGTGGTGGCGGCGTCGCCCTCATCTTTAAAGACACCCTCTCCATAAGAATGTGTAATCAACAATGGGACAACAACGCTGAGCTACTCACGGCTAAACTAGCCCTCTCACCTAACTGCACCATAAACTTCTTTATCACCTACAGACCACCAAGATCACCCTTAGACTTCCAAAAACAACTCTTCCAAAACATAGGCATCAACCTCAAAAGCACCACCAAAAGCATCCTTCTAGGGGACTTTAACCTTGGTCTAGCTGACCCAAAGGACAAAGCAGCCACAAATCTAGCCAAAGAACTATCAAACATGGGGTTCGAACACAAAATTACTGCCCCCACTCATAACAAAGGCAGATCCATTGACTGGCTAGCGGATCACAACTGCTCATCTGCAATTACCTCCATCTCGGCCCTCCCATGGACGGACCATTACCTCATTCAATTCTCCATTCCTACCACGCCTACTCATAAAACCTTAACTCATGCCCCACCCGCTAAAGTAAGAAGCTCCAAAAAACTCACTGCTTCCAACCTCGCCCCTCTCCTCGACATCCCTGAACTCAAGCCTCCTTTCATCCATGACCCTACCTCTCTAGCCAACATCTACTCCAGCACACTCACTCAAGCCATCGATCTCATTGCCCCTCTAGAAGAAAAAAAAGGGAAAAAATCTATGCACTGCAACTCATGGTTCACTAAAGAACTATCTGACCTTCGCACCAAGAAACGCAAAGCCCTATCCAGATGGCAAGCAGCACCTAATCAATCCTCGCTTAAAGATTTTAAAGAGATCTCCTTGACCTACAAAAAAGCCATATTCCATGCTAAATCCGAATCCTACAATCAGAGAATTACTAATGCCAGCTCCAAATCAAGAGAAATATTCTCCATATTCAAAGAACTCTCCACACCTGCCTCTGTCCCAGATGAAATCATGAAGGGTGAAGCCTGGTGCACAGGCATCCAGGCTGCCCTCCTCAATAAAGTTAAAACTCTCCAAGACAAAATAGCCTCACAACGCAAAGCCCTCAACACCCCCACCTGCTCACCCACACCTTCCACCAATAACTCTCTCTCACAAACACCCCTTTTTGCCTTTAGAGAAGTCTCAGAAACGGAAGTCAAGGACCTCCTCAAAAAAATTAAACCTTCCACCTGCAAAGGGGATATCTGCCCACCTTCATTAATCAAAGAGTGCTCAGAATCCCTCACCCCCATCATTACAGCCTTCATCAATGCCTCCTTCGCATCTGAAACTGTACCACAATGCCTAAAAGAAGCCTGGGTCCGCCCGCTCCTGAAAAAACCCTCTCTCGATCCTTCCTCCCCTAACACCTATCACCCCATCACCACCGTCCCCTTTCTCCTCAAAATCCTAGACAAAGCCGCACACAATCAAATCCAACACTACCTGGAAACCAACACCATCCTAGGCAAAATACAATCAGGCTTCCGCAAAGGCCATGGGACTGAAACTGCCCTTCTAGATTTAAAAAATCAAATTACCAAAATAATGGACACAGGCAAACCTGCTCTCCTCCTTCTGCTCGACCTTTCTGCAGCATTTGACTTGGTCGACCACAGCATTCTCACATCTCACCTCTTCAATGCTGCACACTTCTCTCACAAGGCTACCACTTGGATCACATCCTTCCTTGAAGGTAGGGCCATGAAAGTGTACTTTGACCCTCTACAACCTATTCACCAAACCCCTCTTTGACTTACTAGACTCCCTCAACATAGCGTACACAAACTACGCAGATGACACGCAAGTTCTCCTCCCCCTCTCCGGAGACTACAACCTAGACTCAGAAGCCCTCCTCAAAATCTACTTGACTATCAAAACCTGGATGGCTATCAATGGTCTCTGCCTAAACGGAGACAAAACCGAAATCATCATCCTAGCCCCCAACGAAACACTAACCAAACTTAGCCCCAACTATTCTCACATGATCATCGACATTATTAGCATACCTGTCTCCTCTGCCGTCAAGACCCTAGGAGTCTACATTGATGCCACACTCTCAGACATCCAGCGCCATCGCCTCAGCTTCTGCTCTGACCACCAAACTCATCTACGCCATAAAACCCTACCTCACCACGCCTAACTGCCTCTCCATAGCCAGAGCTCCTATAGAAGCCAGATTGGACTACTGCAACGTCCTCCTGGCAGGCACATCGTCAAAAAACCTAAGCAGACTCCAAATAGTGCAAAACAATGCCCTCCGCGCTGCACTACACATCCCCAAAACTGAACAGGCCAGAAGACTTGTCCACTGGCTCCCAGTCAAGGAAAGAATCAACTTTAAAATCCTCACTCTCACACACAAGTGCATCAATCATACAGCACCCCCCTACCTATCTGAAACTATAACTAAGAACTCTTCCACCCGTCCCAGAAGAAGCCACCACGCCAACCAACTCCGAGTACCCACTGTAAAAAGAGCCAAAGCCGGCGGCATTGGCTTCCCACACATAGCTCCTAAGCTCTGGAATGCCCTCCCTAACGCACTCAGAGCAGAACCTTCTCTGTAATCCTTTCGCAAATCTCTCAAAACCACTCTATTCAACTAACTCCACCCTTCTTTCACCCACACCAGCTCGCATACGTCTGTTACGAAATATGTCTGATACGAAACGTGCCTTGTAATGAAAACTGCTTTGTAACCATCTTCCTTCCACGGTAACCAGATTATGTATGTCCTCATGTAACAGCGCCACGATGCCCCCGGGCTGACGTGCGCTTTAAATAAATCCATTGTTGTGAATGACTTGTAATCTGTTTAGGTTTTCTTTGGATGTACCTGCTAGTAAAGCATTGCAATAGTCTAATTTAGCACCAATAGCTCTAGCTATTGATAGACAATTGGGTTTGGATAGGTATGTTTTTATGGCGTTTATGAGCTTGGTGGTGTGTGCGGATGAGGATGTGATAGCACCTACCTGTCTAGTCATGGATAGTGTGGAGTCTATGTAGACCCCCAGGGTCTTGACAGATGTCGACAAAGGGATGATAGTATTGTCAATGGTAAAGTTATCGTACATTTTATCAAGTTTGACTAGAGTATTTTTTTGACCTAGTATAATTATTTCAGTCTTATCCCCATTGACGCAAAGGCCATTGACCACCATCCAGGCCTGGATGGTGGAGTAAATTGTGTGAAGTGCCTCGGCATCTTTGTGGTATGAGCCAGAGAGAGGTAGGAGTACCTGAGTATCGTCAGAGTAATTTGTGTACGCGAAACCAAGTGAGTCGAGCTTGTCGAAGAGAGGCTTTGTGAACAAGTTGTATAAAGTGGGTACTGTGCAAGAGCCCTGTGGGACTCCGCAGTGGATGGTGGTAGGGGTAGTGTTTGCTATGTTTGAGAATACCTTCATTGCTCTGCCTTCAAGGAAGGAGGTGATCCAGAGAGCATCTTCAGTAGAGAAGTTAACTGAGTGAGAAAGGTGCGATGTGAGGGTCTTGTTGTCCACCTGATCAAAAGCAGCCTAGAGGTCTAATAGTAACAATAGGGCTGGCTTGCCTTTGTCCATGATTTGGGTGATCTGATTCTTTAAGTCCACCAGGGCTGTTTAGTGCCGTATCCTTTTCGGAAACCAGATTGCCTAGTCCTGAGGATAGAGTGGGTTTCCAGGAAGTGTTGGATCTGGCTATCGGCGGCTTTGTCCAATATCTTAAGGAGGAAGGGCACGGTGGTTATGGGTCGGTAGTTATTAGGTTGTAGAGGGTTGATAGTAGGCTTTTTTTTAGAAGGGGGCGGACCCAGGCCTCTTTAAGGCTGTCAGGGATAATGCCTGTTCTGAAGAAGCATTAATGACGGCTGTCATGATTGGTACGAAACGGTCCTTGATGAGTTTAGGAGGATATATGTCCCTTTTACACGTAAAGGGTTTGAGGTTTTTGAGGAGGTTCATTACGTCTAATTCAGTGATGTCACTGAAGGTGAAGACGGGTTTAGTGGAGTTAGTTGAGGCTGGAGTTGAATTGGTTTGTTTAGGCCTAAGGTGAAGAGGTAGGGCTTTACAGTGATCCTGGATTTTTTTTTTGAAGATCGATTTTGTTTAGCATGGTTGATTGAATACTGGCACACCAGGTTTCATCTTTAATGATTTCGTCTGGGGTGTTGGGTGGCGAGAGGAACTCATTGAAGATAGTGAAGATTTCCTTTGAGTGTGATTTGGCATTGGAAATAAGTGCATTAAATGCGTTGGCTTTGGCTTTGGTGATGGCTGCTTTGTATTGGAGATTAAGTTAAAGTTGTTTTTGGCACTGTCACGGTTAGTTTTCCAGTTTTTTAATGCCTCTGTTTTTCAGGAGCACATGGACAGTAGTTCTTCAGTGAACCAGGAATTTGTGTGCAATGATTTCTTTTCTTTTTTGCATTCAAGTGGTGCAATTGCATTAATGGCTTTAGTGAGAGTATCTTTGTAGATCTCTGCTAGGGTATCAGGATCATTGGAGAAAAGGGGGCTAGCTCAGGGATGTTAAGGTAAAAGTGAAGGTTATCCTCATTGAGCTTCTTGGAGCTTCTCACTTGAGCTGCGGGGGCAGGGGTGAGGGCTTTGTGGCTTTCGGTGATGGGCAGAGTGAATTCAATACAGTTCTGATCAGTCCATGGCTGAATCCTAAGCTTAGGTCTCCAAGTAGAAGGGTCTTGGTGGAGCTTTTGATGTTGTTGCTAAGTAGGTGGATGAGGTGTCCCTGAAAGTCTTAGGGGAGACCTGGGGGGCGGTATAGCACATGAATGTTAATGGTGCTATTGGGGGACAGTGCAAGCATAGCAGACAGAATGTCTGAGTTGCTAGTCGAGGGGTGACTAATAAGTCGAAGAGGGAGGCTCTCTTTGAAAATGAGGGCTACTCTGCCTCCCAGGTGGGCTGGTCTGTCTTGTCTGAAGATGGTACAGTCTGGTGGGAGTGCGAGAGCAACGGCAGAGCCAGAGGCTTCATGTAACCACGTTTCTGTGATGGCAAGGAAGTAAATGCTATTGTTGGTTATGAGGTCATGAATTTCTAATGCGTGAGCTGGAAGGGAGGGAACATTTCGGAGGCCACATTTGATATGTGGTGTGGGTGTGTATTTGGTGTCTGAAATGGTGGGGGTGGAGGCTGGGTATAGTGTGGCAGGTGTAGTAGAAGGGAGGGGCCTCCTGGGATTGATGTGTGAATGTTTGAGTGTGATAGAATGTTCAATGTGGTGGGTGTACCTGTAGATGGAGCGGGAGCCTAATCTAGTATTTCTAGATGCCTTTGGAGTGGGATGAAGGCTGTGTTCTAGAGGTAGAGTGCGAGCTCTGAGTCTGTCAAGTCTGCATAATGTGCTGAGGCGTGGTGGTGGAGAGGATGTTGCTGCGTGAGGGAGGTAAGACTGTTGCGATGTAATAGAGTGTGCATGGCAGTAAGTGGCTGGGGAGCCGAAAAGATGCTCAAGGGTTTTAGTTGCGGAGAAGTTAGTGCAGTGTAATGGGAGAAAATGAAAAGTGTGAAAAGGTGAGCAAGCAGAGTAGTAGTTGTAAGAGCGTGGGAGGTAAGGACCTTGCTGGTGTATTTGGGCATCATTGTGTGCGTGGGTCAGAGACTGCATGTGGTAATAGTGATCATGTAATGAGATAAGTATCAGAAATTGTTTTAGTATGAATAACACTATGCAGTTAGCAATCGGTGCATAGAGCTGCAATTGATAATGATATTAGGGGAGTGACTGCATTTGGACAAAATAGCTGAAATTGGTGGATGCAAAATTGAAACACAATGGGCAAGTGACTGCAAGGTAGGAAGGTCACTCCAAAATATTAGGCTAATTCCCTTCAATACATTTGGCTAGTCCAATGAGGTAGGCTAGATTGCTCCAAAATATTAGGCTAATTCGTTTCAATACATTTGGCTAGTCCAACAAGATTGAAACAATAGGCCAGTGAGCAGGGCGGTGCACACAAGTAGGCTAGTTCCGAGTTTAAACACTGTGCTAGTGGGCAAGGTGCACACAGGAAGGCTAGCTCTGCATGAATGCTGTATGCTAGTAACAGGGAACCTAGGAGTAGGCAAGTTCACATTTAAACAGTAGGCGCACAGAGGTAGGCTAGTACAGGTTTAAACAATATGCCAGTGGGTAAGGCACGCAGCAGGTAGGCTAGCTCACCATGTAGCTCATAGTATGTAAAGGGTATCCGGCTAAGCATAGTGTGAAAGCACTGTAAATTAGCAGCATGAATCGAAACACAGGCACATTTGCAGATCATATTATGCATAGGTGTAAGGTTAAACAGGTAGCTCAGGCACTGTGGGTTAACTGGAGTTAACGGAGCTTACCATGTCGAGTGAAAGTTCATGGTATGTTACATGGAAGGATGTGGGAACAGTCGGCGTATGTGGTGGGCAAGGGGTAATAGTTTGTGGTAGAAGGGAGTCTTGGTAGCCGATATTATTGACGGTGCAGGGGTAGCCTCACCCTGCAGCCCTTCTGGCACTGACAGGCACAGACAGGGAGGGCCTTGTGCTAGGGGGGCCTTAGGTGAGTGAGGGCCGGCTTCCGCCTTCCAGCTACCCTCCTGGCCTATAGGAGCGGGGTCTGAGCTGATTGCTAGGCAACCGGGTGTAAACAAAATGCATCGCTCGTGGCGGTGGCCATTTTAAGATCCTTGTTGATTCTGGCGATGATCCACAGAGTCACGGCTCCATGTGGAGGGATGGCTGGTATACAGGCAGGTGGCCTAAACAACAGTGGGTCTGCAGAGCTAGAGCATACAGATTCTTAGGGCAGATGTCTCGTGTAGAGTTGCTGGCTGCTCCTGCAGCACACACGCAGCTTTGGATGGGAATCCTAGCTGCTCCTGCAGCACGCACGCAGCTTAAGATGGGAATCCTAGCTGCTCCTGTAGCACACACGCAACTTCAGATGGGAATCCTAGCTGCTCCTGCAGCACACAAAAGGCTTGAGGTGGGTATCCTAGCTGCTCCTGCAGCACACATGTGGCGTCGGGAGGGAGAGGGAGGCTGCTCCGAGGCTCCGGTGTGGAGGGGCTCCTGCCCTGAGACCTGGAAAATGCTGATGTGGGCACAGACAGGGTCTCATGTGTGTGGTTGGTCTCATGTGTGTGGTTTGGTGCCTACATGCAGTACTGTTGTTGTTGTCCATGTGACGGTAGTCAGGGGCTTTGTTGCTTGTGCTGTGTGTTTTTGGGTGTACTATATGGACACTGTTGTTTCAAGTTGCTATGCCTGTGTTGTTCATTTGTGCACTGCCATACAGATTCGGGGCATGAGCCACAGGCTGTTTTCGTGTGTGATTGCACCATTATTTGATGCTTCTTTGAATGTGGCCCTTGGGGTGAGTCAACCACTTTTGTTCACTTACAAATTGTCTCTTACTCAGTTGTTGTTTTGATATGGGGTGCATTGTATCCCTATTCCTGGTATGTATGTCACATGTGGAATCGTGCACCCCTGCGTTCACGCTCACTGCAACATGGATATGTTTGTGCCTGTAGTGCACATGGTCCCACAGGTGTTCAATCCAATTTTGGTTTGCTTATATGAATTGGTGGACATGTTGGTTTTGGTGTCCATGAATGGCTAGGTGCTTAAATTTGATTGTGTATTTGTACAGTTGTTCAACCTCCAGAATGATTTCAATACATACTTTGCAAAGTGGTAGTGGTATAGTCCCAGTTACAAGTCTATTCTGCGGCCTCTGTTTGTGCATCTTGTTCTATGTCTAAAGGACACATACAATTTGGCACTCCCAGTGTCACATACTCAGGGTGATGTTGTGGGCTCAGAGGATAGGCCCCAATTCATCATATAATGGCACCTGCAAGGTGGCTTCAGTGTGTGTACTCCACAGGGACTGATAATTATGTGAAGTATGATTGTGCCAGCTGTGCGCGTGCAGCCTCTTCACATGCCCTTTGGCCAGCCATGGGCAAGGGTGGTGCATCTGGGTACGGCTGGTGTCCCACCTGCATGTCCACTGATAGCCCACACTGTATGGCATCATTGTGCAGGACACAGGCAGCCACAATGATTCTACAGAATAGTGGTAGTGCACATAGTAACACCCCACCAGAGTGATATAGGGAGCGGAATCGGGACTTTAGCACTCCGAATGTGCGCTCCACTATGCCCCTAGTAGCTACATGTGCAGTATTATATGTCACCTCAGCTGGTGTTGTGGGGTTCCTGAAGGGTGTCATCATGAAGGTAGTTAGCGGGTAGGCACTGCCCCCTGTAAATGTGTACATTTTTGTTATTGTCATTTATTGACACGGTCCATTGTTTAGTGTGTGATGTGCATGCACGTGCATGACCGTTCATACTCACAAATGAGCCATGCGTTGCCCTGTTTTCCAGATACCAGGACCCGGTGCAGTGTTGACATGCGGAAGATGTAGCTGTAATGCGTGCTGCCAGAGAAATTAGCATAGACTTCCATAATGATTCCCTTTGCATCACACACAACCTGCACATTGATAGAGTGCCAGAACTTTCTGTTCCGGTAGATGTGCTCTGTCAATTGGGATGGCTGTGGTGCAACATGTGTGCAGTCTATTGCACCTAGTACACAGGGGAAGCGTTCCACTGCATATAAATCCTGCAATCCTGCCTTTTCGATGGTGTTCGGGCATATATATGTGCCTGTGCACAGATGCACGTGCTGTTAATGCATGACAGCACCTGGTGTATACAGCGTGATTGTGTGGCCTGCGATATCCCACCAACTATTGCAGTGGTCTGCTGGAAGGACCCAGTGGCAAGGAAATGGAGTGCAGTGAACACTTTTTCTAGTGGGGTAAGGGCCGGGGAGCAGATGGTGGGTGATATTAGGCCATCTTCCCACTCCTTGACAAGGTCTAGGATTATATGGGTGGGAAACTTGTGCCTGCCATAGACTTGGTCATCCGGCATCGCAAAAAGAGTAATGCGTGTTGTGAAGATCCGGGCCATCCTCCACCTGCAATGTCCATGCACGATAGCTCCGACTATTGCTGGATTCATCATCATGCCTGTAGACGTTTGCTTGGTGTGTATTGCATGCTTTATAGGGATTTCGTCCTATGCGCATTGACGTTTCTGCCTGCTATCATGTGGTGTATGGGTTCCAGGGTAGGGTTTGTGTGTGCTTTTTCGCGACCCGACATTCAGATTTCAATTTCATGAATACGGTTGTATTTGCATGGGTATGGGCATGCAATTGCTGGGACGTGGACCATCCCCCAACATTCCCACATTTTAGCGTGTTCTTCCTCATTCTGCATGATGTGCCGCCTATTTGAGTCGCTGCGTAGGCCTGGCACACACTCTGCGTGGAGTTTCACGCAAGGCGCTCGTCAACATGCAGAGATGTGCCATGCCTACAGGAACTCCACGCAGTCGGGTACATGAATCAACGAACAGGGATTTGCGTTCAGACTGGCACGCAAATCCCCAATTTACCACGCAAATAATTCAATGAATCAGGCCCTTGTTTGTTACTTTTCATCAGGTTATATAGTGCATTGGTGAAGTGTCCAGCCTGCAAACCTGATGATTGCAGTCGTCTTTAATTCATAAATTCAAAGAAGATTTTCAATGTTTCTCATTTTAGCTGGGAGGGACTGGGTCCACCCTTTGAAAAAAGTGGGTGGACTCCGTCCACCCGCGTGTACCTTCGACTTGAGCCATGCAAAGTGAAAATAAAGTCTTCGTGCATCTGCCTCCATGTTGTATGCAAGAGTTGGGTACTTTAATTCTGAGCTCACACACAGACAGAAACTGACATTTTCTGAGACTGGAGCTTTCATTGAAATTAGCCGGCTTTCCATTACCTTTGCAGTCAGGCGGACTGATCTTTTTGTCTGCTTTTGGCACAAGAAGAATCAGCTTCGTAAATCAAATAATAGTATTTGGCTAAAAAAGCTTCATTGTTATGTATCATGTATAACAAAATGTATCATGTACAAATACATGGTAATTGGAATCCATCAGCGGGTAAACTGCTCAAATTATATCTATTGGGGTCTGACATTCTGCCCAGCGTGTAATGGAAACTTGATTTTTCCATTTAAACACAGATATCTTTGACTAAAAGCATGCGAGGCAATGTGTGTGTGTGCGTGTATGTGTATGTGTGCGCTTTGTCTGGACGGTAAAGTCGGCCTTTAACTATTGCTTATTTGCTTTGTAAAGGAGTGCATTAGTGCTGAAACCAAAGGCTGGGGGATCTCAAAGGCAGGCGGACAATAGTTCTGCATTATGTGTGTAGAATCTGAATCAAAGGAGTTTTTTTCCATGTGTACAGTTACTCATAGCTGCTAGCTCTGGATGCGTCGGCGCTATCTGTCAGCACTTTCTCTGTCAACTGGAAAAAGATGTACCGAATGGAAAGCAGCTGCCGGAAGTCCAATACACACTCAAAGTGGGACATAGTGTGTTGGAAAAGCTGTAATGTTTTTGTCAAGCACCGTCTCAGGCGAATTCCAACTCTATTGCCATCAGGACTCCCATTTCTGAACTTTCAGCCAACTACCACTAACTAGTACGTACACACGTCAAATCCGGCATAATGGGAGTAGTTAAGGGGGGTCCCTTTTTTCCAACATAACATTTTTGAGAGATGGGGACGCCCCCTGGTTGTCCGTATCCCTGCCCCCTTTCGATATGGGTTTGATTTCTTAACTCTTAATGGGTCTGATAGTGCCTGGGCCGCGGCAACAGAGCAGGCATTGGCAGTGCACTTGAGAATACGCAGCTGAGCATGAAGTGGCAAATTCTATACATTACTGCCAATGAGGCCCAATTCATGGAAGAGTTAGCTCGGTGCACAGTGACTGAACTGCCAACAAACACGTTGAACCGGGCCTAATTCACAAAGCGGAGCAAATTGTATTTTTGAGGTGAAAAGTGACTTTGCACTGCAAAAGTACTCTTTGCACTGCGCAAATGGGCCTAATTCACCATAAAATCACTAAGTCCACGCGTCTTAGTGATTTTTTTTTATTTAGGCCCATTTAGTGTGGTGCAAAGTGTACTTTTGCAGTGCAAAGTGACTTTGCTCTGCATAAATATACTTTGCACTGCTCTGTGAATTAGGCCCGGTTCAACGTGTCTCTGTGTTGGCAGTGCAAAGTCACTTGGCACCACGTTAAACGTTTCATGAATAAGGCCCATGGTTTCTAAGGGAATAGTGCTGTGTGTCACCACTTTGGGGAAAATTACGTCCCTGGCAGTGCAGTACATTTTTGCCTGTAATTCTGTTGCCACGACTTACAACAGTTTGACTGCACCACCAAATTCTGGCGGCGATTGGAGAGTTTACCTCAAGCATATATTGCTGGAGGTAAATCCCCTACTTTACCCCCAAAAACTGTTGGATTTACTGTGTCAGGAATTCTGCTTGTGGAAATTTCCTCAACATTCTCATGGACTCCTAAATGAGGCTTAACAACCTTTGAATACATTGGGCATCTTTACAAGTTTAGCAGTATTCTGATGATAAATCCACCAGAATACCACCAAACAGAATTAACATCGCAGCCACTTGATCTGCCAGGATTACTGCCAGATTACAAGTGGTAGTATGGAAGTGTTAACGCCCTATTTATGTAGTCCTTAGGACTCCATGGGGATTTTGGCAGAATTATCACTGGCGGTAATTCCGCTGATTTTGTCAATTTTTGGCAGAAGGCGGCGGAATTACCTTGAGCATTTTGCTGGAGATTTTTCTGCCACCTCCCCATCAAAGTTGTAGTACATTGGTGTGGTAATGTGGCGGTAAAGCAGTAGTTACCACACCACCATACTTGTAATGAGGTCCATGGAATCGACTGAAGTCAACATTAAATGAGTTTGGTGGTAATTCCAGTTTGTCATGTTATTGATTTCTGCACTACAGTGTTTGTGTACTCCTAATACATTTTCTAAATGGCAAACATACCAAAGAATGACACTTGAAACATGTAAATATTAATTTGTATAATCGAAAATACAGGTTTTTATTACTGGTTAGACTTTTACAAGGCCGTCCTATGTAACTCAGATTGGGAGTGGATGTAACTATACACCCTGGGCAACAACTTCCACTCGCCCAAGTTTGTGCAAACTGCAGTAAGGGTCACATAAAAGAAGGCTTACTGTCCTCAGGGGACTATAATTCATCCCACTTAAAACTGGGTAGAGTGAGATTACATAAAGTAAACTCAACGATTCGAAGCAGAAGGGAAAAGTGTGCAAGGTCCAGTTTTACTGCCTGTCCAACAACCATTGCCCAGCAGTTCATATCTGTCCACCAGTAAGAGTGGGCCGTGTGGAACCCCTGCTCAGGTGGGAGGATGTGTGAGTGGTCCCTATCTAATCCAACCATGTTCCTACCAGTTTTGAGCTAGCTTGAAATAGAGCAGACTCCCTTCTTGGTGTGGCTGTCTTCCTAACAACAATTTGGCATTTGTATCTGCCAGTCCTGGGTACTGGCCAGGACCCTGCTTATTATTTGCATATTTCAAGTAACTTTGGGTCTCACCTTAAGTTACTAGGGGAATCCAGACGTGGACCCCATGCTCACTATTCTTAGAGAGGCACAGCTACATCCTACTGATGAGGTTCAACCAGACCGAAACACGTGTCTGGGGTTGCTGTTGGTACTCTTGTTCAGAGGAGAATTGCCTAACATTTCAGTGCTGGACTGCCCCAGGGCAGGACACAGACTGATATGTTTGGGATATTTCTTCTCTGTGAAAGATAGCGAGCTAAAGACTTTGGGTAAGGCTCTTGTAACCAGGACTCATGTCTGGCAGAGAGTCTCCTAGAACCCCCCCTTGTTATTTGCATATTTCAGGTAACTTTGGGTCTCACCCTAATTTACTAGGGGAATCCAGACGTGGACCCCTTGCTCACTATTCTTAGAGAGGCACAGCTACACCCTACTGATGAGGTCCAACCAGACTGAAACACGTGTCTGGGGTTGCTGTTGGTACTCTTGTTCAGAGGAGAATTGCCTAGCATTTCCGTGCTGGACTGCCCCAGGACAGGACAAAGACTGACATGTTTGGGATATTTCTTCTCTGTGAAAGATAGTGAGCTAAAGACTCTGGGTAAGGCTCTTCTAACCAGGACTCATGTCTGGCAGAGAGTCTCCTAGGACCCCTCTTGTTATTTGGCCAGACTTGCATGGCTGATGTAGGCATGCTATTGCCTTTATTACGTATGGTAATCTGCATGATGTCAGCTGTCCTTCCTCATCACCTTGCTCAAGTACAGAGAATACACCAAAAATGGACTGATGACGGGTTCTGAGAAGCAAGTCACATCAAGCAGATAGTAGTCTAGCAACATTGTGCCAGGTGCAGCCGCTCCTACAACCGTATTGGTAAAGTTTGGAACTAAAAGCCTGTAGTGATTTACAAATATGAAAGTTGATACAGATGTGGCAGTCCTGTCATTGTCCCCCATAGTGACTCCTATTGCCTTGGCCCTAGAGTCTGCCATCATTGTTGTAGTTCCCCCCTGTATCAAAGGACGAAGGTGGACACCCATTATCACAAATGCTACTGCTGTAATATAGTCTTGTCATGTGATGTTACTGTCCTGGAGTGCTTGCTGTCAGAATGTTGATGCATGAATGCAGCTCAGGTGAATGTTGAGTGGATCTGTGAGTGAATGTTCTGAGATTGTCAGTTGGGGGCCTGAGCTGGGATGGTAGGATAGCCGGTGGGTTTTCTCCTATGTATGTAAGTCCAATACCCCTCCCTGTCACTGTTCTGTCCTACAGTTGCTGTACAAAGTACAAGAGTAACTGGATTGTGTATATAATGTACATTCTGCACAATAAAGCTTCCTGGATCAACTTATAACTCCACAGCAGGTCTGTGTGTGACTGCCAGCTTGAATGACCACCTAACAGACTTTATAACAGCTACTGATATATCATTGCGTATTCATCTGCCAAGGGTTGACACATGCAGCTTGGTTTATTTTCTGCTCTGGCCAAATTTGAGGAAGAGATTGTCTAAGTCTCTGAAAGTTTCAGTTTTCTCTAGGCACTGTAGATCAGAAGAGCCTATCTGACATCCAGTAGGACTAACCTGTGCTCCTGTTCTGCTACATGTGGAGCTCCCAAGGAAGGAAGGATTACATCTTTGTCCAAATAGAACGAAGTGCACTATGTGTAAGAATAGTGGTCCAATTCTAAGGACTATTGCATATCCTAAGATAAGGTTCCTTATGATACATAGCCCACTGGTTACCCAGTCATCTAAATAAAAAAACTAATGTCACAAGTGTCACACATTGACTTCTTCCCTGTCAACCCGCTCAGAAAGGTAAAACGGGCCCCATTGAAATATACTGCCTTCACTGTTGTGCTAACGTGGGTCGAAGGAAGGCTATACTCTCAAAAGTGGTTTGTATGTGACCCAGTAGCAACTCAAACAGCAAAGTAGAACAGACCAAAATAAAGAAATGTCCAATCAAGGTTCTATGAAAATGTATCATTTAATTAAACATATCATCTACAATAATAACGAACTAGAAAACACTTTAAACCCCCCTCTGTAGAAAGAACACAGATTATTATTGTTTTCTATTTTTAAATAATTAACGTTTAACAAATCCGTTACAGTATACAAATACATTAAAATACATTAAAAGGAGTATTTAACAGGAGGAATAACTATCTCACATCATACTAGTTTTTACAATATTCAGATTATATCTGACACTTAATTAATACTCAATGAAAACATATACCATAGCATTATTTATCTTTAGCAACCTATCTACGAATTCATAAAATACCAATGTATTGTAAAATTCTGATAGTTTCTATAATCAATGGGGTAGTCTCACCCCTAGATATCCTCACCCATAATTTCTCTTCAGGCGCATGTTTAACATGTTCATAACATTGACCAAACTATCCTTGTCTTATTGATGTCAATTTTAGTCAGTCAATGAGCAAGTGTCTTAATGTTTCTACCTGTCTGTTACAAAATCTACATAGCCTCAGTTCTGTAACACCCTTGGTTCTACTACCAAGCACTTATTTAGTTAGCCATAGGTTCATCCTCATTTTTAAGAAGTCCTTCCTAATTCCTGTTGAAGGGAAGCAATTTATATATTTTGGCAGAACATTCAAGGCTCTAATTTCTTGGACACTAATACATTTCTGGCAGGCCTTGTATCTATAGCATTCTTGAATCATCTCACACCAGTCTGCTGTGTTTAATTTCTGTTTGGCCATCACAGGTCTTCTTATCAACATTTCCAATGAAATTCCTGCATTGTTTAACCAATTTAAGCAGTTTCTCTTCCAGACCGTTAGCAGTCACCCTCCTGATCCTTTAACACATGTCGTAGAATCGGAAGCATGGAATCACCATAATGATCTTTCTAAAAATGACAAGAACTTCCATTTTACTGTCACCACTAAAGAAGCTAATCCCAGCTTGTGGCGTTTAATCTTTATTGGGGTATATATCGGCAATCCCAGTGTCCTCCTCCAAAATTGCCCCTCCAATCTATTCCAAATCCCTGTATACAAAAATGTTTTTCCTTCCACTCCATACGTCACAATAGGGACCACCTTTTGTTTATAAAATGTCATTAGTGGCACTTAAGAGAAGCGCAAAAACTGTTTCTGGAGTGGCAACCCTTGGGACGTTGCTGTAGTCATTTTTAATTTCAAATCATTCCTACAAGGGATATCTGACCCTGGTACATTCACCATGATACCCATATATCGATACTGCAGGACCCTTTCTAAGTCAATGTTTTCAACCCTCACCTGCATCATTTTTGTTCTAGTGGTTTGTTTGGGGCCAGGCACATTATCTTTGTTTCAGTAGCATTTATATTAAGTCCATTCCTTTGGCTATATAGTTCCAGCCGAAGAACACAAAATATGCCATATAGCAAAATGTAGCACTCTGGGTAATTGGACAGAGGGATACAATAAAAACCACAATGTTCGAAGTATATGTTCTTTCGTTGCAAAAAGGGAGTCATGTCACCTCGCCAGTCTATAGGGCCCAAACTGGACCAAGAACACAGTTATCAGGCAATAATACCATTTTCAGTGTCATGGCGGTTCAACAATGGTGAACCAGGCTTCTCAATGCTGTTCGTTAGTTCAAGTTAGTTTGAGATGTGGCTGTCATGGTTATCCAGGAAAGAGAGAGAGTGTCGAAGCAGTGTCAAACTGGAAGAATGCTGTGGTTCGAAAAGGCTTGAGTGGTGCGGATTGTGGATGTTACCAGGTTTGGTTTGACAGTTGAAGTTTGACAGCGGATGGGCTGATGACGAGATGCACAGGCGAAGCAGTTTGATGCAGCTGGAATGATGCAGTCCAGGAAGAACAATAGCAGTGGCGGTTCGGTCGTCAACTCAATAAGTGATGAAGAGGCTGGTGGTGCAAACAGCAGTTTGAGCAATGCAGATGTAGAGGAACTTCTTTGTTCGAGCTGAGGCAACAATGAGCTATAGCTGTTGCACAGTGGCAAACATTTTAGGAAGGGGCGGACTGTGGTTCGAAATGTGATCACTGCCAATGAGAGCTCTGCAAGGTCCTGGTGGTTCGAACTGGGTCGAACATGCTCAAATCACAGCTTGCAGCGGTTTAACTGCGAAATGTCAGGAAAACCTGGCTGTGTTGGTTCATAGGAACTGTGAGTTCCACTCCAGGTTCTCTGGGACAAGGTTATCCCTTTATTGGGCTTCCAAACATGGGGTATGCTGGAACACACCTTCTAGTACAGTGGTCTCTAAACTGTGGGGCTGGCCCCCCTGGGGGGTGGCTAAGGGTGTCCGGGGGGGCATGAGCCTCTTCCATAAGGGAGTATGGTAGCTGATTTTAATAGAAAATATAAGCATAAATAACATCTAGGTGGGCCCAGCAGCAATATTTTTACTCAAGGGGCGGCTCGACATTAAAAGGTTTGAAAACCACAGTTCTAAGGGTACTTAAACATGGCACAGTCTTGGGCAGCAGTGTAGCTGGCAGAATTATAGGTCATATTCCAGAAGCAGGTTGGCTCCCAATGGTCCCTGGGGATGGTTAGGGGACAGAGCTCACCCCTACCTTGGAACACCTGTCTTCATCTCATAACTGGTGGACTTTGGGACTGTTCTCCCAACATGGTCCAACTAATCTTATTCAAAGGTTGACATCCAAAAGGTGATTCAAAGAAGCGGTGGGAGATTCCTCCTTTAAAAGGCAAATGTCCCCAGGTGGTTGGACTAAAGGTAGCCTGCTTTAGGGGTACAATCCCTGTTCTTCAAACAAGTGGACGTTGACTTCTGACATCACATCCAAAGTGCTTTGTGCTCCAGGAAGGAAAGAAACACAGATGCAGAGAGAAACAAGATGAGCTCCCGCTGTCTACACTAACCCCACCCCTTCCATTCTCAATTGCATCAAAGACCTTTAAATATTCAGCGTCCTAGTGTGAGGCTAATCCTTTTGTGAATTGGTGATCCCTTTGATTCCTGTTCCCAGTACAGCTTCCTGTTTAGTGGCTTTCTCTCTGGGGAGGGTGCTACATGCCTCCCAAATTAACAAAGAAAGGCAAACCTACAAGGCTAGAGTCCTGCCAGCAGGGGCAGGGTCCATCAAGCCTCTCTGGGGAGAATACACATAACCTTTCCACAGCTGAACTGGGCTCACAGAGCTGACACATGAGCGATATATATCAATATGCTGTGGCTGTAATCATTATGAAAATACCACCCCCAGACCATGACTCATGTATAAATTATATTTTGAGATGTTTCTGCCACCAGGAGGGTAGACTCATATTTATAGGGCATTGTTACAGGACCCATGCCTTAAATGCAGCCTCTATGTTGCAGAGACTTGTCTGTCACTGTAACTTCAAAATCTGACCTAAGAACCAACCCTGTGCCACTGGTAGAGCAGGCATTGCAGGTCAGGAAACTGATGCAGCAGGGTACGTTTACACTCTATGATTTTGGCATGTATCTTTATGAAAGGGGAATCTGATCAGCAAATTTCCCTTTCACCGATGGAAATACCCACATCATTTTATTATTTAATAAACATTGTTTTTAAATCAGAGCTTCTATACCCTTTCCATATGGCAATTACACACAATAAAGCGCAGTGTCCTGTAAGACATCTATTCAATATCAATTTGTACTTAGCATTGCAATTGACATTATGCTTTCATGAATGTTTAAAACAATACAAAGCAATATCATCCAGGTTGAGGGGCTCTTAATGAGGCCCAAAATGATATTTTAATATCAGTGGATGAGCACATTTTGGAACCTGTTTCTTCCTAGGGCTATTAAATAAAATGCATTCCTGTAACAATTTGGGAACTCATTACTGATAATCCATCAAATGTTTTCCTAAACACTCTACTCAAAGCCCATTGGACCTAAAGTATTGCCAGAGCTAGCCCCTCATGGGTCTCTTCTAGGAGAAAGTCAGTGACTCTGGAAGGATCACAGCATAGAGGGAGAATTCCGTATACCACAGACCACACTTGAAGCAAGGACCAATGGAGTACAATTAACCTTCAAGTACAGAGATATAATGAATGCTGCCCTTTCTCTGATGATAATCCTAGATAATGTAGCCCCCACCTCTCAACCTCCAAACTGGTAGTCTGATCTGAGATCATACCTCATTTGTATTTGCTAGAATCTGGACATGGGAGGGCACCAATGGGAGGATCAGTAGCTGATTCTCTGTTAGCCCCCAGCAGGAGTGGGATCCACATCCTCTTTGTTCAGTATGGAACCTCACACCTGGAAACACTTGTGTACAGGTGTGTTATAAATGCCATATCATATCATAACCAGGATTCTGGCTGATTTCTCTGAGATTATTTTCTGGAGTATCCTAGGAATAAGCGGGAAAGTGGGAAAACATGCAACAGTGCTTTCATGCACTTCAGATGTTGATCACTCCAATCCTAGACCAGAGGGTACAGAAACGGATGGAACCATTGTGTTCTGTGGGGCATATATGTCCATCTTTCGGATTTATAAATGGCTACTAAGGCACAGGTACTTCAGGTTAGAGTTAGCTCTTGATGTAATGGAGTAGTTTCGCTCAGATCTTCCCCTGCCATAGTCAGGCATCCTTGAATACAAACTACTAATAAGGACAACAGGTCCTTCTTTGCCGGCTGAAATATCTGTTCAGGCAGATTTATCTGTGAATGCATGCATGTGTCCTATTACCTGTATACCTATGTTTTTTTTTTACTATATTGTCCATGAGAGGCAAGACAGCTTGACCCCTCAATCTTGGTGAGAATTATTCCACAGCCTTCATAACCAATGCCAGCTTACTCCAGTTAGAGGAAATAGCTTCTTCTGTGACTGGCCATTTCCCTCACACTGTCTGGCAGGGGTCTGAGGTGTTGGGTCTGCTTCCCAAGTCTGCAGCTTCAAATGCCCTTGGGTTGCAATACAATGGTGTGAGCTTGGCACTTTTGCTATATGTGTGCTTCTTTGAAGCATGGTTCCCAGGTATCCATCTGTTGTTTGTTTATGGGCTGTAGAGGTGCTACTGTGGGATGTATTAACCCACTCTGCTATACTATGTGGTCTCACTCTGCTATCTATGGGGTGAGAAACAGTAAAATGCCGACAAAACCCTTGTACGCACCAAAACCTCCAAAACGGCGTTTTTCAACACACAAAAAGATGGCTGCACAACCTGCCACCCATGGTGCATGTGTGGTGGAACAGAGCACACGCTGCAGAAAAAGTGCCAGTGGGCTCCATGACAAGTAAACATAGAGTGCAGAGGGAGAAGCAGCGCTATGCAAGTGAAACTCCAAAATTTGCCCGTAAATGACATTTACTTTGCTGATGAAACTTCAAAATGCATGCACATAACACTTTCCGAAACTCAAAATCTTGCTTTGTGCTAAAATGTATTTAATCTAAAGAAGCACTGTGAATTTACAAGGTCCTGAAATGTTAAGAGCAAAACACCTTCTCAGCAAAACTGGATTGCCTGTGAATGACAACTTCTGCCAGAAAAAATCTTTGTGCAGCCACACTGAGCTACCTGTGAGTGACAGCCCCTGTCAAATGGGCTCTCCTGATTAAACTTTAAGGTTGTCTAAACTAAAGGTCTGCCGGATTAGCACATATAAAAGGACTGTTGCTGAAAGGAACACGGATCTCAGTTGTTTTGATCCCACAGGTTAAATCTAGAATGTAAATTATATATGTTATCTGATGCAACAAGTTCGTTTTATGGTGGATTTCAGGTCAAGAAATTAAGAATTCACCTAGGCTGACTGGGCCTGCAAGGGGTTGACAAACAGGTTTCCACCCAAGGGGAGGGCATTGCTCTCAGCAGATGCTCACTGACACATGATAATTGTTGGGTATGCCAGACTTGTGTCTGCTGCCAGGGACTGAACAATGGCAGGATTCTCCAGGCAAGGAAATGGACATGTGAAGAGGTCATAAAAGAGGCTTGCAGAAGGAAATCCCAAAGGTGGGGGCTGCTCCTTGCCTCCAGAGACAGGTAAAAGATTGACCATTTGCTGCTAAAGAATATGTAATGCACATTTTTTAGAGATGTGTATCTTGCTATCAGAAGTGGTGAAAAATATAAAACGCCAAACAAAAACATACAATTCTCCGGTTGGAGAATTGCACAACCTCCTATGATTAATTCTTATCAATTTAAGCGTGAAAACGCTGCATAATCCCTTCCAATACAAACAGCCCTATTTAAAGAGCATGTACTTTGGACATAAGACAGCGTGTCAGAACTAATTTTTTAAGATTTATTTATTCATTTTAAATTGTAAAAAACTTTTTCAAAAGAACATATCAAGTACATTAATATCACATCTATAAAAAATTCATCAATTGTCAAGAACACATTTTTAATCACATCAACAGAAAAAAGCTCACATCATCACATACCATTGCTTACATACTCTTTCATCCCCATACATACATAAGACCACTCATACTTGTGCAAAAAAACCGCAGTCCTAATATTTTAGTTCTGTGTCTCAGAACTTCCCATCCATATGGGTTTGTTATTTTAATACTTAGAAATGTACCTGTTTAACAATTTTATTTCTATCAGAGGGATAGAAATAATGGGTAGGTATTCCAAAATAGTTGTTCGTGGAGCCAAAAAATAATCCCCATACATCAAACTGTGAAAAAGAAAACCCAAGTCAGAGTCAACTCTGAGAGGAGTAGGCTCTATAGTATTGTCGACTCGAGTTTCGGGCTACCAGAAAGGTCTATGCAACTTCCGTCTGGTGCACCTCATCAGGACATATGCATTTGTAAACATACATAAAAGTTAAAAACAGAATTTAAGTTGATGTGAATATGACAAAATTCATCCGACTAAAAACAGCTGGTTTCTTTGGCTTCACAGGTGTTCCATAATGGTGATCCAATTATATTTCGTTTCAAAAAGCCACCTTCTGCAGATGACAAGAGGCAAAAGGGAAAAGAGAAAGCAAAAGAAAGAGAGAAAAAACATTTACAATCCTTCCTTATGGTTTCTTTCATGTTTTCCTTGACATTTATTTCAGCCTTTATGAAAAACCTGACATACTGCTTAGTCACGGGCACAAGGCCAGGTATCCTCCGGGCATGTCCCACTCTCTGGTTAATCTACCCATTATACTAACAGGTAAGGCCAAAACCAGTACTCCCTTAAATTTACGAAAGGGAAAAGATGTTGACTCTCAATGGGATGTCACCCCGTCCCCCACAACCACCCCAGTAGTGCAATACCAACACCCATTAGGTTAAAATCAAAACCAAATCCGATTAAAAAAACAGAGTGGAGAAGATAAAACAGAAACTTAAAAAAGATTCAAAACTCAAATCAAAAAGTGAGATACGGACAAGGCACAGCATGTTAGTAATCAGGAAGCTAAAGATTCCTTTTTATCTCTCACCCAAAGCAAGGAGAGGCTTCAAAGGTGGTGTTCTCGTGGGTGGTTCGAGGGATCAATTTCCTTCTTGTTTGTACTGTTGTTGTGTCTGCAATGACAAGTGTGTGTGTGTTCCATCAGAGCCTCGTTTTCTCAAATAACAGAGAATATCACAGTAGTCAAACTAATCCCGTCAATGGAAAAGCCCATATCGCACATGTTCATTTGACACAGGCCCAATATTGTGAGTATATTTGCATCGCAATTTACATTCGTTCGCAATTTACCTTCGGTCCCAGAGGTATTGGTTTCCTCCCCCTTCAATGTGTCATAGTCCAAGGGGTTCAGAAAGCCTTGCTCCAATAGCACGGGATACCTAAGGTCATTCCCAGACAAGTTCACTGGAAGTGGGCAGTGTCTCTCACCCAAGATGTCAGCGACCACTAGAAATTGAGAAAGGAAACCAAAGAGTGATCACCTCCCAGAAGGCAACAACAAACGCTGTAATGCCAGTAATGCAAAACACATATTGTTACCTAATTTTGTTGCCGTGTATGTCGAAGAATAGAGACATACACACATCACAACCAGCCAAGCCCGAAGGGTTTGGTCTAGTGTGATCATATCATTACCAAAAAACCACCATGGGCTATAGGGCTAAAGATGGAGTGCTGTTCCGGACCTCATTAGCCTTCAAATCATGTCAACATAGCGGGGGGCTCCCTGTATTAGGAAGAAGGGTGCTCTTAACTGCTGTATCACCCAACACACCACGCAATCGGGGGGAAGAAGAAGAGAGACGGAAAAGGAAGACAGAGAAATCCCCCTTGGGGTGATACTCCAAGAGGGGGAAACACCAACAAACAGGGAAAACATGCTCCTATTATTGAGCACAGTCCGAGTGTCAACCCGGCAATATGAAATTGAAAATGTGCAATTGAAAAATAAAAATTAAAATTAAAAAGAGTCCAATGGCGCAACCTGCCACCCGCCCTTCCTTCGTGTGCACAGTTCTTATCAAAAAAGAGCGGACACGAAGAAGAAAAGCCGCCCCGCCGGCTGCGAGTGTTATCGTGGCACGCAAGGACCTCAGGAGAGCAGCACAGCAATTGCTGTCACCCCAACGGGGCTCCGCGAACCGCCACATGGCTAAAGGCACCTGGTACACGGCCACAAAAATCTGAAACAAGCCTATATTTGTCACAAAGCACTAAGGCAAGGCGAATATGTCGCCCAAGCAAACAATAGTGGTGCTATTATCGTAGCGCAACTAAGGACCCAAGCTATATCGCTCTTACCTCATGTGTGTTGACAGCCTTTCCCAAAAACAATGTCGGCGAGCCGTCTAGGGCGCACGATTCCCGTCCTGCCGTCTTACTGTTCGGCGTCGCTGACGTTGACTCGCATTTGTATGCGTCTGGGAAACAGAGAACACACCTCCAGGCGTAATGATGTATTCACACGCCCCCCAGAGGGTGGAGGCAGTGTGTAATGGCAACGCACTATCCAAAAACGTATAGGAAAGGACAAGCATTGCCCATGCCGTATGGATGAGGTCTATAAACATGGGAGCGTATATATGTATGTGCACTTAGTGAGCTGAAGGGCACTGTCGATCAGACATACCACAGCTGGACAAAACATCCCGCATTCTCAACTAAGGGCAATATGGTCCTCGCGATTCCCTGATGAAAAAACGGAAGTTTATTGTGTTATTACCAATCTCCAAAACCTGGTTTACAGGATAAGTTCACTGGTGATGTATAGCAATCCCACGTAGGTCAAAGTACCGTTTGGGAGAATCTCAAGGTATAGTACACTGAAATTTGCAGTATTTGGAAAACTAAAGTTAAGTGCTCGAGCGCGCTGATGTTAACGTTGTAGCAAAAAAGACCATTGGATTTCATCATTGAGGCCACTTTCATGGGTCCTCAATCTATAGATCCAATTTTGCTCCAACTTGGTTAGCCTAAATTGCATAGAATGTTGACTGTTGTCTGGTGTCAGCTGGTCTATTATTATCCAATGAATATCATCCTCTGTGTGGTTTTTTGCAATGTAATGCTGGACAAGGGGTGGCATACTACATTTGGTTCAAATCCGCAATCTATGTTCGAATATTCGAATAGATACCTTCCTTGTCGTCATGCCTATATAATAATTTACAGGGACACCAAAAGGCATAGATGACATTGCTCGATAGACAGTTGGTAAATTGTCGAAGTTGCCAATTAAAATGATCATGTTTGAACCTTGTGGTTTTAGCGGTCAAATGGCATACACTGCAATTTCCACAGGGGTGATGCCCCACAATATGTTCTTTACTATGAGACCAGGCAGCTCTAAGGCTATTCTGTGTAAAATTGGTTTCAATTGTTTGTAGTCTGGATTGAACCCGATGATCTCGAAGGTTCTTGGATCGCTTTAATGCAAGCAAGGGTAACCCACTCGTACATCCCGTGCTTGTTACCAAAATCCAAAATCCAAAATCCAAAATCCAAAAATATAAAACGGGCAGATTTGTTAATCTAATTTTTGGCCCTACAGTTGAAAACTTGGTGGAACTGTGTAGCATATTCTGAACAGGAATGGCAATATATTTAGTTTTATGGGAACTGTATTTATGCTAGAATTGTTAAACTTTGCATATACATTCCTATGGTAAATGCACATATTTGTGGCAATTTGGAAACATTTTGGAAAAATGTTTTCATGGCGAAATGGCAAAATGCTGCAGAAAGGCGAAACAAGGTGTCACAGCTGCGGGATTTTGATGAACAAATACTCCATAAAATATGTAATCCTTGTATGTGATTTATGTAGAGGTTACAAATGTATAAATATGTATATAGGACAAAATTCAATTTTGATACTAGTGGCTAGGGGAGGTTTCTAAGTATTGTAAAAATCCAGCCATAAACCTGACGTCATCTGTCTTTGATCCAATCACCCGGATGCAAGGCGGAGATGAGGCTCTGATCCAATCTCATTTCACAGGGGCAGGTTTAGTTAAGCCGGCCCATACACCCATTTGATGATGTCATTTGACAGGATAAATAGGGACATCCGACAACATATAGGACACTCTCTCTTCTGATTCCAGTGAAGCATTTTGATCCAACATTCAACATCCAGCCTTCAACATCCTTCTAGATCCAGATGCCAACCACCAGGCCAAGTAGTAGCTGAACCATTTTCAGCTAGGCCTCAATCCTCAACTAATCCTTAAAACCCAGTGAAGTGCTATGGTGGGGGAAGCATCCTGAAACTATCTGGCTTGCTACCATAAATGCTTGCCTGCAGAACTCGCCATCCAGCTGATCTGAAAGATCCAGAGACAAGAAGGGCAGATCCCGTGCAGTTCCGGTGACCGGCCTAGCTGAATTGCTGCCCTTCCCTGATAGACACGATCCAATTGACCAGAACTTTGATGGTCCAAAAATTTTAAACCCCGCTGGATTGTGAGTATTAAAAACGCTAGAGAACTATTGTATACCTTGCCTTATCTTGTTCCACCTTAATCTCTGAACTATCCTTACTTTCATAATCAGTAACAGTGTCAAAATCTTTAGTGCTATCCTATCCTGTCTATTTGCTAAAGCGCCATTTTCATAGTCATTTTTATTTGTGTAACTCTTATCCATAAATCCCACTTTGAGTTTTTGGACTGGTTCCGCCGGGGAATGAGCTGGGGATCTGTTACTGAAGTCTTGAATCTGTATCAGAGCTTACTTCGTCCCAACCTGGTTGTCTAGTTTGAATTCTCTAGTCTTGAGTAAAAGCATAAACCATATTTTGTGGTTTTAAACTGAAGTCCTTGTCCAAATTCGCGTCTTTATTTCTAGAAACACCTCTCACTAAAACCTCTATAACTCCCTCAGTTTTAAATATAGAAACGAAATTCCAACTCTCACTCATACCTAACATCCTTAGGTATCTCAACAACTAAAATTAGTGTATTTGCTTTTCTTCAATATCGCACAGCAAAGTTTGCCGCAAATTTGAAATTTCAGCCAAAGTAGGTGTCTTTTGCCCATTTCAAAGTGCTTTTTCCATCCCATCATGATGTGAAGTGTATATTGTGGTTCATATTATAGCCCATGCATGTTAGGACCAGATTAGTGTTGCTTTCTTTAGAATTTGTCTCCATTTTAGCATTTTGACCATTTTGCAGTATTTCAGCAAGCCATTTCACCTGTCATTTCAAAGTGTCATTTGCCAAAAGAAGGTTTTCTCTCTTGTGTGGGAGGGAGGGTTGCCTATAACTCTAGACATTGTATTTTATTCCTGAAAACATGCTGATTACTCACATTGGTTTAGGATTTCTCATTTGTATTAAGAAAACTTTACAGGGGGGACATTAACCTAAACGCTATCTGTGTGCAAAACAAGACTTTCCCTTTTCCCTGTGTTTTCTATGTTGCCTCCTTATAAGTAAATTCAATTGCTTTGCTTATTTCTGAATTATATTGTCACCCTTTGGGTGATCGCTGCCCCATATACATATCTATCTATATTAAACCTATGTGTGATTGAATATTAAAATAAATAAATAAATATTTAGCTTTGCAAACTATCCTGATTCCCGGTTCAGTGTGACCTGGGGGCTATTTTGAGAAGGGTAAAATATGAGTGGCGTATCATTCAAAATATTGAATTTATAGACAAAAATAAATAAGGGTTTCATTTGAGCACTACAGGCTAGGCGAGACTTGGGTGTGTGCCTGATTGAAATCCCTTACAGATTGGGGGCTTGTGCCAGGATCCTGAATTTGACCTACCACTCATGACAGTCTAACACAGCATACTAGCCGGCAGGGTACAGACGCTTTGCTGGGTTTGCATACTGTGTACACTGTACAAGCACCCCTCAAAAGAAATACTCAAAATAATTGGGCCTGTTTGCAAAAGTAAATTAACCCTGAGATAAGCCATAAGAAAATTGATATTTCTGAGATGGCGACCCTAGTGGAAATTAATATTGCTAGGGAACACTTCCTGCACAAAACTATTTGTCAGGGGTGAGTGGCCGGAACAGGATGAACAAGTATGGTTGCAGGAAATAAAAGAACAAGTCACGTCAATAGACCTGAATAAATGGCAGGACAAGGGTCCATTACATCAAGTGCTTAGCGAACTGTACATGGCCCCAAAAATAAAAGAGGAGCAGTGTAAAATTGCCAAAATAGCAGCCTACCTGTACCTCAACATAGGAGTCATACAGGAAAAACATGCAGACAACATAGATTTGGCAAAGAGGGAGGGGAAACACTGCAGAAAATCGAGACAATCTGGAATCTGCAGAGCAAAAGCTCCAGAAGAGCCAATAATCAGAAACAGAGGCTAGGCAGTTCATCACCAAACTAAAAGAAGATCTGGCTCTCTTACAGCAAAATAATGCAGAGCAAGATACCCAGGTACAGACACTGCAAAAATAATGTCAGGAAAGGGTTGCCTCTTTACAACAGAGTCAACAGAAACTGGAGCAGCAATTAACTTTTAACAGAGCCTGCGCAGAGCAGGTAATCACCCTACAAAAACCGCCTAGAATCCTTGAAAGAGGAAAATAATAAATGTATTATTAAAGATATCCACTCTCAAGAGGAATTTGATGAGGAGCGCCAGAAATGTAGTGCATTTAAAAAAACAGAGGGATGACCTGGCTGCACAGAGGGGCACTCTAACTCAGGAGAGGGACACCTTAGGCCAGGAAGTCAGCCAATTAAAAACTAAGTTGGAAGAAAGTAAGCTGGCTCTTCAGGAATTTAGTGAAGTTAAAACTGAATCTGAAAAGCTACTACAGCATACCAGGCGGGTGGAGGATGGTCTGACAAAGAACACTCAGGCCAATAAGGACCAAACTCAGGAGGTGAGTCTCCTGCAGCAAAAGTTGGCAAAGTATTCCCAATCCAGGCAGGAAGTACAGAGAGACAATGAGGCTCTCTGTGAAAAGAATGATAGGCTCCACAAACAGATAGCCATGCAGGAGCAAATCATTGAGACCATTAAGGCCTTAATAGAGGAGCAAAAGGGTCAGATTTTGACATGTAACCAGTGAATAGGGGCTGAAAGAGATGAGTTAAGAAGGGACAGAGAAACCCCTGAGCATAACCTCAGGACCCCTGCCATCAGGGACTTTAATCCCTTCAGTTCCATGGACTCTGCCACCCTCATGTAAACTGGCTCATATGAACCAAGTGCTACAGGGAAGGTACACTTCAGTAGAATGGGAAATATGGGACTGACAGATCAGCGCCTCCCAGAAATGGACGGGTGGGCGTCCCTGTACAGATTCCCAGGGCTCTCTGATCAGGAAGACTCCAGTGAGGGGAGAATCAGACAATTGGAACCTCAAAAATACTGTCTACCAAGGGATCAGTCTGTCAAATTTGGTGGTGAACTCCATGAAACTAGACCCACCAAGAGTATCTTAAAGACCTCTTACCAGCTAAGGCAGTGGGGTGGGGGTACTCAGCCAATCTTGGGAGCAAGGGAGAGTCAGAAGACTCTTCTGAGCGCAATATGTCTCAAGAGACTAGTCCCCCACATTCTGCAAGCCATTCCCAAGCTCACAGAATAATGGAGAGCCTAGAGGATCAGATAGCCACCTCCTGTAGCAGTGCCTCTGAATCAGAGGATGAGTGGACAAGGCTGACCAGGACTAAAAAGGCCAACAAAATTAAGAGGGCCCTTCTGAAAGATCCCCTGAAACAGATAAAGGCCATTAGGAGCGTCATAACTCCCTATAAAAAAATGCCAAATATTCAGTTTGGGAGCACCTTGAGTTGTATGAGCAAATGATGGATACTCTCGACCTGAAAGATAGTCAGAGTTGCATTCAATATGCCAAGTGAACATTTTCCCCTGAATACTCCAGCTTCTTTGCGGGGCTGGAGGATCAGAACCACTCAAGATGGTCCACCTATAGGGTGGCCATTTTAAAGCATTTCTCCATACACAGGAACCCTCAAGAGGCCCGCAAGGCGGCCTACAATCTGCAATGTTGGGAAGACCAGGCCCCACAAGAATTTGTACAAGAGTTAAAACGTGCCTTTGCACAGACTACCAGGAGGGTGCGCACAGACAGTAGAGAGTTCATTAATACCTTCTTTCATGCACTCCCTAAATACATCATGACCCAGCTAGTGAGGGACTTTCATGAGAAGAGATCACTAGACTCGGTCATTGAACAGGCAACTCGCATTTATGAAGTGCAGAAACCGGTAGAGAATAGAAGTACAAATAAAAACCCCAAACCAACCAACACCCCTGCTGCTGCTAAGGTGGCAGCGGTGCAGGTTGCCCCCATTTTAGATCTGGAGATGGGGGGGCTAAAAATATTCCTGCGAAAAATCTTCCTAACCAAAGACCCAGAAGGTAGTCAGGGAGGTAATCCGACAAACGGGAACCCTAACTCCCCTGACTATATCAGCCCATGTTAAAAGGGCAACATACACATCCTGGGCTATGTGTGGACTCCCCCAGCCCAAGGGGGGGGGATCCAACCAGGTAGCTGCCAACCCAGGAAACTTCGATTCTAACTTTCCCCAGGAGGGCAGTAATCCCCCACATGCCAGGTTGAGCTTCTTTCGCCGGTACCCATCAAACATCAACCCCCAAAACAACCCTTCTTTCTTTCCCCACTTTCCTGAGCCCAGACAACCCAATCTGGGAGAGGAGAGGGGAAGCCAAGGATGGAGGGGTAGCAGAACTATCCCAACCAAGGGTATTATGGGAGAAGGGACAGTTACCCTTCCCGTGATCAACCTAGGATGGACCAGAGAACCCCGTACCAGCCAGAGCGGGTGTCCCAACTGGAGCGCCAGGTCCAGAATTTGTCACAGGATCAGGGTTGCATGTTGAGGGCTCAGCAGAACCCTCAGATGAACATGGCGACTCAGAACCCCTCAAATCAAGGGCCTAGTACTACAGAGCAATGATGGGGAGAGAACCCAACAATCCACCGGTTCCCAGGGAGGAGGCACATGGAGAAGGGGGTGTAAAGCCTTAGGGGAAGCTTCCTTCCCCACTTGTGAAAAGCCCCTAGAAACCCAGGAACCGGAACCAAAATCTCCTGCCCCCAAAATTCTGCAACCTAAGGAACAGAGGGCGAGTAGGAGAAATAAAGGGCCTAAAAAGACCTATTATTTGGAGGGGGTTAGAATTTTCCAATTTGAAGGAGAGGGGTCCTCAGAGGATTCTGGGAAAAAGATCTTCTCCTTCAGGGATGGGGGAACTCCTCCCAAAGAAAAGTGGGTCCCAAGAGATCCTAATCAAGACTGGGTAGATGTGTGGACCGAGTTAAAACCGCCCATCATTGAACCCCAGAATGACCAGCCAGAAAATCACCTTGCCCAAACCAGTTCTAGTGACTGCCTCCAAAAAGGGGGGGAGGGGGCATCCCAGAATCAGAACCAGGGGAGTCCAAAACTTCCCCAATATCCAACTGTCTCCTTTTTCTTACAGGTTCTCAAGCTCCCAAACAAAATCCTGCCCAAACTACCCCTGTGTCAGATTCAAGAGTAAAGAAATTAAACCACCAATTGCCCCAAAATGTTCATTATCTTTGCCCCTTTGAGGAGAAGGAGGGAAGATTTTATACCCCGGTCCAAATACAGGGGCAATGTACATTTTTGACACTAGTGGACACTGGATCCCAAGCCACCCTTCTGTCAAAAAGGGCCTTTGATCAGCTGAATTCAGGAAGAGGGGAGAGATACCAGATCCCTCTCACCCATCTTCCAGGACAACTTCAGAACTTCGATGGGAATGAAATTCCTGTTGAGGGGACTGTGGTTTTAGACATTAAAATTGGGCAACACAAGGTGAAACACCCGGTCATAGTTATGACTCGAGAGGGCACACCATGGTTACTAGGGAATGACATCCTGAGTAGATTGTCTCCCCTCATAGATTGTGTAAACAAGGTCCTCTGGACCCAGACTAACCAACCAATAAAATTAAAACATAGTGTCAACCATGTTAGTTTAAATGGCACATGCCACATGGCTGAACAAAAACCTGACCAAATTGAATTCCATTTTCAAAACAACCAAACCCCTGATGTAATTGCAGTAGGACAACAAACTAGTGATGGGAAGTCCTCTCTATTTCTGAAAATCAACCTTCCTTCCGGTCACAAGTGGCATTTCACACTGGAAAGAAATACTCTGAAATTCTATACCAATTCACAGTCAGAAAATACCACTTCTGTAGTCCAAAATGATGAGAAACCAACTCAAATCTTGGCTGACCTTCAGAAAACTGGAGAACAGTTGTTCATCCCCATTCAGTTAAATGGGGGGAAGGACTCTGTTCTCGCCCGAGTGTGCGTGAACAAAGGTAAGAGCTTCATCAGCGAGACCACGTTCCGAAAACTCCCAAAAGATCCAGCCATTCCCACATTTAAATTGATAGACAAATTGGAAATGAACCTGGAAACATCCAATTCCAAAATGATCTTGCCTAGCAGGTGTATGCTCAAAATTTCCATAGGCAACAAAAGCATAGTCCATAATTGTTGGGTTGTGCGAGATGTACCTGCTGCATTTTATTTAGGCAGTGACATTCTCAATCTCTTTGCCATTAGTTTGGACCTAATAAACTTCAAAGCCTGGTCCCGATTAGTGGGTAATCCCATGGACTTTGATGACCCAGAGAAGGCATTTCGGTCAGCTCAATTGCTGCCATATGCAATTGAAATTCAGATTGGAGAGGAAGTCACCACACCAGACGGACCCAACAATTCACACTTAAAGTAAAAATTAAAAGAGGACAGAAACTGAAAAATACTGACGCATATGTTCACCTCAATGCCCATTTCCAACAGCAAGGGTTGGGGTTAAACCCAACACCACTAGTCAATACAGAACACGACACCATTCGAATAGTGGTGGATAAGAGCGACCTTAGGAGTATCACTCTAGGCGCAGGCCCCATTATTGGAATGGCGGTTGATGACCGACATTTTTCCATAAATGTAGGTAATGAACTGGTAGGACCAATTCCCAATGACTGTTTTGACAGCGAAAGCGACAATGACACAACACCAGACAGGATCTTCACCCGGCATAGGGGGAATTTCCTGGTGTACACTTCCTGCCCTTATGGTACGGAAGAGGTGACCTGTGACTTCTGGAGGGATGAGGTGATCTTTCAAGTCCATGAGGACTGCCTTCCCCATCTGAAACCATCAGTCCAAGTCAGTACTTTAACCAGGGACTGCTCCACCCAGCTGGAGTAGGCCGCTGAGATAGCCAAATGATGCCTGTGAGACTCTGGTGCAGAAGCGAAAATTGAAACAAGTTTTCTTAGATTTTCAAGATCTCTTTGAGGTGGACTCATATGACTGTGGTCGCACCGACATCCACACAACAACAATTCCCACGGACTCTGGCATGACTCCAGTGTTTGTGAAGCAATATCGCTTGCCTCTCGCATCCATGGAGACCCTTACAGAAATAATTAAGTACCTTGAGTCCCGTGGGATAATTCGTCCAGTCCACAGCATCTTCAATAATCCGGTGCTGGGGATTTTGAAACCAAACGGCCAGTGGAAACTCTGTGCTGACCTAAGGGAGCTAAACAAATGGGTCCACACTTCCTGATGGCCTCTTCCCTACATTGACCAAAGGCTGGCCAAGATCCAGGGGTCAGAGGTATACACTGCCATTTACCTGATCAATGGATACTGGACTGTACCTGTCATTAGGGAGGACCAATACAAGCTGGCCTTTACCTTCGGAGGGGCAGCAGTACACTGGACCCGGACTCCCTTCGGATACATCAACTCTGGCAATTAATGTAATATCTTTTTGCATAAGGCCATGTCCGACTTGGGTGAAAGGGGTATCCAGACCACTGATCCATCTGTTGAAGGGGGGGAGCAAGTGGGAGCGTGGTCCAGGACAAGCCGAGGCAGTTAGACAACTCAAAACAAGCCTCTCACAAGCACCTTGCCTGGTTTACCCTGTCAAAAACAAGGAGTTCTTCTTGGAGACATGGTTCTCAAATACATGCTTGACTGCAGTATTATACCAAAAGCATGACAAGGTCAATAAAGTAATCTCCTATGCGAGTAAGATTTATATTCTGTGGAGGAAAAATTCAATGACTGTGAGAAGGCACTCCTGTCAAAGGTGTCGGCCTTAAAGAATTACCGCCCGTTTATCCAGGGGGAACACATCATAGTGGAGACTCCACACCAGCCTCTGCAATATCTTCAAAGTGACAGAATCCAGCCACGAATGTGAGTAGTTCCCAAATTGCTTCCTGGATTCTGTCAATGCAAGATTTTCCTGTGGGTAAATTATCACTGAATGTAGGAGGGGAATATTGACAATTGTTAGGGAATGCAAGTGTCGTTCCTCCTGCTGAGATCCCCCAAAGATGAGTGGGTTCAGTAGTGGGAAAATGTGCATAACCGTGTTATGTTCTGTTTTCTAGTATTGGCACTAAATCCCAAGAATCACCAAGGAGGATCACTCGGGGACCGGGAGGAAAAACCCAAGGAATACGGAGTATCGTCCCATACCAACCCAAACCAGCGAGGAGAGCATGTCACCTCAATCGCTGACGGGAGAAGCATCTGAATGTCTCCACATGGACAGAAAAGAACATCCCACTCACTTGACTCCCCCTCGACTGGAAGTCAAAACGAAGTCGGGAGGGGGAATTTGTGGGATGTATTAACCCACTCTGTTATACTATGCGGTTTCACTCTGCTATCTATGGGGCGTGAAACGGAAAAATGGCGGCAAAACCCTTGTGCGGCAAAACCTACAAAACCACGTTTTTCAACACACAAAAAGATAGCTGCACAACCTGCCACACATGGTGCATGTGTGGGGAAACAAAGCACACGCAGCAGAAAAAGTATGAGTGGGCTCCATGACAAGTAAACAGAGTGCAGAGGGAGAAGCAGCGCTTTGCAAGTGAAACTCCAAAATTTGCCTGTAAATGACATTTACTTTGCTGCTGAAACTTCAAAATGCCTGTACATAACACTTTCCAACACTCAAAATCTTGCTTGGCACTAAAATTCATTTAATCTAATGAAGCACTGTCAATTTACAAGGTCCTGAAATGTTAACAGCAAAACACCTTCTCAGCAAAACTGGATTGCCAGTGAATGTCAAAAAAATATTGTGCAGCCACACTGGGCTACCTGTGAGTGACAGCCCCTGTCAAATGGGCTCTCCTGATTAAACTTTAAGGTTGTCTTAACTAAAGGTCTGCCGGATTAGCAAATATAAAAGGACTGTTGCTGAAAGGAAGGCAGATTTCAGTTGTTTTGATCCCACAGATAAATCGAGAATGTAAATTATATATGTTATCTGATGCAACAAGTTTGTTTTATGCTGGATTTCAGGTCATGAAATTAAGAATTAACCTAGGCTGCCTGGGCCTGCAAGGAGTTGACAAACAGGTTTCCACAAAAGGGAAAGGAATTGCTCTCAGCAGATGCTCACTGACACATGATAATTGTGGGGTATGCCAGACTGCTGCCAGGGACTGAACAATGGCAGATTCTCCAGGCCAGGAAATGGATGTGTGAAGAGGTCATATACTAGGCTTGCAGAAGGAAATCCCAAAGGTGGGGGCTGCTCCTTACCTCCAGAGACAAACAAAAGGCTGATCATTTGCTGCTAAAGAATATGTAATGAACATTTTTTAGAGATGTATAACTCGCTATCAGAAGTGGTAAAAAATATAAAACGGGCAGATTTGTTAATCTAGTTTTTGGTCCTAAAGTTGAAAACTTGGTCAAACTGTGTAGCATATTCTGAACTGTGGTTTTATGGGAACTGTAATTATGCTAGAATTATTAAACTTTGCACACACATTACTATGGTAAATGCACATATTTGTGGAAATTTGGAGACATTTTGCAAAATGTTTTCATGGCGAAATGGACAAAATGCTGCAGAATGGCGAAACAAGGTCTCAAAGCTGTGGGATTTTGATAAACAGATACTCCATAAAATATGTAATCCTTGTATGTGATTTTTGTTGAGGTTACAAATGCATAAATATGTATTTAGGAAAAAATTTGATTTTGATACTAGTGGCTATGGGAGGTTTCTAAGTATTTTAAAAATCAAATCATAAACCTGACATCATCTGTCTTTGATCCAATCCCATTTCACAGGGGAAAGTTTAGTTAAGCCGGCACATAGACCCATTTGGTGATGTCATTTGATAGGATAAATAGGGACATTTGACAACACATAGGACACTCTCTCTTCTGATTCCAGCGAAGCATTTTGATCCAGCATTCAACATCCAGCTCTCAACATCATTCTATATCCAGATGCCAACCACCAGGCCGAGCAGTAGCTGAACCATTTTCAGCTAGGCCTCAATCCACAACTAATCCTCACAACCCAGTGAAGTGCTGTGGTGGGGGGAAGCATCCTGAAACTATCTGGCTTGCTACCATAAATGCTTGCCTGCTGAACTCACCATCCCGCTGATCTGAAAGATCCAGAGGGAAGAAGGGCAGATCCTGTGCAGTCCGGCGACCAGCCTAGCTGATGTGGTGTCCTTCCCTGATAGACACGATCCAATTGACCAGAACTATGACGGTCCAAAAATCTTAAATCTCATTGGATTGTGAGTATTAACAGGATGGTAGAGAACTATTGTATACCTTGCTTTATCATATTCCACCCTAATCACTGAACTATCCTTACTTTCATAACCAGTAACAGTGTCAAAATCGTTAGTGCTATCCTATCCTGTCTATTTGCTAAAGCGCCATTTTCATAGTCATTTTTAATTGTGTAACACTTATCCATAAATTCGACTTTGAGTGTTTGGACTGGTTCTTCCAGGGAAGGAGCTGGGGATCTGTTACTGAAGTCATGAATCAGTCTCAGAGCTTACTTCGTCCCAACCTGGTTGTCTAGTTTGAATTCTCTATTCTTGAGTAAAAACATAATCCATATTTTATTGTTTTAAACTTGTCCTTGTCCAAATTTGTGTCTTTATTTTTTAAAAACACCTCTCTCTAAAACCTCTATAACTCCCTCAGTTTCACTGATACCTAACATCCTTAGCTATCTCCCCAACTACAACCCGCATCGCGGAACAGTGTATTTGTTTTTCTTCAATATCGCATAGTAAAAGTTTGCCTCATATTTCCAATTTCAGTCAAAGTACACATGTCTTTTGCCCATTTGAAAGTGCTTTTTCCATCTCATCATGATCTAAAATGTATATTGTGGTTCAAATTATAGCCCATGCATGTTAGGGCCTGATTAGTGTTGCTTTCTTTAGAATTTGGCTCCATTTTAGCATTTTGACCATTTTGCAGTATTTCACCAAGCCATTTCACCTGTCATTTCAAAGTGTCATTTGCCAAAAGATGGTTTTCTCTCTTGTGTGGAAGGGAGGATTTTTGTCTATAACTCTAGACATTGTATTTCATTCCTGAAAAGCTGCTGATTACTCACATTGGTGTAGGATTGCTCATTTGTATGTAAACAAAACTTTGCAGGGGGAACATTAACCTAAACGCTATCTGTGTGCAAAACAAGACAGTTCTTTTTCCCTGTGTTTTCTATTTTGCCTTATTATTAGTAAATTCAATTGCTTTGCTTATTTCTTAATTGTATTGTCACCCTTTGAGTGATCGCTGCCCCATATACATATCTATCTATATTAAGCCTATGTGTGATTGAATATAAAAATAAATAAATAAATATTTACCTTTGCAAACTATTCTGATTCCCGGTTCAGTGTGACCTGGGGCGTATTTTGAGAAGGGTGTGAAATGAGTTTTATATTTTTCAGAATATTGAACTCATAGACAAAAATAAATAAGGGTTTAATTTGCACACTACAGGCTAGGGGAGACTTGGGTGTGTGCCTGATTGAAATCCCTTACATTACCCAACCTCCTAAGGGATGATGACAGATACAGGCAGTATGGCTATGAATACACATAGCCTCCCCACAGATGGCCTTAGGTCACAGGGTTGACATAAGTAAAATATAAATATGATGTGGATTGAATAATGTGTGTGTGCTATCAGTCACCATATGAAATCACAGATATGGATTATTCTTGCAGATTAAACTGCCACCAGATGCATAGCATGCACACTCAGTATGGTTTTGTAGGAGACAGGTAGATTTTAAGTGCAACCTCTCTGTCTGCAGTGATTTTAGGAATTCCTATCTGGTTATGGGAAATTGCCTAGATTTCCTCAGTAATATATGTTGACATGTTTTCATTCTTGAGTATTCTCTTGGTGGAGGCTTAAGTGTGAACTTCACATGAAATCATGACCATGGAGACAAGCTGTGCCCTGAATAGTCTTAATCTCAAAATGGCTTGTGCAACACAATGCTTTTTTGTATTGCATTCAACTTCCAGATACCTGGATTCATCCTCTGGCAGCAATGCTTGCCCATCTGGCTAAGGCCTGTCCTGTCCTGTGCGTGTAATTTTCAAGTAATGCAAGTAACGCATATTTTGCTAGGAGCATGGCCGAATGAACAGAGACAAGCTGCATTCCTAGGGTGGTATCTTTGCACACAAAGTGTACAGTTTGTGCCAATTGCAGTGCTTTGTCTATTTGAAATCTTGAGTCCAAGACTGCATTTTACCTTCAAGATTGACATGGTATGAGCACATTTTTGCAGGCATATCAGATAGGCTACCCCACAGAAGAAATGGTGCCCCAACCTTCTGTGTATATATTGATCTTCCCAATTAATGCCACCACGTTTTGATTGGCCTTCTAAAAGCTCATTTAGGTATTGACACGTTGTGGATGTTTTGGGACTGATGTCTTTGGAAAACCTCAAGAAGGTCAAGTAAGTTTTACGAAGATGTCGTCACAGCATCCTCCCATCCACACAGAAACTCTATTTCCAGGCACTCGTTGTTCTCCCTTCCCACTTATATTCCTACTGAAGGGTGACCTTTCATTGACTTTGGAGCAGGAGATTGGGAATTCCCGATCCTGGCAGAATGGCTTTGTAGCTTTGCTGCTGGGGAAGCCATCGCTTTGGCTTTACTGGAGATGAGAGGCATGCTTGTGTTGTCTAGAGGCGATGTATATTTTGTTCTATGTATTCCTCCATTCAGATCGACAATTTACACTCATTGACGTGGTGTCACTGCACACAGTTTTCAGTCACGGTGTGCCAATTGCAGACTTTTGTACGTTTGCATATCTTTAAGTAAGGCTTGCAAATATACTGATAGATATTGGAATAGGCATATCCCCTTTTTGGTTTTGGTACTTTTTGGTGGAATAAGCCACCAAACTTCACCAAATCATTGCTCCAAGAAGAATGGGGGAGGGGGTTTAAGAAGCAGGATTGACGGTTGGGATGACAACTGGAAATGCTTTGCCATATAATGGCCAATGAACTAAGTGTTCATTTATGTTGTACTACGTGGATGTAATCCAATAGGGGCTTGTTTAACATGTTTTCTCCCAATCAGGAGTACTGTCACATGTCACGTGTCTGTGTGACTTTCAATGTGGAGTGATCTGTAATCCAGATGGAGACTGAGGCAGGCCTCCCTTCTCGGACTCTGTGAGGGCAGCCATCTTGTTTTTCCTGCAGTCAACAACAATGATTTTTCTCCTCTTTTCCTGTTTGCCTGCAACGGCAGTGATGTTTCTTAGAGCATCCATACAAAGTCTGATGTCCCGCGTAGCATTCTGACTCATGAATTATGGATGCCTACACCTCTTACAAGATGAAAACCAAAGATCAAAAACATTGCTGCCTGTGCAAGAGACGATGTACACTTTAAGCACCTTTTACATGAGGATGCCCAGGTAGGTGTGTGTTTTCTGTCGCTATTTATTGCAGTGTGTACTTTTCGGTGCGGGCAAAGTCCGATGTGTGGTAATTGTCAGAGGCATGGAATGAGTCTGGTGGAATGTTTTCACAGGATGGAGCTGCGGGTTGATGATCCCAGGTTATGACTTTCTTTCCACCCTGCAGTTGGATGCGTGGTCTGTCCCTCAGTAATGACAGGCTTCATAGCACCTGCCGTCTGTTCGGAGGGTCAGACCGATCTCTCAGTGCTCAATCCTCCTGTAACTCGAAGTCCATTTATTGCTGGTTTACTCTATACCAGTGGCGTCACTAGGGGGGTGGTTGCGATGCTGGGGCCCAGGCGCCTCTTCTGAAATCCTGGCCCCCCCTACCTCAGTTGGGCTACTTTATCTACACTGTCTGCAGTGCTGTGTCCGCCAGCACAGCACACACACAGGGCCACAATCAATGCTGCCACACAACAATGAAGAGCTTTTAAGTCAACCAGCAGCCAAGAACAGCCCCTCCAATCAAAATGTAGGGCACAAAACCGCTAATGATGGGTCATTAGTGACTTATTGGTCTAGTGCCTACATTCTAATGGGAGCAGAGGTGCACAAAAGGGGTGTGGTAGTTGGTGCGCACACAGGATTCACTGCAGGAGTGCTTCTGATGTCACACATTGCCCTTTTATAGGCAGCCCCCTTACTTTTGTATGTGGCCCCCATACTTTTGTCTGTGAACCCCTCTGTGCCCATCCTAACTTTGATTCCTTGTGACACCACTATTCTATACTGAGGTATGACACTGAAAGTAGTGAATACCATAGTCGATTTCCAGATTTCTAATTCACTGTGAAGCGTAAGTGCTCCAGTAACAGTTTGGGACTTAACAAGGTGTTTGCAGTTTGAATTGACGGGCACACAGGATTGACACGGCTGCCGTTCAGAAGCGAGGTCACATAGACACCCCACTAATTAATTTGGTAATGAATACAGGGCTCTTTTAATGACTCGCAGCCAGGCTCGGGCTGGCCAATAGGGCAATAGGCCCATGGCCGAACCAAAAACACAAAATGCCCATGTGGGGCAGTTTTTTTGGTCAAGTGGCCCACTTTTTGGACCAATCTGGGCCAGTTGGATGAGTTACTTCCCCATGTGCCTAGTATGTTGGACCAGTGCACATGCACAATTTGCATCACATTTGATCAAAAAACTCCCCCTTGGGTACTATTCAAACAGTGTCACAAAAGGAATGATTAGCCATTTGTCACTGTAGTACACTTTTTTTATTGGTGTCCGAGGCAATTTTATCAGCCAGTAAGACCCCGCCCGCAGGAGCATGGACGGAGCGTACAGAGTGTAATTGTTTCAAAGCAGTCTACTAGGGGTTAATGGCTTAGTTGAAGCTGTGAATGCACTTCTGATGTAATGAAAAGGTGCTTCTGGTGTTATAAAACATTTCTTAAGCAGGTCTGCCTTCAGCCACTTGAATTAGAAGTGAGTGTGTCCTTCACTGAAGTACTGTATTGCACCCCTTATCAACTCCTACTTTCAAACTTTGCACTCTCCTCTTTTCACCCTGGTGCATATAAATGCATAATGCAAAGAACAACAGTAAACGCCAACACTATTGGCATTGTCAATGCTTGTGTAATGCTACAGTCACCTTTCTATCAGGCACTTCACATGGGGCCATATTGTCTGCTGCCAGCAAGGGCTTTCTTAACAAAATAGGAATTCTAGAATCAACGTTTATTACTGATTCAATTCTGATTGGCTGGACTTGACTGGGTGACTCTTAGAGATGAATAGAGCGTTAAGCCCCTGTTCCAAGGGCTGGAACAGGGAGGTAATGGCCCAGCAGCCCACGTTAATGATCCTCACTTTTCTCGGGCTGTTGATGAGAGCCCCGGGCCATTGCCCCTCATTACAGCCCTTGGAATGGTGGCTTAACGCCATTAACACTCTAGGTTACTAAAGCGGTAACCAGGGTGGTGAAAAAAAGTATTTTCAGTCATTGAACGGGGAGCCTCGCGCATCCCATTGAATGACTGAAAATACTGTGCTAAGATGGCCGTGATGGAAAGGGAAGGTGTGGCTCCATGCAGAGGCCCTCTTCCCTTTCCCTTGCGGCGAGAGCAGCTAGGAAGCTGCGGTTTGTGAGGGGGTTGAAAATTTTAAAAAGATTGTGGCTGAAGAAACTCATTGAATTTATTTTATATATTTGGTGGAGCCCACCTACAAGCCCCCTTTACCTATAATATAGTCCCTATTCCCCACACACCGCCTACCACTTACATCCCCTTACGAACCCAACACCCATATTTTTCGATGAGATTTTGAGCCGAAAATGTTCGGCAAAAAACGCAGTGAAAAAAAGCCTGGCAATGTAATAACACCTTACCCCTGGAAAAAACCTGCAGGCAAGGGTCTCATCCTCATACCTCCTGGAGACTGCAAAGCAGGTGGTGTCACTTATCCAATCAACTGCCTTTGCTCATCACAACCCTCAAGTATTGCAGTATTTCTACCCCAATACAATCATGTTCTTAAATAAGGCAGATGATAGAATTGTGTAAGTCAAGTGTGTATGTGTGGCTATTTACCACTACAGATGAACACCGATTATGACCGATATTTGATGTTGGTCCACAGCAATTTTTACCTCAATGGAGAGGCCAGTTCATTTACTTAGCCTTAGGTTGGTTTGTGGCAAAGGACATAACATTATCTAACTATATAGACGATATGTCATGCTGAAATCATTGTATAACTAATGTTGTGACTGTGTTATCATTTTACTAGGCAATGTATATCATGTTTACTTAAATCCAGCTACTATTCTCGATTTAATGATGCTCAGTGACATAAAACAAAATGTGGAGGCCATGCTGAGTCTACACCCCCCTTCCAAGATCAGCTTCAAAGCACAGGCCACGCCCCATCTGGGCCTGCCTAGACCACCATGCATGCGCAATACGTCGGATGATCATGATGTTGCAGGGGTATACTGTGCACTACACTAAGTGAAAGGTATAAATATGAGTTTTAATTAAACCTTAAATCTTTCTTTTAGCGTAGAAACAAGGGGGCTGTGCCTGGCTCTGGGCACACAAATGTACTAGCAGACTCTGTGCAAAACCAGTAATATTATGCATAGTAATTGTACCATAAGAAAATATTTTCATGCTGGCTCTGCCTGTATATGCCGGTATTACAGTGTAGGAACGTTCTCTTGTTGGCATCGCCCTTAAAGCCAGTAAAAAATCTCCTTCCACAGCAAGAATACATGTTATTGCTGGCTGTACAACTTCTTGCTCAACCCTCGCACCACCATGTAAGCATTCTCTTTATTTTGACTTTGCCCTCAATGTCAGTAAACATGCAATGCTACATTAAGAACACTTTTCGTTGTTTGGGTGCACAAATGCCTCCACCCACCATGTGAGGATACACATCATATTGGCCTTGCCCCTCAAGTGAGATAAAAAATGCCAATCCACACAAAGGGCCTGATTCACAGAAGGCAAACATTGTGCCATCCCTTTGGAAAACGCTCTCTGAATCGGGCCCAACATTACCAGTCAGCCTTTCTCCTTCTGCTTAAACCCCTCAACCTAACACCATCCCCCAGGTAATAACAATCATTAAGTTTGTGTTTTCTCTAACGAAAAACGTCTATGTTCCAATGCCCTTTGCCAAAGTCACAACCTTGCAAATATGTCCCACACATATGTCAGAGTGACCAAGAGTAGTGAGAGAGCCAAAACCAACCAAAGGGGATTTAGGTGACCAAGTGTAGCGAGAGAGCCAAAACCAACCAAAGGGGATTCAGGGTAACACTTATCATTACTTTATCATTGATGCCCAGAAAGACATGCCATGCCATGGCTCAGTAAGAAAAAGCTAGACTGGCTGCACCAGAATAGCAGTCTAGCCAAGTAATAACACTTATCATGCTTGCTTTATCAGCAATGCCCAATAAAGAAATGTCAAGCAACATTAAGACATGGATAGACTGGCTGTACCAAATGCCAGTTTAGCCACTTAATGACACTTATGATGTGTACTTGATTATAAATGCCCAGTAAAAAATGAATGTCAAGCCACGGAATGAAATGACTGGACATGCTGCATCAAAATGCCAGGATAGCCACGAATAACACATAGGCCCTCATTACGACCCTGGCGGAAATCAACCGACCGGACCGCCATAGCGTAAATAGCGTTTCCGCCATTGCACGACGGAGCAAAGTGCGGCTCATTCCGACCCATCGGGCACGAGCACCACGCCATGGCGGAAGTGCAAAGTCCACGATGGCGGAAATGACCCCAAAACGGCCCACACCGCCGCCGTACGGCGCCCTAGGTGCAATACCGCCACCCATTTTAGCGGACACCGCAGTGAGCGCCAACCGGAAAGTACGGTGACCGGAAATATACGGAAACGGAAGTAAAAGCATGGTCCCGGAACGGGAAACATCACGCCGTACACCTATAAAACCACAAATTCCACACAACCATTAAAAATACTACCCTGAGACACATCCCAACCCGTCATCCACCCTAGTGAAACCAAGAAAAATGGGAAAAGTAGCGAAGAAAGCGTGCGACCGCAAGCGGCAGGTCCACTTCTCCCATGAGGAACTCACCGTGCTCACAGAGACCCTCCAGGAGAATGCTGCCGCCGTCTTCTCCACGCAAATGACCAGGACGGCACTTGCGAACAAGAAGGCCATATGGGCCCTGGTGGCACAGCGGGTAAGTGCGGTGGGGACAGCACCCCGCAACCCACAGCAATGCAGAAAGCGATGGGACGACCTGCGGATACGCGTCCGTAGCATACTTTCTGCCAACCGCAACATTGCCACAGCTACCGGGGGAGGATCGGAATCACCCATCAAGTTGACCCCCTGGGAAGAAATCTGTGCCTCCACCATTGGAATGGAGAGCATAGAGGGAGTCGGAGGGATGGAGAAAGGAGTGCAGACATCCGAAGAATCAGGTAGGTGTCCCAAATAAAACAATGCCAAAACCACAATGTCCAATCATGTGAAGTACCACGTGTCCACATAGTGCAACAGTAACACATGTCCAGGAGAACGTCCACATACATAGGCCTGATAGCACACTTTAAAACTCACATCAAATACATAAATAATTAAAAATCCTAAAAACACCCTCTACACGTGCAGCAGGCAAACCCTAACTGCAGGCTGCAAAACAACTGCACCCTCACTCCACACACAAATGAAACCACCTCCAAGGCCCCGACCCAAATCACCCTCAGGTACCACCCCAATGCATGTGATACACTGCCATTCCAATTCCCACAGACCCATTAATAACGCTCGCCCTCCTTTACTCCACCACAGGGTCCGATCCAAACGACGAGCTCCAGGACACCCCTACCAGCACACCTGCAAAGAGGGCCAAGACCAACGGCCAAAGACCCTCCACCTCAGCTGCACGCATCAAGACACGGAAGCAGCACAAATCAAGTGGCAGCACAGAGGAGGGAACTCCAACAGGCACCCCAGCAGCCAGCATGCCCACAACAGCACCACCACAGGTCCCCCCAATGGATGCCACAGAAGGCACTGCTTCTGGTGGCAGCAGCACCATAGGTGATACTGCATTAATGGCAGCATGCTCCGACACAGAAAACGGGGATGTCGAAGTTAGATCCATCCATGACCTGTCTCAATCCCCCTGTCTGTTCCATCCCGTACACCATGAGGATACCACGCAGGGGCACCCACAAGACGACGACTGGCCATCCCCCACAAGCCCTGTGGCAAGGCAACATGAGGTGATCAGCCACTCTGTGACACCACCGCAAATGGCCATGGCCCAGCAGAGGCAACAGTCCCTCGACCAGGTAATCGTGCAACAGCAGCAACTGGCCACGCTCCTCAAGGACCATGCCGATGAATGTGGGGGCACTAAGGCAGACATAGAAACATCAACTGAGACACTTAGGGCAGAAATGGAGAGAAGTACAGAGACACTAAGGGCACAAATGGAGAGTAGCACCGAGAGCCTGAGAGTACAAATGGAGAGTAGCACCGAGAGCCTGAGAGTACAAATGGAGAGAAGCACCGAGAGCCTGAGGGGGGAACTGCATGCGACGTCCAAAGACGTATGTGCCGAACTTGCCGCAGTGCGCCGTGTGCTCACTGAGCTCTCACAAACCCTTAGGGACATGCATGGACGTGAGCAGGCAGAGACATCATCCGTTGCAAGTTCCGTCCAGGGCAGCCCCCAACGTAGATCTGGGAGGAACCTGCGCTCCACAGGCAGGGGTGCCCCTGATACCCGGAGAGGGGGCTTGCAATAGCGACTGCCCACTGACAATGAGCATCTTTGGACACAGGTGTTCGGGGGGGTGGTAGGAAGGCGGAGGCGGTGTGTTGGGCTCACTTGGGTGGCGGGTCGATAGGGTGTTTAACATGATATCACATATGCCATAAACAATGCACGATCATCCAATGAGATGTGTGGACATTGATCTTTGTGTACGAGGCCATTATAGGCGTACAGTCCATATTGTGCATGTTCCAGACACACACAGTGCCACGAGTCCCGTGTCCATGTATCAGCCACCAGGCGTGAGTGCTAGAAGCATGCATCTATGAGATGCTGACGAATGTCACGGCCCTCCTGTGCCTCGCGGACTCCTTGAGGTGCTGCCACATCCCCACCCTCATCATGACCATCTTCAGGTGCTTGCAGTTCTGCGTCAGGGGGCATGGGCACATTTCTACGTACGCACATGTTGTGGAGCATGACACATGCCATGACCATCTTTGCAACCTTCACATGGCGGTACAGGAGTGCCCCGCCAGACCTGCTGAGGCAGCGGAAACGAGTCTTCAGTAGGCCGAATGCCTGTTCTATGACTACACGGGTACGTGAGTGGGCATGGTTGTAGTCCTCCTCATGCTGGTCCCGTGGGTTCCGGACTGGTGTGAGGAGCCATCTCTTCAGTGGATACCCGGCATCACCTGTATGTGGACAATAAAGGAATTTTGAGGAATGCCATTGCTACGTACGCACCCACCCCCCCCTTCCTGCCAGGTCATTGCCGCATCACATACCCCACATCATCATGCATGAAATGAGACTCACCGAGTAGCCAGGATCTGTTCCCTGCATGTCGCTCCATGTAGCGTGGTATTGTAGAGTTCCTCAAGACCATAGAATCATGGGTTGATCCAGGGAATCGGGCACAACAATGTGTAATGATCCTGTTGGAGTCACACACCATTTGTACATTCAGAGAATGAAATTGTTTTCGGTTGCGGTACTGGGCCTCCATGGCATGTGGGACGACCAATTCCACATGGGTGCAGTCGATGGCACCAATGCAACCCGGTATGCCGGCAAGTGCATGGAATCCCACTTTTGTGTTGGTAATTTCCTGCTCCGAGCGTGGTAGGGAGATGTAGTCGTCTGCGTGCTGCAGGAGGGCATCGAGCACTTGCAATAGTGTCCGTGAGAACAGTGGCTGTGATATGCCATGCAACTGTCCGACTGTGTGCTGGTAGGTGCCTGTGGCCAGGAAGTGGAGTACAGACACCACCTTCAGTAGGGGTGGGATGGCGGTTGGGCTATCTATCATGCTGACAAGGTCAGCCTGTGTCATGTCCACAATGGCGGTTATGGTGTCCCGGTCCAAACGGTAGAGGGTGTGGATCTGCTCATCAGTGAGGTTGAACGGATGTGCTCGGAGGCGTGGGATTGCGGGCTGCCTGCGTGGTGGTAGTGGCTGTGCTGGCGGCCCTTGCTGGCCCTGCCTTGCCCTCCTCCTCCTCCTGCGTCTCCTCCGTGCGGCCGGTTGTAGTTGATGTTCGTCTTCTTCTTGAAGTTGGAGTACTTGCAGTGCTATCAGGTCCCCCAGGGCCAACATAGCTAGTCCTGCCGGTAGCATTTCGGAGTGGGTCTGGTTGTGGGAGGAGACTGGGTGTGCAATTTATGTGTTTTCAGGCTGTATGGCCTCCATCTGTGGTGATTCATTCCACCTGTGCAAGCTGCTCTCCCCTTTGGGCGAGCACGTCCTGCACACAACGCTGCAATTCGACGAATGGCATCTTGCTATTACAATCATGTATTTGTACCCGATGGCAGTGTAACATTGGTTGATATGTTCATTCGGCTATGGTCCCATTGTTTCACATACTATCTTTGCAGTCGCGAACAGACTTGTGAAGGGTCAGTGGAACGTAGTACTCGAGTAACGGTGGACCCTCATGCAACACTGTACCGAGGTTCACCGACGGGCGGGGCGTCCCATTTGTGAGTGAAGGCAGTTGCCATTTTCACACACAGCCGCACTAGATGGATTAATTTGTGATTTCAAGCGGCCACAGATGCCTTTTCGACGTGATGTTGCAAATGAGGAATTCGAAGGGCGGCGCTTTCGGTTTTCAGCTAGCGGCGAGGAGATGCCCACAGGTCTGACTGCAAATATAACGTTCTATTGTTCAATGTCCTTGGGACAGGGGCCATGGCGAGGATGCAATGATTGATATGAATAGTTTGGGATGCGCAATAGCGAAGTGGGCGATAAGGCCGGACGTTCCCAAATACATGTTACTTCACAACACTGGAATTACGGGCTGGGGCACAGTGGATTTTGCAGGCTGCATAACGCACAGACTCAATGGAAATTTCACATGTTATGTGAGTATGGAAACAGGCGTTTTCATTACGGGATGAGGGAATGATGTATGGATGCATGGACAGATGATTTGATACAGAGTTTGCCATGTACAGGGCTTCTTGGAATCTATCCGCCTCCCCTGCGCTATGTGGTGCAGGGCTGCCATAGTGGGACCATCGTCTATCTGGCCTTGTTGAGCCCTCCCTGTCTCGACGCGCCTTCAGACACTTGTGTCTATGCACGTTACCAATCCCATCTGATGGATTCTGTTTTAACAGACGCATGCACAGGTACACTCGTTTGTGATAGTGTTTTAACCTCGATATAGATAGTTATGATTCGCAAGTGGTTTTTGGGTGGTGATGATCCTTTGGAGTGGGCTAGCATGCATATGGCTGTAGATTTAGTATGATCATTGAAGTGAGTAATTCAAATGTAGTTCTGATGGCCATACTATTCTTTTTCATTTCATTTGGGTGACAGGTATCTCCTCCCCTTTTGCCACTGCCATCTGTATGCCACTCCTGCAGATGGATTTTACTCCCGACACCTGCTGCTTCGTGTTAATCAGTGGAGCAGCATTACGATCTTATGGGACGATCGCCAATGGGCCACATGCCCTTACGCAGTACTAGTGGCTAGGAGCAACATTTTGGCCTTTCAGCTGGACTAGTGCCTCCCTATTGGGACGGCCCTGCGGTTCTAGGCGCTTCCATGTTGCCTTTTCGTACGAGAATGTAGCCCCTGTGTACCAAGAAGGAACAGGGCGTCACATAAGAAGTAGCTGGTCATTTATTGCGGATGCAGCCCACAATGGTGAAATGTATTTTGGAGTTCATGGCCTAATGGCTGTATGGGCTTGGTGAATTTGTTGTGCATTAAATTTCTATTCTGATATGAACCGTGTAGCGTTCTTCTTTGCAAGTGATGTGGCATATTCCTATTTGGGGAGCGATGTATTGTGAGGAGATCTGCATTGGGTTCCAGCTTCGGAGTATAGTTGCGTGGTACTGTGCTGGGCGCGTTTGCCTACGAAGCCCAGTGAGGTCAGGGATAAGGGCTGCCAATATGACTGTTTTGATGATGTCATGCTCAGGGGCGGGGGATTAGCTTTTGTGTGACAGATGCCGGTCAGCCAGTTGGATTGGTGGAATGATGTGATTATCGGAATATGGCTGGTCACAGGTGCCTGTGTTTGCGTGCGTTTCTTGGTGGGAGACTGAGGTCATGTCCATTTGTATAGCTTCTGTATTCGTGCCATCTGTGCCCTGCAGTTCCCATTGGCCCCTCTTGAGATTCATTTGTTCGTTGGCAGGCATGGATGACTAGTACATTTCACTGGTTGCATTGTGTGACTTCATTGCACCTACGGGGAGTTGTACAATGTGGCCAGGGAGCGGTGTACAGGCACTCAGTAGGGCCGTTTACGGTTGGTTCGCGATGCCGTACTTCTCACCATGGCGGAATGGTACTTTCCGCCGTGCTTGATGGCGTTAGGTGCATGTCCGCTAGGGTCAGAATTCGCGTACCGTTGCGCCATGGTGGTAATTACGGTTTGGCATGGCGCGCGCGCGCGTACTTGGTGCAGTTAGCGTTGGCGTTCACTACGGTGTCGCTAATGGCATCGTACTTTGCGGTGACGGGTCATGATCGCACCAAGCGCTATTCGATGGCGGTATTGCATTTCCGCCATCGTTTTTCGATTTCCGCCAGGGTCGTAATGAGGCCCATAGCATGCTTGCTTTATTATAGATGGCCATTACAAATTATGTTTTAGTGTACTTTTTTCCTCCACCCATCCCCTCTCCATCCGACCATCCCCTCTCCCACCCCATCTTACAACCAACCAACCCTCAGCCCCAAAAGTTCTCCCCTGGGGGGGTAACTCCTCCCAAAGAAAAGTGGGTCCCAAGAGATCCTAATCAAGACTGGGTAGATGTGTGGACCGAGTTAAAACCGCCCATCATTGAACCCCAGAATGACCAGCCAGAAAATCACCTTGCCCAAACCAGTTCTAGTGACTGCCTCCAAAAAGGGGGGGAGGGGGCATCCCAGAATCAGAACCAGGGGAGTCCAAAACTTCCCCAATATCCAACTGTCTCCTTTTTCTTACATGTTCTCAAGCTCCCAAACAAAATCCTGCCCAAACTACCCCTGTGTCAGATTCAAGAGTAAAGAAATTAAACCACCAATTGCCCCAAAATGTTCATTATCTTTGCCCCTTTGAGGAGAAGGAGGGAAGATTTTATACCCCGGTCCAAATACAGGGGCAATGTACATTTTTGACACTAGTGGACACTGGATCCCAAGCCACCCTTCTGTCAAAAAGGGCCTTTGATCAGCTGAATTCAGGAAGAGGGGAGAGATACCAGATCCCTCTTACCCATCTTCCAGGACAACTTCAGAACTTCGATGGGAATGAAATTCCTGTCGAGGGGACTGTGGTTTTAGACATTAAAATTGGGCGACACAAGGTGAAACACCCGGTCATAGTTATGACTCGAGAGGGCACACCATGGTTACTAGGGAATGACATCCTGAGTAGATTGTCTCCCCTCATAGATTGTGTAAACAAGGTCCTCTGGACCCAGACTAACCAACCAATAAAATTAAAACATAGTGTCAACCATGTTAGTTTAAATGGCACATGCCACATGGCTGAACAAAAACCTGACCAAATTGAATTCCATTTTCAAAACAACCAAACCCCTGATGTAATTGCAGTAGGACAACAAACTAGTGATGGGAAGTCCTCTCTATTTCTGAAAATCAACCTTCCTTCCGGTCACAAGTGGCATTTCACACTGAAGAGAAATACTCTGAAATTCTATACGAATTCACAATCAGGAAATACCACTTCTGTAGTCCAAAATGATGAGAAACCAACTCAAATCTTGGCTGACCTTCAGAAAACTGGAGAACAGTTGTTCATCCCCATTCAGTTAAATGGGGGGAAGGACTCTGTTCTCGCCCGAGTGTGCGTGAACAAAGGTAAGAGCTTCATCAGCGAGACCACGTTCCGAAAACTCCCAAAAGATCCAGCCATTCCCACATTTAAATTGATAGACAAATTGGAAATGAACCTGGAAACATCCAATTCCAAAATGATCTTGCCTAGCAGGTGTATGCTCAAAATTTCCATAGGCAACAAGAGCATAGTCCATAATTGTTGGGTTGTGCGAGATGTACCTGCTGCATTTTATTTAGGCAGTGACATTCTCAATCTCTTTTCCATTAGTTTGGACCTAATAAACTTCAAAGCCTGGTCCCGATTAGTGGGTAATCCCATGGACTTTGATGACCCAGAGAAGGCATTTCGGTCAGCTCAATTGCTGCCATATGCAATTGAAATTCAGATTGGAGAGGAAGTCACCACACCAGACGGACCCAACAATTCACACTTAAAGTAAAAATTAAAAGAGGACAGAAACTGAAAAATACTGACGCATATGTTCACCTCAATGCCCATTTCCAACAGCAAGGGTTGGGGTTAAACCCAACACCACTAGTCAATACAGAACACGACACCATTCGAATAGTGGTGGATAAGAGCGACCTTAGGAGTATCACTCTAGGCGCAGGCCCCATTATTGGAATGGCGGTTGATGACCGACATTTTTCCATAAATGTAGGTAATGAACTGGTAGGACCAATTCCCAATGACTGTTTTGACAGCGAAAGCGACAATGACACAACACCAGACAGGATCTTCACCCGGCATAGGGGGAATTTCCTGGTGTACACTTCCTGCCCTTATGGTACGGAAGAGGTGACCTGTGACTTCTGGAGGGATGAGGTGATCTTTCAAGTCCATGAGGACTGCCTTCCCCATCTGAAACCATCAGTCCAAGTCAGTACTTTAACCAGGGACTGCTCCACCCAGCTGGAGTAGGCCGCTGAGATAGCCAAATGATGCCTGTGAGACTCTGGTGCAGAAGCGAAAATTGAAACAAGTTTTCTTAGATTTTCAAGATCTCTTTGAGGTGGACTCATATGACTGTGGTCGCACCGACATCCACACAACAACAATTCCCACGGACTCTGGCATGACTCCAGTGTTTGTGAAGCAATATCGCTTGCCTCTCGCATCCATGGAGTCCCTTACAGAAATAATTAAGTACCTTGAGTCCCGTGGGATAATTCGTCCAGTCCACAGCATCTTCAATAATCCGGTGCTGGGGATTTTGAAACCAAACGGCCAGTGGAAACTCTGTGCTGACCTAAGGGAGCTAAACAAATGGGTCCACACTTCCTGATGGCCTCTTCCCTACATTGACCAAAGGCTGGCCCAGATCCAGGGGTCAGAGGTATACACTGCCATTTACCTGATCAATGGATACTGGACTGTACCTGTCATTAGGGAGGACCAATACAAGCTGGCCTTTACCTTCGGAGGGGCAGCAGTACACTGGACCCGGACTCCCTTCGGATACATCAACTCTGGCAATTAATGTAATATCTTTTTGCATAAGGCCATGTCCGACTTGGGTGAAAGGGGTATCCAGACCACTGATCCATCTGTTGAAGGGGGGGAGCAAGTGGGAGCGTGGTCCAGAACAAGCCGAGGCAGTTAGACAACTCAAAACAAGCCTCTCACAAGCACCTTGCCTGGTTTACCCTGTCAAAAACAAGGAGTTCTTCTTGGAGACATGGTTCTCAAATACATGCTTGACTGCAGTATTATACCAAAAGCATGACAAGGTCAATAAAGTAATCTCCTATGCGAGTAAGATTTTATATTCTGTGGAGGAAAAATTCAATGACTGTGAGAAGGCACTCCTGTCAAAGGTGTCGGCCTTGAAGAATTACCGCCCGTTTATCCAGGGGGAACACATCATAGTGGAGACTCCACACCAGCCTCTGCAATATCTTCAAAGTGACAGAATCCAGCCACGAATGTGAGTAGTTCCCAAATTGCTTCCTGGATTCTGTCAATGCAAGATTTTCCTGTGGGTAAATTATCACTGAATGTAGGAGGGGAATATTGACAATTGTTAGGGAATGCAAGTGTCGTTCCTCCTGCTGAGATCCCCCAAAGATGAGTGGGTTCAGTAGTGGGAAAATGTGCATAACCGTGTTATGTTCTGTTTTCTAGTATTGGCACTAAATCCCAAGAATCACCAAGGAGGATCACTCGGGGACCGGGAGGAAAAACCCAAGGAATCCGGAGTATCGTCCCATCCCAACCCAAACCAGCGAGGAGAGCATGTCACCTCAATCGCTGACGGGAGAAGCATCTGAATGTCTCCACATGGACAGAAAAGAACATCCCACTCACTTGACTCCCCCTCGACTGGAAGTCAAAACGAAGTCGGGAGGGGGAATTTGTGGGATGTATTAACCCACTCTGTTATACTATGCGGTTTCACTCTGCTATCTATGGGGCGTGAAACGGTAAAATGGCGGCAAAACCCTCGTGCGGCAAAACCTACAAAACCACGTTTTTCAACACACAAAAAGATAGCTGCACAACCTGCCACACATGGTGCATGTGTGGGGAAACAGAGCACACGCAGCAGAAAAAGTACGAGTGGGCTCCATGACAAGTAAACAGAGTGCAGAGGGAGAAGCAGCGCTTTGCAAGTGAAACTCCAAAATTTGCCTGTAAATGACATTTACTTTGCTGCTGAAACTTCAAAATGCCTGTACATAACACTTTCCAACACTCAAAATCTTGCTTGGCACTAAAATTCATTTAATCTAATGAAGCACTGTGAATTTACAAGGTCCTGAAATGTTAACAGCAAAACACCTTCTCAGCAAAACTGGATTGCCAGTGAATGTCAAAAAAATATTGTGCAGCCACACTGGGCTACCTGTGAGTGACAGCCCCTGTCAAATGGGCTCTCCTGATTAAACTTTAAGGTTGTCTTAACTAAAGGTCTGCCGGATTAGCAAATATAAAAGGACTGTTGCTGAAAGGAAGGCAGATTTCAGTTGTTTTGATCCCACAGGTAAATCGAGAATGTAAATTATATATGTTATCTGATGCAACAAGTTTGTTTTATGCTGGATTTCAGGTCATGAAATTAAGAATTAACCTAGGCTGCTTGGGCCTGCAAGGAGTTGACAAACAGGTTTCCACAAAAGGGGAAGGAATTGCTCTCAGCAGATGCTCACTGACACATGATAATTGTGGGGTATGCCAGACTGCTGCCAGGGACTGAACAATGGCAGATTCTCCAGGCCAGGAAATGGACATGTGAAGAGGTCATATACTAGGCTTGCAGAAGGAAATCCCAAAGGTGGGGGCTGCTCCTTACCTCCAGAGACAAACAAAAGGCTGATCATTTGCTGCTAAAGAATATGTAATGAACATTTTTTAGAGATGTATAACTCGCTATCAGAAGTGGTAAAAAATATAAAACGGGCAGATTTGTTAATCTAGTTTTTGGTCCTAAAGTTGAAAACTTGGTCAAACTGTGTAGCATATTCTGAACTGTGGTTTTATGGGAACTGTAATTATGCTAGAATTATTAAACTTTGCACACACATTACTATGGTAAATGCACATATTTGTGGAAATTTGGAGACATTTTGCAAAATGTTTTCATGGCGAAATGGACAAAATGCTGCAGAATGGCGAAACAAGGTCTCAAAGCTGTGGGATTTTGATAATTTGATAAACAGATACTCCATAAAATATGTAATCCTTGTATGTGATTTTTGTTGAGGTTACAAATGCATAAATATGTATTTAGGAAAAAATTTGATTTTGATACTAGTGGCTATGGGAGGTTTCTAAGTATTTTAAAAATCAAATCATAAACCTGACATCATCTGTCTTTGATCCAATCCCATTTCACAGGGGAAAGTTTAGTTAAGCCGGCACATAGACCCATTTGGTGATGTCATTTGATAGGATAAATAGGGACATTTGACAACACATAGGACACTCTCTCTTCTGATTCCAGCGAAGCATTTTGATCCAGCATTCAACATCCAGCTTTCAACATCATTCTATATCCAGATGCCAACCACCAGGCCGAGCAGTAGCTGAACCATTTTCAGCTAGGCCTCAATCCACAACGAATCCTCACAACCCAGTGAAGTGCTGTGGTGGGGGGAAGCATCCTGAAACTATCTGGCTTGCTACCATAAATGCTTGCCTGCTGAACTCACCATCCCGCTGATCTGAAAGATCCAGAGGTAAGAAGGGCAGATCCTGTGCAGTCCGGTGACCAGCCTAGCTGATGTGGTGTCCTTCCCTGATAGACACGATCCAATTGACCAGAACTTTGACGGTCCAAAAATCTTAAATCTCATTGGATTGTGAGTATTAACAGGATGGTAGAGAACTATTGTATACCTTGCTTTATCATATTCCACCCTAATCTCTGAACTATCCTTACTTTCATAACCAGTAACAGTGTCAAAATCGTTAGTGCTATCCTATCCTGTCTATTTGCTAAAGCGCCATTTTCATAGTCATTTTTAATTGTGTAACACTTATCCATAAATCCGACTTTGAGTGTTTGGACTGGTTCTTCCAGGGAAGGAGCTGGGGATCTGTTACTGAAGTCATGAATCAGTCTCAGAGCTTACTTCGTCCCAACCTGGTTGTCTAGTTTGAATTCTCTATTCTTGAGTAAAAACATAATCCATATTTTCTTGTTTTAAACTTGTCCTTGTCCAAATTTGTGTCTTTATTTTTTTAAAACACCTCTCTCTAAAACCTCTATAACTCCCTCAGTTTCACTGATACCTAACATCCTTAGCTGTCTCCCCAACTACAACCCGCATCGCGGAACAGTGTATTTGTTTTTCTTCAATATTGCATAGTAAAAGTTTGCCTCATATTTCCAATTTCAGTCAAAGTAGACATGTCTTTTGCCCATTTGAAAGTGCTTTTTCCATCTCATCATGATCTAAAATGTATATTGTGGTTCAAATTATAGCCCATGCATGTTAGGGCCTGATTAGTGTTGCTTTCTTTAGAATTTGGCTCCATTTTAGCATTTTGACCATTTTGCAGTATTTCACCAAGCCATTTCACCTGTCATTTCAAAGTGTCATTTGCCAAAAGATGGTTTTCTCTCTTGTGTGGAAGGGAGGATTTTTGTCTATAACTCTAGACATTGTATTTCATTCCTGAAAAGCTGCTGATTACTCACATTGGTGTAGGATTGCTCATTTGTATGTAAACAAAACTTTGCAGGGGGAACATTAACCTAAACGCTATCTGTGTGCAAAACAAGACAGTTCTTTTTCCCTGTGTTTTCTATTTTGCCTTCTTATAAGTAAATTCAATTGCTTTGCTTATTTCTTAATTGTATTGTCACCCTTTAAGTGATCGCTGCCCCATATACATATCTATCTATATTAAGCCTATGTGTGATTGAATATAAAAATAAATAAATAAATATTTACCTTTGCAAACTATTCTGATTCCCGGTTCAGTGTGACCTGGGGCGTATTTTGAGAAGGGTGTGAAATGAGTTTTATATTTTTCAGAATATTGAACTCATGGACAAAAATATATAAGAGTTTAATTTGCACACTACAGGCTAGGGGAGACTTGGGTGTGTGCCTGATTGAAATCCCTTACATTACCCAACCTCCTAAGGGATGATGACAGATACAGGCAGTATGGCTATGAATACACATAGCCTCCCCACAGATGGCCTGAGGTCACAGGGTTGACATAAGCAAAAATATAAATATGATGTGGATTGAATAATGTGTGTGTGCTATCAGTCACCATATGAAATCACAGATATGGATTATTCTTGCAGATTAAACTGCCACCAGATGCATAGCATGCACACTCAGTATGGTTTTGTAGGAGACAGGTAGATTTTAAGTGCAGCCTCTCTGTCTGCAGTGATTTTAGGAATTCCTATCTGGTTATGGGAAATTGCCTAGATTTCCTCAGTAATATATGTTGACATGTTTTCATTCTTGAGTATTCTCTTGGTGGAGGTTTAAGTGTGAACTTCACATGAATTCATGACCATGGAGACAAGCTGTGCCCTGAATAGTCTTAATCTCAAAATGGCTTGTGCAACACAATGCTTTTTTGTATTGCATTCAACTTCCAGATACCTGATTCATCCTCTGGCAGCAATGCTTGCCCATCTGGCTAAGGCCTGTCCTGTCCTGTGCGTGTAATTTTCAAGTAATGCAAGTAACGCATATTTTGCTAGGAGCATGGCCGAATGAACAGAGACAAGCTGCATTCCTAGGGTGGTATCTTTGCACACAAAGTGTACAGTTTGTGCCAATTGCAGTGCTTTGTCTATTTGAAATCTTGAGTCCAAGACTGCATTTTACCTTCAAGATTGACATGGTATGAGCACATTTTTGCAGGCATATCAGATAGGCTACCCCACAGAAGAAATGGTGCCCCAACCTTCTGTGTATATATTGATCTTCCCAATTAATGCCACCACGTTTTGATTGGCCTTCTAAAAGCTCATTTAGGTATTGACACGTTGTGGATGTTTTGGGACTGATGTCTTTGGAAAACCTCAAGAAGGTCAAGTAAGTTTTACGAAGATGTCGTCACAGCATCCTCCCATCCACACAGAAACTCTATTTCCAGGCACTCGTTGTTCTCCCTTCCCACTTATATTCCTACTGAAGGGTCACCTTTCATTGACTTTGGAGCAGGAGATTGGGAATTCTCGATCCTGGCAGAATGGCTTTGTAGCTTTGCTGCTGGGGAAGCCATCGCTTTGGCTTTACTGGAGATGAGAGGCATGCTTGTGTTGTCTAGAGGCGATGTATATTTTGTTCTATGTATTCCTCAATTCAGATCGACAATTTACACTCATTGACGTGGTGTCACTGCACACAGTTTTCAGTCACGGTGTGCCAATTGCAGACTTTTGTACGTTTGCATATCTTTAAGTAAGGCTTGCAAATATACTGATAGATATTGGAATAGGCATATCCCCTTTTTGGTTTTGGTACTTTTTGGTGGAATAAGCCACCAAACTTCACCAAATCATTGCTCCAAGAAGAATGGGGGAGGGGGTTTAAGAAGCAGGATTGACGGTTGGGATGACAACTGGAAATGCTTTGCCATATAATGGCCAATGAACTAAGTGTTCATTTCTGTTGTACTACGTGGATGTAATCCAATAGGGGCTTGTTTAACATGTTTTCTCCCAATCAGGAGTACTGTCACATGTCACGTGTCTGTGTGACTTTCAATGTGGAGTGATCTGTAATCCAGATGGAGACTGAGGCAGGCCTCCCTTCTCGGACTCTGTGAGGGCAGACATCTTGTTTTTCCTGCAGTCAACAACAATGATTTTTCTCCTCTTTTCCTGTTTGCCTGCAACGGCAGTGATGTTTCTTAGAGCATCCATACAAAGTCTGATGTCCCGCGTAGCATTCTGACTCATGAATTATGGATGCCTACACCTCTTACAAGATGAAAACCAAAGATCAAAAACATTGCTGCCTGTGCAAGAGACGATGTACACTTTAAGCACCTTTTCCATGAGGATGCCCAGGTAGGTGTGTGTTTTCTGTCGCTATTTATTGCAGTGTGTACTTTTCGGTGCGGGCAAAGTCCGATGTGTGGTAATTGTCAGAGGCATGGAATGAGTCTGGTGGAATGTTTTCACAGGATGGAGCTGCGGGTTGATGATCCCAGGTTATGACTTTCTTTCCACCCTGCAGTTGGATGCGTGGTCTGTCCCTCAGTAATGACAGGCTTCATAGCACTTGCTGTCTGCTCGGAGGGTCAGACCGATCTCTCAGTGCTCAATCCTCCTGTGACGCGAAGTCCATTTATTGCTGGTTTACTCTATACCAGTGGCGTCACTAGGGGGGTGGTTGCGATGCTGGGGCCCAGGCGCCTCTTCTGAAATCCTGGCCCCCCCTACCTCAGTTGGGCTACTTTATCTACACTGTCTGCGGTGCTGTGTCCGCCAGCACAGCACACACACAGGGCCACAATCAATGCTGCCACACAACAATGAAGAGCTTTTAAGTCACCCAGCCGCCAAGAACAGCCCCTCCAATCAAAATGTAGGGCACAAAACCGCTAATGATGGGTCATTATTGACTTAATGGTCTAGTGCCTACATTCTAATGGGAGCAGAGGTGCACAAAAGGGGTGTGGTAGTTGGTGCGCACACAGGATTCACTGCAGGAGTGCTTCTGATGTCACACATTGCCCTTTTATAGGCAGCCCCCTTACTTTTGTATGTGGCCCCCCTACTTTTGTCTGTGAACCCCTCTGTGCCCATCCTAACTTTGATTCCTTGTGACACCACTATTCTATACTGAGGTATGACACTGAAAGTAGTGAATACCATAGTCGATTTCCAGATTTCTAATTCACTGTGAAGCGTAAGTGCTCCAGTAACAGTTTGGGACTTAACAAGGTGTTTGCAGTTTGAATTGACGGGCACACAGGATTGACACGGCTGCCGTTCAGAAGCGAGGTCACATAGACACCCCACTAATTAATTTGGTAATGAATACAGGGATCTTTTAATGACTCGCAGCCAGGCTCGGGCTGGCCAATAGGGCAATAGGCCCATGGCCGAACCAAAAACACAAAATGCCCATGTGGGGCAGTTTTTTTGGTCAAGTGGCCCACTTTTTGGACCAATCTGGGCCAGTTGGATGAGTTACTTCCCCATGTGCCTAGTATGTTGGACCAGTGCACATGCACAATTTGCATCACATTTGATCAAAAAACTCCCCCTTGGGTACTATTCAAACAGTGTCACAAAAGGAATGATTAGCCATTTGTCACTGTAGTACACTTTTTTTATTGGTGTCCGAGGCAATTGTATCAGCCAGTAAGACCCTGCCCGCAGGAGCATGGACGGAGCGTACAGAGTGTAATTGTTTCAAAGCAGTCTACTAGGGGTTAATGGCTTAGTTGAAGCTGTGAATGCACTTCTGATGTAATGAAAAGGTGCTTCTGGTGTTATAAAACATTTCTTAAGCAGGTCGGCCTTCAGCCACTTGAATTAGAAGTGAGTGTGTCCTTCACTGAAGTACTGTATTGCACCCCTTATCAACTCCTACTTTCAAACTTTGCACTCTCCTCTTTTCACCCTGGTGCATATAAATGCATAATGCAAAGAACAACAGTAAACGCCAACACTATTGGCATTGTCAATGCTTGTTTAATGCTACAGTCACCTTTCTATCAGGCACTTCACATGGGGCCATATTGTCTGCTGCCAGCAAGGGCTTTCTTAACAAAATAGGAATTCTAGAATCAACGTTTATTACTGATTCAATTCTGATTGGCTGGACTTGACTGGGTGACTCTTAGAGATGAATAGAGCGTTAAGCCCCTGTTCCAAGGGCTGGAACAGGGAGGTAATGGCCCAGCAGCCCACGTTAATGATCCTCACTTTGCTCGGGCTGTTAATGAGAGCCCCGGGCCATTGCCCCTCATTACAGCCCTTGGAATGGTGGCTTAACGCCATTAACACTCTAGGTTACTAAAGCGGTAACCAGGGTGGTGAAAAAAAGTATTTTCAGTCATTGAACGGGGAGCCTCGCGCATCCCATTGAATGACTGAAAATACTGTGCTAAGATGGCCGTGATGGAAAGGGAAGGTGTGGCTCCATGCAGAGGCCCTCTTCCCTTTCCATTGCGGCGAGAGCAGCTAGGAAGCTGGGCAACTGCGCTACCGCAACATACAGGTAAGTGGGGTTTGTGAGGGGGTTGAAAATTTTAAAAAGATTGTGGCTGAAGAAACTCATTGAATTTATTTTATATATTTGGTGGAGCCCACCTACAAGCCCCCTTTACCTATAATATAGTCCCTATTCCCCACACACCGCCTACCACTTACATCCCCTTACGAACCCAACACCCATATTTTTCGATGAGATTTTGAGCCGAAAATGTTTGGCAAAAAACGCAGTGAAAAAAAGCCTGGCAATGTAATAACACCTTACCCCTGGAAAAAACCTGCAGGCAAGGGTCTCATCCTCATACCTCCTGGAGACTGCCAAGCAGGTGGTGTCACTTATCCAATCAACTGCCTTTGCTCATCACAACCCTCAAGTATTGCAGTATTTCTACCCCAATACAATCATGTTCTTAAATAAGGCAGATGATAGAATTGTGTAAGTCAAGTGTGTATGTGTGGCTATTTACCACTACAGATGAACACCGATTATGACCGATATTTGATGTTGGTCCACAGCAATTTTTACCTCAATGGAGAGGCCAGTTCATTTACTTAGCCTTAGGTTGGTTTGTGGCAAAGGACATAACATTATCTAACTATATAGACGATATGTCATGCTGAAATCATTGTATAACTAATGTTGTGACTGTGTTATCATTTTACTAGGCAATGTATATCATGTTTACTTAAATCCAGCTACTATTCTCGATTTAATGATGCTCAGTGACATAAAACAAAATGTGGAGGCCATGCTGAGTCTACACCCCCCTTCCAAGATCAGCTTCAAAGCACAGGCCACGCCCCATCTGGGCCTGCCTAGACCACCATGCATGCGCAATACGTCGGATGATCATGATGTTGCAGGGGTATACTGTGCACTACACTAAGTGAAAGGTATAAATATGAGTTTTAATTAAACCTTAAATCTTTCTTTTAGCGTAGAAACAAGGGGGCTGTGCCTGGCTCTGGGCACACAAATGTACTAGCAAACTCTGTGCAAAACCAGTAATATTATGCATAGTAATTGTACCATAAGAAAATATTTTCATGCTGGCTCTGCCTGTATATGCCGGTATTACAGTGTAGTAACGTTCTCTTGTTGGCATCGCCCTTAAAGCCAGTAAAAAATCTCCTTCCACAGCAAGAATACATGTTATTGCTGGCTGTACAACTTCTTGCTCAACCCTCGCACCACCATGTAAGCATTCTCTTTATTTTGACTTTGCCCTCAATGTCAGTAAACATGCAATGCTACATTAAGAACACTTTTCGTTGTTTGGGTGCACAAATGCCTCCACCCACCATGTGAGGATACACATCATATTGGCCTTGCCCCTCAAGTGAGATAAAAAATGCCAATCCACACAAAGGCCTGATTCACAGAAGGCAAACAATGTGCCATCCCTTTGGAAAACGCTCTCTGAATCGGGCCCAACATTACCAGTCAGCCTTTCTCCTTCTGCTTAAACCCCTCAACCTAACACCATCCCCCAGGTAATAACAATCATTAAGTTTGTGTTTTCTCTAACGAAAAACGTCTATGTTCCAATGCCCCTTGCCAAAGTCACAACCTTGCAAATATGTCCCACAAATATGTCAGAGTGACCAAGAGTAGTGAGAGAGCCAAAACCAACCAAAGGGGATTTAGGTGACCAAGTGTAGCGAGAGAGCCAAAACCAATCAAAGGGGATTCAGGGTAACACTTATCATTACTTTATCATTGATGCCCAGAAAGATATGCCATGCCATGGCTCAGTAAGAAAAAGCTAGACTGGCTGCACCAGAATAGCAGTCTAGCCAAGTAATAACACTTACCATGCTTGCTTTATCAGCAATGCCCAATAAAGAAATGTCAAGCAACATTAAGACATGGATAGACTGACTGTACCAAATGCCAGTTTAGCCACTTAATGACACTTATGATGTGTACTTGATTATAAATGCCCAGTAAAAAATGAATGTCATGCCACGGAATGAAATGACTGGACATGCTGCATCAAAATGCCAGGATAGCCACGAATAACACATAGCATGCTTGCTTTATTATAGATGGCCATTACAAATTATGTTTTAGTGTACTTTTTTCCTCCACCCATCCCCTCTCCATCCGACCATCCCCTCTCCCACCCCATCTTACAACCAACCAACCCCCAGCCCCAAACGTTCTCCTCTGCCCAGCATTAATAAACAAGCACACACACATTCGCGCTGCATTCACTCGACACCATTCACACGTGCACCCATACATCATGCACTCACTCATTCACACACACACACACACATTACATAATACATATACATACACCTGCATGCATGCATGCATACATAAAAACATACATTGTGAACATGAAACACCCTCACATGCAGACACACACATTAAAAAATACATTTTATTTTCTTACCTTTTTTGATGAATCTGTTGATTCGATGCACTCCTCTACAGGCAGGACGCTGGCTCCTGTGTTCCACGCAGGCAGGAACCTGTCATGCACAGAGCGGAGGAGCCAGAGGGTTCCATCTAGCATGAATTCTTTTTGAAGTACCTTTGACTTCAGAAAGAAATATGTTCTATCCGAATTAAAAATAGACTATTTCTTTACAGAAAGAAAGAGATTGTTTCCAACATTCCAATTACTTCTGGGGCACACTCCCCCCCCCAGGACATGATGGAGTGGAGGGGGCTGTCATGCACTGTGGTGCTGCAGTGGATCCCCCACTACGTCAATGATGCTTCTGTACGTTTTATATGTTTATATTGTGTCTTCTTTTTATCTGGAAATAAATATCAGGTATTCTTACATATTTTGTTGAGGCCCGATTTCTACTTTGTTGAATTTCCTATAAATAACTGTTGTTCTAATATGTGTTCGAATTCTTTCATGGAGTGCAATTCAAGACCCAAAGCTACTTTGACTGATTGATTGATTGATTGATTGATTGATTGATTGATTGATTTAGTATGTCAATATGCATTGTGCTTTTCCCATAACCTTTTGTATTTTCGAACCCCTCCCATCCCTCTTCTCCCTCTCCCCCAGTAGGGCCAACTGTAAGATTCTGGCAGATGTTTTATGACATGACCCTAATACATATAGTGTGAATGACAACCCTTCTAGTATATGTGCCTTTGCATTTATAACATGGCAGATACTTGAACTACCCCTGCATACTTAAACTTTGTTGGTCGTGGTGGTTGTGGTCCATGTACTTTAAATCAACAAAAAAATACTTGATTTAATTCTAACAGTTTTCATCTTGGAATTGCACACACCCATCACTTAATATGATCTTAAAAACTTTAAGCCAAGCCAAGAGAGAGCACACACGAGTAGCTTTTCTCTACTACAGCACCCCCAGATGGTGACACTTTCCTATAACATTCCCCTCAGATGGTACTGTGTGCTCATTCAGAGGAGTGAACTGGCACCCTTTACGAAAAAACGGAAATTATATTCATATATAGGGGGTAATTCATGGGATCAAGCGCAGAAGTGGCGCACGTGGTTGGCACACAGAGGGAGCGTGCGTCAGCTTGCGCCAGCCGCATGCACCAAAACCTATTTTGACGCACCGTGAATTCATGGATTTAAACATCCATAACCAGCTGTGGAGCAGCGTGGCGCAGCGACCCTGCAGCAGTGCCAGTTACGCCCCCAAGCCCTCCCCTTGCGCCAAAAGGCCAGTGTACCAGCATACAGCCCCCAACAACGAAATAGCATTAAAAACATCACTCATCCCTCACGTGACAACTGAATCGCATGTAAAAGTCCTTGCTCACCACTCGGAATACGCATAACCCGCTCACGCCAGCCCAATCGCATGTAAACCTTTTGCACACCCCTACGAATGTGCGTACCCAGCTTGCGCCAGCCCAATCGCGTGTAAAACTCCCCGCACCCCTACAAATACGTGTACCCCGCTCGCAGCAGCCAAAACACGTGAAAATCTCCCCGCACACCACCTTAAATATGCATACCCTGCTCGCGGCCGGCAAAATGCGTGATAACCTGCAATAGGCGTACCCTGCCTGCGTCAGGCAAAGTAGGTGGGAAAAGTCCCCCCCGTGGTGTGGGCTGCCTGCGGGGCATGGTCAGGGGTGATGGGCTGCCTGTGGGGCATGGCCAGGAGTTATGGGCTGCTTGCAGGCATGGCCAGGGGTAATTGGCTGCCTGTGGGGCATGGCCGGGGGAATGGGCTGCCTGCGGGGTATGGTCAGGGTTGTAGGGAGGTCCTCTGTGGTGTAGGCTGCCTGCAGGGGGTGCATGTGGCTCCTCACCACATGGGTGCGCAAATATGGGGTACGCAAGCATGCTTTTCACGTGATTAAGCTGGCGTGAATGGGGTACGTGTATTCCAGGGGTGTGTGAGAAGTTTTACATGCGATTGGGCTGGTGCAAGCAGGGTATGTGTATTCTGGGGTGCGCGAGGAGTCTTACACGCGATTGGACTGGCGCGAGCAGGGTACACAGTCTTCGTGCACCCCACAGAATACGCGTACCCTGCTCGCACCAGCCCAATCGCGTGTGAGATTTCTTGCGATCCCCCGGAATACACGTACCCCACTCATGCCAGCTCAATTGCATGAAAAAGGATGCGTGTGCCCAGATCACCCGCGAACACATCTCCCAAACAGCCCACACCACAACGGAGCCGCCCATCACCCGTGAGCATTCCAGCAGGCAGCCCACAAAACAACGGAGCCCCATCACCCATGAGCATGCCAGTAGGCATGTCTCCAATCATGTTCACCTCCAGTGACGGCAACCTGCCAGCATGCCCCGACTCATGTCCCACCCACCCCACCCCCAATGAAGGCAACCTGCCAGCAGGCCCTGACTCAAGGCCCCCCACCCCAGCTCCAGTGATGGCAACCTGCCAGCAGGCCCCGACTCAAGTCCCCCTCAACCCAGCCCCAGTGACAGCAACCTGCCAGCAGGCCCCGTCTCATGTCCCCCCAACAAACACGTTGTCACAATACAGGTGCATGTTACAAATAAAAAACCCAAATCACACCCCACGCTGCACCACCCCAGTCCAAACACCGCCATCCATTGTACCCACTGCCCAGTAAATGCCCCATGCCATGACATTCAGAAAAGAACACGCATATCCCCCAAAGACATGTCCAACAGAGACACACAGCAGTGACACATGACTGAGCGAATGCTGACTGACACATGCACCAAACCAATGAGAGTAGACCACACCAATAATTAATATTCGTGAAATGTATTAAAATAAATATGAAATGACATCATTAAATAAAAAGATGAAACTGAAAAAGTCATGAAAGTTCAAATCATAAATAATGCACAATCCGTGAGAAATATAAATAAAAAAAATGCAAACTGCAAAGTGGTCCACCTCCAAACCCAAAAATCAAAATACAAAACGAAAAGCATAATAATACTTTCCTTCATGAGATAAAAATAAATGAATCATGTACAGGTCTTGAACTATGTACATCGAAAGTCTGAAGGGTCCATGATTCTAAAACAAAATGAAACCTACATAAAACCCTATGAAAAACACAACTATATATAAAAAGTGGAGCAAAGTCTGTGGACTCCAAATCATGACAAACATCAAAATGAAACCTAACCCCATATAACTATATACGAAGGTGGCAGGCTAGTCCGACGGCTCACTTCTTGATGTTCTGGGCCAGGGAATCATTGAACTCCATGTCAATGTCCAAAGGCGGGCCTGTTCCCTGGCCTCGAGGGCTAGCAGGGATGTTGCCATGGACTCCTCCAAGTCCCTGCAAGTTGCCACACGGCTCTCAGCCTGCCTCAATGCCCGGTGCATGGAGTTCTCTGCCCTGACCATTGTGAGCCGTGCCCTCTCCACACACCGCCATTCTGCATCAATTTGCTGGCCCAACCACTGCCACACGGTAGACACTTCCAGTCCTGGGTCCTCCTGCCCGTCGGCCGATGCCTGCCCCCGGGATGTTGTTGGCACCGAGTGATGACGCCTCCCACGTCGAGCCTGCTGCTGCCTCAATGCCAAATTCCTTTGCCATCACAACGGTCTCCGGGATGATGGTATTTCCCGGCGCTGTCGTGCACATGCCCTGCTCGATGATGCCTGCACATCCTCCATTTGCTGGGGTCCAGTTGGTGGCGGAATCACTGCTGCTGGACGTCCGACTCCCGACTGTGGCAGGAATGGGCTCTCAACTAGCCTGGCCGCGGGCTCAGGGGCAGCTCCACAGGGGGCCGAGGTGATATATGGGTGGGAAGATGGCACAGAGGATTACTGGCGCATAGGGGGTACAGTTGAGGAGGGGGTCGCAAGAGCGACAGCACACAGAGGAACCCTGCGCCAGTGACCTGTCCTAGCAAGTCGAGGTGGCCACGCAGGTATTCAAAATGACATGCACTGACCTGCCTAGAACCATGCCCGTCTTCCCGAATCCCACGCGTGCGCAACGCCACAACCACTAGAACAGGCTGCACATGGACTCGGATTGCCACATCCGCAGGGAGAGGACGGCCAGTTGTTGTAGACGCATCTCCTACCTGCGAATGGGCCCAGACAGAAGCATCCCTGCTGGTGCGGGATGATGCAGCCAAAGGATCAAGGACAGGATTACACACAGGCACCTCCAGGGCGACCTGTGCTGCCTCCTGCCCCTGTACTGCACCACTCGCATCAGGGGAACCACCCCCTCCAGGCCTCATGCATGGAGCTGATACAGCCTCCTCCTCAACCACACCCTCCACCAACCTGGATGACTCTGTGCCGTCTTCCTCAGTGCGCCCCTGTGGGAGCTCAGCTGCCCCTTCTGCTGCCGAGGAGTCCACCTCCAACCTTGGCCTCTTGGACCTCCCCTCGGTAGCTGCAACCATGGATGCGGCAGCAGCCTCCTCACTCCCGGAAGATATCATAACCTGGGAGGGGAGCTGGCGGTGGCATCCCTGCCGCTGGGCTCCACAGCACCGTCTCCGCCCTCTTCATCAGTCGACGCTGCAGACAGGGAGAGACAGAACACAGGCATCAGGGTACCGTACAATGGTCTGCTACACACATGACAGGTGCACATGAGTGTCAGTGTCAGACATCACAGATGGCATCACACTCTCCAACACTCATGCAATTTGAACCCACACACATGCACACATAAACTGGGATCATGCAACAGGCATCAGCATCCATACACTCATAACTGCATGAACATCCAAAGGTTGACATGACGTCACAAGCAACATGGTGAGTGCCGATCACATGCACACACGCCACCGGAATGACATGCATCTGTACATCTCCACCACCTGTCATGGTGCAATCATCAGCAACTATGTCACATCTGCAAATCAGGTACCCAGATCTCTGGGTCACATGCATCCATGGCATCTCGCTGTCACACATATGCCAAACAGACACACGCACATGAAGGCGGGACCAGCATCCATGTGTCACTCCCCAACCATGGCATAGTACATACACAGAACTGCAAACATGTGTGCATCTCCACATGCAGTTGGGCATCATGCATTGGAACACATACACCATTTATATGCATCACACATGACTGGACTAAACACACACATCCGTACACGGGCCATGTCAGACATATGTCCAAGCTGCACACTCCTGCCACACCTCAACATGCACTGTGTGGAATGGGATAGCCCAGACACTCACCGCTCGACTCTAGATGGGTCTGCCTCTCTAGGACCTGGTGGTAAAGCACTGGGTTGATGCGTTCCAGGACCCTCATCTGGTCGATGGTAAGTTGGACCTGGTGCCCCCCTGCATCCACTGCACACAAGAGGCGCCAGTCCTTCATGAGGGTCCTGGACCTGGAGTCTTCCCAGTGCTTCTGGATGTGTTTCAAGTCACGGGTTGCCACCCCATCTGCGTTCATGGCAACCACAATGTCCAACCAGGTCCTCGTCCGTCTTTATTTGTCGGCGCACAGTCGTCTGAAGAGGGCATCATGATGCCCCAGGACTTGCTCCACCAGGATGCCAACTTCTGTGGCTGAGAAGCTGACAGCCCTCTGCCTCTCTGGTTTTTGACCCGACATGGCAATCGCCGAGGCAGGTGTGGGTGGGCAACTGGGTCCTGGGGCTGGGCTGGGGAGCGATGGAACATCAGTTGGGAGTCTTCTGTTCCAGCAGGGCTGGTCACAGCAACTGGACCCCTGGCAATGGCTGATGTACAGGCACCAAATAGCAGGGCACAATGCCAGCAGGCAGGCAGGCAGCAGCAGATGGCTCGTATGAGGCTGCTGGGGGCTCTAGAGGGCAGGTAAATGGCCTTCTGGGCAGGAGCGTGATCTTCTGTGTGTTGTCGCATGGCAAGCTCAATGCAGAGTGATTTAGCATGTGAAAAAACAGCATGTCAGCGTGTAATTCGAGGAAAGGGCCTTAGCTCATAAGCACGTGACATTACGCACGCGGGTGTGTCCCTCAGCATGGGTTAAAGGTGAGCACGGGCCAGGAGTTTGCTGTATGTGCTTTTCGTGGAGACTGACGTGTGTGTTTTTCTGCTTCTTGTTGTTTCACACGCCATCACTTCACAGCGGATCGAGGACGTACCTCTTCTTTTGGCGGAGGTTTTGCCTATGCATGTTTTTCTTTCCCACGCTAGTCAGACGGTGAGTAACGCATGCTATTTTTCCCACTGCGGGTCCTCTTGTGTATCGCGTACACGTTTTCGAGGTCATAGTAGCCTGTGTGTTTTTTGTTTCCCTAGATGCGACCGCGTACTGCGGGAGTTTAATTCCACACATGTGGGCTACTGGGGGTTGCATGCACGGTTTTATTGTATATTTGGGGTGCCTGAGCATTGCATGACCCATCATTTTCCCTCAGGGGTCACATACAGCCTTGCAGGAGCACAGGGGTGCTGTTTACATCACGTACCCTGCCCCTTCACCCCAATTGCCCAGGACCATTGTCGTGTGCACCTCCCATTGGCACTTGTACATCCGTGTCATGGTTGGGAGGCCACGAAAGGTGAGGGGCGCCTCAGTTGGGCGTCTTCCATTCTCGTTGGGTGTGGTCAGGGATGTGGCTGGGCTGAGCAGGGAGTAGGGGGAGTCCAGGGTGGCCAGGGTGACTGCAGAGGGTGAAGGGGGGGAAGAGGCAGGGGTGCGCCACTTGGGCAGGATGTTCTGCCATGTATTGGTGCAGTCATGACACCAACCCCTGAGACTCCGGGAGATGCAGCTGTTGCATCTGACAGTTGCGCCCATGTAACCCGGCAGTCAGTTTCATCTACTGTCACAGGTCCGATGGTAGGGGTAGCTGCAGGTGCAGCTGTGGCGACCACCACCCAGGCTCTGGGTTGGCCAGCGCATGATGCATTGGCACCTGAGGTCTCCCAGGCTGAATTCCAGGTGGTCAGGAGGCCCAAGCAATGAGCGCACAGGGATGCTCTAACTGAGACACATGTACCTGGGGCAGTGTTGTCTCTGCTGCCCCAAGCAGCCGGTTGTTGGCAGCTGATTGGGCAGATGCAGCCAACACCACCCGGCTGTGAGTCTGCCCGCCAGGACTGTGTCGGTCACAGACCTTGGCACAGCAGCAGCTGCTGTGCTGGGTCCTGGCAAGAGCACCCAGCAGCCACTGATGCAAGTCAGTGCTTCTGTCCTGGTTCCACCTGCCACTCCCTTGTTCCAGTCCACCAGCGCCACTACCCCTACTGATCAGGGCAGCATTTGCCAGTCAGGGTCCGTACCACTGCCCAAGAGGAGGAAGGCTGCTCCTGCACAAGAGGCTGGGAGCCCAGACACGGCTCCGGCCTCTGGCACGTCGAGGGAGAAGCCATTCAACAAGCAGGAACTGGACTTCCTTGTGGGCTACGTGTCAGAACACGAACGCAATACGCTAGTGGTCCCAAATTGTCATACTACGCCTGCCCAGCGTTGAGTCCACTGGCAGCATATTGCGGATGTTGTTAATGCATTTGGATCTCAGGTGCGCACAGCTCAAGACTGCAAAAAGCATTGGAATGACCTCCGACGCTGTGCAAAAGCATGCATCCAATTATGCCATGACTCAGGTGACTGGCAGTGGGCCACCACATGAGGAGGAAGAGCTCGCTCACTCCACACGAGGAGATCGCTGCAGAGTTCATCCAGGCAGAATTGATCCGAGGAGAGAGATGCTGGATTATGATGCATCATCCAGTGAGTGTTGTTGCGTGTTCCTCCAGCCCATGTGTTGTTTGATTGTGTGATGTGTTGTGCTTGACTGCCACTACATGCTATGTGTACATGGTTCTCATGTGCATTGCTACACTGATGCATGCCTGTTGTAATGCATGCTGGACATGGGAAGCAGACAGGGACTGTCCTCATCATCACACATGTACCGTACTCACATGTTAGCCACTCGGCTGCCCCTCTGGTCCATGTCCCAGCTCACTGTCCTGTCTGCATGTAGTCTGTGGTGTTGTTTCACTGAGCACTCAGACTATGTCATCACATGAATGCCGTGCTTGTGTGGTCCGCCTGCATGCGGGTAATCCACGCGCACATGCTTCCTTGCCACTCCATCCCCTACACCTCAATTTCACCATGGCACTGGTTGGATTACTGCAATGGCCTGTTCCACGCTCCTGTGTACATGCACATGTGCATACTGCATGTGCATGCATGCTAGGGAAGGGAGAGTAGTGCTGGGGGTGAACAGTGATAGAAGGCCCTCAGGCTGGTCAACAAGAGGCAGGAAACCTCAGGTTCATCGCAGGCTTTATGCAGAGATTCTCACCACGTCCTTGGCTCAGGGTCCTGTCTCTCATACTTCAGGCCCTGTTCTCAGCTACCTCCACTGAAATAAAGTTGCCTGCCAATCTTCTTTGTGTGTCTCTTGGCTTCATTATATACTTAATAAGTTACAGTTCTACAAGAAATGTACGACGGACACTGGCTGCCATCACCCAGGCAGGTCTTTCTCCAACTGCCTGGGTTGGGAACCTCCACACCGACATTCTGTCGTCCACACTACCATTCCAAATGACCTCACATGCTTACACTCACACCCAAGCACATTGCTACATCCACAATGCATCATAATAGTCTGGCACCTAAAATGGCATCTCAGATCTGCTGTGTTGCTCCTCCTCTTGTCACTCTTCAACACTTCACCACATTCTCATACCTCCAGTCTCTCCTCAAATTCCCTCCTGTTGAGATTATAAAATGCCTATGCCTTCTCCTTAAATCCATACATCTTTTCTTCGTTCTTCTTTCCATCCTCCAACTCTCTTATTTCCTCTTTTTCCATCAGTACTCTTTTGCCCCATCTGCCTGCTGTCGCCTCCGACAACCTCCTCTGTACGCCCCAACTCCATCCTCTAGACGTCTTTCTAACCTCCATCTGATCTCCATCTCTGCTCCAACCATCTCCTGAATATTTTCTGCCTCCAACCTCCTCTATACACCTGCTGATGTTCCTCCTCACACCCTCCCTACTCTCCACCACCTCCTCGCTCGTGACCACCTTTCTCCAGTCTCCTTCCTCCAGCTGCAGCTCAATCTTCTCTCACCTCCGCGAGCAGGCTGGAAGACTATATGGTGGGTTGAAGCTGACTCGTTCTTATCCATGTTCAGATAACTCTCTTTTCCAGGCTGGGAATGAGCCTGATCAAGTAGAACTTGTTTGTGGCTTTCAGGCTGTTTCATTAGCCCCACCCTGCACAGTGAAGGGACACAGATCAGACCCTGCTGAAGGCCAGCCACCACCCTGGTCACCTTTGCAAATGCTGGGAACAGTCTCCCCACTGTGACCCACCGTGGTGCCCCACAGCCTAAGGCTATGGGTGGGATTGCCCAGCCGCGTCTGTGAATCATCACAACAGGGGTTTCTTAGGATGCAGTTTCCTGTGCAGGCCGTTTGCAAGTCTGTAACTATCCATGTAGACGTATAGTTGTGTGCAGGATTTGACAGTCCATTCCTCCTAGCCATCCCCGTGCAAGGTTCGAAGCCAACATGTAAACTCAGTCCACGAGAGATGAGGGTACCATACATGGCAACATCAGTGCATGTTTGTCTTACTGAGTACTTGCGATTTTGGTGCATTTCCCATGTTCAGAGCCCCCATTAAAGGGACAGGTGCAGGTCCCTTCTCAAGGAGATGCACCCTACCAACAAACTGGAGAACGGTTGTGTAGGTCAGGGGATCCTGCCCACTGTGTCCTAGGCCAAGCATCAGGTAGCAGCGGGCAGCAGCCAGTACCTGGTAGCCACTCCACCCTATACCCCTAGATTCAGGCAGAGGACTCGGGCACCTGGGGCTTTTATTTCCACTCAAGACAGATTCACTGATAAGTCACGTTGAGATGATCTGAGGCTGTAGATTCCAACTCAGACATCACCCCTACCTACAACCGCAAAAAGACTAATTAAAATAATTAATTGTTTAGCTGATTTCCATGAATACGACTACGGCTTCTAAAAGGCTTTCATGTCAAGCAACGCAATCATAAATGACATCCGGGCATGTGCACGAGACACCAGTGAAAACAACAGAGACACAGTGACAATGTGCAGACTCAACAGGCAAAACCAAGGTGTCATGCACTTTGTGCCTTTTGCAGACATCGCACAATGTTGTCTGTAAACGGGTGTGCTTGTAAATGCTTAATCTGCGTACGACCACATGATAATAAAGCAGAAAGGCAGAAAGGGTTGTTTGGGTTTTGGGGAATGGATTTGACAGAAACTAACATATGTTAAGTGACTTATGTAACTGAATAATTACTAAGTGTAAACATGTCTTCTAGGTTTTGTGAGTTATGGTCTTCACCTAATCTTAGTAAAAGTGTGATGCAATAAATAGTTGTTTCCTTAATCTCTCACAAGAGAAAACAGAGAAGATATGCAATTTAGGAAATCTTCGTACAGATGCCATGAATCTGGCTCTCATGATCTTGGGTTAATCGCGATTATTGTGGTCCACCTGCTACAAATGTCCTGTAACGATAACTAGCGCCCATTTCAATTGCTTAGGGCGGAACACTTCCCAAGCAACATGTCACATTAATTCCGTGCTCACAATGTTTTTCCCGTTTTGTTGTGATCAACTTGCATCTCGTATGCATGTTCTGTTTTTTGTTACCTATCCACATAGAATCAAGACAATTGTACTTCATAGTACTGCTAAAAAAAGAACATTTTAGCTCAAGTCAATAAGACATTTCTTTTAAAAGCCTCCACTTAACTTTGTGCTTGGTCACTTAATACGGTCATGGAAATGCCAATCAAGATAAGAAATTAAGTATTATCTTTAAAGGTTTTTCTTGAAAAATTAGGTATGACATTTTAGATCTTTTAATTTTCATTTTATGGAAGATTTTTTGTCGTGTTCTTTGTACAATTGTGCTTAAATGGAATTTGATATCCAAATAAATTTGAAATGGAAAGAGAGCGTATTTTCTAAAGAGAAATACCAACGATGTGTTACTCGAGGTCCTTCCTGGTCCCGGGGGCCTTCCATTTTTCACTTCACTTTTTGTATTGCTCTTTGGACTCTCTCCTGCCAAAGCCCATATTTACATTTTGACTCAGCGTCAATCCTGGCATTTTTGGTTTTGGCAAATTTTTGTGGAGCTTGTGCCACAAATTTGGCCAAACTATTGTTACAGAAGAGAGAGAGAGCGGGGGTCTTAAATGAGAATATCTGGACGGCCTAGCAACCGCCACGCCACGAAAATGCTAATCACTTACAACATAAACAAATACATAAATAAATAAAGCCTCTTTTTCCAAATTCCTCCAGCATACTACACAATGAGGAGTTCCCAAACACCATTAGCCCCAATCAGCAGCTTTTTAAGAAGCAAGTTGGGTGTCAGGCTTTCCATTCCCCAGCCACGCAGTGATTTGTAAGGTTGAGATATTGAGCTATGTTGGTCTATTGTGTCTACAATTGGGCTATTTTGGGCTACTTTTGACATCAGTTCTGTTTTCAGCCCTCCCGAGGCTGCCTCACTACCCCTATCGACCCACCCCATGCCCACACTCTTTACCCCATCCCCACTACCTCTACCTGCACACACCCAGTCTATTTCCCCCCACCTGCTCTCCCCACCTCCATTAAATGATCTGGTTGGGTGTTGCTTGAGGTATTTTGGGCTACTTTCCCAGATTCCTACCAAGGCTGCTTTGTTCTTTATGTTTTCTGCCCCCACACAACTACCACCACCCAACCACCCCCTCCACTCACTCTACTGTCACTCTCCCTACAACTTGCCACCCACACTAATGCCAATCTCTCTACCCCTCTTCACCCAGCCTAACCATGCTCCCCCCACCCTAACCCCACTCTCTCTACCCCCAATCACACAGCCTCCCCCCTCTCTCTACTCGCAGTCCTACCCCCGCTCTCTCTAATCCGCACCCACCCGCATTACACTATATACTCATCTCTTTCTACCCCAGCTGCCCATCAAGCACCCACTCTTCCTACCCCCAGCCAGCCACCAAACGACACTCTCTGTACCCCCACCCACCCACCCACGCACCACCTACTATACCCACAGCCACCCATCTTACCCCCACACTCTCTATCTCCATCCGCCACACTCTAACTAATCCCCCAACCAGCCCTCCCTCACTCTATAAACCCACCCTCTTTCTACCCCTTTCTGCCCACCAAACCCCCACGCTAAGCCCTGCCATCATTCAAAACACACTCTCTCTAGCCCCACCCACCATACTCCTATTCTCTCTATCCCATCAACCTACCCTACCACCTCTCTACTCCCACCCATACTACCCCCAATCTAGCCTCACCCTACCACCTCCCTCTCTACTCAAGCCTACTGCATCTCTCTTTACTCCCACCCTAGCCACCCTATTCTACCACCCACGAACCCTACCCCTCTATCCCTCCACCTGCCTGCCCTACCCCCTCTCTCTACCCTCTCTAATCCTTCCTCTAACCCAACATTGAGCGAACAGATCTGCACCATGGGCCCCGTTTAGAGCTCGTTGACTTTACTTTGGTAATCTGCCATCAGGGCTGGGGGAAAATCCGCTGGTCTCCTTGCATGGCTTTAGGGACCCGCAGAGTTTCCACCAGCTTTCTGCCAGCGGCAGATCCCTGGTGTAAAGTTGGTGCAGTGCTAACTTAAAGTAGGGTTGTTTCTGCTGGTGGAAAACCAGCAGATTTTACAACCTGCAGAGCTGTAAATATTTCCCTAAATCTCCACATGCGAAATATCATTTTCCATTATAAGATACACTGACATGCATTGCTTCAGAGCACAGAAAGAAGTTACCAGGGTGAGAGGAGATTGGACTCAGAGTCGAATTACATGTGTCTGGGACGGGACATTCATGGCTAAGGCAGGAGATTGCATTTCAATACTGACCAAGGTAAAAAAAGGAGAATTAAGAGAGAAATGGGTGAGTGGCGTTCACATCTGTACCCTGGCTGCATTCCAGTTCCTGTGCAAATGAGGGGGAAGGAAGCTAGACAAGGAAGCAGGGACGGTTGTCAGGGACATTACAGCTAAACCTGGATGCAGCGTTTCACTTCCTGACCTGATGGGTGGGGTGTGGAAGGAAATGTTCGCACAAAGGGATACGGTGGAGATGAATTATTAGTACCATTAAGCAATACCGTTTATGTACGCAGATGTCAGTATGTGATAAAAGATTGAAGTACTAGGTGATGGTCATTAATACAGATCAGAGGCCCGCCTACTCAGCTCCTTGCATTGTTTAGTGGCTATTGGGTAGAGCAGCCCATGAGGCATGTGTGGAGACCTAGTTCCCTGTACCCTTAGTAGAATGACTGGAATGTTGGTGTGAGTGACACAGAATGCAGCCTGTGAGAATGTTGATGTATGTGTGAGGTTCTGAGTGTGTCAGTAGGAGAGATGTAGACCCCTAGAGAGGATGCCGATGCATGTTGCCCTTAGCTTAAGTTTATCTGACTTGATCTACTTGATACATAGTTGCAGAGAATCTGTTTGGTCACTTTGCCTCTTCAAAGAGCTTGGGGAGAGGGGGCGGGGGGGTTGTTCGTGACAAGAAGCAGAGACTGTGCTGCACTATTCAGCCATGTGGGTGTGACCACCATCTTGTTCCAATGCATGTGACAGGCTTGTGACGGGGAGTGTGAGCCGGTGACAAGGCAAAAAAGCTGTTCCTTTTTCCAATACTGACCACCCTCTGTTATTGTAAAGCCCCCTTTAAACTATCACATGGAAAGATTACAATATTTTGTATTTCTTTGTGCTTTTATGTTTTTTCATAGCTTATCACATCTGAAGAGGTTACATCTTGTGATTGGTCTATCTACCAAAAAGGAGGCATAAGGTCTTGTTGGCCTTTTTGTCTTTTGATTACTTAATGTGAGGTGCTGGGGAATCTTGGAGATCACTTTAACCTCATTACAAGGTTGCTGGTCCAGTAACAACGGTACCGGTAAACTTGCCGGTACCATTGTTACTGGACCTGCAAACTACGAGTTCTGCTCGCTGGTGCCTTACTGCCCGCCTCGACTTGTCGGGCAGAAGGGCACCCGCGAGCAGACCATGTCGGATGCACCGGCACCATTCATAATGGTGCCGGCGGCATCCAGCCTTCCCATTCCCATTGAGCCCGGCACCAGGCACTTTTTCTGGCACCAGGGAATGTGCATTTACCAGGTCTGGCAGGGCCGTAATGACCCGTTAATTGCCCATTCCTGGGCACCAGTAAAAAACGACTCCGGCGGCAGCCGTGCTGGTTTTACCGGCATGGCTACTGCCAAAGTCGTAATGAGGCCCATCTTTTAGCACCTCCCCCTGTTGATTCCTAGATTTAGTGGACTGCACTTATGGGCTTCTGCCTTGTTAGTTTATTTGTGTGCACTTTTTACGTGCACCTTTCTCTCTATGATTTTCACAATTTTTTTAAAATGGAGGGTTCCCAACCAACCCCTCCCTCTAGCCCAGACACTCTAACCCTTATGTATTGGTGGAAGGATAGCTTTCTATCCACAATGAAGCTTAGGGATGTTGCTGAGTGGGTGAAGTGTGGAATTAACCTGCCCAAGTACAGTATGTCCAGCCAACTTTGACTGGAGGAGTGGCACTGGAGTAAAACATTTGCCTTGATGGGGTTAAGCTTTAAAGAGGAACTCTTCATCCATGCTTGAAAAGTTGCAAGACATGAGTGTATGAGAACAATATCCTGCTGGCCCTTGTGGGATTTTGACCTTCAGGCGGCCAACATCGCTGACCTTATTTTCACACACAAGTTCAATGTCATCTTAATTACCAAAACATGCACTCCTTCATCTCCTCCCACATCTTTGATGAACTCATTCCATCCAGATACAGCATCCAACATGGCAACCACAAGGGAACGATGCAACATCCCACTTTCTCACACAAATACTGCCATTTTTCACATTATCAATTGATGGCATCAAAAGTGTGAGTCATTATTTGACGATGTCTCTGATCTCGTCCCATTAGAGTCAATTGCACACTCAACAAACATCTTCTGTGGTGATCTCAACTTACCAGGATTCTAAGCCACCAAAAGGAGCAGGGATGCTCTCTCTCATCTAATTACGTCCATGAATAAAAAATAACATGTTCTCGACCCCCCCCACATCAGAGAGAAAATACTGAACCTTGTCTTCTTCAGATCTCCCCAGGTCAAAAGTCACAACCTGCTCCCACTTGGCGGGGCAGACCACACTGCCATCCCTAGCCTCCTTATGCATGCTTTCCTTACTAATAAGGAACAGGCTGCCCACTATGTCTTCCCACCACTCCTTCCCATTGAAAGGACTAAATACAGTTTTGGAACTGCAGCAAGCGCAACCAACTCCAATGTCGACACATTATTGTCAACCTTCAACCAAACCCTGAAGTGTCTGTTAAACATGCATGCCTCTTGAAATAACGATGTCCAAGGTTTGAACCCTCTTTCCCCTGGTAGAACCAAGAACTGACTAACAATAAACACATTATCTGAACACAAGAAAACACATAAACAGGAGAACTGCTTCACCTTGAACAATTTACTCAGTATTTCATGGATATCACGGGAGCCGCTAATAGAAGTAAAGCCATCTTTTCATAGTTCTACACAGCTCCAGTCTGTTGCCTGACCTGGCAATAACAGAGTCCACAGAAACATTTAACGCAATTGACAACCTCTTAACCACCAAGATCGACAGAATCAGACCATATATTGTGTAAAAAGGAGTGCCCGCATATCACTATCCCACCTGACATTACACACCTCTGGACAAACCTCACACCCATCACAACAAGGACATTGCTGATACTCTGCCCCCACACTAAAATCTACTTCATTCAAGTATGGTATCCTACCCCCTTCCCTCAACCATCATGAAAGGTTTTGCCCGTATTGCCTCCTCCATATTGCCAATGCCTCTCTCAATCAGGTCATCTTCCCAAGCGCTTTAAATTGGGATTAATCTACTCACTCCTCAAAAATCCCACTCTAGACCCATGCAGCCCTGTTAACCACTGGTTTATCACTAGCCTTCCATTCACTGGTAAAATCATTAAGAAGGTAGTTTCCAACCAACTCCACAATCACATTTACCAGTATGGCCTGCTCCATGGTTTGCACCTAGAATAAGGCCCACTTACAGGAAACTGACACAATCCAGGTCATAGATGATGCTCGATTCCAGCTATCTGTACACACCCCCATCTGTATATTGAACTGTGATAATTATTACTAATATTGTGATGAAAAGGCTTCTGCCCTGCAGGAGTACAAGGATGGGAAGAGACATAAGCGCCTATTCATACTTCTTCAAAAGAAAAGCCAACACAATCATAAAGGGAAACCAGGCATATTTAAGAGATATACCTCCTTCACCTTTTCTGGTAAAGTGGGCAGAGGGGAAGGTTATACTCTCAAGGGGGATTGAATGTCGTTCAGTAGCAACCCAAATAGCTGAGTATAACAGTCCAAAATAAAGGCATGTCCAATCAAGTTTCTATAAAAATATACATGCTTTAATTAAACACACCATGTACAATAATAACTAACTAGAAAAGGTAAATGTCCACAGGTGATTGGACTAAAGCTAAATTGCTTTTAAGGTCCAACCCAGGTTCTTGAAGAAGTGGACTTTGCCCTTCTAATATCAGACCCAAATTACTATTTACTAGAGGAAGTCGAGGGGACAGAAAGGAGAGAGAGAGTCTGAGAGAAACAAGATAGTGGAATCCGCTCTCAGCTGTACATAGCTCTCCCTGTCTACACTAAGCCCTTCCTTCCCAATAGGATCAAAGGCCTTCATATATGCAGGACCCTGGTTTGAGGCTAAGCCTTTTTTGGATGTATGTGCCTTTTTGATTCCTGTTCCCAGGCCAGCCTCCTCTGGAGTGTATGTCCCTGGTAAAGGACATGTACTTATCAAGAAACAAAGAGAGGCAATCCCTACAGGCTATATCCCAGCCAGCAGGGCAATGTCCAGGCTGTTTTGGGAGAATACACATACCCCTGCTACAGCTGAACGTGGCTTACATCACTGACATATATGCAATGTCAGTTTGATGTGGCTGCAATGATAATGAGCATTTACATGCACCACATACCTATCTCAGGCAGGACTTATATTTAGAGTTAACCTAGCCACTAGCATGCTCCACTTATAATCATGATATTTTGGAACAGGGGTACATATCTTAAATGCCACCCCTGTGCTGCAGTGTCTTTGGCATTCACAAGAGCTGTCAAGAGGGCACTTGGGACTTGAACCTGCTGTGTGCCACAGTAGGGCAGGCCACTGATGCAGAAGTACACAGGTGCACACTATGCTTTTGGCATGGAGTTTATGAAAGCGCAGTCTGATGAGCCGATAACCCTTTCAGAGAAGGAATTACCAGAATCATTTTATTAAACTAATAAAAATATAAAAGCCCAGAGCTTCTATACACCCTTTTGTAGATGGGGCGGGGACTCTGAACCTCATGCCCCGACAAGACTCTCAACAGGAAGGCATAGAGACAACAGATACGCCTCCCTTTTAGACCCATCATTGCAATCATAAATGTATTACAGTTATGAGAAGCGTTATTCTCTCAGACACCCATTTAGACCATACCCAATTGATGATTTGGATGGTGTGGAAATGACATTGATCGAGCAACTCGACTAACTCCAAAGATCAATGATATTATTACTGACATGACAACATAGCCACATTATACAAGGAATACATTGAGCAAACGGTTCACCATATTAGAGTTATGGAAAATGTTTCAGGACGAGAAATGGGACTCAGTTCAGCGTCATTGGATGCTGAGCCAATGGGACACGGGACACATGGAACAGCCCTCAGCTTCCCATCCCCTTCCTCCTCAAACAGCAGACTCAGAACACAGCAACAGAAAACAAGGGATTTTTACACCCTTAAGGAAAGCAGTGGCAGGATGCACCAATGCCACCTTTCCACCTCCAGTGTATAGTGGCAAAAGCGCACCGGATGGCGCAAAGAAAGCCAGTAGAACGGCGCAAGACAGTAGAGGTGATTGTAAGGAGTGCATCAAGATGCGAGCAAAGCTAAATGAGAATAACTTGGGGTAAACAAGGCTTAGTGAAGGCCAAGAATCAGTGGTACCGAATGAATGGGTAGGCAGATAGATATTTCTGAAACTGGAGGGAAAAACTGTAAGTGGGACAGGGCACTCAGGGAAGGAATTGCCGAGTATGAAAGACGCAGAGGAGGAAGCCAAAGAATGGGCAGATATAATGGAAGAAGTGCATACAAGGGAATGGGAAGAAAAGGAGGAAAGTGAAAGACTGTGAAAAGAAAGGGAGTGAACAGAAGCATGAGAGAGACAGGAAAGGGAGAACACAGGAAACAGAGAGAGCTAGAAGACATAGCAAGGAGGAATGCAGAAGAAGAGCAGGAAAGGCAATTGCAACTAAAGAAGGAGAAAAAAAGGTTAGAAGTCGAGTGGCTCGTTAAATAACGCTGATGCAGGGAAAGAGAGGAGCGCAGAAGTGAACAAGACAGAGACAAGAGCAGAGAGAGACGCTATTCAAAAGCGGTAGAGATTAAGATGAACTTGCAATGTTTAGATGATGATAATGGAGAAGGTGTACAAAGAAGGATAGGGGAACTCTTTAGGAGTAGGAGGAGCAGCATGTTTTCCCATGGTCAGACAGGGGTGCTGAACTCTTTGTGACAGGGAAACACAAAATTACAGATCAAACAAAGGCAAAACAGTGGAAAGACACAACATTAAGGAGACTTAGCTTTGAGGTAGACAGAGAAGGGCACAGTGACAGTAGTATTGGGACCATGGGGTCACATGAGGATTCACAGGGGAGAGAAGATGATGAAGAGAAAAGCCCAGATAGAGACCTAATATGGGTAGGCAAAGAAATATGGGTAGAGGTGAGGAGGACATTGAAGGACGACTATCGCATCTCAAGGGTAGGCAGCGGAGCACAGAAAATATCATGCCATATGCACAGAGGCTCAGGGCCCAGCCTGGACTGAGAAAGACAGAGATGGCAAGGGCGTTCACCAACAATAAAGACATGGGATGACAGGAGGGAGGAACCTCACTGACATAGTTCCCGTTACTGGAAAGGGTGGGGGAGACCTCAGTATATACCATGGAAGCAGATGGACAAAGACAATTTAAGATGTAATCTGCCTTTGTTAACTGCAGGGGCTGGCAAGTGTATTAACAAGATCGAAAATTGGACAGCAGGTGTGACATTAGCGTTAGAGAATATGAAGAGCTGACTCTCAGACATTCTTGGGGAAGTAGTAGCTGATGATGTATGGAAAAGAGCATGGTATCCAAGAGTAACAGCACAAAACACGGCACATGATGGTGCACCATTCAATAACTGCTGAATGTCCATATGGCAAGCTCTAAGGGTACAATACCCAGACACTTCGGGCATAAGCGTGATTATGGCATGCAAAATGCTTGAGGAGGGAGACCCACTTCAATACATTCAACAAATTGTAGAGAAATAGCATCTCAAGACAAAAGAACCATGGGACAAAACACTGTGGTTATTTTACCACATATTATGTCCGGGGTTAAACGAGCAAGTACAGAAGCAGCTTAAGAAACTAGTAGGGATGGAGGCTAAACCATGGTCAGAAACATGGTCAGAAATCCAGCTAACCATAGTGCACTAATGCAGGCTAATACATGTGAATGTGAGAAAGAAGCGTGAGGAGAGGAAACAAGAAGAAGCAGAGTTAGTGCAGTAGAAATGATCCAAGTATAAAATGGAAGGGGTGACGTTGATGAGCGGAGAAGGACTAGTTGCTCATCATGCCCAGACCCAACCACAGATGGCAGGGGGAGGTTTTGTAGGATGAGGGAATATGAATCACTGGCTGAGAGGATGAGGAGGGATAGCTTGGGGAAGAGGGTGTTGACACTCAATGCAGCAGAATGCAGGAGGGTTTCATGGGGGGCAGCAAAGACCAATGGGGGGTCCCGCACAATGTTGGGTGTGTGGGCAAATTAGACAATTATCGCATGTATGCAGACACAGGGGCTGGATGCCTCAGAACGGGGGAATGAAGCAACAGCAGCATACCAGGCAGAGCAGACTAACTATCATGCCCAAGATCACGCCAACTGCAGATATACGCGCCACATCAAATGCATACCCAAGACATGCAAATGCAGCAGTATCATCCCATGACACATGCATTACAGCCGCAGGGACACATGCAGCATTCCAGTTCAGCAGGCACCAACTCAACAGAACATCACAACCACAACACATGCAGGCTCCACAATGTCAGCTCCCACGCCAAAGCTGGGAGGGGTGACTGTTGTAGGGGGTAATTCATTTACAGAGATGGGAATGTCATTATATCCACAAAAGGACAGCCCAGAGACAGACCTGATGTGTTCAACCCTATCTGTTACACCCAATCCGGCTGAGGAACCATGTATAGAGGTGTTTATAGGTGACAAGACATTTTCCTTTCTCATGGATACATGGGCGACTAGGTTCTGTATAAGGGAGGGAGATACCCAATGTCAGGCATTGCAATGATTGCGCAGGGATTCTAAAGGGCCACAGATTTGGTTGCTTTTACTAATGTATTACCACTTTCTGTGGGAGATCACAAGCTGACCATGCCACTGTTATATTTCCAACAGACACCAGTGAATATAATGGGTAGAGACATGAGGAGCTGGCTTAACATTACTTTTTTTCACAGACCAAGGGATAGTGTGCTCAATGCCAGGGATTCATTACATGAATGTGAGGGAACTCATCCAAGCGTATTGTGACCTGACGGTACAGAGGGGGGTGCCAGTAGACATTGAACTGTTTTGTCGGGTAAAAGTGTTAATCGCATGGCTCCCAGGGATAGAGGGTAGGCTGTTATGCATACCCAATGAATTCCTATTTAGACCAGAGCATCCCTTAGATGAGAACAAAGGAGAAGTTTCCAAATAGACCTAGAGGCAGTTATAGTTAGAGACAAGAGAATAGTATGGCATGGGAGTGATGATAGAGGAAGATCATGAAGAACTGTCATTGCAGTGGGGGAAGAATATAGGATGAGTGATGTGACAGATGAGGAGCTATTCCAAGATGATCGCTCAGATAGTGAGGTGGTGTTTGGCACACGCTTTACACATTGGGTAGAAATACATTACAGGGAAGTGCCACAGAGAGTGATTGTGTCACAAAAACTGACACAATCATTTCTCGAGGAAGACTCAGGGGGGTATCCAGTGTCTTATGGACCAATATGCCTCATGATGTGGGTCTGTTAAAAGGGATAGGAGCGGTCAAGATAATGCTTAAACCAGGGGGTATTTTACGAAGGGCAAGACAGTATCCTCTATCAAGGGAGGTAGACAAGGGTATTTATGAGACGACCGCTGCATCAGTGCCCTCAGAATCACAGTGCAACCCAGCAGTATATCCGGTTAAAAAGGTGGCAGGGGGTCATGGTGTTTTAGTCATGATTTGCGCCCCTTGAACCAAATTGTTGACGCAGAATTACCATTAGTTCTGAATCCAGTGACAATTTTGTGCAGCATCCCAATGGAACTATGCGCTTCATGGTAATAGACTTGACAAATGACTTATTTTCTATTCTACTTCATGAAGAGCCACACGACTTAACGTTCTTCCTACATAGAAACCAGAAGTAGAAACATACATGACTCTACAAGGGTACTGTGAGTCACCTTCTATCTTTAATAGGGTCATTCAGATGGATCTAGGCAATATACAGATAGCAAGCCCAGTCAGACAACATGTGGATGACATTTTAATTTGTAGGAAGTCAGAGGAACAGTGTTGAAATTGCTCGGTGTATTTGCTGACAGTATTGGCAGAAACGGGTTATAAGGTGGACAAGGCAACAATACAATATTGTGAAAGGGAAGTGCTATACATAGAGCAGTTATTATCACAAGAAGGGTGAAAGGTGCCTCCACAAAGGGCTGAGGTGATCAGTGGAATGCAGATGCCAAAGACAATGACATAAATGCAGCAGTTCTTTTGCCTTTGCAATTATTGCAGAGCCTGGGTGTTTGACTATAGCACATACACTGCACCCTTGTTGAGCAGGCTTAGGGCGGCACAAAGAGGGAATAGTAAGTTGGTATGAAGAGCAGAAGAAAGCAATATGCAAAGCTCCAGTACTGAAGATCCCAGACTATCATGGCAAATTGTATTTGTTCTCACATTCTAATGGAGTAGCGATCACTGCAGTGTTTACTCAGAAGACTACTCTAGGGCACAAGCCATTAGCTGTTATAGGGTATGTTTAGACCCAGTAAACAGTGGATATTACCCTTATGAGCAAGCTCTGGCTGCTGCCACATTTGCGGTCGAGAAGTCAACGAGTATCGCCATGGGGTGCATCACCACACTTTATGGGGAGCGTGCCCTCTTTGCAATTCTCGTAAGACCTACCACACAGTGAGCTTCTGGATACAAGGTAATTATCTCAAATCCATCAATCAAGGTAGTGAGGTGCAGGACTGTCAATCTGGCCAACTTTTTTAGCTCAGCCAGTAGAGGAGGGCGACTATGTACATGCCTGTACTACATACATGGAACATTATGACAACCTTCCCAAGGAGGGGAAAAATCCACTTGAAGGGTGAGAAGTGCTTTCCATTGATGGGTCATCAACAATAGACCAGACAACAAGGGAAAGACATATGGTGATGGCAGTAGTGAGACTAAAAGCAGATGGTACAGCAAAAGCAATAGCAAGCTCGAGATTGCCTTCAAACCTTTTGACGCAAGCAGCAGAATGGCATTAAAAGCACTGAGGGACCAGGAAATTACATTGTATTCAGATTAGGCCTACATGACATCTGCAGTACACTCTGTGCTGTCATGATGGCAGAGGCGGGGTTTTAGACATGCTGACGGAATGCTAGTGCAGCACGTGCCCCTATTGGGTAGGCTCATAGACGCGCTTCATCTCCCAGCAGCAGTGGTAGTCATAAAGTGCAAAGCTCACATGAGACGGGCGGACACAGTTTCCCAGGATAACAAAGCAACAGATGTGGAAGCAAAGCTTGCAGCATATTTTTGAGGAATAACAGACTTTGATACCCCATCACACACACAAGGTACGTGCACACAATATGATTCGGAGGGAAGGCTATAATATGTTGCAAGCCACACAGATAATGGAGTTTAAATGAAAGGCTGTGACATAGGAGAAGGACTTATGGGTGAGAAGGGCGTGTTCAATATTCCTACGGATGCTTTGTTGTTACAGGGAAGCACAGGCAAGTTAGTACTCCTAACAGCATTATTGAAGATTGTACTTACTCTGCTGCAATATCCTGCTCATATGGGTAGAGAGGTACTTGCTGCTCAAATTGGGGAAGTTTGATTCTTTCCTAATTTGTCGCAGCATATAGCAAAAGTTATGGAAAATGGTGTCACTTGTAAGAAGTTCACTGTAGGACATAATTTACGTGTAGTGAAGGGAAACATACCCTGCCAAATCGGGCCTTTCTAACAACTCCACTTTGACTATGTCAATATGATCCAGGTGTGCCAGGGCTACCGCTACATGATAGTGGTTGCATGCTCGTTCTCCCGATGGATCGAAGCTGGTTCCTGTTCACACACTGATGCCCTCAGGGCTGAAAAACTCCTCATTAGAGAGGTAATCCCACAATAGGGGCTGTGTGTGGTTCTGCGATTGAGACTTTTAAGCACATCACAACCCTACTGCGGATGCAGCGCAAATTCTCCTGTGCCTACCACCCACAAGCAACTGGCATGTTTGAGCGCCTCAACGCCTGCTCAAAGAAAACATTTAAAGATACCTTAAAGAAGGGATCGCTTCATTGTTTGCCCTTAGCTCTTTTCGCACTGTGCAATCAGCCTGCATCCGACCATCACTTAACGCCCCATGAGGTGGTAACAGGACGGCACATGCGGCTACCCCTGACTCCTCCCATTAGGGCATTGACAGATGCAAATGTATCTTCTGATGTGTTTGGAAATGAAATGCACCAATATTTGGCTTCTCTGATGGCTAGTGCATCTTTTATTTCTCACCAACTACAGATGCAGGGGGAGAGGTCGAAGAACAGTGAGGAAGATATCATCCCAGCCACAAGTGAAAAACTCCCTAAGCAACCCCTATTTTATCTAGCAGACACTGGGCCTCATTAGGAGTGTGGCGGATGCAGAAATAACTGTGCCAGTAAGGGACCAGCACCGTTCATTCCAATCCGCCACGTTACAAGGTTTGCAGCGGGTCCCGCTGAGGACGTCTGGTCAGACCTGGCGTCCTTAGCGGGACCCGCTAGCAGACCAGGATGATAACAACGGGCCCGTCATTAACAGACCGTTGTTAGCATCCTCCCCATTCCCATTGAGCCCTATTGGGGCTGAAATGGGAATGGGGATGTACCGTGTCCGGGTCCCGCAAAAGGGTTTTACCTGGCCCTCCAAGGTCAGAATGTCCCGGTAGTCCCCTTTTGCGGGATCCGGACCCGGACCTGAGTTTGGAGGTAGCCATGCCCTTATTATGGGCATGGCTATCTCCACATTTTTAAAGAGGCCCACTGTATTTCCTCAGAATTTTGTACGCCCTGGTTTAAACCTAGATCCGAGGGCCCTTACACAGTAAAGCAAGCAACAGAGCATGCATTAAAACTGAATGGGGAAAAATCCTGGAACTACATTGGAGACGTTAAGCCCTGCCGAGGTGAGACCTCTTCTCATCTAAAAGAAGACAATTTGATGCAAGAAGAAGACAAAGACAAAGAAGAAGAAGAACAACCGCGGACAACACGGTACAGAGCAAGAGAGTTAGGGAAGGGCAATATGCTCACTGAAAATAGGCACACTACCTTTTCTTTACAATAGGTATTTGTCGATCTGGGATGCTGTTGAGAGATTAGGTGGATCATTGCTGGGGAACACAAAAACAAGTGTTGGATTGTGGGCCATAGATTACTGTGCTTACATTATATGTTGCTTTACAGGTGTTGTGGGTAAATACTGAAGAGACCAGATAATGTTAAATACACCCAATCAGAAAGTACAGGAATATGCAAGGTTGGCTCAAAATCCTACACTCACACAGACACAAGAAATAGACACAGGCATGTAACTAACCATAATCTGTATCACATATGACAAAAGGACCGGGGCGAGAGGGAGAAAAAGTGAGTGTGGTTAAACAGGTATTGACAGATTTGGCTATTTCTATCTGGGTCCACAAATATATAAATATACTTAGTTCTCCCATCACTGCTGATAGCAATGGAGTAAGATGTGTTAGATGTGGATATGTGCAACTTTTTCTCGCAAGGAGTGTAATGCCTGGGATTTGTGCTACAAATGTAGTAGAAGGGCTGTTTGCAAGAGTTCCTAAGACCAATATCAAATGTGATGGTGATGGAAAAACAACAAAGAGATAGTTGGGAAAGATAGTCATATAAGTGAACGTGAGAATGTCATTTCACAAGTTAAAGGAGAGACCTAATGAGCTTCTATTGTGGCCTTTATACTGCAAGAGTGAAAATTCAGGATCTTCTTACACTATAGTGTATTCAGGATCTTCTTACACTATACCTCTGGTGGAGGTCTTTGGGAGTAAGTTAACCAGTGAGTCAAAAGGACTCAAAGAATCTCACAATGGATGTATTGAATTTGTGAGTGCTACACTACTGATTGTATGTTATTCAAAAGATACCATTGCGTTTAGAAGTCATAACATCTATGCAATGGCAAAAGGCAATATACACTGTTGTATAACCAAGGACAACTCAAGAGTTCAGGACAGGTTGAGCTAATCCAACGCACAAGTTGGTATATTGATCCTGAGAGTAGGATTGTATTCCAAAGTGTTTGATAAAAAAGTTAGAACATTGAGTATAGAATTGTGTTCAAGGAAAATACTAAATGTATGTCGATAAAGTTAAAAGTTAAATATATTACAGTGGCTGTGAAGGAGAAATTGTGTCATGAACTTCAAAGATTGTATGCAAACAGCATTATTGAGCAAATAGAATGCAGTGAGTTGCTAGCACCAATTATAATTACATTCAATGTAAATAATAAGATTTACAAGGTTGAATAAGGTTAGATTTGCATATGGTCACTACATTCAAAGCATAAATGAGATTCTGACTATGATGGGGAAGGCCAAGTGGTTTTCCTCTTTGGATCTCTCCTCAGCTAACCACCAGTAAATGGAGGCATTCTGGTGGTGTTTATGGATGCAGTTCGATTTGTCATCAGTACCAGTAGCTTTTCAGTATACTATTGGAAATCGTTTTGGTGAAATCTAAGCTGTATAGAATTCCCACAAAAACATAATTTTGTGAGCCATAAATATATTAGCGCATGAAGGCAATCTAGAAATGCTTTTTCTAAATAGCGGTGGGGTTTCAGCAGTCAAGCTTTTGCTGGTGAAAGCCGGATCGCCTCAAATCCACTGGTACCCTACGGTTGTACCTTTATACCATCATTTGGCAAAGCTTTCAGAAAGCATAGGAGAAAATCGGGTGTCAGCAAAGGAGCATTTGACTTTTTAAAAGGTCGTCTTACATTAGCACTCGTGCAGGTTAATGTGTGGGTTCACTTACATCATCTGCCTTATATTTAGTGTTAGCAGAATACTACCAACTTTGGAGCTGACACAACAGTTACGATTCTGCAACAGCACTATATATAATTTGGCACAACATAAAAGCACAACTCCAGATTATGTCCTCCAGGAATGGGTGTGTAATTCCATCACCTATACATGGATGGAAATGGTGTATTTTTACCATTTTGCTGAGACTGGCCCTTTAATGGCCCATCTCGGTGACATGTGCTCCGCGCAACTGCTGGGAAGATGTCATATCCAGACACTAATGTATGAAAGGGGGCCGGACAGTGCATCTTCGTGCCACTGTGCAGCTCCTCCTGAAATCCTCAGGCCGCCTTCGAGAATAAGGGGACCTGAGCATTTCTGAAAGTAATCCCAATGAAATTAGCACATTCTCTGTGCTCCTTTCATTTGTGCTACCTTTTGATAATCTGTCTGAGAGTATCTTTAAACGGATGAGATCAGTCACAGAAAATCTGTGCAGTAAGCGCAGCGCAGATGTGTCATGATTCCACGTTTTCAATCCAAGGATCAGCCTAAATGTCTTATTCTGGATCATCTGAATTTGATGAGTTTAGTGTTTAGGGAGAATTACGAAGAAACAATTGCAGTAATCTAGCCATTAGACCACCATGACCATAATCACTTGCACCCTTTGCGATAAATTCTGGAGAGGGATAATACATTTCAGAACATGAAGTTAAAAGTGGGTTTGTTTTGTAATCTCTTAAACCTTTGAGAGAAGGAAAGAATGACCCCAACATTTTTCCGCAGGAGAGGCGAGGGTGGGTGAAGCCCCTATGGTGCGGGGCCTTGAAAATGGGAGAGAATGTGATTTGAAGGGACAAACTTGATGATCTTAGTTTTAAAGGCTTTTAGGTAGCGGCTGTTAACGATCATCTTATTTTAGATCAAAAGTAATCATGGGGAAATGCAGCATGCATCCATTGATGAGTCTGAAGATGATCTTGGTTTGCTATGGGTGTCAGCAGTGGCAGGCAGGTGAATGTATTTATTTTTTAATTGGCAGGGCGTAAATGTTTCCCCCAATTATGCGGCAGTGACCGAGCATTGCAGTAAAGACTGAACCAAGTAACAGCTGTACAGGGGCTCCTCAAGAAAATGTGTAATTTGTATTGCCTTTCTTTAACACAGTGGGTAAAAATCAACAGTTTGCATGGGTTTTGTAGGATAACACATGAAATAATCTAGTAGATGTGGTCCTCAAGATTACACAGAAGCATTTTCTAGCTAATTTTCATGATGCGTTTGAACACATTGTGCCTAAACCTTTCCATTGAGGCCGCATCAATACATACCAGTATCACCATATAAGAACATACTCCTGTTGGCTTTACCAATGCCAAATGCCATGCCACCGTAGAAAATATAGCCTGACTTGAACCACCAATGTGGGCCTGTACCATGTAGGAACACTAATCATGTTGCCTTCATCCTTGAAGCCCAGAAAAAATGCCATGCTGCTTTGAAGCAACATGTCCAGACAGGCTCCACCAAAGTAGCAACTCCCATTATGCTGCCTTCCCACTTGTTGCCCAGTAATAAAATGCCATTCCATTATGAAAATGTGTCCAAAATGGACACACCAATGTGGCGCCGTCTCACCCTCCTCCTCTTCCTAGCCCCAAAAAGAAGCCTGCTACCCAGCTGGCACATATACATCTGCATTCATCAATGATTAGTCATAGAGTATTTGTTCTTCATTCACTCTGACATTTACAGACAGGCATCAGCATTCATAAGGCATCACTCATTCTTCATTCATTCTCCATACACACACACATGCATTAGCATTCATAATGCGTTAATTCTTCATTCACTCTCCATTGGCACACATGCATCAGTATTTATATGTCATCATTCATTCTTAATTCACTCTTCATTCACAAACATCAGCATTCACAAAGCATCATTCATTCTTCATTCACTTTACACACACACACATCAGCATTTTTCAATGACTCTCCATTTACACACACATCAGCATTCATAATGCATTCATTCTCCCATTCACTCACAAACATCAGCATTCATACAGCATCATTCATTCTTCATTCACTTTCCATTCACACACACACACACACACCACACCACACACACAAGCATTTGTATGGCATTATTCATTCTTAATTGACTTTCTATTCACACATACATCAGCATTCATAATGCGTTCATCCTTCATTCACTCTCCATTTACACACATCAGAATTTATACAGCATACGTCATTATGTAATCACTCTTCATTCATACACACACACATTACCATTCATATGGCATTCATTCTTCATTCATTCTCACAGTCACACACATACCTCAGCATTTCATCATCATCATTCCTGCTTAGTACAATCTTACAGGTAAGTAAAGGGAAGAGGAAGAGTATGACCAGGCATAACGAAAATTGCCAGCAAGTAATCCCAGTATTATCTCCATGTCCCTATTCCTCATCCCACTGCTTACTTATGAGATATGGTTACCTCAGAAGTAAGTACAGGGACAAGGAAGAGTGGGATTAGGAGTAATGAAGATTACTGTTAAGTGCACCCAACATTTGCACACACACACACACACACACACACACACATCAGCATTCATACAGCATCACAATTCTTTCTTCATGCACTCCCAGATTCACACACACGTCAGTATTCATAAGGCATCATTCATTCTTCATTCATTCTCATATCCACACACACACATACACACGCACACACACACAAACACACACACAGATCAGAATTCATACAGCATCATTCATTCTTCATTCAATCTCCAATTACACAGACCATTAGCATTCATACAGCATTCATTCATCGTTCACTCACATTACCGATCACACCCATGCAGCATTCAAACGCTCTCACATAAACACGCACGCTCATTCACGCTCCCATCCCACTAACAAACACAAACACTTACATACATTCACAGAAAAATACATATTTTTTTATTTTCTTACTTGATGCCCTGCTCTGGGTCCCAGTCCTCTCTGGCTTGCAATTAATGCCCACTGACTACTGTGCAGCATTTAAAAGGAACCAGGAAGCAGAGAGTGCTTCCTGGCTTCTGTTGCAAATGAGCTGTGGAGCCAGAGTGCTCTAATCACAATACCCATTGGGCCTTGTATGTGTGAGGAGATGCAAGAGCCGCCTTGCACATCCGGGTTTGCACGATTTCACCCTTCATCTCCAGTGAGCCAGGCAAGTCTGGGGAAGCAAAATGTATCTGGTCTTGCATGGCTCATTGAGAATGCATTCTGGGGTACTACTGAACTGCCAAATGGAAACTTAGTATTCCTCTGAGTATTATGCTAAACAGCCCAGGAACGCTCCCACAGTTTCTTGCTGCAGATTGGCTAGTACTCAATATTTTCACTGGGCTGGCTTGGCTCTTCCATAATAAGGGTGATTTGACGCCCCATCACCGATTATGGACAAACTGCCCCTAGGTGCCAGGAAAGTGGTTAGAAGTCTCGGAGAAAAGATTGATCCTTGGGGGATGTTGCAGTTGTGATTGATGGCTCTGGGAATAAAGGAGCTTGATCTGACTTGATCTATTAGTCATTAAGAAATACATCCACTTTAGGATGCTGCCATCATTACCAAAAGAGGATTTTAAGAGACAGAGCAGAGTGGAGTGATTGACAGTGTCAAAGGCCACCCTGACGCCAAGGAGCTATTTAACAAGGAAGATACAGCTGATGAGTGAGAAATAATTGTATAATTGATGTTCTTAGCAAGTGCAGAGGTCAACCTGTTCCGAAGAAGATTCCATTGTGTTTCAGTTGTAGAATAGGTGGAGCTGATGTTGTAGCCATAGAAACCATGGTTAACTGGATAGATTGAATCTTCATCCAAAAGAAGGTTGATAAGTTGTCTTCCATGTGTTGGGATGCTGCAGGAGTAGTTGCACATTTCAGAGGAGATTATAGGGTAACTCCACAATAACCAGATATAGATAAAACAACCCACTAGGGAAAAAAGCTAGTGCACCCTTTTTCGAGAAGAAAAGGAGCTTGATTTTGTATACAAAAAGGAAGATGGCGACATCGTATGGCGAAGTCCACTGTCATAGAGCTCTCTCGCCTCATCAAAATGGAGTTAATCTTATAAATACAGAAATCGTCACTCATGACGCATTTGATAAACAGTATAATCACCCACCTTCATTGGATGGTGCCTATATACATGCTAATGGTTACATATACATAATTTCACGTGTCCATTGGGGAGACAAATTTTCAACTGAACCTAACATCTCGTGTGGAGTTCCTCAGGGAGCCAGCCTATCACTGCTGCTCTTTAATATCTACATACGCCTCCTGTGTGAATTACTGGAACAACTTCAAGTATTTTTCACTAACTATGCTGATGATACCCAGCTAGTTATGGAACTGAGCGGTGATTACGTTAAAGACAGTATTACATTGAATACCATCTATAGGAATATAGAAGCGTGGATGAACAATAATTGGATGTGCCTTAACAGCAACAAGACCGAGTTAATGGTATTTGGATCCACCCAGGTTCGCGCTAAACTGACATCTGACTACAAGGCATTCCAAATCAAGGAATCCTGCATTGATGTAGTTGGTAAAGTCAAAACACTTGGCATGACCCTGGAAGCTACACTCAACGCAGATGCTCAAGCCCTGTATGTCAGCAAAAACTGCAACTACTATATCAGACTCCTCAAAGCAATAAGGCCCCTTCTCAATGAAAAAAATTGCGCCACTATTGCCAGAACCACCATTTTATCGCGCTTAGACTATGGTAACGCCCTCCTTGCTGGTGCCAGCAAACAAAGCTTACACAAGTACCAACTGATTCAAAATCAGGCGATAAGAGTCATCAAACAAAAACCAAGGAGAGATCCTATCAGCAAAGCCAGGCGAGACCTACATTGGTTGAAAATGGAAGACCGCATACAATTCAAGTCCTTGTGTCTAACCCATAAATGCCTTTACGGAAAAGCCCCTGCCTACCTCAAGACCAAACTAGCACCCTACAAACCTACCAGAACATTAAGATCTGAAGCCAAGGGACTGATAACAACTTCTAAATTCAAAAAAGAACTAGATTTAGGAAGAGCATTCCACACATGTGCGGCAGCTTTCTGGAACAAACTACCGACAAGTCTCAGACTAGAATCTAACCTATATTCTTTCCGTAAAAAACTCAAAACCATGCTTTTTGAGTAATCCTAGATAAGACCATACACCCTCTGATGGCCTAATTCTGATGTGTAATGAAGTGTCCCGTCATTGTTCTGTCCTTCACTGTCTGTCCGTGTCTCCACGTATGCACCCCGATGCTTGCGAGCAGTTCGGCGCAATATAAATAAACAAATAAACAAATAAATAACTATACACCCATTGCCAATTGGTTGTGGTGCTTTCTCCATCATCTTCTCCACACGTGGGTCAGGAGTTCTTCACCTTGCTGACAGGTAATTGGTTAAACTTAAAAAGCAACAACTTATCTTCACTCCTAACCACTTGATGTGCAGCTGGTCATCAACTCTTTTCTCATCCCAGACATGTAGGTGCCCCCATCATGCCTTCCTGTCATAGTCTTATATTTTGGCACCACCCTTTGCTCTCTCTGGTACAAATCATGGACCTTGTTGTGCTCAACTCCCCCCTCTATAAGTTACCGCTCCCTAGGAGTAGGCAGTGTCCCAATAATCCACCCTAACGATGAAGGTTTTAAATGCACTATTTCAGTGCATCTGTCCTAACTGTTGCAAAAGCCTAACTAGGCACATTTATATGCGGGTGTACGTGCGTGTTCCTTGCCATGCATGGGAATTGGAATGTGATAATCGAGCAAGAGATGAGGCCTTGTTGGTCTGTGTCTTCATCACCCCCTGCAAGGATTCAGGCCGGCCTATTCTTAAATGCAGCAATAAGTTGTGTCTTGAATGTCACACACATGCAATGTATTTTAAGTGACACAATCGCAAAGCAATGGTTAGTCATCCCCTGTATGAGCTCCTAAAGTACATGTGTTTCCTGTCAAATACTTCCACCCATAGCTTCCCCCCTCACCCCGTCCTCTGCACATTCTGTGGGCTTCAATATATTTTCCGCAATATGAGTCGTTTGGGAGGGGCTGCGATTTGAACATGCATCCCAACAAGATCTTTTGTCTTTGTGGATCCAATAATTTGTCAGCCCATCTCCACTTAGTCCACTTAGTCCTTGCTCGTCACTCACCCCCAGTGGTCGAAGTGAGCGGGAGCGGTCGGGAGCGGTGCTCCTCTACTTTTTTAAATTTCCTTTTACAGCTCCTATACTTTTATTTTAAAAAGAAACCATTCCGGAATGGTTTCGTTTTAAAATAAAAGTGTAGGAAGAAATTGAAACTTGCACTTTCAGTGCACTGCACTTAAACAGTAGTTTGCAAGTGTCTGGGTGTGTGTATTGTGTGTGGGAGTGGGCGTGGCGATGGGATTTGTGGGGAGCGAGAGCAGGGCAGCAGGGTACATAGCTCCACTACTTCTTTTCGTACACTTCGACCACTGCTCACCCCTGCATACCAGAGCGACAGGCGCCGAATATGCACCGTACATGCTTCATTAAAGAACTGAAGCCATTACAAAACTATTGCCTCAAACACCTACTTGCAACCACCTTTGCTTCTATATAACTTAATTCTTATACTACCGCCTGCGGCTACCGTTGTAGCCCCCCCGCATATGGGTGCAAGGCTTTTCCCGTGGTCACTAGGCCACTACTGTGCTGCTCCCCACCTGGTGTGATGTGGTCCCGCACCCATACTGTGCTTAATATGGTCCCAGCTAGTGGAGTTTGTCACTAAAACTGTTTCTCTCCATGTTACCCTATACACATGAAATTAGCCCTGGTACACCTGAAGTAGCCCTCTGCACCATGAGGTGATGCTCTGCCAGACTGTGTACTCACACTTATACTTACTTTGTCTTTGCCTCTTTACACAACTGAAGTAGCACCCCGCAATATGAGGTGAGGCTCGTTAGAGTATGTTAACACTTTCTACCATTATGCTGTAACCATTTCTAGAGGATCTGACACTTTGTTCACTATACTCTGCACTTATTGTAACTAGCGCCTAGATGCCCATGGGCTTTGGGTGCTGCTATAAATAAGTAAATAAATAAATACAGTCAGTCAAACATACTTTTACTCAGTTTAAAATCTTCAAGTTTCATAAAACAATTAGTACATGTAAGCAGAGGGCCCAAGGGCATGAGACTAGCCATAAAAAATCAAATACAGCTCAGTAGATTATTATATACATTATTCACATTATTCATATGAGGGAGTTCATAGAAAATGACACTGGTAATAAAATTACAAATCAATCAATACAAAACAAACATATTTCACTCAAAGGTCTCAGGTCAAGGCAAGAGGTGAGTGAGATACCCAGCTTTAGGAATGTGAAATGAGGAACCTTCCTAAAGCAATGCTTAGATAAGATTGCACCTCTGCAGTGTTTAGCATAGAAAGATGGTATTCCCCCCACAGTAATTTCGTACTGGTACATTTCTTTTAAGATGGTATATTTAGCTATGATAATAAAAAATATGAAACAGTGATCTATTGCACACCTATATGGTCTAAACCTGACCTGCAAATGACTAACCACATTTTCACGATCTGCCCATTCCTGCAGGAGTTTAAGAATGAGTTTCCCAAAGAGCTTACCGACACCGTCCAAAAGGGAGAGGGGGTAGTAGTTGGCTGCAGAATCTTTACCACCCTTTTTGAATATAGGAACAATTGTCGCTCTGCACCAGGAGGCTGGTATCTTGCCAGTACGCAAAATAGCATTAAAAAGGATACAGAACACAGGGGCCCAAATCACTACCCCATCTTTGAAGCGGTCTACTGGTATCAGATCACGGCCTGTAGCCTTCACATGTTTTAGGGCGTTAAGTGCTGCCACCACCTCCCCAACAGAAAATTAGAAGATTGCTGGGGATAGTGGTCTGTAGATTTCCGAGCTATGGGCAGGATGAATCTCATGTCAGTAGAGATTTAAGAAGTGGGATCGCCATTCAGTTTCTTCAGTGTTACACTTTAAATCTCTGTCCCCCTTCACATTCTGGACAGTAACCAGCTTCCAGAAGGAGCAAGCATCCCTTGATTGCAAAGCACTGTATAACCTACCCCAGTGGTCAGACACAAACTCTCTATTTTTCCTCCCAGTTAGTTCTTTGTATTTTAGTCTTAGAGCATGCGGGGCAACTTTGTCAACCCCTTGTGGGCTATTTATGCAGTGCACAATCTCCCTTTTAGCACTGTGGCAGGCCTTGTCATATCACCCTGCCTTGGGGGAAGCATATGTCCTACTTCACTCTGGGTAATGACACCAAAGGAACTAAATTCCTTTTAAGTTGCTCACATTCACTCAATACCGTATTATCATGAGAAGCTGAGTCACAAATTGCACTAATATTGCTAAAGATAGAGGCATACATGGACGGTTTCATGCCCTGATTCAGCAAGTTCGCCCATCTAATCTCTTTTGCGCATAACCAGTACCAATCTTCGGCTGGTCAACATGATGGGGCATGGTCCCATCCTTGCCCCTTCAATATCCCATGATTTCTGCTACTAGGGGAAAATGGTCACTCTCAGCCATGGAGGAAAAGGTTTTCTTCTGCAATATGGTTGCATTATAGCTTTTCAATTTGTTTTTTCCTCTTGAGGTGTGCTATGTCATTATCAAACCATTAATTGTTTTTGTGGGTGATTTGACTTTCTTCCTTGTGAATGAAGCCAGGAAATCCAAGGTTCCACTGAGGTCATTTTGCAGGTTGGTGTAAAGGATTTCTGGACCGAAGAAAATAGCAAGATATATCAAGATGTCGTTTGGACATTGATGGTCAAATGCTCTGGGGTGGGCATTGGTCTGTGTAATTTCCCAGATCCTACCAGTCTTGTAAGTGAAATCTAGTGGTCAGACCAAGGAAATTGACTCACTGGAATTGTTGTATTATAAGGGTTTTCTTCAGTGGTTATGGTTTAGGATGGAAGCCTTATAGTCCATTATGGAAATGTCTGTTTGTTTACCTATGGTTTTGTTATTGCCTTATTGCTCTCCTTTCAAGTATGTTGGCCTAGAAAGGAAAGTTGGATAGTGGTCTTCATCTGTGTAACCCATTGTCTTTTTCGGGAGTTTTTTTTATGTCAGCTCATAGAAGAATGCCTTACCCTTTCCTATTTGGAAAGAAGAATTGTATAGTTTAGTTCATACTAGGTTAGTGTGTGAATGTGCACTTTAATCACTGCTCCTGGCCATGGGAATCACATGAACCATGATAGTGTCAGCTTGTGGAAAGTTTAACATGATGTAGGAAAACACAGAACACTAGCCAAGCTAGCAAAAAGCAATTATCTAAAACAAAAGTTAAATGCCCATTCAAAACCACTCTGGGAAGCATTTAGGGAGTATTAGGGCATTAATGGAGATGCAGGGAATGTCAGGACTGGACACCTCCCAGACACTTAAGGACAGGAGATTTTTGAGAGAATAGCAAATATTCAGAGACACATTGCATTTTGGTAGATGGCCTTTACGTTAGAGCCCTATTGTGCAAGAATGTGTTGCTGTTATTCTGGAACAGTGATCCTCTGAACATTCACCTTATTGGATGTTTAGAAAGTAATTAGGATTGTTGAGATTCCAAAGAGGTTGCAGCCTTGCTGACATATTGGTGACCACATGGAGGTAGTGCTCACACACATGGGCATTCACTACAAAGATTGACATTTCTGTCGTCCTATATCCCAGTGATATTATGGGTGGCGGAGGAATTGTAAATTCCCATTCCCATGGAAGGACTCCATGGGAATGGGAACAGTGAAGCACCGGCACCATTGTTTACGGTGCCAGTGCTTCAGTGATTTTTCTGCTGGTAGGGGCCTGAACTACCTGCAGCTTAGGCCTGCAGGTAGTTCACAGCCATTACCGGCAGAATCAGAGTGAGCCAATCCAGAAACGGTGCCTGTAATCGCTCTTACCTACACTTTTTCGCAGACCAGCTTACTCATAATGAGGGCCTTTGACATTAGAGGAGTGAGGAGTTTGATAGAAGTGGAGTGGGCCATGGACTACCTTAGAAATATGAGGCGCTCACATGAATATAGCCAACATTTAGCAATTTTAATGGAGCTCACTGAGGAGAAAGATTCTGAATTAACCTGTGGATTCTATGCTATTGAGAGATGTACTTTTATATTATGAATGTCCATCAGTATACAAGGAATATTCCTTGAATAAAAATGTTCAATGTTTGCTGTAAGGGTCAGTACGCTCCAAGTTGAGTATCTAGAGGAGAGTAGCGGTATATCTTAGACAGCAATATGACCTGGTGGGCATCGAGGTGGGAGGAAAGAGCCATTTGATATCCTTATATGCCGATGACTTGCTGCTGTACCTAAAGTATCCGGAAGAGAACCTCCAGTATGTTTTGGAGGTCATGCAGAAGTATGCCGAATTGTCCGGCATAGCGGTTAATCCTGACAAGTCGAGCATGTTCCCCCTAGGGTACTATTCGAGGGTCCCCACGGAACGCTTACCGGTATTGCCCGTGCCTTGGGCAGCCGAGTCCTTCCGATACCTCGGAATAGACATATATCACACTGTGGGAAACGAACATCTGCATAACACCGAGGTTGCTGTGGATAAAATCCGTGCGTCTATGCGATTTTGGGAAAAGCTGCCGCTAGCGATGATAGGGCGAGGGGCGTTGCTTAAAATGGTTGTCTTGCCTAGACTGCTGCATTTCTTCAACAACATACCATACTTAATAGCTAGGAAGTTCTTTACCAAACTCGATAGTATGTGCAGGGACTTCCTATGGCACGGCACTCGCAACCGAGTGGCGCTGTGGAAGCTACAAAACTTTTACGATAAAGGAGGGATTAAATTACCACATTTTGAGGCCTATTATGTAGCGAGCCAATTGCAATATGTTACACAGTGGCTCTCTGATGAGGAATCTCCCGAGTCCAGGTTGGTTGGGACAGATTGCACCCCGTTTTATTTGAAGGAGATCATCTGGGTCCCTAGACAAGACTTAAATCTTTGCCCTGGTATGCTGTTACTTGGGTGGAAAATGTGGCGTAGAGCATGCCGGCTACTGGAAAGCCCGGATCCGTGTTCGCCGCAGGTGCCACTGGTTGCCTTGACTGCGGGGGATGGTCAACTTAGAAAATTGATCAGAATGTACTGGGAACCGGTTGGGTTGGCCACGTTAGGAGATATATGGCAAGATGGGGCCATCAAGGATTTTGCAGACTTAGAAGAAGAAGCTGGGTTACATGGGGGCCAATATGTTACATACCTCAGGTTGGTACAGATTATCCGAAAATCTTGGCCTGAGACGGTGTTAGCGGAGGATCCGGACGCCCTGATTGAAACAATATATGACATATCAGAGGGCGGACACGAGATCTCGAGATTGTATGAGGTGGTGATGTCCCGAGTGGGAAAGGACTTGACAGACTTGAGACTAGAATGGGAAATGGAGGTGGGGGTTCAGATGACTGATGGGATGTGGGAACGGGCTCTGGGATATCATAAAAAAGTGTCCAGAAATGCTAGATTACAGCAAATCCAACTATATATCACACACAGAGCGTATTTGACCCCCAAGAGAATAGCTAAGTTTGCGAACTCGGGCAGGCAGGCATGCCCGAAGTGTAACGAGGAGAACGCAGACATGACGCATATGTTCTGGTCCTGCCCAGTAATTGAAGTCTTCTGGGGAGAAGTGTCACAGAAGTTGGCTGACAAAGGGGTCCCGATAAGCATTGACACGACCTGGGCTTGCCTTCTAGGGGGGTTCTCCAGACCAAAGAACACCAGACATCTGGGGAAACTGAGAGACCTAGCGTATATACTCGCTAAGAGGAGGATAGCTATGAACTGGAAGCAATGCTACAAACCTAGGATAGAGATGTGGTGGAGGGATCTCCAAAAATGGGCGGAAGCCGAAACCATGGTCTGGCAAGAGGCATGCAGTAAATGCGGGGAGGAGGATGTGGGCAACCTAGTAGCCTGGAGGTCATTAGTCACTGGTCTGTTTGGGGCACAAGGAGAATCTACTGCCTCGGAGGAGGAAGTCACCCGGCCACACCAGGTCGATACGGAACTACCCTGTGGATGAGCTCTTGGGGGGGAGGGGGGGAGTGTAGTGTTGTGTTTTGCTAAGTGTTTAGTGGCTTATTGGGTATAATGTCACAAGTTTGTTTATACTGTTTTCACTTAAAATAAAATAAAAATATATTTAAAAAAAAAAAAGAGTATCTAGAGGAGAGAAATCAAAGTTTTGATAACTTAAAATATATTTATTTTTATGGGAAACCTTATCTTATTTGGCTGTCTGCTGCAAGACAGTAAGATTTGAAATTTCATTGAGAACTACGTTCATATGTTTGATTTGCGCAGGGTACTAGTACTTTAAATCAAGTTAATAGTAAGAAAAGCCTGGTTGAGCATGCACACAAAAACATCAAATTACCTGTATTTTGGGTGATTCTTCAAGGACACATTTTTGGCAAACCTTTTGAAAAGGTTGTCAAAAGTCAATCCACATGCTTAAATAGGGGAATGTGATTACAACTCCTATTCAGTCTCAGGCAATTCTAAGCGAGATCATTCCTGGGCCAGGCTTAGGATATGTAGGGAAGGCTTCATACATTTGAGTGCATTTAGTGAAGCTGTAGGAAGAAGGGTAGGAAGAGGAATTGTGTGACCCATTAGAGAGTGTTATTTAGGGTTATATTTTCTAATGCAGCACTGTCTGACACATTCAGTGATTTGGAGTGTGGGGACTACACAAGTACCATTATGCGTGAAATTGGGAGACCGAGCCTACACCAGTCACTTTCTGTCTCTTGAAATGAGTGTACGGTCATTTACCATTGGGTGACACATGGCAGGGGGAGCTGTAAGAAAATGTTGATCACCACCTCTTTGTTGCTACAATTTTATTCCGGGATCCTTGCCTAAATATCAGAAAGGCTTGGTACTATGACGGGCAGAGCATCTGAAAAGTGTGGTGCCATGCTAAGCAGTAGGGAAACACTCCAATGCCTTTTTTCAGAAACTAAAATAAAATTCATGAAGCAATTTGTATTTGTATTTGAATTTTCTTTATTTGTAAAGTGTGCCTTGCCCAAGGGTATCTGGGCGCATATCTTCTTAAAGGTTACATAGACAGGTACATTTTACAAACATAACATAATGATGGTACAATGCAGTCAAGTTGGCATAGCAATACAGGGGAGCACATACAGGTAAGGTACAGAAGGAGAAGTAAGTCAACTTGAATACGGGGAAATAGTGAGCAGAGCGGTACAATTTCAGAAGTTAATATACAAAAGTTACCAAGTGGGCTGCAGGAGATGTCAAAGGAGCAATTACAGTGCAAAGTCTGCCTTGACGGCAGTAGCGAAGTGTCGCAGATGTCTTGAGCTGAGAACCAGCGTTTGGTTTTACTCTTAAAGGACTGAAAGGATGGTTCAGCTCTAATGTCATTAGGTAAGGTATTCCATAATTTCGTGGCTAGTACCAGGAAGCTAATCCCCCCCACTTTTTGGAGCTTGAATCTAGGAAGGGATAGGCTGTGGGTTTGGGCAGCTCTCAGTGGTCGGCTGGCTGTGTGAGGGGTAAGTCAGTTCGACAGATAAGGGTGGGGGGCCTGGTTAGCCAGACATTTGTATGTGAGTATCAGTGTTTTCAGGGAGATTCTTTGCGCAACTGGGAGCCATCGTAAATTGCGCCAATGGCCCGAAATGTGCTGATTTGTGGGAATGTTTAAGGCAGCTTTAATAGCGTTGTTCTGTATAACTTGTAGTTTATTTAAATTGCTTTGGCTGGTCCCTTGATACAAGGCGCTACAATAGTCAATCTTAGACATTACAAGGGTTCTAGCCAGAATGGTACTATTGGCGGCGGTCTAAAAGGGTCTGCAAACTGTGATAAGTTTACAGGTATAGGAAGATGCTGAGCTGACCGCATTAGTTTGTCTAGACAGGGATAATGAGGAATCAAGATACACTCCTAATGTTTTGGTATCCTTGAAAACCTTGATGGCTTTGCCATCAATGATGAATGACTTGAAGGAAGAGTCAAGTTTGTTGAGACGTTGATGGGATCCTAGAATGAGGAGTTCTGTCTTATCATCATTGAGGCACAGTTCGTGTTGAGCCATCCACGCCTGTATAACATTATAGTCTTCGTTTAGAGATTTAGAATCCACTTTATGGTCACCACTGATAGGTATGAGTATCTGGGTGTCATCAGCGTAGTTGGTGTACATGACACCCAGATGATCAAGGATATCAAACAGTGGTTTGGTGAATATGTTATAAAGTGTTGGTGAAACATACAAACCTTGGGGTACACCACAGTGAATAGGAGAGGGTTTTGCAGATGCAGAGGGGGAGAAAACCTGCATGGATCTGTTGCCTAGAAAGGATATAATCCAAGCGGTAGCAGAATCTAAGAAGTAAGCAGCTGATTTGAGATGTTGACAGAGAATTTGGTGATTGACCAGATCAAAGGCTGCTGAAAGATCAAGTGGAAGTAGCAGTGCTAATTTCCCATTGTCTTTCAGAACCTCAATCTGAGTTTTAAGGTCAATAGGAGTGGTTTCAGTCCCGTGTTTTGGGCGGAAGCCAGATTGCCTCAGGCCAAGAGTTTGTTAACTTCCAAGTAGTCTTGTATCTGCAGATATGCAGCTCGGTCCAGTATTTTAAGCATGAAAGGGACAGTGGTGATGGGCCTGTAATTTATCGGTATACTAGGATCAAGAGATGTTTTTTTTTTAGCAAAGGGATGACCCAGGCATCCTTCAGGTTATTTGGGACTATACCTGATTCAAAGGATGAGTTAATAAAGGAGGTAATGAACGGGGCTAAGTCATGAGCGGCCTCTTTGATGATAGGGGCTGGACATGAGTCGCCTTGGCAATTGGACGGTTTCAGCTTGTTGATGATGCTTTCAACATCAGCGATAGAAAGTGGCAAGGAGCTGAATGGTTTAAGCGTGAAGGTGGCCTGGGTATTGGGGATAGTGGGGGGATTCGGAGGCAGGTCTAACTGCAAGGAATTTTGCTTAGTTTTGATTTTAGCTTGGAGGGTGGCAATTTTGTCCAAGAGTGCTTTTTGGATGTTTGAGCACCAAGTACTGTCTTTGGTGCAGGAGTCAGGTGGGGCTGCAGGGGATTCCAGTTCTTTCAGAATTCTGAATAGTTTGTTGGTGTTAGAGTCCGCTTGTGTGATACGCAAGTTGTATGAATCTTTTTTCACTTGAAAAATTGCCTCTTTATAGTTAAGGGATGCTATGATAAGGCTACCATTGTGGGCATCTGAGGGATGACGTTTCCACCGGGATTCAGCAGTACGTTTTTCTTTACCTAACACTCTCAAATGTGGTGTAAACCAGGAGTTGAGATGTGTGAGTGGTTTAGATTTTCTAAGTTTAATTGGGGCAATAGAGTTCAATGCCGTAAGTATGACCTGGTTGTACATATTGATTAGTGCAGTGGGGTCAGAGCAGGAAGCAATGGCTTTTTTAAGGGTGGGAATGATGAGTGGCAGTAATTTGTCACATGTGATGTCCCTTTTATTTCTGGTATGCAAGGCAGAGGCAGTGGTAGGTTTATGGCATTGGTTAACTTCTATATTAAAGGTGATAATATGGTGGTCTGACCATGCGCCAGGTGAATTAAACTGTAGGCTGATGTTGCAGTTAGAGTCAACTAACCAGTCAAGTGTCCTCCCTTTAGTGTGGGTAGGTGCAAGTATATGGTGAGTGAAACCTAGGTCAGTTAGTGAGTTAGCGATGTCGGCTGCAAATAGGTGGTTAGGATCTTGGAAGCCAAGATTAAAATTCCCTAGTAGGATGATTTGAGAATTGGTTTTGGATTTATCCACTAGTAGGGAGGTGATGTCATCCTGGAAGATGGTAATAGGGCTGGGAGGTCTGTAGATCAAGTGTAGGGTGGCCGTTTGGTTAGGAGAAATGGGGAGCTTGACTGAGAGGAGCTCCGCTGAAGGAAGCTGTTGATTAGGCATTGCTCTGAGGCCCAGTGTGTTTTTGTGGATAAAGGTGACTCCACCACCTCTCGATTGGGGGGAGTTACAGTTGCATCTATGCATCTATAGATGGCATAACACGTATGTATGGCAAGGGAGAGTAGTGGTCCAGGTTCTGTGTGTAACTATGTCTCGGAGATGGCAAGGAAGTCGAGATCTTGGGTGGTGATGAGATCAGCAATATTTAACGCGTGTGCGGGGAGATACCTAACGTTGACCAGTGCCTCTCTGATCGTACTATCTTTAAGAGTATTGGCTTGGACATCATGAGTAGATGTGGGTGGGGAGGTAATAGGTAATGGGTGTCTCTAGTTGGCATGTGGAGGTTTCGCAATGGTACAAGGCTTCTGTGTGTGGTTGACTACACAGCGGATTCTAGATCCCAGTCTGGTGTTTCTGAGGTGTAATGCGCAAGGTTGGTTAAGTGTAGGTTTCGTGGCAAAGTGTTCTATCCATAAGAAAGGTGAGTTTAAGTAGGGATTGTTAGATAGGTGAGTGGGGCTAGGCAGAATAAGGTTACTTCCTAAGGTGTGGCTGTGATGAGGCGATGGCTGATGTGATTGCCTATCTAGCCAATTACCGTTGCAGCTATTAGGTGGGTATATCATCATAAAGTTAGGTAAGGCAAGATGACTCAGAGTATGGATAATATAGGTGGTGATGGGAGTGAGTGCCCAGGCTAGTAGGGTATATAGTGAGATTAACCTTGGTATGAGTTGTAGTAGATAAGACAGGTGCATAATGTGCAACTGTGTGGAGCAGACGTGTAGGAGAAATGGTAGTCTGGACAGTGGTAATGAGGAACTGGTCAGTGGTAGTGAAGGAATGCAGTAGTGAGCTAGGTGTTCTAATACTAGTGGTAATCTAGAATCTGAGCTAGGTGTTCTGATACTAGTGGTAATCTGCAATGATAATGAAGACATTCTCCTGCATTTGGGAACATGTATCGCACATTGGGGCACATGCAAAATAACATTTCTCATTTAGTACAAGAGAAAGAGAAACATGTTAATTCAACTGTGCATTTTGTTATAATAGAAAAGAGAAAATGTAATTTCACACTAACAGTTTTCTTTGGCTTCTAAAAGCTATTTAGTGTGATTCTGGAAATGCATGTACCATAGATTAACATCCCTTACAATTTATCCCTGAATACGACTTGGCATGCACTTCAGTTAGTTATTAAAGCAGTTGCACTTCAGAAACCAGCTCACCTACTATCTGCCCCTTACCATTTTAGCCTAATGCCATGTTAGTCTGATGTTGGAATTAATGGAATCTCTTGCATGATATCATTATTCCCATAATGAATGTAGATCTAGTAAGCTTCTGTCTTTGGGTATCATGGAAAACACAGGAAATAGCACTTTTAGGGAAGTTTGACCTGGCCAAATCCCCCCTTGCAAATAATTACAGTTTATTTGAACCCTGTTAAAGCTCACTTGCGCCTGACATATAACCAGCCCTCCGGCCATGCCTGCAGTTTAGGTTCCCCTCGGCAGCTCCATCTTCCAACTCAGAACACTTTGGGACACTGCAGCTTGGAAGACTATCATCTTGCCAGGTACCCTGATAACCTCCACTCATAGTAGTGTTCAAAGCCCCAGCAAGGTTTGGCCAGATGACTTTGTGCTCAGATAGCACAGCCGGCCCAGCTTTCTCACTCTATGTAGCAGAAGCTCACAAATGCTTCCTGATAGGCCCCAGGTCTCTGAAAAATTCAGAAATCAGAAATTACAACTTGCTAGAAGTCTGAGGGTTGTTAAATATCAGCCTTGTTTCAAAGTTCAGTCAGCCAACACCCAGTCACAGACTCAGTAATGGCTCAAAACAGCTACCACCAGGCAGCAAAACCCCATGAAAGGACCAAAGACCAAATTCCCCTCCTTCATGCTTACAGTCACTTATAAACCCTCTTCAAGGACCATCCCTTCCTCCTATTCCACATATGGGTCCTAGGCATTTTGCCAACCTATATCTCGATATCACTTCCTTTTGTTCCAATCCATTTCGGGTTTCACTCCCAGTCCCAACACATGACAAACCCTTTGTCTTCCAGTGCGTTCTAGCATTTTCCAGTTCAGCCCCCTGGTCTTTGGACAGCATTCAGAGCACACCACCCGATAATGTAACAATGCATGCTTATTCTTAAGGTCCTTTTAGCAGCTACACAGCACAAGCTCCAGATCTAACCTGCAAATGCAGTTTCACTTCTTCACTTTATTTTTTTTTTTTAAACTGGCAGCCCTCATCCAGTGGTTTTGTTGATGCACCTTCCACAGTGCTAGTGCACACACAGCCTATGGCCTGCAAATCTGGCTCCCACAATGATTCCTATATGAGTTGTTATTCCCCCTTTCAGTTACTACTACTACATTCATTGCACTATACACAGCATGTGCTGCAATGTTAGCTTGCTACATGGTATTATTGTTTTTTAAAGCCTACATCACAAACAGTACATGGCATGTGCTGCAATGATAACATCATTTGTAACTGTAGTCTAGTTAAACAAAGGACTTTGCAGGAGCATGAACCCCATCTACACATCATCAGACCATGTGATCTTTGTGCAATCATGTGAGTATTGTTTTGCTTAATACTGAAGTGTCAGTAAATCTGTTTAAAATAATAATAATAATAATAATGAAAATAGTAGTAATAATAATAATTGTTCATGGATTAAAAAGGAACAGACAATAATTGTCCATAGGTTAAAGGAAGAACAGAAAGCAGAGAATATAGAAATGTTGATCTCATGAAAGAGTAATAGTGAAGAAAGAGAGAAAAAAGAATTGAATGGATTCAGATCTTTATTTTTAAAATGGATGGATGCAGCATCCTTTGGTCTTGGTAGCCCCAGCTTCAGTATATTTAGTTTGTTCACTGTAGAGGCCTGTGTCCACGTCACAAAGTACATCATAACAAGACTGTAGTTTTCTATCTCGTCATCTGGACCTCTTTCATCGCTCTTTCGTTGCTCGCAAGTCTCTTTCTGTCTTTTACCCCCTTCTTGTCTAGTCGCCTTTCTCCATCCTGTGGGCTCCCCCATGGACATCCAGCTCCAGGGAACACTGATGGAGGAAATTAGTTAGAGAATCTAAATCAGAGGAGATAGATAGACAGGTGAAATATTAAGCAAATACACTTTTCATATAAAAACTCCTGTATATAAATGTTTTATATACATATGTTCACATATTTAATATCAGTATAATTCTCATTCATACCGCCAGACACACTACATTCAACAAACCTACTTACCTGCTCCGATGAACCCCTTTCATTCGGTACAACATTCATTCATTGCCAGGTTTCTTTTGCAGAGTATTTTGCTGCTGATTTTTGGCTGAAAAAATTAATTGATTAATATGGGGGCGGGGTAAAAGGATGTAAGGAATAGGGGTTGCAGGGAATATGTAGTTAAAAAACTGGTAAAGGAGATTTTGGGTGAACCCCCATATTTAGAAAAAAAAATGTGCTGAGTATTTTTCAGACAAAAATTGGTACTCCCTACTGTTTTCGATCTTTTTAAATCTGTGTTTCGGGTTAAACAGTTTGATTTAGTTCACATGGACAAATTGTTGCAAGGCCAAATCACCTTCCCTGGTCATTATTCTGTAGAAAACAGGCACATTCTTGTCCACAATCTTGAATGGACCCCACTAGCATGCCATTAATTTGGCTTTTTATTCTTTTGCAAAGAAATACTCCCTAACATCATAGTATGATTTGGCACCCTCGGCTGCACATTCCAGATTTCGCTGTGCAAATGCATGCTGCAAATGTTTTCTCAATTGTTCCACATATTCTTGGATGGTGGATGCATTTGCCAGGTCTTGTTCATTGGTTCTGAGAACCGGTGTGGTGGCAAAACCATTTTCCTGTCTGTCATGATTACATGTGGACTGAGATTTGTAGTCTTTAATGGTGTTGCCCTAATGGCCATCAATACCAAAGGGAGTAGCAAATCCCAACTAGATCCTGCTTCAGCCACAGGATAAGAAAGTCAATTAGTGATCAGTTGCAATGTTCCATACCACCACTAGAAGATGGCCAGTAGGAAATATGTAGCTTCCTTTTTACTCCCAGAGTCTGCCACATCTTGGTCATCATTGCACTAGTAAAATGACTTCCATAGTCTGATTCTTTTTCTTGGAGGTAAACCAAACATAGAAAATATGTGGTCCACAAGCAAATTATCCACTGTCTGTTCACTACAGTTAGGAGCCGGTATGCACTCCAACTATTTCGACATTACACAAGTAACTCTTAGCATGTATTTGTTTCCTCATGATGATCTTTGGACTGGGCCACTTAAATCTATTTACAAATCTTCCCAATATAGTGTCAGACCTCTTTTTATTAATGGTGCTCTTTGTCGGTCAGAGGGCTGGAACTGTGCATACACCAAACACCCCTGAGTATACAACTCCACATCTTGGGACATATTTGGCCAAGAAGCATATACTAAAAATATTCCTATTTTTTTCTGTAAACCTCTGTATCCCGTTATTAAAGCATCATGGGCATGCTGTAGCCTCAACCCCCAAAATGACATGGAGATCACCCATTGTATCTGACCTATATTGGCTTCACGGACCAACAATCCGTCTTGCAGTTGAAATCTCTTTTTATACTTCAGTAGTACCTGCTGAGGGGGGTGTGGCAGACTCCCAGCCAATGGGAGGCTCAGAATGAGGGTGTTACCATATGGTAATCCCTCTGCTCTGAGCCTCCTCAGGGCTGGCGGCCACCATCCCCCCTCACCTGGAAATGAGATAAGTCTTTCCCTTCCCACTGCCCCATCCACAGAATTATGCCCCTGCCCTCCCACCCCCACTTACCTTATTTTCTGTCCATTTCAGGAGCAGACACACTGGAACACTTCTGTCCCTAGCGTGTCCGCTCCCGATCTGTGACAGGCCATCATGGAAAGAAAGAAGGGACTACACGTACTCTCATCTTTCCTTTCCATGGCAGCCATTTTTTTGTTTACTATTTTTCCAATTTTTGAATGGCCATCATGCAAAGGGAGAAAGGACTACATGTAGTCCCTTCTCCCTTTCCATGGCAGCAATTTTTGACTGTTTACTTTTTTGTCAATTATTTTCAATGGGTGCCATGGAAAGGGGATACAGACTTCATTTTCCCTTCCTGGCAACCATTTGTGAGCCTCTTTTTTTCTGTTCTGAGCGTTTCAGAACAGAAAGAAAATGCTGCTAGTACCCAGCCCTTACGGGCCGGGGTAGTAATAGCAATTAGCAATAAGCCCCTTCTAGGGGGGGAGTACCACTTCATGTAATGCCCCAGGGTCTTCGTTAAGGCCCTTGCTTTGATCGGGCCTGCAACTATGGGCCCCGGTGCATTACCTATAGGAGGATAGCTTAGGGGCAATGTGCTCACCTTGGAAGCAAGACGACACAGCCCACCACAGGTCTGTTACCCGTGTCCGCACTTAGAAACATCTGGATATTAAGCACGTTATAAATAACCTCTCAGATATCATCATATATATCATATATCATATATCATATCATATAATGTCCCCATATATGGCAGATACAAGAAACAGATATACTCACTGTTAACTCCTATATATATTTAGGAATTTGTATAAATAACCATAAAGGTGATTTACCTTATGAGGAGTGCCTAAAGACCAAACAAATCACAGCTATTTTGCAAATGTCGATAATAATATCAAAACTTGTAAATTTTCAATTACTCCTTTGATTCTTTAATATAGGCAGAAATATGTGCCCACCATATTGTATGGCTCTGAAACGAAGCAATGCAAATCATATGCCTATTGGAAGAAAATAGAAAGTCTGTAGTGGAAGAAAGCATTGAGTCTGCCAATGTCAGAATCAATCTGTATGATCAGACATGAAATAGGTCTTACATCCCTGTATGCCTTATACAAGTGGCAACTGTGCATGCTATATAGAAATTGCAAGTTGATTGAAAATTCCAATGGTCTGTTAAAAACAATTGCAAAGCATCTTGACAAAGTACAAGATCGTTTTATGTCCTCATGGCTTATAATCGTTCAAAAAACTATGCATGATGCGGGTATAACATTAGAATTGCTAACAGACAATCCGACCAAGTCTAAAAGAAAGTTATGGGATCTTGATTGGATACAAACCCGAGCAGGCTGTATGAAGCTGCAAAATTTCATCCAAAATTCATATAATTTAAAATTACAAGGTACCACAGAGCCTTATTTGCTATTGGCAAAATCTCCGAGACATCGTGCCGACTGTTTACGCTATAGGCTTAACATATAAGGTAGGAGGATACCGAGTCTAGATTCTATAGAAAAATGCCTGAAACAATCAAACATTTGGTAACTGCATGTGATGCTCTATTACAAAGAAGAATAAAGTATTTCCATCATTACTTTAAAGAACACATAGAGCATCTCTAAGATATGCAGTGACCAACTATTTGAATTGTTTACATTTGAAAGATCAAAAATAGGACTCCAGAATATTGATGGGAAAATGATGACAAATGTATACTTAAAAGAAGATGTCCAATAACGTATCATCTGCAAAAAAAGATACATTTATTGTTTTATGGGATAAAGATAAATATGAATTGTTTGAATAATCATGATAAAAGAAAATCAGTGTCTGCTTCATGGCCTTATGACAAACGAGATGTTAATATTTTTTTTTATGACAAAGAAATGTTGTTTTTATTATTATTATTATGATTAAGGAAATGTTTAAATTTTAAGTTTTGTATCACATGTTGAAAAGTTGAAATTAATTTTTTAACTATACCCACATTAATAAAAACACATTAAAAAAAAAATAATGCCCCCTGCTTAGGGTTTATTGCTTAAATAACACCCTCAAATATTCTCTTCCTTTGCAGTCCTCCTCTGTTAAAGGATTTTGCTCCGCATCTGACACATGATTGTACAAAAGACCTACGATTGCATCTTCTTTCTGTGCCTTGATCAAGTCCTGATCAGGCATATCAAAACTCCATTGTACCACAGGTTGCTCCTTGAGATTTTGAACGTGTTACCATATCCACTTGGATCTCACTGAGCAAGTGCTCAATGGGAAACAATTCCCCCATTAATGCCCCAGTTCTGGACAATTAATCAGCCATGCAATTTCCTTCCTTATCTTCCAATGGTATTCTGGAATGCCTTTGTTTCTTCCTCCAGTGGATTTTCATCTCATTCACTGAAACAAGTTTGTCGATGGCCTGAATCAATTTTCAATTTTCAAGTGTTTATGGTTGTTAAATGTGACCATTCCTCTCAGCTTCCACTCTGGTAAAACTATTCCGGGTATGTTCAGGGTCAGCAACCAAAACTATTTCTTTTAAATTTGTTTTCTACTGCTGTGGATATTGCTTTGTAAATTGCAGCCAATTCTGCCACTTGACTACTTTTGGAACCTATTCTCATACTCTGACTTGGGAAACTATCACATTGGGTGCAAACATTCCCTATTCTTGCCACCAATTATTTTTTTAGGAATACCGCACCTGTGATATGCACATCCATCCACATACACAGTTGGGAGATTCCTTCACCCTTCTTCATCGAAAGCCTTGTGTGGTGATTGTTCAAAATGAGACAAATTTGTTTTTAATTCTGTATCATCTGTAGCATCTACAACTGCACAGTCGTGTAAGTCTGCCAGCCCCAGCGCTACTGGACTCTTTTTATTCTGCCCATATCTCACTTTCACATGGAATCCCTATAATGCCAATGTCCATGATGTAATTTGGGACTGGGCTAAGTTCCCTGATCCGATTAGTTCACTCTGCAAAAATTGCAGAGGCTGATGATTAATTTCAACAATCACCTGTTCTCCTTGAATAATAGAGCAGAAATGTTGCAATGACCCCACAGACGTCTAAAGGGCTTTTTTGCATTAATTACATTTTGTTCCCACATGTAACAATGCTTCACTAGCATGTACAATGGTTTTGTTATTCGAACCATGCTTTTGATATAAGACCGCTGACATGCAGGAATCTGTGAACCCTATCTCCAGAAAGACATCTTGGTTGTTCTTTGTATAAGCCAAGCATGGGGACTTTATTAGACAATCTTTCAATTTGGCTACTGCTTCACATTCTTCCTGTCTCCATTTCCAGGGCACTCCCTGTTTTAGTAGATTAGTGAATGGTTACATCATTTCTGCATATTCTTCAATTAATTTCTTATTGTAACTTGTCATCCCCAAACTCTTCAAACCCTTTTTATTTTGTGGGTTTAACCCTTGCTCTATAACTTCATGTCCCTAGAAATTAACTTTTCTTCTGCACCACTGCAACTCCTGCAATGACACCTTTGCTCCAACCTTTTGCAACTGGCTGCATGTCTAATCTAAATGAAATGGCTTTTCATTTTTGATTAGGACATCTTCCGCATAGACCACAGTTCTAGTTCTTGGCTGCATCCGGGAGTGGTTTGTTCAGGAAGATCCCAAACTAACTTCCATTATTGGGAGTGCAATTCTATGAATATTGAACTCATTTAAATGAAAAGGCAATACATTTTGTATATCTTTGGCTAAAGGCACATGCTAATACCCTGCTATTAAATCTAGGGTAGCAAACACCTTCAACACTTGGATCTGTGCAAGGCCTTGATCAATAAATGGGAGTGGTCACCTTGAAACAGGCACCCTCTTATTTAGATCTCTTAAGTCTGCACATAACCACCATTGGCCATTGGACTTCAGCAAACCTAATATGGGCATGCTTGCGGTACTGTTAATGGGCCTAATTCCTTTGGACTCCAAATTTGTAATTATTTCTGCAAGGACTTTAAACAGGCCAGAGGTATCCTATATTGTCGCACAAATACCGGTTCCCCCCCATAACCTTCTGGCAGTGTAGCAACATGGTGATCAGAACGCCCACAATTGTAGGCATCTTTAGCAAATACCTCCTTGAATTCTATGAATATTTTTCTCAATTGGTCTTTCTCTTCTTTGTTGGTGCAAGCATCTATGGACTGGATTTGCTCCTCTACCAATTAAGAACATTTTGAAAAATCTACCAAAAGAGGGATCTCAATGCGTTCATCTAACTGTGTGGCATTGTCTCTTTGGAGAGGTGCCACCCTCAAGTACCTTGGCACTTCAGCCTCCACTTCAATTTGCTGTTTTTCCTCTGTCTAGTTTTCATCCAACTGAAAAAGGATGTAATCATCCTGATGACAACAAATCACATCTTTTGGTTCATAAGGGTATACTGATTGAATCCTGATAATCCCCTTTGGTCTAAAATCTAAAGTCTCAGGCAAATCACTTTGTAATGTGACATAGTTCCAGGAACATTCCCAATGATTGGGTTGTTTAAATCTGCAGTGTAATATTATTCTTGCATTGCCATCCCTAATGGTGTACTTTTTTATTAGTAAATGTCCTGACATCCTTTGTTATTCACCAGTATTCGAATGGGACCATCCCCAACTTCCACTAAAGGAGTGTATTTACATTCTAGTGCCTCTTGCCTCATGGATTCATTGAGGCACACAAATTCATCAAGCTCCTTCAATTTGTGTCCCATCCTGTACTTCAATGCCATTGTGAATTACAACCATACGCATGCTGTGGATGATGTAATTTCCCAAATAGAATTCGGCTTTAGTTCTACTTACAATCCATATATTGTGAGGAATGCTTTTGGAACCTATTGTGATTTTCAACATGCATCTCCCCACAATTCCTTGCCCCAAATCAGGTCCATCTAATCTGAATATTTGTTGATCTTTTATTGTAAAACTTAATATTTCTTCACCGTTAAGCATTTACTTGAAAACTTTCTCATTAATGAAACTCCTTTCCTGTTCCAGGGCCAACACTGCCTCAATAATTTCTGGATGCCCATTTGCATGCACAGATATCCAGGTTTGACCTTCCTTCATGTGTATTTCTGCAATTGTTGGAACCTACTTTTCCTGTTCTGACTCCGAAACCTCACTGTGTTCACAGCCTTCATCACTAAGATAGAACCACAATGTGTTTTCTTCTATCTGTGTTTGCCAGTTCTTCTTGTGATACAAGCGGATCTCTAATGACGGCTTTTCTCCTTCTCCTTGCATTCCACCCTGGCACATGAGAATGACAGTGACACTAGATACACAACCATTCTGTAGATACACTTCCACCACCCTCTCTGACCTAGCCATAGTGGAACATTCTTTTGTATTGCCAAACTGGCTCATCACTTTTTTGGGTTTAAAGGGCTTTTTGGACAAAGACCACGGTACCCCATTTACCCCATCAATGAGCAATGACAATCTCTTCAGACAATTTGTTCCTAATAGCAATGGGGTCTCCTCAATGGGTTTGACCACCACCTCTTGCCACAGTCTATGTTTTCCTACCTTGATGTCAACTTCAGTGGCATCTTCCACCAGTATTTCTTCCCCATTGAAATAATGCATGGGCACTTCAATCTGTCTCAATTTCAACATGTTTTGTGGGCGTCTCCCTTCATTTATGCTATCCAACCATTTCCTTGACATCACAATCGCCTATTCGCCTGCACTCACCATTACAAATGCACTGCATTGCTCTTCAATTGTAACAGGACAAGTAATTATAGACAATATGAATTGTTGCTAGTCTCAGAGCTTATTTTCCTTAGGCCTGCCTGGCTTCTTGCTAAGCAAAGGGCCATGTGAAATTACATTTCACCGACCTTTTTCGCCATTTCTTTTTCAATCTCTATGTTTATTTATCTGTCCTGAGAATTCATTTGAAACTGTGCAACTGAATGACCCCCTGTATAGTGTAGTCTTTTGCGTTTTTTCCCCAACTGTTTCCTGCTTTCTCTGCATCATCCTGATTTCCTTCACTTACCTCCACTCTGGTACACAACTGTTTTGTGTTTTTGTTAGCATCATGTGGCAGAATATCAACATTTTGTGTTTGAAACTCAACTGGCTCTTGTATCATACCTGTCAATTTCCACCTCTTGGCACATCTGTGGCTCAAAAAACTCCTCTGGGAGTTCATCTGGAAAAGCACTTTGGGGAATTTCCATTTCTGTGACAATATTAATGCTATAAGAATTATCAGACAATGAAATACTATCATCTGTTTTTCTGTTTTCACCTATCATTTCATTCACTATTGTTTCATGTATTGCTAATGCATTCAGTGCCCAATTAACCCCGTAATGGTCCACATGGTCACTGGCTATCAGGTGTTTAAAAGTATATGCTTCATATTTTGTATGTGCAATGTTCTTTTTGGATTGTCTTTTGAACCTTTGCTCTTTAGGTTCCTCCTGTGTATTTCTCTTTTCTTCTTTCTCATCTTCACACACCTGAAATGTTTGGTTTCATTCTAAATTAAACCACACTCCTTTCTTGTGTGTGTTTTTATTTCCTATGTTATCATCATTGTGTTGTTTTCATAAATTTAAATCACTAAGCAATTTAGTTTGCTTAGTCAATGGTGGACAATGTGTGCCTTCAGCGTGAGAAGCCTGGTAAATTGTTCATTTGTTACTGCCTTGTGCAATGCCACTCTGTGAGAATGTTCAGCATGCTCACTCAGCTGCGGTTTTTACCCTCTGCACAGACTTCCTATCTGCTCAGCTAACATTTTTGCTTGTGCCTCTAAGCAATGGAATCTATCCATATGCCAAAAATCATCCCTCTGAATTCTAGGCCGGTACTGGTTGGATTCATATTGATCGGACCTGTTTTGGCTTCTTTCAGGAGACTGATTCCTGTTAGTGTTTCCCCTGAGCATCCGGGACTGAGGAGGTGGGGAACATGGGATGACTGTCCTCTGCCCATGGTCTCCATGTGAGGAGGCCTAAACATGGAAGTGAGGGTTATAGGTTATATGTCATGTTATCTTATGTTATTTGGCATTTATATAGTGCTCTACATATCATTGGTATGACCTCAAAGCGCTTGTCGGTGGAATGCTCACGGGGACCGTAGTCCAGGTCAGTCGAGAGAGTACGGTATTATACAGTGCTTGGGTGCACTCAATATGTGAGCAGCTGATGTGATTGCCTGATGGTAGCTGCATCCTAACATTAGGTGTGGTGGTATTGAAAGATCAGGTGAGTGTGTGCAGTCTGGTGGTTGGTCTCCGAGACTGTATTCTGGTGGCAATAGGCCTGTGTAGGATGCTTATGTGTGCAGCTAGGCTGATTTTTTTCATGGGGTATAGCTGCGTTCTAGCAGGATGTTGAGGTTTTCATGGAGTATTGTCCGTATGTGAGCATCTAGGCCGAATTGATTGAGGGGTGTAGTTGTTCTCTATTGTGTGTTGGTGTAGAGTAGAAAGTTAGCGTAGTGATAGGAGAGGTGAGTGCCTGGAGTGGATGTTTTATTCTTACGAGCCCACTGTACTGGATTACATTCACATGTTTTGTGATAGCTGGACTCAGAGGGAGATGGCACAGGAGGCAGCTAAGCATGTGTAGTGGAGTCAGGAAGTGGCTAGTCAGTAGTCATAAATCTAGCTCTTGCAGGACGCTAAGGTAGTCATCTATGGTAACCGTTTCTTGATTCTGTCTTGGCGACTTGTTAGTTGCTTTAAGTGTTATCATTGCTCGGTATTTTCTCAAACATTTGTCAGCAGGCTGTAATTACTTTCCAACGTAGTGTCGTTGAAGTCGTGGTCAAATATGTTGTAGGGTTTCAGCAGCCCTAGATGGTCTTAATCAGGTTTATGGAAAGAGCCAGGTTTTTAGAGCTTTGCGGCTTTGCGGAAGGCCATGTAGTCTTGAGTGTGTCTTGGGTGTGTTGAATGTGTGGGGGGAGTGAGTTCTACAGAGTTGGAGTCAAGGTTGAGAAGGTGAATGTTGGCTCTCATTTGGTTCATATTGCTCCCTTTACTGATTTCAATTTTCAATAAATCTATCTATAGATGTTGGCCCTTTTTGATCGCCATATATCATTGTAGGAGGTTTAAACCTACTATCTGCCCCAATGCATGGTAGTGTCCATTATGCAGTTGACTTGGGTGTTATTATGTCCCACCAAATCATACCGAAACCCAATCCATGACAAATTGCCAATAATCCTGGGACTAATGTAAGTATCCCTCTGGCTAGGGTCTATGGATTGAAATACAGTGCCTGGGGTGCTCCCCTCTGCTTATGCAATGTGTCATTATTTGTTTGAGCAGTCTCTAATGGCATTTTGCCTGATATAATCTCTAACCCTGCTGGGCAGTTTCTTTTTCCTCCTGCTTTGATTCCTTGCCTTTTTTCTCATTATGTGAAATTACTTCAAAAATGTTGGTTGACTGATAAAGGATCTACTGCAAGCTATTGCCCCTACTGAATTCCCTGATGTGTTGAGGGACCAGCTTTATTTGCAGCCCATACAAGAAAGTGGTCTTGTATTCTACTGAGTGTATGTCACAGCCCACGTCAAATCTTGAAAATGCAGTTTCAAGTTTTGCAAGAAGTCTTTTAGGGATTCATCGGGCAGAGCTCTCAAAGTATATGCCACCTTTGTACGTCCTGAATGGATTAAAATGGAGAGAAGTGTTCTCTAATCTCCCTCTCAAGGTAATCCCATGGCAAATTCTCCTGTTCATTTAGGCCATGTATAAAGATAGCAGAACTCCATCGTGAGACGAAAGAACCTAACATATTTAGTTTTTGGAATGTCCAATGTACAATACAATTTGAGAACATATTTGAAGCAAGATACTGAGGAGCCTCTGTGTGAGCAGGACAATTAAGGGTTTTTGGTTGCACGGCCTGTGTTGGGTGGACCAGGTGGTTTAACAACTGCGCCCAGACCAGAGAACCCTGAACGTGTCAGGAAAGGCAAAGATAAGAATGCAAAGTGTCAAGAAGGAAAACTACCATTGTTGCATTTAAGTCTTGTGGGAAGAAAACCCTGAGCTGGGAAGACTTGTTGAGGATGAAGCCTCAAGACCACTTCTTTTTTGATCACTGTTACATTGAAATTGGGGATGGGAACCCCAATACTTTTTGTGATGAGACTGTATTGTACTTAGGGAACGAAACCCGAGAAATGTGTGGAACTATATTGAGACCAAGAGAAGGCAACTTGAAAACTGGTGTGAACTTGTTTATACTTGGGGAAGGGGAGCTGAAGAAGAAGCTCAAGCTGGAAATAGCTCAGACCTTTACTTTTGGAACACTCTTCAGTTTATGGTTGACTTCCCTGTACATTGCTTTGCTTTAGGTATGAGGGCAAGCATAGGGTTTGGACACAGACAGACTTGTAAATTGAACTTACTGACACAGACTATCCTTAGTTTCTTTGAGGTAGGGAAATCCCACCTTAGCATAGGGCAAGTTTGGCCTTACACCATGTGAACATTTCATTTAATAAAAGTATATTTTTAAATATTGAATCTGTTGCACTGTGTTGTACTTCATAATGCCTTCACAGTGGCACCTGCACCTCTGACAAAGCAAGATCTCTGACTGTCCGGATACCTTCGAAAACCATCATGATCAATTTCACCCACACTTTACTCCAACTGCCTCTCTTTCTGCACAATCTCCATATTTAACGCATCACAATTAGCCTGCAATTGGCACTAAGGTTTCGCTTTAACAGGCTGGCTTCTATTTGAGGCACTCTCTCATGCATTGCTGCCAACTCAGATTGCAAGCCTGCAGTGACCTCACTATCGTTCAAAGCCTTGGCACCAAGACAAACTAAACAATATTTTTGCCCTTTTCGTTCATTAGAGCGCAAAAGCCTGAGTAATCATGAACGTAGCATGGTTGCCTCTGAAAATGACTGCTGCGGACGTTCCTTATCAATTTCTGATACTAATCGTTCTCGCCATCTTGAAATAGTCTATCATGTCCAAGTTGCTAAAGCATAAAATTTGGCCTCAGCATTAAGTACATAGGTTGGTTACCTTAACCTCTGCCATGCCTTCAGTGTACCAATGTTACTTAAAGCACAGTGCCAGTAGTGTGCCAATATAGTTTTACACACTCTAGCACCAAGAGGATTCACCAAGACAATTCAAAGTGTGCACAGCTCAGTATGGCCAATCTAAAGTGCCATGCCTAACAAATGTACTCAGCCAAACCTGCCCGCATTCTCCACCAAAATGTAAGAACATGTTTATTGCCACCTCTTTGTTGCTACACTTTTAATCTGGGATCCTTAGCTAAATATCAGAAAGACCTGGTACCATACCAGGCAGACCATCTGAAAAGTTTGGTATCATGCCAGGCAGTAGGAAAACACTCTCACACCTTTTTTCAGTAACAAAATAAAATTCAGATGCAATAATAGCCACAACACTCGTTTGCATTCAAGGATTTTCTTGTTATATTATGTTTCCTCAAATAACACAGCCAACACGTTAGGAACACTTATTGCACATGGGCACTCATGCAAAATACTATCTCTCATTTAGCACAAGAGAAAAAGAAACATATCAATTCAACCATGCGTTTCGTTATAAAAGAAAACAGAATATGCAATTTCACAATGCCAGTTTCCTTTGGCTTCTAAAAGCTATTTAGTATGATTCTGAAAATGCATGTACTATAGATGAACATCCCTTACCACTTCTCCCATGTATACTACCAGTAGAATGAGGATGACATTGGGTCACACATTGTCATGTACTTCAATTAGTTATGAAAGAAGTTGCACTTTAGGGACCAGCTCCACCTACTATCTACCACTTACCCTTTTAGCAAAATGGCAGGTTAGTCTGATGTTAGAAATAAGGGAATCTCTTGCATAACATTATTATTCTCATTATTAATTTAGATCCAGGAAGCTTCTCTGTTCTTCGACTACCATGGAAAACATGGAACATTGCCTTTTTAGATCAGTTTGACCTGGCCACATCACCCCTTGCAAGAAACCCAGTTTCTTTGGACCCTGTTAATACTCAGTTGTGACTGATGTAAAAACCAGCCCTCCAGGCCTGCCTTCAGTTTGGGCTCTCCTCACCAGCTACTCCCACCTTCCATCCCAGAACTCTTTGGGACACTGCAGCCTTGAAGTGTGTCCTGTTGCCAGCGAATCTGAAAACCTCCACTCACAGTAGCCCCAGCAAGATTTGGCCAGATGCCTTTGTGCTCAGACAGCATAGCCAGCCCATATTTATCACTCTATGTAACAGAAGCTTGCAAACGCTTCCTGATAAGACACAGGTCTCTTTCGAATTCGGAAAATCAGAACTCAGGACTTGCTAGAAGTTTGAGGATTGTTAAATCTCGGCCCAGTTTCAAAGTTCAGTCAGCCAACGCCCATCCACGGACTCCCTAATGGCCCAAAACAGCTACACAACAGGCAGCAAAACTCCAGGTAAGGACCAAAGACCTAAAGCTCCTCCTTCCTGCTGACGGTCACTTATAAACCATCCCTTCCTCCTATATCAATGATTATAATTATAATTATGAATCCTGGGCATTTTACCCACCTATCTCTCAATGTCACTTCCTTCAGTTCCAACCCATTCCGGATTTCACTCAGAGTTCCAAAATGTGACAAAACTTTTGGGAAACTTCTAGTGCTTTCTAGCATTTTCCAGTTCAGCCCTTTGGTCTTTGAGCAGGATTCATAGCACACCACTCAATATAGCAACTTATTATTCTTTTCTCCTTTTTTTCCTGTTCAGAAGAATGAATGTTTATACTCAAGGCTCTTACAGCAGCTACACAACACAAGCTCTGAATGTCACCTGCCAATGTAGTTTCACTTCTTAGCATTATTTTATTTAAACTGGCAGCCCACAGACAGCGTTCTTGTTCATTACACACAGAGTCTGTAAATGGCCTGTAAATCTAGCATCCACAATGATTCAATAACAATTGTTTTTTTAAATCCTACAGCACACACAATACATGGCATATGCTGCAATGTTAACATAATGGGCCTCATTACGACCCAGCCGGTAAGGGGTTAACGGCGCCGTAAAAGGTGTCGGTGCCGTTAAACCCTTACCACCTAATTACGAGGTCCCTTTGCGGGTCCCAACCTTTTACCAGCCGTTAAGGAATGAACCTGCAAAGGGACTTTGGAGGTAATTACGGTACTGCAATTTGTAGTACCGTAATTACCACCTTCCCCATTCCCATTGAGCCCTATGGGGGCAAAAATGGGAATGGGGAAGGGCCAATGGTGAATGGGGAATTACCGCCCCGCCAACCTTGGAATGGGGTGGTAATTCCACCATTCACCATGGCAGAGTTGGTAAAATACTGGTGTCAACCATGGCGCTAATAGCGCCATGGTTAACGCCAGGGCTGTAATGAGGCCCAATGTGTAACTGGTTCACACCATTTTTCCTTACAGAGCAGGATTAGTCACAAAATGCTGAGGGCATGTGGAGAGACACACTCTCCCCCTTTGCAGGGAGAAAGCACCAGAGATGTGTGCATGTGGGTTGACACAAAAGTCATTGGGCCTCTTTACGACCCTGGCGGTCACGGTATGAATGGTGCCAGTAAGGTACCGGCACCGTTCATACCGGGTCGCCACATTACGAGTTTGCTCGCGGGTGGCGGTATGAATGTCTGGCCTGGCCAGACGTGCATACCAGCACCCACGAGCAGACCAGGATGCTAACAACGGACCCATCATTAACAGGTCCATTGTTAGCATCCTCCCCATTCCCATTGAGCTCTATGGGGGCTTAAATGGGAATGCGGACAAATGGGAATTACCGGGCCCGCAAAAGTCGGACTGGCCCGGTAAAAGTCAGAATTACAATTTTTTTCGGGACCCGGACACGAGTTTGGAGGTAGCCATGCCACTAATGACTGCATGGGTACCTCCAAACTCGTAATAAGGCCCATTGTCTCTTGCATTGAGTGGACAAGACACGTGCCGTTGTTTAACAGCTGCCAAGAACTTCATTAAAAAAGCCAGCAAATGCCTGAGCATATCTTGTTAGTGAAGCACACTCACCTGATTTTGCAAGGGCATAGGCAGCAGAGATTAAGGGAGGTGGGTGACACACCAGCCAGTACCCATCTCTCGAAGTGTACAGACGATACACATCCCCTCCATTGACACCTTGGAGGAGAAGTGGGAGGATGTGGGAAATGCTGAAGGCAGCTTCAAAGAGAGCTAAGCTTGCCTGAGTTTGCTGAGAGGGTGCAGCAGAGATTCAGGGATGCAAGTCGCACACACTTCAGTGTCTATCTATTGAAATCAGTATATGAGAGATGTGCAATCAGGTGATACTTCGGAGATGGAGCAGGAAGCACTGTGAAATCCTAATGGTGGCTTGCCATAGGGGCTTGCTAAGTTTCATTTTCTGGGAGGGAGATGGATGGATGTGTGGGGGTGGTTGACACACCAGAGAGTGTCTGTCTCTTGTAGTGAGTGAATGAGACACATGCCCTCTGATGACAACTAGCGGCATATTGGAGGAAGAGCCAGGAAACCCTGAGGTTGCTTGTGGGAGAATACACTTTTGCTGGGAGAGTGCAGCAGAGATTTGGGGAGATGGGTGACTCACCAGTAAGTGTCGATCTCCTGTGCAGCAAGTGGATGAGACCTTCCACTTGCTATCGGGTGACACCCAGGAGGAGGAGCGGGAAATCCTGAGGGCAGCTTGGAGACAGACCAGTTAGTCTCAGTCTTTCAAAGTGAGTTGATGAGACCCATGCCATGAGGTGACAGTAGGGTGGAGGAGTGGGAAGAACTGTGAAACCCAGCGAGCAGAATGTGGGACAGGCAGACTTACCTGATTTTGCTAGGAGTGCACACCAGAGATTCAGGGAGGCCAATGACGCTCCAATCAGTGTCTGTCTTGGAAAGCAGTGATACGGAGAAGGAGGAGCTTTGACACAACAGATGCAGAGGCTGCAGTATTCATTTCAAAGTAAATGTGGCTGATTATCTTCCACATGTCTCAGAAGAGGATGACCTGCAACACACATGAGAAGCAGGAGACTGTCTGCAAATGTAAAAGTATGCCTTGCTGTAGTGCCTACAAAAGCAATCGGAACAGTGAAAACTTTGTGAAGTACAGCATTCACATAGGGCTCATGACTTACATCAATGTCACCTCAGTGGCTCTAGTATCTGAAATACATATTGGCCATCAACATTAACAGACAGTGGACAAAAAGCTGCACAGATGTTTGATGCCTATCTACTGAACACTCCACATGTGGGACGGATAGTGACTCAGAACAGTATTAGTACAGTAAGGGGCCCATCTGGCCAGCAGCATGTTTGCGAGTAGCTGTAGAAACCTAATTTGCCTCGTTGCCAGTGGGCAGTCCTAGAGAGATTTAAATGTGGCAGTTGCTATTGTCTCTAACCACAGGAAAATACTTGCAGTGTTGTATGTTGCACAATTGACATTCATAAAAATGAACAGTCACTTCTTTTTGGAAAAATATGGAATGACATTTCTCAATAACCAACATACCTGCTGAAATGATGTTGATGATTTGTTACCCAGTATATGTCAGACACTGAAAACTAGGGCTGGGTTATTTCATTGGTGTGTGTTGCTGGGAAACATATAGCTGTATTAGTCACTGTAAGGCCCTGACCTCATGATCATACTATTTGTCAAAGGTTCCATTTTCTTCCACAGGGCACAACCACCCACTAAGGTCTGTATCATATCCCAGAGGGTGCAGCCACTCATTAAGGTTCTAATGGTCTCCCACATGGCGCAGCTGTCTACTACATTTCCAAGACACTTTTAAAGGGTGCAACGGCACACTCAGTTTCTTGGACACTTTCACAGGCAGCAGCGACCTACTACATTTCTCATGCTCCTCCACCGCGCTCAGCCCCACCGTAATGTTCTCAGCTCTTTCACAGGGTGCAGCCACCCACTAATGGGATTTGGGCTCTTTCAAAGAGTATAGTTGCCTACTAAGGCTTTCATGTTCTACCAATTGGCACAGTTACCCACTAAAGTTCTTATGCTTTCCCACAGACCGCTGCCATGCTTTCAGGGGTGGAGTCTCCCTGTGAGGCTAGTGAGCACAAAGCCTTCACAATTGAAGGGTGGTGGAGCTCCATATGCCTCCACAGGTTGCCCACCACAATTACACAGCCCCACTACCCACACTAATAGAATTCCCACAATTTAGGAAGTTGGTTTCTCCATGCCTCATTAGGCAGTCCAGAGAGTCCTGCCTAAAGATGGGCAAAGCCGGTGGCACACTGCCCCCAACTTCATGTTGGTGCTCTACAGCCAACAGGGGCCCGCCGGTGGCCACATTTGCCTGTGGCACAGGAACTGATTAGGTAGGTTTCACAGGGGAGGGAGGTTTGGGCATACTGTGGATGATGTTACCACTCCATCCTCTTTAACACTGCTGAAGGGGGAGATGGTAGCTTAATGGTCGCTAGTGGTCTCTGTAGAAAGTGAGGACTTGTGAGCCCTTTACACCCTCTGTGCCACCGGTGCATGTGGTCCCTGATGTCTGTGAATCCCAATGTCTGCCCATGACTCCTTGCCTTCTGTCTGATCTTCACACACTTTCCATGGCCCTCCACCATGCAGAAGACCTCAGGCTCCCCTGATGGTCTTTTATGGAGGCAGGAAAAGATATTCCGACACCTAGGTTCCTAGGGGGCATAGACTCCGACACTCCCTTTAACAACAATAGGGTGCTGTGGCACCCTATTAAGATGAATATCACCCCACTCCGGCATGGGAGCAGGGAACTAATCACTGGAATAGGGTACTGATGCAATCATCAGTGCCATATTCTAAAGAAAACTGCCCTGTTCCCGCGGCACAGCGGGAGGTAATTATCTCAACCCTATTGTTAAATGCGCCCTCTGCCGGTAGTGCATTTAATTTCAAAAGGAACTACTCCCACCATGCCAGCACGGGGTAGCCCTTGAAAGGCTCCCCGAGCTGGCATCCTGGGAGGCTAATGGCGCCCCGGGTGGTCGCATGTCCTGAGCTGGCTTTTGGCTGGCCCTACACGAGTGTATGAAAACTTTGATTATAGAAACATCTACTGTGTTGGGGGGATGCTGTGGATCAATCCACACGATGGCCACACCTTAGGTGAGCTCCATGCCCGTATCCGCTGCCTGCATTGTAGTAGCAGTCACACTACTGAGCTGCCGAGCCATATCGGCCTGAGGACACATCAGTGCACTGGATGATTGAACAAGAGCGTGATTCATCGCACCTGGCACTATGAAATACCAAAAATTAGGCTTACTACAAAGAAATGGAAATAGCCAGTCACAAGGTTTAACAATAATATTTATTACATCCTGGACTGGGTTCTCAGCGCCCCACGATGCATGCATAAAGAAACTGTGGCGGGAGAGAGCCCCGAACAACCAAAGTGTCTTGCATATATACATTACAGGAATAGCATACTATACACTTGCCCAGCCATCTCATGTAACGAGGTCCATAGGATTCATGACCTTTCCACATAGGTGATATTACTGAGACAATGTTTGTGCATTCTTACCCATCCTCCTATTGACAATTTATGGGCAGGAGCGGGGCAATGCTGTGCGTGGGGGCATACTGTGTTCCCTAGTGCAAGGTAACATTTGCTGTATGGTTTATCTATGTTGCTCTTGAAGCCTGAGGTCAGTCTGCTCTAAAGCTTGGAAAGCAGGGGTTTCACCAGAGGAGCACGTTGCGGCTGCCCATTATTACAATTGATGGTTCAATTGAGAAACGTGGTCGAGACAGGCGGGCACCTAATTTATAGATTTGCTGTGCTTCTGCAAGGACTACAAGGTTCTACAGTGTAAGACAAACAGCACGCTCAGCAGAATGTACATTCCTGTCTCCAAGCTGACAGAAAATTCATGCTGCGGCCTTCTACCATGTTCAGGGTGTAAAAGGGGAAAGGAGCAAGGAACTGAGCTAAACATTGCATCCAAGAAGGCGAATAGAAACAAAATGGCAACGTGGCCACCATTATTGTAGCAGTGGGTTTGTAGCGTGATGCGAATGTGCTTAGGGCAATAAGCCTACCTATAGGACACTAAGCATATTTTCACAAATCCTCCTTTTGGCCTAAGCCAAGAGCATTATCCAAACATGGCATCCTCAGGCGACCAGGTTACAGAGTCATCATCAGGACACCCTGAGTCATCACTATCATAGACACTGATGGCCATACATTATTTTATAGCCACATCCTGCATGACCAGTGCATTTGTGACGTGTAAAGGTGAGCAATGGTTTGGTTTCAATTTGACTAATAATTGTGCACAACAATCCCCTATCATGGAACCCAGGACAGGTAGACATTGGATGCAGCAACAATAAAATATAACTATGCGAAGGATTATAGCTAGCACAGAGAATATCTTCCAACCCCAAGTCTGTAGAAGACCCCCTAACCATGTACTAAGATCTCAATCCCATCAGGGAACATGCATCTCTGAACTCAGAATGTGTAGTTGTTTTATTGCTTGGAAAATGGTGGGGCCGGAGTCAGGTACGTAAATGCAGCATGCAGACACGACCATTTTGCATAAACCACCATGCTCAGCCAGGATGACTTCTAACACCATCCTGTTCTGAAGGGCCACTAGTCTAATGGCCTTTTGTTCCAATGTCATATTGAACATGATATCAGTAGTTTCATTGATGGTCTTTTCCAGAATCATAGCCAATTTCCTAATATCTTGGGAGTTAATTCTCTGTCCCCAGAATGGGACCATGGACTTAACAATATCCCCCAATACTTGCAGGGGGGTGTCACCTTCTATTTCCCTTCTAGGACAAGTTTTCAAGATGTCAGCGGTCGAAGTGATATATATCCCAGGCAGAAATATCCCCAAATAACATGTACCCTGCCAATCTTTCGGTAATCAAGGATGAGCTTCACTTCCACACACAAAATAGGTTGAGCCCTCTATGTACAGAGGCCTGTCTTCTTTTACTAAAACCGCTGTGTTCATGCACTTATCAAACAAGCCCATGGGTCAGGAACCCTCTTTTCGCAAACAGAATGGGACAGGGTCATGGTTTGTGGTGTATGATGGAGGAGCAACCTCCATATTCCCTATTGGAGTCATTTTAAAATAAATTATTGATTGGTAAGGTCTGGAATATGTGTCAGAATTTTTGGCAGTAGCAGTATTGAGGGTGCTTTTGTTTGCAAACACTGAACATCCTAGTGGCAATGATACCAGTCAATCAAATTCATTAAAATGTGTACCATCAAAGTTACCAGTGGCACTGTCATTCCAAAGTGTCAGTAGCACATTTACCCGAGTGTAACACATACTTTGGGCAACATCCAACATCCTTAGCATCAACCACAGCCTATACCTGTAAATTAATAAGAGCAGGTAAACCCTTCCTATCCAATGATAGTTGTATGATCCTAGCGAGAGCCTTAGTGCTCTCCCGACTCAACTACTGCAATGCCCTCTACAGTGGTGCCAACAAAGCCATTACCCAAAGGTTTCAAACTCTACAAAACAATACCCTTAGAGCTGCACTTGGCATACATAAAAGGGAGCATATCTCCTCTATCAGATGCCAACATAAATGGATTTCTACTATTGACAAAATCCATCTAAAAATATTCTCCCTGACACATAAAGCTCTCAATAACGCGGCTCCTAGCCACTTGACACTAGCAGACCGACAAGAAGCATCAACTCCAACTGTCTGGCAGTACCAAGATTTAAACTTGCCAAAATTGGCGGCATCAGTTTCCCTGTGACAGCTGCCAAACTGCGGAATGCTTTACCACATAACCTGAGAGTAGACCAACCATTCTCGCAATTTAGAAAGAACTTCATCAAACACATCAACACTAAAAACTCGTAGTCACCCCTTAGATCCCTCTGTACCCTTAGACTAACTGTAAATATGTTGTATTAGAATTTGATCAATATTTGTAAATAACGAAACATAGATTGTAAACCTCGTAATAAGTGTATCAGTGTAAATATGTAAACTGGACATCTCTGCATTATTGTAAATTTGTAGCATTGTAATGTTCAGATTCTTGTAACATTCTAAGTTTCACATATCCTTTTTCTGCTGCGCCCGGTTACCTTTGGGTCTGGCGCGCATTACAAATAAATAAACAAACAAACAAACAAACATTCTTGAGTGTGGATCAGTAGCAGCCTGCTTGGCAATTCTGGCAGCAAAAGCGTTTCCTTTTCCTACATCGTCCATTACTTTCTTGTGTGCAGCGCATTTCATTTTCGCTAGCTGTGTAGGAAGCGCTCGTGCCGACAATAATTGTACTATCAGAGTACCATGTTGAATTTTGGTGCCATGTGATGTCAAGAATCCCCTCTCCACCCATAATCGCCCAAATTTATGAACCACTCCAAAGGCATTCTGGCTATCAGTATAGATGTTTACACTAAGTCCCTTAGAGAGTTTGCACGCCCTGGTCAATGCAGCAATCTCTGCTGCCTGGGCGGAATTGTGTGGTATCTTTCTGCTTTCAACTATAGTATCTAATGTGTTTATTGCGTAGGCAGCACTGGAGGTACCATCAGGTAGTTTAAAACAGGAACCATCACAAAATAGTTCCCCATCTGGAAACTTCAAAGGTGTATCACTCAAATCAATTCTGCCCTTTGTTTCTTGTTCTGTAACATAGATGCAATCATGGTGCATTTTATTAACACTGTCTCCCTCTTGTGGAGTCAACAGAAGTTCGGCCGGATTCAATGTACAGCATCTCTTAATTGAGATATGCGGGGCAAATAGAATTAACTCATATCTTGTCAATCGAGTAGAAGTGAGATGCTGAGTTTGTGTTCTGTTTAGTAGAACATCAACAGAGTGAGATTCCATCACGGTTAAATAGTTACCTAAAACCATGCCCTCACTTTGTTTTACTGACGCAGCAGCCGCAGCTCTCAAACATTTCGGCAAAGCACATGCTACTGACTCTAATATGGAGGAAAAATAGCTGCATGGTCTATCTACTCTTCCCCCATGTTCATGTGTCAATACAGCCAAAGCGCAACCCACTTGCTCATGCACGTACAAAACAAAATTCTTTTTATAATTTGGTGTGCATAAAACTGGCGCTGAACTCAACACAGCATTAAGCAGATCAAAAGCGTTCTGGAAATCCATGTGACATGGCAAAGGCAAAGGAACATCCTACTTTGTCAATGCCAACATAGGTTTGATCAAAAGTGAAAAATTCGGGATCCACTGTCTACAGTGAGAAGCCATGCCAATCAGGACCCTGACTCCCTTCTGTGTATTTGGAACCCGACATGACAGAGATGCTTCGTATACGTTCAGGTGTCAGACGCCTTCCCTCCTTTGACAGGAGCTAGCCTAAATAGGCAACCTCCTGTCGACAATACTGACATTGTTTCAACAAAACCTTGTGTCCATGTGTAGCTAAATTAATAAGTAGAAAAATATAGTACCCTCCTTGCAAGCGTCCTCAGAATCTGCAGCAATAAGCAGGTTGTCAGTGTACAGCAGCAATGCGCAGATTGACAGCAGCTGTAACGTGGCAAGATGTTCTTTCAATGCCCTACTGTATATGCTTGGGCTTTCAGTATAACCCTGAGGAACATGTGTGAATGTGAAAGAGCATCCTCCTAAAGTGAACGCAAACAAGTATCTACTATCCGTGTGTACTGGAATACGAAAGAAAGCATTCTTCAAATCAATAACACTAAAATGTGTGGCCATAGCTGTGGCACTACAATCCTGTTATTTGCGCACAAATCAATAATAAAACGGTAGGGTAAAGCGTTATCCCCTTTCTTATAAACAGGCAGAAATGTCCTCAATCACACCTCTGTGTATAAAGTCTGAAACAATACTCTTCAATGCACGCTCACCCTCTACTGAGATTTTGTATTGTTGAATACGGGGCAGTGTAACACCCATTTTCGAAATTATTCAGACTGGTTCAACATTGAGAATCCCGACATCATTATCATTCACCGCCCATAAATGTGAAGGCACTTCACTGAACTTGTTCGGCAAAGGCATAGACAAGAATAAGGAAGGAGAATTTTGTTGGGGAGAGATCGTCAAATACACTCCATCTGGAGAACAATAAATCACAGCATTCAATTTCTTCAATAGATTTAATCCCAACAAGTTTTTCACCTCAATTCGCTGTCAACAAGAATGGACATGAATCGGTAAATGGTCCCAATGCAATCGGTACCGCCCGAGAGACCAAACTAACTACTGGCGTACCAGAGAACCCTATAAAAACATTACTTTGCCCTGATAGTGGGATATGTGAAACCCGTATATGATCAATTGAGCACTTCGGTGCCCCCGTATCCACTAGAAACATATGCTCCCTATTCCCCACCTTCATTTTCATGTAGGGCCCCTTTTGATCAACGGGAATAGGTGTTGGTTCCAGACTCTGCTTCGGGCTGTCCTAGTGAAACAGTACATCATCAGATGTGAAGTCTTCAGTGAAATCGGCATGAGTTGAATTATCAAACACATTCCCATTATTCACACACTGGTTCATGTGCGGAGGAACCATCTGTGCTCCCATTTGTGGCACATACTGACCTCTTGGATGAGTGTTCCTGCCCCTTGACCCCTGGGAGATCTGTTGCAAAAGTACTCTAGTTTTCAAATCCCCGTTCTTCTTTTCCACCTTCTCCCTTTCCGTATTTACCCTATTCTCATAGTACTGGGCCATGTGTTATACATCGGATTGTGATTTTGCTTGCCACGCACTTTCAGATGTCATGCACATTTGTGAACAAATAATCTCTTACCCGGTTTCCGTACTCAAATCTTGCCCACTAAAATCTGAAAACACTTGTTCAAATCTGTTAAAATATTCAGTCGCACCCTCGGTCTTTCCTTGCATGCATGCTGTCAATTTATCCCATATAATTCTCTTTTCGGACACTAAAGTTTTCAATTTGGTCACTATATTATTCGGCAGCATTAATATAACCTGAGGTGGTTTCTAGCCTGCATTTCTAGCCCCATCAGCTTGTGTCAAGACTACCCAAGTATCGCCCATCCCTGCTGGGTCATCGACGGTCCTAATTTGCTTCCATAGATCTGCAGGAAGGATCACAGGGAATAATAAGTCAATATCCTCTAAGGTGAAAACTGATGAATTGAAAACTGATTATATCTCTTTATAGAATCCTGTGGGATTCTTCCTGATGTCTGGAATAGACTGCTTAATTGTATTTACTTCCTGTCTTAAAAAAAACAAATGTGAACAAACTGTGAAATATAATGTGCTGGAATAGTGGAAGCAGGTGTGTAAGAGGATTCAATTCAGCACTACAGCCAAGTCAACGCCTAGTCTAGAATACTGAATGAAAACCCTTATTGATATCTCTTTATGTCCAGTTCATGCGTTCTGGATGACTACCCCTATATAACACCCCTCTCTTGGAATCCTCCTGACCCCACTGAGCCAAGAAGTAGTTCTGTTTTGCAAGTTAAAAGGTTTATTTGATAATTTAAACAATAGATATATATATCACACTTTATAATAAATTAATAATTGAATAGCACACTTAATCTGATATGATAAAGATTAACAACGGAGAATCTGGCACTAACACGCTTCTCTATAATCAATAAGGAGTTGACATGAAATGGATAAGGTAGCACACAGTTGAATAGGAACAAAAGAAGAAGGTGGTACAGAATGCTTTATGTAAGCTCAGGTGGATGCAATATTCAATGAATGCAGTACAGAAAATACTCAATATGATTTCAACCAAACAATGTAATCACTTTTCTCTGGCTATTCACTCCCCCCCTCTTTATGCAATGCAAGGAAATGGGAGGAAAGCACACAGTTCTCAGAAATGCAATCAATGTAATTCAGTTCAATCCCCCCCAAGCACGCTTAAAGAAAACAGATAGGAGTTTTGAAAACACAGGCCCAAATGCTTTTATATGTGCTAGCAATGGATGAGAAATATGCTGGAAATGCTTTTAATTCCCTTCCAGAGGTTCAGGGTGAGTGGTATCTAGTTAATATTAGTCCAGGCTCACTCTTGCAATGATTCAGGAATGATTAGCAGGTTAAACGAATTTCTGGCAAATGGAAGGCAAGCAGCAGCAGATTTTTTTACACGTGGAGAAATTTGCAAATCGCGGTAAAATTCGCGAATGCGTGTTCCGCGATTGCGGTAAAACTATAAGGGGTAGGAATGTGGTTCTTGGTGCGATTAAAAGCTAAGATTCTAAGCTTTCAGATGAAAGTTACTGCAAGTCTCTAGCACAAACGGTCGCGGAGATATGAGCGATTGAATAAAGGTCGTTTTTCAGATTTGAAATTTTAAACGCAGCACTTTTTCAGTTTTAAAAATGATGGCAGGATAACACAATTGCTAAGCTGCAGTTCTACTTAGATTAAAAATGGATTGAATTATATGATTTTAACTAAGAGATGTGTGCTGAGTTTTGCTGAGTACTCATAAGAGATTTTAAACAGGAAGGCGGCTTTGTCACAATCTGGTCACATTCATTCCAACAGGTCTGGACTTCGGACGGTCTGGACTTGGACTTCGGACGGTCTCTGGGCACAGCGTCTGGTCTCTGGAACTGCTAACATGGGTCTGGGTCAGCTCTGCTCTCTCTCTGGGTACTGAAGATTGAGGGATTTAAAGTCTGGATCTTTCTGCACAGCTTTCTCTGGAGATTGATGGAGGTAAAGTATGGATTTTCCCGGCAGAGCTTCCAGCTGCAAATGGATTTGAAAGTCCATATCTGTCCTGTCTCTCTGCTTTTATGTGTTTTGAAATGGGTGTGTGTGAGCAGCATCACTAGCCAGCCCCTCTCCACTTATCATTGGTCAAACTTCCATTTCTCACTTGATTGGGGGAGCTAGGTTGTGTCAGAGTGATGTCATTTTACAGCCTGCAGAAAGTCCACTCCTCCTGTCAACTTACACACAAATCTAGATTTGAACCAAATACATATTTCATAACTACACAGTGGTTTGAAATTACATGCACCCATCACATATCACAGGAGGTATACCCTGTTCAAACTCTGCTCTTCCTGGGAGCTTGCATTCAGAAATGGCAATATTTTGCACTTTTTAACTGGTTTGCGATACCGTACATTACCCCAAATGTACACACATGTGCGCAAGGAGTATGGACATTAATTGATGAAGTGTCAGATTTTTCACATGCACACATTTTGAGTAATATCCTCTTTTCCGCTAAAACCCCCCTGAACATGCCACCGGTTCGAAAAACCTCTTAAAATGTGGGCAGAAAAATCACAAGAATTATGGTATCATTGATAAAATTTTCACATGTCCGCTCTATGAATGATCCATCTTTTTAAAGTTATGTTCTGGCCCCCAAAGGGGTGTGGTTTCCCCCAGCACAAGGTTGAATTTCTGGTTTTTCCAGTTCTGCCAAGCCAGCTTGCTCTCACAGGCAGTGCCCCTCCCAGCTTCTGCCAAGAGGAAGCTGTTTTACGACCTCTGTAATAAACCATCTGCCTGGGTGAAGGGGGTTGCATTGTTCAGAGCTCCTGTGTTCTGTGGGGCTCCCCTTAATTCAATTATCAGAGAGATGGCATATCCTTAGTGTGGCCAGCAAAAGGCAGATTGGCCTGGGAACACAGCTGTGACTCAAGTTTCACTCCTGATGGGGGTAGTTGCCAGGCAGAATTCAGTTCCTTAAGCCAAGTTTCAGATAAAATGTCCCTTTTTGTTCCCCAGTTTCTGCATTCAAATAAACTAAACATTTTTACATATGCAGCTATAATGCTGATTCTAAGTTTAAAACTATGACATTTAAACAATTGCAACCTATGTGACACTCAAAAGTAGGTCACTCATTTCTCTTAAACCTTGAGATTTTTAATGTCTTTCAGTCCAAATTTACTTAAACTGCTGAAATCCCCAGCTCAGCCAGTCTTGTTATAAACCTTCAAGTCACTTCAGAATATAACTTTACATTGGATCCACCTCTCAGTAAGTCTTTCTTTGGCATGTTTTGGGTTCATTTATTCAGTTTTCTACAAAATCTGGTGGTTTTAAAACGCCGGCTTTTGGATAGTGGTGAGTACTGGTACTGCACCCCTTTTTGGGATTTAAGAAAATGAATTCCCAACAGTTATGGGTTTGCTTTTGGCAATCAGCATTGCCACTCCCAATGGTTTCAGACTACTGTGTGGGTAGTCCCATGGTGGTTTTAGGCAGTTTCCTTCTGTGCCCATAACATCGGCAAAAATGAGTGGCAGCCTATTCTTCATGCATTTCCCTGTACATTTTCTGGGAAACTCTGGCCATCATGATGTTTTCCAGGTCAGTACTGCACAGTTTTGAGGTAGTGCTCGGATGCATGGGTAAATACATCCCACAAGCCCCCCTCTTGCGATGGCCATTCTATTTCACGAATGGGACTCGCAAGACCTGGGATGTTTCCTCATCTTCTTCCAATAGATGGCACAGTTCAGCATCTTTTTCTCCATCCGGTCGGATCGATCGGTTCTCCTCGCCGGTCCTGATGGGAAAATTGGGCGGTACCCCGGGCCCGTTGCGTCTCTGCTCCCGGTCTCCGGATCGTCCTCCTTGTCCCGTCTCCAGGTTTTCTTTCTCGTAGGACGACAAAGGAAGAGCGGCAATACCTATTCATAGACGTTTTTTCCACCACTGTTGAGATAGTGGGGCAGCATATGCATTTCATCATAACGAAACATTACATTCTTATTTTGACAAAAAAAACAGTATAACTAAGAGACAGTTTCATGCAAATCACAATATTTTAGAGACTAGATGTGGTATGTTTTATGGTTGGAACTGAATTAGTCTGAGACAATACCCGCTAGGATTCCAGAGGATTCCTCCAGTTGTTGCAGAGCGTGCCTGGGATGGCAACATTTCAACTGGTTTATGTGGACCCACTTGTCTTCCCCCTCTGCCAAAGGACCTTTGGGGATGTGGATTTTGTAGGCCACAGGGGAGATCTTATCGATGATCTCAAAGGGTCCCTTCCATGTAGGCAAAAATTTGCGCTGCTTGGCCTGGTTCCTTTGGAAGTTGTATAGATAGACCCGGTCTCCCACCTGATATTCCTTCCTGGAAGTTTTCAGGTCATAATGGGTCTTCATGCTATCAGCCGATCTTTCTAGATTCCGCTGAGCATAAGCAAAAGCATGTTGAAGGTGTTTCCTTAAATTCTCAACATACTCATGAGTAGTGGAGGCATTTATCAGTGTCTGCTCTTGGGTCCTGTAGAGCAAATGCTGCGGAAGCACCATCTTGCGTCCAGTCATCAACTCAAATGGTGACATTTTGGTTGCAGATGAAGGGGTAGATCTGATGGCCATTAGGACCAGGGGTAATCGGATATCCCAACTTGGCCCAGAATCTGCCACAAACTTTTTTAAGATGCTCACAATTGTCCGGTTATATCTCTCTACTGCCCCAGAAGAAGCTGGTCTATAAGCAATATGCAGCTTTCTCTTGACCCCCAGTATCTCCCACATCTTTGTCATTACTTCACTGGTGAAGTGGCTACCTCTGTCTGACTCAATCCTTTGAGGTAGACCAAAACGGGAAAAGATGTGGTTAATCATCAATGCAGCTGCGGTTTCTGCCTTGCAGTTTGGGGCTGTGAGACATTACACCCACTTGGTGAACAAGCATGTGACAGTCAACATGTACTTATTCCCCCTAGCAGAGCGAATCACGGGGCCTACAAAGTCGATTTGTAAATCTGACCATGGCAGTGTCATCCCCCGCTTTTGGAGAGGCGCGCGGTGCGTGAGGGATGATGGCTGAAATTGTGCACACACGAGACACCCCTTCCAGTATTGGTCGAGGTCCTGCCCCATGTGTGGCCAGTATGCAACCTCTCTTAAGATTTCCAGTGTTGTGTGAAACCCCCTATGACCGGCGGTGGCCGCATCATGGGCGTGACTTAACATCAGGCTTCGGAATGAGGTAGGAACCACCCACTGATCGTGGCCAGCTTTGGATTTCCTTACCAGCAAACCGTCTTGGATTCGGAACATTTTTGGACATTTCATCAACACTCTTAGGTCCTCTTTCCCAATGTAATCGGTATCCGTCAGGGGAAAGTTCTCAGGGTCCTCAAGGTGTTGGTAAAACTTACCAATAACTGGATCCCCCTTCTGAGCTGTAATCAAATCAGCATCAGGGGTCTCCTTACTCCATTGTGCAATTGAAAGGTCGTTGTGAGCATTTGTCTGGGACCTAGTGATAGCAGTGACCTGGATTTCCCCCAACAGGGACTCAATCTCAATTAGATCCCCTTGGATGGCCCCGGTTTTGGCCAGCTGATCAGCTAAGTCATTTCCAGTTTTGTCTGGTCCCTCTACTTTGGAATGACCCTTGATCTTTTTCCAATAGATGGTCATCTCATTCGAGGTGACCAGATCATCAATGTTTTGGATCAACTTCCCATGTTTCAAGGGTTTGTTGTTAGCACATAACATGCCTCTGGTTTTCCAATTAACCAGGTGCTCCACAAACCCGTTCCGTACATAATCCGAATCTGTGATTATGACCAGTTCGTGGAGTTGATGCTGGACAGCAGTGAGGATGGCCTGATGCACAGCCATCAATTCTGCCACCTGACTACTTCGGGGACCAATTTTGTATCCAGCGGAGGGTTCTGGGGACTCATTCACCCATGCATTCCCTACGCCGGCCACCAGTTCTTTCTCCCCGTTGTTGTCAACATGGTAAGAGCATCCATCCACATAGACAGTGGGCATTCCCTCACACTTGTCCTCTTCAAAGACTTTGTGTGGGGAATTAAGGTACGCCGCCGTGTTGTCCTTTATTTTTAGACTCTCGTCCTCGAGACAGTTTTCTCTGGCACAATCATGCAAGTCAGCCAGACCTTGCGCGAGGGGACTCTTCTTGTTTTGGCCATATCTGACTTCCACAGGAAAGCCTTGCATTGACAGAATCCAGGAAGTAATTCGGGAATTACTCACATTTCCGGCCCGGATTCTGTCACTTTGGAGATATTGCAGAGGCTGGTGTGGAGTCTCCACTATGATATGCTCCCCCTGGATAAACGGGCGGTAATTCTTCAATGCCCACACCGTCGCCAGGAGTGCCTTCTCACAATCGTTGAATTTCTCCTCCACAGAGGATAAAGTTTTGCTCGCATATGAGATTACTTTATTGACCTTGTCATGCTTTTGGTATAATACTGCCGTCAAGCACGTATTAGAGAACCCCGTCTCCAGGAAGAACTCCTTGTTTCTGACAGGGTAAGCTAGGCAGGGCGCTTGTGAGAGGCTTCTTTTGAGTTGTCTTACTGCCTCGGCTTGTTCTGGACCCCATTCCCACTTGACCCCCCCCTTCAGGAGATGAATCAGTGGTCTGGTGATCTCTGCGTAGCCCTCAATGAACTTTCTGCTGTAATTAGTCAGTCCAAGGAGGCTCCTTAGTTCTCGCAGAGTTGTGGGGTCTTTCAGTTTCTGAAGTGCTTCCACTTTCTTTTCCTGGGGACAGAGACCCTGAGGAGTAATCTCATGCCCCAAGAAATTAACACGGGTTCTACACCACTGTGCTTTCTGAAAGGAAAGTTTTGCTCCGGCGGCCCTCAACTGCGTCAGAACATAACGGATCTCCGCTATGTGTTCCTCCACAGATGAACTTTTGATGAGGACATCATCTACATAAGCCAGGTTACCCCTCGCACCCAGGTCGGGCATGGCCTTATGTAGGAAAATGTTAAATTCATTGCCGGAGTTGAGGTATCCGAAGGGAGTCCGGGTCCATGTGTACTGCTGGCCCCCAAAGGTAAAAGCCAGCTTGTATTGGTCCTCCCTACTGACAGGCACAGTCCAGTATCCATTGGTCAGGTCTATTGCAGTGAATACCTGTGACCCCTGAATCTGGGCCAGCCCTTGGTCAATGTAGGGCAGAGGCCATCGGGAAGTATGGACTCGTTTGTTGAGCTCCCTGAGGTCGGCGCAGAGTCTCCACTGGCCGTTTGGCTTCAATATTCCCAGCACCGGATTATTGAAGGTGCTGTGGACTGGACGGATTATTCCCCGGGACTCAAAGTTCTTAATTATTTCAGTAAGGGACTCCATGGATGCGAGAGGCAAACGATATTGCTTCACAAACACTGGAGTCATGCCAGGGTCCGTAGGGATTGTTGTTGTGTGTATGTCGGTGCGACCGCAGTCATATGAGTCTACCGCAAAGAGATCTTGGAAATCCAAGAAAACTTGTTTCAACTTTTGCTTTTGTTCCAGAGTCACACAGGCATCAGCTAGGTTGACTCTCTCTTCCACCATCTGCCTGAAGCCTGAAAAGACTTCTGGTTTGGCTATCTCTGCGGCCTCCTCCAGCTGGGTGGAGAAGTCCCTGGTCAGAGTGCTGATTTGGACTGGAGGCTTCAGGTGGGAAAGGCAGCCCTCATGGACTTGGAAAATCACCTCATCCCTCCTGAAGTCGCAAGTCACATCTTCCTTACCATAAGGGCAAGAAAGGTACACCAGGAAGTTCCCCCCATGCCGGGTAAAAATCCTGTCTGGTGTTGTATTGTCATCATTGTCACTGTCAAAGCAGTCCTTGGGGATTGGTCCTAACAGTTCATTACCTAAATCAATGGAAAAATGTCGGTCATCAACCGCCATTCCAATAATGGTGCCTGCGGCTAGAGTAATACTCTTTAAGTCGCTGTTATCCACCTCTATTGGAATGGTGTCATGTTCTATGTTGACTAATGGAGTTGGGTTTACCCCCAACCCTTGCTGTTGGAGAGAAGCGTTTAGATGTATGTAAGCATCAGGGTTTTTCAACTCTTGTCCCCTTTTAACTTTCACTTCCAGGGAGAATTGTCGGGTCCTTTCTGGGATGGTGACTTCCTCTTTAATCTGAATTTCAACTGCATAAGGTAGCAATTGAGCTGACCTAAAGGCTTTTTCTGGATCATCAAAGCCCATGGGATTATCCGCTAATCGGGACCAAGCTTTGAAGTTTATTAGGTCCAAACTAATGGCAAAGCGATTGAGAATGTCACTGCCTAAGTAAAAGGCGGCAGGGACGTCTCGCACGACCCAACAATTGTGGACTATGCTCTTGTTGCCAATGGAGATTTTGAGCATACACCTGCTTGGCAGGAGATGTTTGGAAGTAGGTGCTTCCAGGTCCATTTCCCACTTGTCTATCAGTTTGAAGGTGGGAATGGCTGGATCTTTTGGGAGTTGGCGGAACATGGCTTCGCTGATGAAGCTCTTACCGTTGTTCACACACACTCGAGCGAGAACAGAGTCCTTCCCATCATTTAACTGAACAGGGATGAACAACTGCTCTCCAATTTGCTGAATATCAGCCAGGCTCTGAGCTGATTTCACATCTTTCTGGACTATTGGAGTGGGAGTTTCTGATTGTGGATTAGTATAGAATCTCAGAGTGTTTCCTTCCAGCGTGGAGTACCACTTTAGACTGGAAGGAAGGTTGATTTTCAGAAATAGAGAGGACCCTCCATCACCAGTCTGTTGTCCTACTGCTATTACTGTCACGTCTGGAATTTGGCTATTCTGGAAGTGAAATTCTACTTGGTCAGGTTTTTGTTCAACCATGTGGCAGGTGCCGTTTAAACTAACATGGTTGACACTCTGTTTTAATTTTATTGGTCGGCTAGTCTGGGTCCAGAGGACCTTGTTTACACAATCTATTAGGGGTGACAACCTTCTCAGGAGGTCATTCCCTAGTAAACAAGGGGTGCCCTCTGGGGTCACAACTATGACCGGGTGTTTCAACTTGTGTCGCCCAATTTTAATGTCCAAGTCTGCCGTCCCCTCAACGGGAATTTCCTTCCCGTCAAAGTTCTGCAGTTGTCCAGGAAGAGAGGTGAGAGGAATTTGGTAACTCTCTCCCCTTCCTGCATTCAGTTCGTCAAAGGCCCTTCTGGACAGAAGGGTAGCTTGAGATCCAGTGTCCACCAGTGCCAAGATTGTACCCTGCCCCTGTACTTGTACCGGGGCATAATATCTTCCCTCCTTCTCCTCAAGGGGGCACAGATAATGTACATTTTTGGACAACTGGTGGGCTAATTTTCTGGTTTTGGACATCGCTAGCGAAGAGATTTGGGCAGAATTCTGTGGAGAGCCTTGGGAATCTGAAAGAAAAATTTGGCAACTGGTGATCAGAGCCATTGTGGGTTCCCCTGGCTCCGGTTCTGGGCCGCCCCCCCCCTTTTTGGAGGCAGTCACCAGGATGGGTTTGAACCAGGGGATTTTCTTGCTGTTGGTTCTGGGATGAGATGGTGGGCGGCGGTAGCTCAGTCTCCACATCTCCCCAGTCTGGATTTGCATCCCTAGGGACCCATTTTTCTTTGGGAGGAGTTCCCCCCTCTCTGAAGGAGAAGATCCTTTTCCCAGGATCCTCTGAGGATCCCTCTCCCTCAAATTGGAAGATCTGTACCTCCTCCTCAAACTGTGTCTGTTTGGGTCTTTTGTTTCTCCTACCCCCCCTCTGCTCCTTAGGAGGCAGACTTTCAGGGGCAAGAGATTTTGTTTCCGGTTCCTGGGTTTCTAGGGGCTGTTTACAAGTGAGGAAGGAAGCTTCCTCCAAGGCTTTACACCCCCCTTCCCCTTGTGCCTCCTCCCTGGGAACCGGTGAGTTATCGGGGTGCTGCCCCCGTCATTGTTCTGGGGCACCAGGTCCAGAGTTGGGTGCGTTCTGCACCGGCATGCCGATCTGAGGGTTCTGCTGAGCCCTCAGTATGTGACCCAGATCCCGCGCCATGTTTTGAACCTGGCGCTCTAACTGGGAAACCCGCTCAGGCTGATACGGGGCCCTGTTTTCTCCCCTGGGCTGATCCCGGGAAGGGTAGCTGTCCCTTCTCTGGTAATACCCCGGATTGGGAAGATTTGGGTACCCCTCCACCCTTGGCCTCCCCTCTCCCGGATTAGGTTGTCTGGGCTCAGGGAATTGGGGAAAGAAGGATGGATGATTTTGGGGTTGGAAATTGGGTGGATACCTGGGGAAAAAGTTCTGCCCAGGATTTGGTGAGTTTCTGCCCTCCGGTGGGAAGTTAGGAGGGAAGTTCCCTGGGTTAGGTGCTTGGCTGGATCCCCCCCCTTGGGCTGGAGGAGTCCACACATAACCCAGGATGGGTCGATTTCCCTTGTAACGGGGACTTACATAATCAGGAGAGCGAGGGACCCCATTTGTGGGGCTGCCTCCTTGGCTCCCTGTCTGTGACTGACCCGAGGACCTCCTAGGCCTAGCATTATTAGGTGCAGGTAGGTTTTTAGGCCCCCCCATCTCCAAATCCAAAACGGGGGTGACCTTTACCTCTGCCACCTTGGCAGCAGCAGGGGTGCTGTTGGCTTTGGGGTTTTTCTGGGCATTACTTTTGCTATCTATCGGTTTCTGCACCTCATAGATCCGGGTAGCCTGTTCAATGACCCAGTCTAAAGATCTTTTCTCGTGAAAATCCCTCACGAGCTGGGTCATGATATATTTGGGCAAGGCATGGAAAAACGTATTAATAAATTCTCTGCTATCCGTGCGCACCCTTCTTGTGGTCTGTGCAAAAGCACGCTTTAACTCCTGCACAAATTCTTGTGGGGCCTGATCCTCCCCACATTGCAAATTGTAGGCTGCCTTGCGAGCCTCTTGAGGATTTCTGTGAACAGAAAAATGTTTCAAGATGGCCGCCTTATAGGTGGACCATCTTAAATGATTTTGGTCCTCCAGCCCCGCAAAGAAACTGGAGTATTCCGGGGAGAAGGTCCACTTTACATATTGAATACAGCTTTGGCTGTCCTTCAAATGGAAAGTCTCCATCATTTGTTCAAACAACTCTAAGTGCTCCCAAACAGAATACTTAGCGTTCTTATGGTAAGGCGTGATGACGCTCCTGATCGCCTTAATCTGCTTTAAGGGGTCCTTAAGCAAGGCCCTTTTTGCCTTATTGGCCTTTTTGGTTCGGGTAACCCTTGTCCATTCGTCCTCGGACTCAGAGGCACTGCTCCCAGAGGTTCCCGTCTGTTCTTCCAGGTTTTCCCGGATTCTGCGAGCCTGGGAATGGCTGGCAGACTGTGGGGACCTGGTCTCCTGTGTCCTGCGCGGTTCAGAGGAGTCTTCAGATTCCTCCTTGCTGCCAGGATTTGATGGGTACCCCCTCCACTGACCTAACTGGGCAGAGGTTTTCAGGATGCCCTTAATGGGCCTACTCTCCTGGGGTTCCCCATTGAACTGTACTGTACTTGGGTGCCCATACCCGGATGCCCACCCCTCCATTCCTGAGTGGTACTGGCCTATGAGCCCCATACTCTTAGCTGGATAGTAATCTGCCATCCCTGTGGCCCTGTGCTCATGTGCGCCAGGGGACATGGGGGTGGTAGAGTCCAGGGACTGGGGGAGATGAAGGCCCCTGGTGTTAGGGCTCCTGCGGTTATGGTCAGGAATCTCTCTTTCCCAGCAGACCTCATCTCTATCCGCCCCTGCTCCCTGTTGCAATGCAAGAGCCTGCATTTGTGCTTTCAGTTCCTCTGTTAAGGCCTTACTTGACTCTATCAGTTTCTCCTGCATCGCTACCTGTTGCTGGAGCCTCTCATTGTGCTGGCAGAGAGCCTCATTTTCCCTCCGTGCTTCCTGGTTGGTCCTGGAGAACTGGGCCAGTCTTTGCTGCAGGAGGGTTACCTCCTGAGCTGTGTCCCTATTGGCCTGCTCCTTTCTTGCTAGAGCATCCTCCACCCTCCTGGTGTGCTCTAGCAAGTTCTGGTGTTCTTTTTGGAGGTCACCCAGTCCCTGGTGGGCTAGGTGATTTTCTTCCATTTTTCTTTTTAAGTGGCAGACTTCCTGGCCTAAGGTGTCCCTTTCCTGACTAAGAGTCTGCATCTGTACCGTCAGGTCGTCCCTTTGCCTTTGGAAGGCACCAGCTTTCTGGCGCACCTGATCAAACTCTGCCTGGGTATCCAGGTCTTTCAGAATCAGTTTATTGCTCTCTGCCTTCTCCCTATCTAGGTGGCTTTGCAGGGTGACTACCTGCTCAGCACATGCCCTATTGAAGTCTAGCTGTTGCTCCAGCTTTTTCTGGCTTTGCAGTATGGAGTCCAAACCTTCTTGGTGTTCCTTCTGCAAGGCCAGAAATCTGGTATCCTGTTCTGACTTTTCCTTTTGCAGCACATCCATATCCTCCTTTATTTTAGTGATGTACCGTCTGCTGTCATTTTCTGACTCCTGGCTCCTCTGCAGCCTCTGCTCAGAAGAGACCAGGTCAGATTGGACCTTCTCTAACCCCATCTGTTGCCTATTTGCCAGAATTTGGCTTTCAGCACATCTATCCTGCATGTCTCCCATATATAGGTACAGGTATGCTGCTATCCTGGCAATCTTATTGTGTTCCTCTTTGGCTTTAGGAGCCATATATAGTTCACTCAGGGCCACATGTAAGGGACCCTGATCTCTATATATATCTGACCCTGTTTCAGTGACCTGTTGTGTGATTGCCTGCAACCACGCATCCTGGCCCTGTTCGGTCCATTCACCTCTCACAAATAGCTTATGCAAGAGGTGCTCTCTGGCTATTTTCATGTCTACTAAGGTCGTCATTCTAGAGATTGGTCTCTGTCCTGACTTACAGAAGTTTGTATTTTATTTTTGCAGAACAGAACTTTTCTTGGAGTGTCCCTTTTGAGGAATGCTTCACAGCGTAATGCAGCGTGGTGATCCGACTGGATATGTGTATCTGGTCAGCTGGCACGCTGTATTAATCTGCACAAATGGTAAATCTAACCCAAACGTCCGGCCCGAGCCCCCAATTTGTAAGAGGATTCAATTCAGCACTACAGCCAAGTCAACGCCTAGTCTAGAATACTGAATGAAAACCCTTATTGATATCTCTTTATGTCCAGTTCATGCGTTCTGGATGACTACCCCTATATAACACCCCTCTCTTGGAATCCTCCTGACCCCACTGAGCCAAGAAGTAGTTCTGTTTTGCAAGTTAAAAGGTTTATTTGATAATTTAAACAATAGATATATATATCACACTTTATAATAAATTAATAATTGAATAGCACACTTAATCTGATATGATAAAGATTAACAACGGAGAATCTGGCACTAACACGCTTCTCTATAATCAATAAGGAGTTGACATGAAATGGATAAGGTAGCACACAGGTGAATAGGAACAAAAGAAGAAGGTGGTACAGAATGCTTTATGTAAGCTCAGGTGGATGCAATATTCAATGAATGCAGTACAGAAAATACTCAATATGATTTCAACCAAACAATGTAATCACTTTTCTCTGGCTATTCACTCCCCCCCTCTTTATGCAATGCAAGGAAATGGGAGGAAAGCACACAGTTCTCAGAAATGCAATCAATGTAATTCAGTTCAATCCCCCCCAAGCACGCTTAAAGAAAACAGATAGGAGTTTTGAAAACACAGGCCCAAATGCTTTTATATGTGCTAGCAATGGATGAGAAATATGCTGGAAATGCTTTTAATTCCCTTCCAGAGGTTCAGGGTGAGTGGTATCTAGTTAATATTAGTCCAGGCTCACTCTTGCAATGATTCAGGAATGATTAGCAGGTTAAACGAATTTCTGGCAAATGGAAGGCAAGCAGCAGCAGATTTTTTTACACGTGGAGAAATTTGCAAATCGCGGTAAAATTCGCGAATGCTTGTTCCGCGATTGCGGTAAAACTATAAGGGGTAGGAATGTGGTTCTTGGTGCGATTAAAAGCTAAGATTCTAAGCTTTCAGATGAAAGTTACTGCAAGTCTCTAGCACAAACGGTCGCAGAGATATGAGCGATTGAATAAAGGTCGTTTTTCAGATTTGAAATTTTAAACGCAGCACTTTTTCAGTTTTAAAAATGATGGCAGGATAACACAATTGCTAAGCTGCAGTTCTACTTAGATTAAAAATGGATTGAATTATATGATTTTAACTAAGAGATGTGTGCTGAGTTTTGCTGAGTACTCACGAGAGATTTTAAACAGGAAGGCGGCTTTGTCACAATCTGGTCAACAGGTCTGGACTTCGGACGGTCTCTGGGCACAGCGTCTGGTCTCTGGAACTGCTAACATGGGTCTGGGTCAGCTCTGCTCTCTCTCTGGGTACTGAAGATTGAGGGATTTAAAGTCTGGATCTTTCTGCACAGCTTTCTCTGGAGATTGATGGAGGTAAAGTATGGATCTTCCCGGCAGAGCTTCCAGCTGCAAATGGATTTGAAAGTCCATATCTGTCCTGTCTCTCTGCTTTTATGTGTTTTGAAATGGGTGTGTGTGAGCAGCATCACTAGCCAGCCCCTCTCCACTTATCATTGGTCAAACTTCCATTTCTCACTTGATTGGGGGAGCTAGGTTGTGTCAGAGTGATGTCATTTTACAGCCTGCAGAAAGTCCACTCCTCCTGTCAACTTACACACAAATCTAGATTTGAACCAAATACATATTTCATAACTACACAGTGGTTTGAAATTACATGCACCCATCACATATCACAGGAGGTATACCCTGTTCAAACTCTGCTCTTCCTGGGAGCTTGCATTCAGAAATGGCAATATTTTGCACTTTTTAACTGGTTTGCGATACCGTACATTACCCCAAATGTACACACATGTGCGCAAGGAGTATGGACATTAATTGATGAAGTGTCAGATTTTTCACATGCACACATTTTGAGTAATATCCTCTTTTCCGCTAAAACCCCCCTGAACATGCCACCGGTTCGAAAAACCTCTTAAAATGTGGGCAGAAAAATCACAAGAATTATGGTATCATTGATAAAATTTTCACATGTCCGCTCTATGAATGATCCATCTTTTTAAAGTTATGTTCTGGCCCCCAAAGGGGTGTGGTTTCCCCCAGCACAAGGTTGAATTTCTGGTTTTTCCAGTTCTGCCAAGCCAGCTTGCTCTCACAGGCAGTGCCCCTCCCAGCTTCTGCCAAGAGGAAGCTGTTTTACGACCTCTGTAATAAACCATCTGCCTGGGTGAAGGGGGTTGCATTGTTCAGAGCTCCTGTGTTCTGTGGGGCTCCCCTTAATTCAATTATCAGAGAGATGGCATATCCTTAGTGTGGCCAGCAAAAGGCAGATTGGCCTGGGAACACAGCTGTGACTCAAGTTTCACTCCTGATGGGGGTAGTTGCCAGGCAGAATTCAGTTCCTTAAGCCAAGTTTCAGATAAAATGTCCCTTTTTGTTCCCCAGTTTCTGCATTCAAATAAACTAAACATTTTTACATATGCAGCTATAATGCTGATTCTAAGTTTAAAACTATGACATTTAAACAATTGCAACCTATGTGACACTCAAAAGTAGGTCACTCATTTCTCTTAAACCTTGAGATTGTTAATGTCTTTCAGTCCAAATTTACTTAAACTGCTGAAATCCCCAGCTCAGCCAGTCTTGTTATAAACCTTCAAGTCACTTCAGAATATAACTTTACATTGGATCCACCTCTCAGTAAGTCTTTCTTTGGCATGTTTTGGGTTCATTTATTCAGTTTTCTACAAAATCTGGTGGTTTTAAAACGCCGGCTTTTGGATAGTGGTGAGTACTGGTACTGCACCCCTTTTTGGGATTTAAGAAAATGAATTCCCAACAGTTATGGGTTTGCTTTTGGCAATCAGCATTGCCACTCCCAATGGTTTCAGACTACTGTGTGGGTAGTCCCATGGTGGTTTTAGGCAGTTTCCTTCTGTGCCCATAACATCGGCAAAAATGAGTGGCAGCCTATTCTTCATGCATTTCCCTGTACATTTTCTGGGAAACTCTGGCCATCATGATGTTTTCCAGGTCAGTACTGCACAGTTTTGAGGTAGTGCTCGGATGCATGGGTAAATACATCCCACAAGCCCCCCTCTTGCGATGGCCATTCTATTTCACGAATGGGACTCGCAAGACCTGGGATGTTTCCTCATCTTCTTCCAATAGATGGCACAGTTCAGCATCTTTTTCTCCATCCGGTCGGATCGATCGGTTCTCCTCGCCGGTCTTGATGGGAAAATTGGGCGGTACCCCGGGCCCGTTGCGTCTCTGCTCCCGGTCTCCGGATCGTCCTCCTTGTCCCGTCTCCAGGTTTTCTTTCTCCTAGGACGACAAAGGAAGAGCGGCAATACCTATTCATAGACGTTTTTTTCCACCACTGTTGAGATAGTGGGGCAGCATATGCATTTCATCATAACGAAACATTACATTCTTATTTTGACAAAAAAAACAGTATAACTAAGAGACAGTTTCATGCAAATCACAATATTTTAGAGACTAGATGTGGTATGTTTTATGGTTGGAACTGAATTAGTCTGAGACAATACCCGCTAGGATTCCAGAGGATTCCTCCAGTTGTTGCAGAGCGTGCCTGGGATGGCAACATTTCAACTGGTTTATGTGGACCCACTTGTCTTCCCCCTCTGCCAAAGGACCTTTGGGGATGTGGATTTTGTAGGCCACAGGGGAGATCTTATCGATGATCTCAAAGGGTCCCTTCCATGTAGGCAAAAATGTGCGCTGCTTGGCCTGGTCCTTTGGAAGTTGTATAGATAGACCCGGTCTCCCACCTGATATTCCTTCCTGGAAGTTTTCAGGTCATAATGGGTCTTCATGCTATCAGCCGATCTTTCTAGATTCCGCTGAGCATAAGCAAAAGCATGTTGAAGGTGTTTCCTTAAATTCTCAACATACTCATGAGTAGTGGAGGCATTTATCAGTGTCTGCTCTTGGGTCCTGTAGAGCAAATGCTGCGGAAGCACCATCTTGCGTCCAGTCATCAACTCAAATGGTGACATTTTGGTTGCAGATGAAGGGGTAGATCTGATGGCCATTAGGACCAGGGGTAATCGGATATCCCAACTTGGCCCAGAATCTGCCACAAACTTTTTTAAGATGCTCACAATTGTCCGGTTATATCTCTCTACTGCCCCAGAAGAAGCTGGTCTATAAGCAATATGCAGCTTTCTCTTGACCCCCAGTATCTCCCACATCTTTGTCATTACTTCACTGGTGAAGTGGCTACCTCTGTCTGACTCAATCCTTTGAGGTAGACCAAAACGGGAAAAGATGTGGTTAATCATCAATGCAGCTGCGGTTTCTGCCTTGCAGTTTGGGGCTGGGAGACATTCCACCCACTTGGTGAACAAGCATGTGACAGTCAACATGTACTTATTCCCCCTAGCAGAGCGAATCACGGGGCCTACAAAGTCGATTTGTAAATCTGACCATGGCAGTGTCATCCCCCGCTTTTGGAGAGGCGCGCGGTGCGTGAGGGATGATGGCTGAAATTGTGCACACACGAGACACCCCTTCCAGTATTGGTCGAGGTCCTGCCCCATGTGTGGCCAGTATGCAACCTCTCTTAAGATTTCCAGTGTTGTGTGAAACCCCCTATGACCGGCGGTGGCCGCATCATGGGCGTGACTTAACATCAGGCTTCGGAATGAGGTAGGAACCACCCACTGATCGTGGCTAGCTTTGGATTTCCTTACCAGCAAACCGTCTTGGATTCGGAACATTTTTGGACATTTCATCAACACTCTTAGGTCCTCTTTCCCAATGTAATCGGTATCCGTCAGGGGAAAGTTCTCAGGGTCCTCAAGGTGTTGGTAAAACTTACCAATAACTGGATCCCCCTTCTGAGCTGTAATCAAATCAGCATCAGGGGTCTCCTTACTCCATTGTGCAATTGAAAGGTCGTTGTGAGCATTTGTCTGGGACCTAGTGATAGCAGTGACCTGGATTTCCCCCAACAGGGACTCAATCTCAATTAGATCCCCTTGGATGGCCCCGGTTTTGGCCAGCTGATCAGCTAAGTCATTTCCAGTTTTGTCTGGTCCCTCTACTTTGGAATGACCCTTGATCTTTTTCCAATAGATGGTCATCTCATTCGAGGTGACCAGATCATCAATGTTTTGGATCAACTTCCCATGTTTCAAGGGTTTGTTGTTAGCACATAACATGCCTCTGGTTTTCCAATTAACCAGGTGCTCCACGAACCCGTTCCGTACATAATCCGAATCTGTGATTATGACCAGTTCGTGGAGTTGATGCTGGACAGCAGTGAGGATGGCCTGATGCACAGCCATCAATTCTGCCACCTGACTACTTCGGGGACCAATTTTGTATCCAGCGGAGGGTTCTGGGGACTCATTCACCCATGCATTCCCTACGCCGGCCACCAGTTCTTTCTCCCCGTTGTTGTCAACATGGTAAGAGCATCCATCCACATAGACAGTGGGCATTCCCTCACACTTGTCCTCTTCAAATACTTTGTGTGGGGAATTAAGGTACGCCTCCGTGTTGTCCTTTATTTTTAGACTCTCGTCCTCGAGACAGTTTTCTCTGGCACAATCATGCAAGTCAGCCAGACCTTGCGCGAGGGGACTCTTCTTGTTTTGGCCATATCTGACTTCCACAGGAAAGCCTTGCATTGACAGAATCCAGGAAGTAATTCGGGAATTACTCACATTTCCGGCCCGGATTCTGTCACTTTGGAGATATTGCAGAGGCTGGTGTGGAGTCTCCACTATGATGTGCTCCCCCTGGATAAACGGGCGGTAATTCTTCAATGCCCACACCGTCGCCAGGAGTGCCTTCTCACAATCGTTGAATTTCTCCTCCACAGAGGATAAAGTTTTGCTCGCATATGAGATTACTTTATTGACCTTGTCATGCTTTTGGTATAATACTGCCGTCAAGCACGTATTAGAGAACCCCGTCTCCAGGAAGAACTCCTTGTTTCTGACAGGGTAAGCTAGGCAGGGCGCTTGTGAGAGGCTTCTTTTGAGTTGTCTTACTGCCTCGGCTTGTTCTGGACCCCATTCCCACTTGACCCCCCCCTTCAGGAGATGAATCAGGGGTCTGGTGATCTCTACGTAGCCCTCAATGAACTTTCTGCTGTAATTAGTCAGTCCAAGGAGGCTCCTTAGTTCTCGCAGAGTTGTGGGGTCTTTCAGTTTCTGAAGTGCTTCCACTTTCTTTTCCTGGGGACAGAGACCCTGAGGAGTAATCTCATGCCCCAAGAAATTAACACGGGTTCTACACCACTGTGCTTTCTGAAAGGAAAGTTTTGCTCCGGCGGCCCTCAACTGCGTCAGAACATAACGGATCTCCGCTATGTGTTCCTCCACAGATGAACTTTTGATGAGGACATCATCTACATAAGCCAGGTTACCCCTCGCACCCAGGTCGGGCATGGCCTTATGTAGGAAAATGTTAAATTCATTGCCGGAGTTGAGGTATCCGAAGGGAGTCCGGGTCCATGTGTACTGCTGGCCCCCAAAGGTAAAAGCCAGCTTGTATTGGTCCTCCCTACTGACAGGCACAGTCCAGTATCCATTGGTCAGGTCTATTGCAGTGAATACCTGTGACCCCTGAATCTGGGCCAGCCCTTGGTCAATGTAGGGCAGAGGCCATCGGGAAGTATGGACTCGTTTGTTGAGCTCCCTGAGGTCGGCGCAGAGTCTCCACTGGCCGTTTGGCTTCAATATTCCCAGCACCGGATTATTGAAGGTGCTGTGGACTGGACGGATTATTCCCCGGGACTCAAAGTTCTTAATTATTTCAGTAAGGGACTCCATGCGAGAGGCAAACGATATTGCTTCACAAACACTGGAGTCATGCCAGGGTCCGTAGGGATTGTTGTTGTGTGTATGTCGGTGCGACCGCAGTCATATGAGTCTACCGCAAAGAGATCTTGGAAATCCAAGAAAACTTGTTTCAACTTTTGCTTTTGTTCCAGAGTCACACAGGCATCAGCTAGGTTGACTCTCTCTTCCACCATCTGCCTGAAGCCTGGAAAGACTTCTGGTTTGGCTATCTCCGCGGCCTCCTCCAGCTGGGTGGAGAAGTCCCTGGTCAGAGTGCTGATTTGGACTGGAGGCTTCAGGTGGGAAAGGCAGCCCTCATGGACTTGGAAAATCACCTCATCCCTCCTGAAGTCACAAGTCACATCTTCCTTACATAAGGGCAAGAAAGGTACACCAGGAAGTTCCCCCCATGCCGGGTAAAAATCCTGTCTGGTGTTGTATTGTCATCATTGTCACTGTCAAAGCAGTCCTTGGGGATTGGTCCTAACAGTTCATTACCTAAATCAATGGAAAAATGTCGGTCATCAACCGCCATTCCAATAATGGTGCCTGCGGCTAGAGTAATACTCTTTAAGTCGCTGTTATCCACCTCTATTGGAATGGTGTCATGTTCTATGTTGACTAATGGAGTTGGGTTTACCCCCAACCCTTGCTGTTGGAGAGAAGCGTTTAGATGTATGTAAGCATCAGGGTTTTTCAACTCTTGTCCCCTTTTAACTTTCACTTCCAGGGAGAATTGTCGGGTCCTTTCTGGGATGGTGACTTCCTCTTTAATCTGAATTTCAACTGCATAAGGTAGCAATTGAGCTGACCTAAAGGCTTTTTCTGGATCATCAAAGCCCATGGGATTATCCGCTAATCGGGACCAAGCTTTGAAGTTTATTAGGTCCAAACTAATGGCAAAGCGATTAAGAATGTCACTGCCTAAGTAAAAGGCGGCAGGGAGGTCTCGCACGACCCAACAATTGTGGACTATGCTCTTGTTGCCAATGGAGATTTTGAGCATACACCTGCTTGGCAGGAGATGTTTGGAAGTAGGTGCTTCCAGGTCCATTTCCCACTTGTCTATCAGTTTGAAGGTGGGAATGGCTGGATCTTTTGGGAGTTGGCGGAACATGGCTTCGCTGATGAAGCTCTTACCGTTGTTCACACACACTCGAGCGAGAACAGAGTCCTTCCCATCATTTAACTGAACAGGGATGAACAACTGCTCTCCAATTTGCTGAATATCAGCCAGGCTCTGAGCTGATTTCACATCTTTCTGGACTATTGGAGTGGGAGTTTCTGATTGTGGATTAGTATAGAATCTCAGAGTGTTTCCTTCCAGCGTGGAGTACCACTTTAGACTGGAAGGAAGGTTGATTTTCAGAAATAGAGAGGACCCTCCATCACCAGTCTGTTGTCCTACTGCTATTACTGTCACGTCTGGAATTTGGCTATTCTGGAAGTGAAATTCTACTTGGTCAGGTTTTTGTTCAACCATGTGGCAGGTGCCGTTTAAACTAACATGGTTGACACTCTGTTTTAATTTTATTGGTCGGCTAGTCTGGGTCCAGAGGACCTTGTTTACACAATCTATTAGGGGTGACAACCTTCTCAGGAGGTCATTCCCTAGTAAACAAGGGGTGCCCTCTGGGGTCACAACTATGACCGGGTGTTTCAACTTGTGTCGCCCAATTTTAATGTCCAAGTCTGCCGTCCCCTCAACGGGAATTTCCTTCCCGTCAAAGTTCTGCAGTTGTCCAGGAAGAGAGGTGAGAGGAATTTGGTAACTCTCTCCCCTTCCTGCATTCAGTTTGTCAAAGGCCCTTCTGGACAGAAGGGTAGCTTGAGATCCAGTGTCCACCAGTGCCAAGATTGTACCCTGCCCCTGTACTTGTACCGGGGCATAATATCTTCCCTCCTTCTCCTCAAGGGGGCACAGATAATGTACATTTTTGGACAACTGGTGGGCTAATTTTCTGGTTTTGGACATCGCTAGCGAAGAGATTTGGGCAGAATTCTGTGGAGAGCCTTGGGAATCTGAAAGAAAAATTTGGCAACTGGTGATCAGAGCCATTGTGGGTTCCCCTGGCTCCGGTTCCGGGCCGCCCCCCCCCTTTTTGGAGGCAGTCACCAGGATGGGTTTGAACCAGGGGATTTTCTTGCTGTTGGTTCTGGGATGAGATGGTGGGCGGCGGTAGCTCAGTCTCCACATCTCCCCAGTCTGGATTTGCATCCCTAGGGACCCATTTTTCTTTGGGAGGAGTTCCCCCCTCTCTGAAGGAGAAGATCCTTTTCCCAGGATCCTCTGAGGATCCCTCTCCCTCAAATTGGAAGATCTGTACCTCCTCCTCAAACTGTGTCTGTTTGGGTCTTTTGTTTCTCCTACCCCCCCTCTGCTCCTTAGGAGGCAGACTTTCAGGGGCAAGAGATTTTGTTTCCGGTTCCTGGGTTTCCAGGGGCTGTTTACAAGTGAGGAAGGAAGCTTCCTCCAAGGCTTTACACCCCCCTTCCCCTTGTGCCTCCTCCCTGGGAACCGGTGAGTTATCGGGGTGCTGCCCCCGTCATTGTTCTGGGGCACCAGGTCCAGAGTTGGGTGCGTTCTGCGCCGGCATGCCGATCTGAGGGTTCTGCTGAGCCCTCAGTATGTGACCCAGATCCCGCGCCATGTTTTGAACCTGGCGCTCTAACTGGGAAACCCGCTCAGGCTGATACGGGGCCCTGTTTTCTCCCCTGGGCTGATCCCGGGAAGGGTAGCTGTCCCTTCTCTGGTAATACCCCGGATTGGGAAGATTTGGGTACCCCTCCACCCTTGGCCTCCCCTCTCCCGGATTCAGTGGTCTGGGCTCAGGGAATTGGGGAAAGAAGGATGGATGATTTTGGGGTTGGAAATTGGGTGGATACCTGGGGAAAAAGTTCTGCCCAGGATTTGGTGAGTTTCTGCCCTCCGGTGGGAAGTTAGGAGGGAAGTTCCCTGGGTTAGGTGCTTGGCTGGATCCCCCCCCTTGGGCTGGAGGAGTCCACACATAACCCAGGATGGGTCGATTTCCCTTGTAACGGGGACTTACATAATCAGGAGAGCGAGGGACCCCATTTGTGGGGCTGCCTCCTTGGCTCCCTGTCTGTGACTGACCCGAGGACCTCCTAGGCCTAGCATTATTAGGTGCAGGTAGGTTTTTAGGCCCCCCCATCTCCAAATCCAAAACGGGGGTGACCTTTACCTCTGCCACCTTGGCAGCAGCAGGGGTGCTGTTGGCTTTGGGGTTTTTCTGGGCATTACTTTTGCTATCTATCGGTTTCTGCACCTCATAGATCCGGGTAGCCTGTTCAATGACCCAGTCTAAAGATCTTTTCTCGTGAAAATCCCTCACGAGCTGGGTCATGATATATTTGGGCAAGGCATGGAAAAACGTATTAATAAATTCTCTGCTATCCGTGCGCACCCTTCTTGTGGTCTGTGCAAAAGCACGCTTTAACTCCTGCACAAATTCTTGTGGGGCCTGATCCTCCCCACATTTCAAATTGTAGGCTGCCTTGCGAGCCTCTTGAGGATTTCTGTGAACAGAAAAATGTTTCAAGATGGCCGCCTTATAGGTGGACCATCTTAAATGATTTTGGTCCTCCAGCCCCGCAAAGAAACTGGAGTATTCCGGGGAGAAGGTCCACTTTACATATTGAATACAGCTTTGGCTGTCCTTCAAATGGAAAGTCTCCATCATTTGTTCAAACAACTCTAAGTGCTCCCAAACAGAATACTTAGCGTTCTTATGGTAAGGCGTGATGACGCTCCTGATCGCCTTAATCTGCTTTAAGGGGTCCTTAAGCAAGGCCCTTTTTGCCTTATTGGCCTTTTTGGTTCGGGTAACCCTTGTCCATTCGTCCTCGGACTCAGAGGCACTGCTCCCAGAGGTTCCCGTCTGTTCTTCCAGGTTTTCCCGGATTCTGCGAGCCTGGGAATGGCTGGCAGACTGTGGGGACCTGGTCTCCTGTGTCCTGCGCGGTTCAGAGGAGTCTTCAGATTCCTCCTTGCTGCCAGGATTTGATGGGTACCCCCTCCACTGACCTAACTGGGCAGAGGTTTTCAGGATGCCCTTAATGGGCCTACTCTCCTGGGGTTCCCCATTGAACTGTACTGTACTTGGGTGCCCATACCCGGATGCCCACCCCTCCATTCCTGAGTGGTACTGGCCTATGAGCCCCATACTCTTAGCTGGATAGTAATCTGCCATCCCTGTGGCCCTGTGCTCATGTGCGCCAGGGGACATGGGGGTGGTAGAGTCCAGGGACTGGGGGAGATGAAGGCCCCTGGTGTTAGGGCTCCTGCGGTTATGGTCAGGAATCTCTCTTTCCCAGCGGACCTCATCTCTATCCGCCCCTGCTCCCTGTTGCAATGCAAGAGCCTGCATTTGTGCTTTCAGTTCCTCTGTTAAGGCCTTACTCGACTCTATCAGTTTCTCCTGCATCGCTACCTGTTGCTGGAGCCTCTCATTGTGCTGGCAGAGAGCCTCATTTTCCCTCCGTGCTTCCTGGTTGGTCCTGGAGAACTGGGCCAGTCTTTGCTGCAGGAGGGTTACCTCCTGAGCTGTGTCCCTATTGGCCTGCTCCTTTCTTGCTAGAGCATCCTCCACCCTCCTGGTGTGCTCTAGCAAGTTCTGGTGTTCTTTTTGGAGGTCACCCAGTCCCTGGTGGGCTAGGTGATTTTCTTCCATTTTTCTTTTTAAGTGGCAGGCTTCCTGGCCTAAGGTGTCCCTTTCCTGACTAAGAGTCTGCATCTGTACCGTCAGGTCGTCCCTTTGCCTTTGGAAGGCACCAGCTTTCTGGCGCACCTGATCAAACTCTGCCTGGGTATCCAGGTCTTTCAGAATCAGTTTATTGCTCTCTGCCTTCTCCCTATCTAGGTGGCTTTGCAGGGTGACTACCTGCTCAGCACATGCCCTATTGAAGTCTAGCTGTTGCTCCAGATTTTTCTGGCTTTGCAGTAGGGAGTCCAAACCTTCTTGGTGTTCCTTCTGCAAGGCCAGAAATCTGGTATCCTGTTCTGACTTTTCCTTTTGCAGCACATCCATATCCTCCTTTATTTTAGTGATGTACCGTCTGCTGTCATTTTCTGACTCCTGGCTCCTCTGCAGCCTCTGCTCAGAAGAGACCAGGTCAGATTGGACCTTCTCTAACCCCATCTGTTGCCTATTTGCCAGATTTTGGCTTTCAGCACATCTATCCTGCATGTCTCCCATATATAGGTACAGGTATGCTGCTATCCTGGCAATCTTATTGTGTTCCTCTTTGGCTTTAGGAGCCATATATAGTTCACTCAGGGCCACATGTAAGGGACCCTGATCTCTATATATATCTGACCCTGTTTCAGTGACCTGTTGTGTGATTGCCTGCAACCACGCATCCTGGCCCTGTTCGGTCCATTCACCTCTCACAAATAGCTTATGCAAGAGGTGCTCTCTGGCTATTTTCATGTCTACTAAGGTCGTCATTCTAGAGATTGGTCTCTGTCCTGACTTACAGAAGTTTGTATTTTATTTTTGCAGAACAGAACTTTTCTTGGAGTGTCCCTTTTGAGGAATGCTTCACAGCGTAATGCAGCGTGGTGATCCGACTGGATATGTGTATCTGGTCAGCTGGCACGCTGTATTAATCTGCACAAATGGTAAATCTAACCCAAACATCCGGCCCGAGCGCCCAATTTGTAAGAGGATTCAATTCAGCACTACAGCCAAGTCAACGCCTAGTCTAGAATACTGAATGAAAACCCTTATTGATATCTCTTTATGTCCAGTTCATGCGTTCTGGATGACTACCCCTATATAACACCCCTCTCTTGGAATCCTCCTGACCCCACTGAGCCAAGAAGTAGTTCTGTTTTGCAAGTTAAAAGGTTTATTTGATAATTTAAACAATAGATATATATATCACACTTTATAATAAATTAATAATTGAATAGCACACTTAATCTGATATGATAAAGATTAACAACGGAGAATCTGGCACTAACACGCTTCTCTATAATCAATAAGGAGTTGACATGAAATGGATAAGGTAGCACACAGGTGAATAGGAACAAAAGAAGAAGGTGGTACAGAATGCTTTATGTAAGCTCAGGTGGATGCAATATTCAATGAATGCAGTACAGAAAATACTCAATATGATTTCAACCAAACAATGTAATCACTTTTCTCTGGCTATTCACTCCCCCCCTCTTTATGCAATGCAAGGAAATGGGAGGAAAGCACACAGTTCTCAGAAATGCAATCAATGTAATTCAGTTCAATCCCCCCCAAGCACGCTTAAAGAAAACAGATAGGAGTTTTGAAAACACAGGCCCAAATGCTTTTATATGTGCTAGCAATGGATGAGAAATATGCTGGAAATGCTTTTAATTCCCTTCCAGAGGTTCAGGGTGAGTGGTATCTAGTTAATATTAGTCCAGGCTCACTCTTGCAATGATTCAGGAATGATTAGCAGGTTAAACGAATTTCTGGCAAATGGAAGGCAAGCAGCAGCAGATTTTTTTACACGTGGAGAAATTTGCAAATCGCGGTAAAATTCGCGAATGCGTGTTCCGCGATTGTGGTAAAACTATAAGGGGTAGGAATGTGGTTCTTGGTGCGATTAAAAGCTAAGATTCTAAGCTTTCAGATGAAAGTTACTGCAAGTCTCTAGCACAAACGGTCGCGGAGATATGAGCGATTGAATAAAGGTCGTTTTTCAGATTTGAAATTTTAAACGCAGCACTTTTTCAGTTTTAAAAATGATGGCAGGATAACACAATTGCTAAGCTGCAGTTCTACTTAGATTAAAAATGGATTGAATTATATGATTTTAACTAAGAGATGTGTGCTGAGTTTTGCTGAGTACTCACAAGAGATTTTAAACAGGAAGGCGGCTTTGTCACAATCTGGTCAACAGGTCTGGACTTCGGACGGTCTCTGGGCACAGCGTCTGGTCTCTGGAACTGCTAACATGGGTCTGGGTCAGCTCTGCTCTCTCTCTGGGTACTGAAGATTGAGGGATTTAAAGTCTGGATCTTTCTGCACAGCTTTCTCTGGAGATTGATGGAGGTAAAGTATGGATTTTCCCGGCAGAGCTTCCAGCTGCAAATGGATTTGAAAGTCCATATCTGTCCTGTCTCTCTGCTTTTATGTGTTTTGAAATGGGTGTGTGTGAGCAGCATCACTAGCCAGCCCCTCTCCACTTATCATTGGTCAAACTTCCATTTCTCACTTGATTGGGGGAGCTAGGTTGTGTCAGAGTGATGTCATTTTACAGCCTGCAGAAAGTCCACTCCTCCTGTCAACTTACACACAAATCTAGATTTGAACCAAATACATATTTCATAACTACACAGTGGTTTGAAATTACATGCACCCATCACATATCACAGGAGGTATACCCTGTTCAAACTCTGCTCTTCCTGGGAGCTTGCATTCAGAAATGGCAATATTTTGCACTTTTTAACTGGTTTGCGATACCGTACATTACCCCAAATGTACACACATGTGCGCAAGGAGTATGGACATTAATTGATGAAGTGTCAGATTTTTCACATGCACACATTTTGAGTAATATCCTCTTTTCCGCTAAAACCCCCCTGAACATGCCACCGGTTCGAAAAACCTCTTAAAATGTGGGCAGAAAAATCACAAGAATTATGGTATCATTGATAAAATTTTCACATGTCCGCTCTATGAATGATCCATCTTTTTAAAGTTATGTTCTGGCCCCCAAAGGGGTGTGGTTTCCCCCAGCACAAGGTTGAATTTCTGGTTTTTCCAGTTCTGCCAAGCCAGCTTGCTCTCACAGGCAGTGCCCCTCCCAGCTTCTGCCAAGAGGAAGCTGTTTTACGACCTCTGTAATAAACCATCTGCCTGGGTGAAGGGGGTTGCATTGTTCAGAGCTCCTGTGTTCTGTGGGGCTCCCCTTAATTCAATTATCAGAGAGATGGCATATCCTTAGTGTGGCCAGCAAAAGGCAGATTGGCCTGGGAACACAGCTGTGACTCAAGTTTCACTCCTGATGGGGGTAGTTGCCAGGCAGAATTCAGTTCCTTAAGCCAAGTTTCAGATAAAATGTCCCTTTTTGTTCCCCAGTTTCTGCATTCAAATAAACTAAACATTTTTACATATGCAGCTATAATGCTGATTCTAAGTTTAAAACTATGACATTTAAACAATTGCAACCTATGTGACACTCAAAAGTAGGTCACTCATTTCTCTTAAACCTTGAGATTTTTAATGTCTTTCAGTCCAAATTTACTTAAACTGCTGAAATCCCCAGCTCAGCCAGTCTTGTTATAAACCTTCAAGTCACTTCAGAATATAACTTTACATTGGATCCACCTCTCAGTAAGTCTTTCTTTGGCATGTTTTGGGTTCATTTATTCAGTTTTCTACAAAATCTGGTGGTTTTAAAACGCCGGCTTTTGGATAGTGGTGAGTACTGGTACTGCACCCCTTTTTGGGATTTAAGAAAATGAATTCCCAACAGTTATGGGTTTGCTTTTGGCAATCAGCCTTGCCACTCCCAATGGTTTCAGACTACTGTGTGGGTAGTCCCATGGTGGTTTTAGGCAGTTTCCTTCTGTGCCCATAACATCGGCAAAAATGAGTGGCAGCCTATTCTTCATGCATTTCCCTGTACATTTTCTGGGAAACTCTGGCCATCATGATGTTTTCCAGGTCAGTACTGCACAGTTTTGAGGTAGTGCTCGGATGCATGGGTAAATACATCCCACAGGTGCCTGTACTACAGCTGGGATCTCTACTTTTGGGAATAGTGTCGGAGGAACCTCTCTCATAGGCAATTGTACAGTAGGGAGTTCTGAACTTTGTTAAGCAATAGGGCTAAATCTAGTGACAAAGATGTTAACGTAGTGTCAGGTGAAAATGTTCTTTTGTAAATCACCATTATGTCTGCAGGACAACACAAGTTTATTTTCATGCATTCGTCTTGTAAATACTCAACCATTACTTGTCGTACCTTCCATTGCATAGCCGGTTTATACTGGCTAAACGTATCATGCACTTCAATAAGGGAAATTGAAGCATTTGAAATCCATGTAAGCGCGTCCATTGTGCAAATACGAATTTCTTCACTAACAGGTTTCAGTGGAGGCAAAAATCATTTCTGCACATACGATGTGTGTTGCTTATCCCTATTCAATTCATCTTTATGTAAGCGATCAAGTTCTCTATTATACACAAACAATTTCACAACATGTTCGCTTATTTTCATCGCAGTATCTCTCGAACGAGACAAGAATTCAAATCTCGCAATTCTTGTGGAATAGCTGAACCAGTTAAATCACTCCATATCTCAGCAAGATACACTCCCATCTGTTCAATGAACACCTTCTGTTCGGGAATACCCCCATGGTCAGATTGGAAGAGACTAGATGCCGCTGGCTAAGATCCCGCACTCATTGGCATGGTCACGGAACCACGGCACACCTCATCTCTCCCAGACAGACCCAAACCTTAGGCTTCCCTAGCCTCCAGTTGCCTAAAAACGCACCGAAACCACCCTACCCCACCTTGTGCCCTAGGCCAACCACTGAAACAACCACCCCTAAACACAAACCCACAACTAACCTCAAAGGGGCACTCATTAATGCCCACTCCTTAGGAGTACACGCAACTGAAATCCATGATCTCATACTGGATTCTCATCTTGATTTCCTTGTCATTACTGAATTGTGGATGCACCAAGCCTCAGCCCTCTGCTGTCACTTGCTATTCCAGATGAATATACCATATTCCGAGCAGACAGAACTCACTCCGAGGGAGGCGGAGTCGCCATTATAGCAAAAACTAATCTCCAACTAAGATCATGCAGTGGAGCAATGGCGTGCCTGGAGACACACTCGGAGCACAAGGTAGGGCCCTTGCCCCTCCTTCACCTGCATTATTACCGGTGCAGTATTTTAAATTGAAAGTCACCTCTTCGCCCACGGACCCTTGCTACATTGCTTTTTGTTGCATGGCGCCTGATAGAGGTGCTTGTATACTCCTGATCTAGCCTCTACAGCACTGGAGTGCAGCCAGCACCATTGCTGACCATGAGGCCGTTATCCGCTCCAAAATGGCCGACTGCCTTCTATCCAGCGAGTCCCGGGTGTAAAAACACACTAGGACCAGCATCCGACTTTGATTGGCCCACAGTCCCTATTTGTTGTCTAATAGAGAGCCGGCAGGCTCTAAGCCAGCCCACTCCCAAAGGCACACTACACAAGGCAGTGTACCCTGTCGTGAGCCTGGAGACACACCCGCTACATTGTCCACGGAGGAGCAGGAGCTCCCCCCACAGCTGGAGCAGTGGCGTGCCTCGAAGCACACTCTGAGCACAAGGTAGGGCCCTTGCCCCTCCTTCAGCTGCATTATTATCGGTTTTAAATTGAAAGTTGCCTCTTCACCCACGGACCCTTGCTACATTGCTTTTTGTTGCGTGGTGCCTGATAGAGGTGCTTGTATACTCTTGATCTAGCCTCTACAGCACTGGAGTGCAGCCAGCACCATTGCTGACCAAAAGACCGTTATCCACTCCAAAATGGCTGACTGACTTCTATCCAGCGAGTCCCGGGTGTAAAAACACACCAGGACCAACATCCGACTTCGATTGGCCCACAGTCCCTATTTGTTGTCCAATAGAGAGCCGGCAGGCTCTAAGCCAGCCCACTCCCAAAGGCACACTACACAAGGCAGTGTACCCTGTCATGAGCCTGTCTGGAGCCGCTCGAGCCCAGATCCACGATTCTTGCCTCCTCTGCATCCGCCTACCTCTGCATCGCCGCTCGAGCCCAGATCCACGATTCTTGCCTCCTCTGCATCCGCCTACCAACCTCGCCTGGACCGCACAGCCAGACCCATTACCCACGCCGAGCCGGAGACATTCTGCAGCTGCACTGATGCCGCGAACACGGCCCTGGCCAAACGTAAGAGCACAAGCATATGAGGTTTCCAAATATCTGACTCTTTTACTTATCACTTACCACCCCATACCTGCCCATGATCGCCTAATGTGCATCATGGCACCTAGCCCTAGTCCACTTTACGATATGCTATGTTCAAAAACATAACCGTCTTGAACTTACGTGCGGCAACTCCTTTGAACTCACCTGTAAACTAACTTTTGTATGCGCATTTGAACTTCGCTGGCCTTTGCCTGCCCTGAGAAATGATCCACGCACTGTTTGCCCTGTACTACTGCCACAACTATAGCTGCCTGTCTTAGATGTAGTCGATGTGTGTGTCCCTCTGTGCCAGCCCCACAATCTAGTGCATTATGCGCATTATACTCGAATTCAATAATGTATTGCCTGCCTACTCATGTTGCTGTATCTTATTCAAGCTGAAAAATATTAGCTGAGACCTAGCCATTACCTGAGCCTGTCAATAGTGACCCCTATCACTAGCCAGTACGTGAGTAGTCATGCCTATTCCGTGCCCCATGCAGGACCATTACATCTAGCCTATTGTTGTTTTATGTGTGACAATGTTACTTAGCCTAAATTGTCCCCCACCTAGGACTATTGCTTTCAGCCTACTGGTATCTTACTGGTGACAACTGTATTTAGCCCAAATTGTGCCCAACCTAGGACAATTGCTCCCAGCCTATTGTTGTTTTATGTGTGACAATGGTACTTAGCCTAAATTGTGCCCCACCTAGGACTATTGCTTTCAGCCTACTGGTATCTTACTGGTGACAACTGTATTTAGCCTAAATTGTGCCCCACCTAGGACAATTGCTTCTAGCCTATTGTTCTTTTATGTGTGACAATGGTACTTAGCCTAAATTGTGTCCACCTAGGACAAGTGCTTCTAGCCGTTTGTTGTTTTATGTGTGACAATGGTACTTAGCCTAATTTGTGCACACAAAGCAAACCCAGCCTTGCCTCACCCCACTCCCATTTTCTTAGCTATGATAGGCTGGATATTGATCATCATGTTCCCCTTCCGCCTTGTCCAAGCAGACACCCCTGCACTGGCAACCACTTCCTCACCCTCAGCAACGGGCTCACCAAACTGGCCTGCCCAAGACACCACCCTATCCCTTGTCCCACCCCCTTCCTCCCAACCACACCTCCATTCCCGTCCTTCTCCAATCTCACTCTCAGTCCCAAGGGCCCCTGCGCAACCAATGCGGACCACTGCTCGACCCCAACCCTCCTTAACGATCTACTCACACTCCCCAAACTCTCAGGCAATGAAAAAACACACCCTATCTCAGGACACGAGAGAACGTCCCGACTAAGAGCACGTACCAAAGTACCCCACCACAATCCCACTACCAGGACCCAGCCACCTAGACTACCCAAACCTTTGGCCCCCAGAACAAACAGTAATCTAACTCACTTTATAGCAACCAAAACCTCAAGAAAACATACAGAGCCCAGTAGTCTACCAATTAAGAACGCACCCATAAAGGACTCCAAACCTCTCATTAGTCTCAAAAATGCACTTATCAACGCCCGATCTCTAGGAGCCCATGCCATCGAAATTCATGAACTCATCATCGAACTCGACCTAGACCTGTTAGTAATCACAGAAACCTGAATACATCAAGCTTCAGGTCCTTTGCTAGCTGTGGCCATCCCACCAGACTACACTATTCTCAGATCAGACAGAACCACCACCCCAGGAGGCGGTGTTGCCATCATAACAAAAACGCCATCAAATTAAGATCAAGCTTCATCAAAATAATCGCAGGATACGAACTACTGCTCGCGAAACTAACTTTGAATGAAAACACCACAGTTAACATAGTGGTCATCTATAGAATCCCCAGCACCAATAGCCACCCAGAAACAGACATCCCACTAATACCGGCGCCCATCCTTAAACCCAAAACAAAATGTATCATCATTGGTGACTTGAATCTTGGCTTCAATGATGACCAAGACACTAAAGCAACCTCCCTTCTCTTGGCACTTAATGACATGAACTTTTGCCAACACGTCAATGTCCCCACCCATACCAAGGGCAGAACCCTGGACTGGATCCTCACCCTCAACACCAAAATCACTTTAGTCCCGATTACCCCACTTAGCTGGACAGGCCACTACTGCATAGAATTCACTATCACTAGTGATGATCCCTGCCCGCCAAAGAACAAAATCATGGACACCATTGAAAGTAGAAATCCTAAAAAGCTCACAGTGGAGAACCTTGACCCCACTTTGAACAAAATGCTAGATTCCCACTCTATTCTCAGCAACGATCCTACCACCATCTCTGAGCACTACCACAAATGCCTCTCCACAACGATTGACACTATAGCACCAGTCACCACCAAACCAAGACGTATCAATAAAAAATCTAACTTCTGGTTCAACGAGGAACTAGTCACCTGCAGAAGGAAAAAACGCTCTCTCGAGCATGTCTATAATAAACACCCCTCCCCTGACTCGGCCAAAGCCTTCAAAGACGCCAATACCATCTACAAAACAGCTATCATCACCCATAAAGCTAACGCCTACAATGCTCGCATCAGCAATGCAGTATCAGACTCCAAGGAGCTCTTCTCTATCCTCAGAGAACTTGAACATCCCCTGCCAACTGACACACCCACAAAGGCAAAGAATGGTGTACCACCATACAAGAGGCACTTGCCTCCAAAATTGCTGTGCTGCAAAATAAAATTAACTCTAAAAGACTCCTCCTAGCAGTTAAAAACTCCCCCATCCCTAACATCTGTGCCTCATCCAGTGACTAACTTCCCTTTCCAATTCACACCCATCACCCAAGATCTGCTATTTGACACAATCTCCAAACTAAAAGCGTCCAACTGCAAAGGAGACTCTGTCCCAGCTAAACTAGTCAAAGCCAGTGCCTCTACTCTGACTCCTATCATCGCCAAATTTGTCAATGCCTCTTTTAACTCCAATACAGTCCCAACCTGCATTAAAGAAGCCTGGGTTACCCCGCTTCTAAAAAAAACAAATCCAGACCCGACCATTCCAACGAATTATCGCCCCATAACCACGGTTCCGTTTCTACTCAAAATCATCGACAAACTAGCCTATAACCAAATTCAAACCCACCTTGAATCTAACCAGCTCCCCGGAACCAGACAATCAGGCCTAACCACAGCACTGAAACAGCTCTCTTGGACCTCAAAATCCAGATGTATGCCATCAGAGATTCTGGGAAACTCTGCATTCTCCTGCTGTTGGACCTCTCAGCTGCGTTTGACCTGGTGGACCATGACAAACTATGCAACTCACTCGCCCTTGAGTTTAACTTCTCTAGTGAAGCCACTCCTTGGGTGAAATGTTTCTTAACCGACCGCACCTCTAGAGTGTCCATAGGCAAAGAAGCAGCCAACCCCATCCCAGTCCCATAGGAGTGCCCCAAGGCTCCTGCCTCCCCCCCACGTTGTACAACGCGTACACCAAACTTTTGTTCTCAGCACTAGACGATATGGGTGTCATATACACACATTTTGCAGACGACACCCAGATCCTTATACCTCTCACAGGCAACTATGACCAGGACACCGTAACAATCAATAAAATTTACTCCATCATACAAAATTGGATGGCACTAAACAGCCTATGTCTTAACGATGAGAAGACAGAAGTCCTCATCATAGGATCTCCAGCCAAAATAGCAACCCTTCACCCAGAATACTCAACCATCAATATCGATGGTACCAATATCCCCATGCTGAAGCAAGTCAAAACACTGGGCGTGTAGATTGACGCCATCCTGACCATGACTAAACAGATCAACGCGCTCGCCTCTTCCACGGCTTACACCTCCAACCTAATTGCTCTCAGCCAACAATTTCTGACCCCAGCTAACTGCCTCACCTTAGCCAGAGCACTGGTCCTATCGAAATTGGACTATTGCAATGTATTACTACTAGGCACATCCAACACTAATTTAGCCAAAATGCAACTACTGCAAAACAAAGTCTTGAGGGCAGCTCTAGGCATAAAAAAATCAGACCATATCTCCAAGACTAGGAAAGTCGCCCACTGGCTCCCCATCAAAGGCAGAATTATCTTCAAAACATTATGTATCACACACAAATGCCTGACCAAAAAAGGACCTATCTATCTCAACAATACTCTACACCCCAAAGTTGATAGCAGATCACTAAGATCTAACGACAAATTCCTCCTGGCCCCCCTCGCTTCAAAACCACTAGAGCGGGGGGGTAGCAGCTTCACCACTCTAGCACCCAAACACTGGAACACCCTACCCATTAATATCAAAAAGAATCCTCCTTCTCGGTTTATAAGAAACTGCTAAAAACCTGGTTATTCAACCAATATTAGCACCTAAAGACAGGATTCCGTACCACTGCACATTATTGTGAATATTTGTAATTTGTATCTTTGCACCAACTGTCCACCAACTGTCTACTAATGAGGTAATGTAACCAATTCAATGATGTTTTTATTAATTTCTAAGCTGTCTCATAACCACACCGTGACACCCGAGGGTCTGGGCGTGTAACAAATAAAATAAATAAATAAATAAATGCCCTATTGAAAGTGTTGATGGGTACGAATTACTTCTAACTAAACTAGCCATCAATGATAAAACCACTATCAACTTCGTCACCATCTACAGAACAAGGACATGAATTTTACACAACATATCAACACCCCTACCCACATCAAGGGCAGACCCTTCATTGGATCCTAACGCACAACGCCACCGTTGCTACTGATTCCATATCTCCACTCAGCTGGACTGATCATTTCAAAATTCAGTTCACCATTATCACTGATGAACCCCTCCCCACTGCACAAAAATCTACTCACACCTATGAAGCTAGAAATCTCTGTAAGCTCACACCAGAGAACATTAGCCCTATATTGAGTACAGCACTAGAACCATCATCAATCACGAGTGACAACCCATGTCTCCTAGCTGACATCTACAAAAATTGTCTTTCATCTACCATCAATGCAATAGCACCCCTTACCACCAAAATGAAACGCACTGATAAACAGTCATGTTTCTGGTTTATTGAGGACCTAGTCAATCTTAGACGAAAAAAACACACCTTGGAACATGTCTACAAAAAAAATCCAACACCAGAATCAAAAAATGCTTTCTTCTTGGCTAATAAAATCTATAAATCAGCAATTATTTCAACTAAAGTGAATGCCTATAATACACGGATCAACAACGCAGCCTCTGATTCCAAAGAGTTGTTCTCCATCCTGAGAGAATTGGAAAACCCAACCCCCATTACCAACAACTCTATACCGAGCAAAGAATGGTGTACCACTATACAAGCATCCAAAATTAAATTGCTGCAAACCAAAATCGCCACTAAAAAGGAGTTACTAGCAAGAAAACTATCCAATGATAAACTTTGGCTTAACCCCATCACCAATACCAGCCCACTAATTGCCTTCACTCGTGTCTCCCAAGACTTAGTTTGTGACACCATTGCCAAACTTAAAGCTTCCACTGCAAAGGAGACGCCGTCCCAGCTCACATAGTTAAATATTGCGCTTCAGCACTTACACCCATTATCACTAACTTCATTAACGCCTCATTTAAAGCCAATCTGGACCCAGCCAGTATTAAAGAAGCCTGGGTCACCCTCCTGCATAAGAAGCCTTCTCTAGACCCAACTGTACCTACAAATTACCAGCCAATAACGACAGTCCCCTTTCTACTAAAAATCATTGATAAAATAGCCTATAACCAAGTACAAACCCACTTAGAAAATAACCATCTTCTTGGATCAAGACAATCTGGCTTCAGGCCTAACCACAGCAGCGAAACGGCTCTACTGGACCTTAAAATCCAAATGGACATTATTAGAGACTCTGGTAAACTATGTATTCTCCTGCTACTTGGCCTCTCGGCTGCGTTTGATTTAGTGGATCATGACAAACTCTGCGATACCCTAGATAATGACTTTAACTTCTCCATGGATGCAACTAGGTGGATTAAATTCTTCCTAGCTGACCGAACTTCTAGAATCGCTATAGGTAAGGAAGCAGCTGACCCCATCCCCGTCCCCATTGGGGTGCCTCAAGGCTCTTGCCTTTCACCCACTCTCTACAATGCATACACTAAGCTCCTATTCTCAGCCCTAGATGATATGGGCTTCATCTACACCAACTGTGCGGATGACACCCAGATCCTCATCCCGATCTCAGGAGATTACTCCCAAGACACCCTATGCGTCAATAAAATCTATGCAATCATCCAAAATTGGATGGCACTAAATAGTCTCTGTCTTAACGATGAGAAGACCGAATTTCTGATAGTGGGCTCTCAATCTAACATTAGCACACTCCACTCAGACTATGTATATATCAACATTGATGGTACCACCATACCAGCCTCAAAACAAGTAAAAACCTTAGGAGTTTACCTGGAATCCAATCTCTCCATGACTAAACACATCAGCAATCTCTCATCCACCACAACATACACAGCGAAATTAATTTCACTAAGTAGACAATTCCTCACTCCCACTAACTGCGTTACTCTGGCCGGAGCCCTGATTCTCTCGCAATTTGATTATTGTAATGTCTTACTATTATTTACCTCGAAATCTAATTTAAAAAAATTACAACTGATACAAAACAAAGCCCTAAGAGCAGCTCTAGGCATCAGAAAATCAGACCATATATCTAAGATCAGGCAAGACCACCACTGGCTTCCCGTTGCAGAAAGAATTGTTTTTAAGACACTCTGCATAACCCACAAATGCCTACAGGACATAGCTCCGAAGTATATAAACAAAGCCATTAAAAAAAAAGTCTTCACTAGAATACTAAGGTCCAATAACCTCCAACTTCTAGAGATACCTCTTTACAAGAATATCAAAGCAGGAGGCAGTAGCTTCCGATATTTAGCCCCCAAACATTGCAAGTCCCTCCCCAAAAACATCAAAGAAGAAGGCTCCTTCACTGGATTCAAAAAATCACTCAAAATGTGGCTTTTCAAATAGTAGAAAGGACACATTTTTTAGTGGGCCTAAATATGCTGCAAGAAACCTGCATCGTACAATTGTATGTGTAAATAAATGTAATCTTGTCCTGGGAAAACTGCATTGTGTAATATGTGAATTTTTGTGTGTAACATGCTAACTTTGCGCTGTAACCTCGCCGTGATACCTATGGGTTTGGGCGTGTAACAAATGTAATGAATAAATAAATAAATAAATAAATAAATAGACATTGCACTCACGGCTGCGGTTTCATCACCCCCTTCTACACCTTCTATATACGTCTCAGCCCATTCACGCAATTATTTCTTTCTCTCAGCAGATATTGTACTATGTGTCACTATTCTTGAATCAGTATCCATCACATCATGTACTGCTAGGAGAGTGGAAGTGGAGGCAGCCGGCAAAGAAAGTAAAAATAAATCATATGCACTCGGCGGTGGAGGAAATGCTGGTGCAGTTGGAACAGCTGATGTAACAGCAACTGTTACAATTGGACTGGGTGCAGATGCAGGGGGGGGTACTTAAGGAGGTGGTGCAGTTGAATCAACCGCTGAATCAGATCTTCGCTCATTCAGTAACTTATTCAATAGCTCACCTGATACATGCAAGTCTTGTGACGGATATATTTTCTGCATGTCTAATTGAAAGGCCCTATCCATGATCCTAATGTCCTTGCTCTGTTTTTGCTGATCATGTACTAAAGCCTTCTCGGCATTTGTCATGTGTCTACGTACATGCTGCTCTCTACTTCTGAGTCGCTTACTCGCTTCCTTCTTCCAATCTCTAACAGCGTCCAAGGTAGCTGGTCTAGCTTTCTTACGCAATAATACAGATTACAAATATTCTATTCTCGCTAACTCAAAACTTCCCAGGACTGGCCACTAAAGGTCTGGTGCATGTCTGGTTTTTCGATGCCAAATATCATTGAAAACAATTGTGCCTAGGCCATGCAATATATACATGTCATACGCCGTCGACCCCTTGGGTGGTGCGGGTTGACTATGTTTCAAATTCTTTGATTGTCTTCCTCGGCAACAACACATTGCAAAACAGGATGACAACTTACCAGGCATACTCAAATCTTGTTATTACCTGGCCAAAATGGTTACGTGTTAATATACTACCAATAAATTCAAATCACCAGGCCGTCCCTTACTGAAACATGCTCACCTGATTTTCAAACAAGTCCAATGGACAATCGTCGTGGCTGGCAATTCCCTCAAGCAGGCAGAACAAGCCTCGATTCCGAAACCCTCACGACAACGTCCCGTCGGTGCTGCGATCAGCCCGATATCAGGCGTAGCAGTCTGCGGGGAAACACATCTCTTGTGCAGGGGCCCCTTTTACTCAGTGATCTCGATCTGACAGCCTCGTCTTCGTCCAACACGAATGGAACATCAACGGGAGGGCCTCTATTGGGGCGCCATCTGAAAGACCACAAATGAGGCTTACTGCAAAGAATTGGAAATAGCCAGTCACAAGGTTTAACAATAACATTTATTACAGCCCGGACTGGGGTCTCAGCGCCCCACGATGCATGCGTAAATACACTGTGGAGGGAGAGAGCCCCAAACAACCAAAGTGTCTTGCATATATACATTACAGGAATAGCATACAATACACTTGTCCAGCCCCCTCATCTAACAGGGTGCATAGGGTTCATGACCTTTCCACGTAGGTGATATTACTGAGACAGTGTTTGTGCATTCTTCCCCGTCCTCCTATTGACAATTTACTGTCTGTGAGTGGGTCAATGCTGTGCGCGGGGGCAAACCGTGTTCCCTGGTACAAGGTAGCATTTGCTGCACGGTTTATCAATGTTGCTCTTTAAGCCTGAGGTCAGTCTGCTCTAAAGCTTAGAAAACAGGGGTTTCACCAGAGGAGTATGTTGCAGCTGCCCATTACTACAATTAATGGCTCAATGGAGAAACGTGGTTGAGACAGGTGGGCACCTAACTTATAGATTAGCCTTGCTTCTGCAAGGACTTCAAGGTTCTACAGTGTAAGACAAACAACACGCTCAGCAGAATGTGCATTCCTGTTTCGTAGCTAACAGAAAGTTCATGCTGCAACCTTCTACCGCCTTCAGAGTGCAAATGGCAAAATGAGCAAGGAACTGAGCTGAAAATTTCATCCAAGATGGCAAATAGAAACAGAATTGCAAAATGGCCACCATTATTGTAGCAGTGGGTGTGTAATGTGATGCAAATGTGCTTAGGCCAATATGCAGACTTATAGGACACTAACTAAGTATATTTTCACAACTAGAGCTGCCAACATATATCCTACGCCTGCTGGCCTGTGCTCTGCTTGCATCCACAGCGGTTCTGCATGGGGCTAACACATCCATTTCACCCTGTGTCAGAGCTGGCACACTTGATTGAAGAGAGCAGCCTGTCCTCGTGGCAAAAAATACTGTGCTTTGCCCTGCCGTCTCCGACACCTGCCAGATCATTCTCCCACAGCCCTGTGAGCACTATGATACTGGAGCAGTGAGCAGGATGTGAGCAAGTGGCCTGCCGAGACTGAGAGCTGCCTCTTGTCCCCTGTTCACGTAGGCACACTACCAGGGTCCGGGCAGCATATATCCACCAACTTGCCCACAGGGAGACACTGCCCATATGCGCTGAATACTTTTGCTTTCACTCTGTCCTGGTTATCTTTTGTTTTCTCACTGGGCACCATGACCAGGGGCAATTTGGGCAGCAAAAAACAAGGGAAAATTGACACGTTTACACAGCAGACTCCCAAAACAAGACCACAGGGAGAGGCCAGTACAGAGAGCGACACACAACCCCCAGGCTTTGAGATACCCAATATTCAACTGCTCCTGGACATCATTCATACTGGCTTCACCTCGGTCAACAGCAAGCTGGACAACATTACTGCCAGTATCAGCACGCTGCGCAGCAAATTGGGCAAAGAGGCAACTAGAATTAAGGCTGCGGATGAAAGGATAAGCATAACTGAGGATGACCTGTTGGCAGTGAAGGCATGCCTCACTCAACTGACCCATGACTTGCGATATAAGACAGCGATATGAGGCAGCGACATGCAATGGCCTGGAATCACACTCCTGCTATAATAATATTCTTATAATTGGTATCCCTGAAGCACCCAACAGCCAAATGGAGGACTTTGTTGAGAAATTACTACTGGATATGCTGGGGGAGATCTTACTGTCACTGCACTTTACCGTTGAGACACCACGCCATTGGGCCTAATCCTAACCCTAATCCTAAACCTGGATGACAGCCCGATTGTGGCCCGGATATTTAACTATAGAGACCGTGAAGCAATTCTGCATTGTGCCCATGAAAAAGGTGAACTGAGACTCAAGGCTAGCAGCGTCCATATCTACCCAGACATCTCGGGCGGCTGCACAGGTGGATCGGAAAACATTTGCCGGTGTGAAGAAGCTTCTGAGCAACCGGCCGTTGCCGATGCAATGGTCTTTTCCACAAAGCTGCCCTTCCAACCCAAAAAGAAAAACTCTTTTTTTACATTACCAGAGGAGGCCGCTACTTACATTATGGCTAACATACCTATAGCCAATACTGTGCCAAATGCCTGCGACAGTACAGCGTCTGACACCATCGAAAAGGTTTGAGTGTGGCTCCATAGTAAGCCTATATAATCAGACACCTGACCACATATCCTACACCCTGTCTGTGTGTACCACCCTTGTTGGGCACTAAGATGTTTTTTTTTGTTTTTTCAATCCTTTATATGCAACAGGCGTGGATGTCAGGCCGGAGTGCCAAGAGCTACCCCCATGCATGACTGATGGTTTGTTGTTGGTTTGTTGTTACTGTTGGGAATGTTTTGTGTGAGCACTGCTGAATTGGGGATGGCAGTGAGGGTGGGTTGGGGTGTGGGGTAGAGAGGAAGTGCGTTTAAAAACCTTGGCTGGCAACCACGACATGGATTGCAACAGGAACTGGCCCTGCATGCTGACTTATATTTTACGACTGCACTAGATAGTGTGTGACCCCAGTATATAATGGCGCACTATGACGTGATAGTATTAAGCTGGAACAATAGGGGTCTGAGTAACCCCAAGAAGGCACCAGAACCTACTGACTCATATAGACAAACACAAGGCCAATATCCCCTTCTTACAGGATTAACATGGTGTTTGCTAGGGCTTGGAGTATCCATAAGTACTACACGTCATATTCATTGCAAGCTAGAGGGGTCACGACTATTACATAAATCACTGCAATTCATACCGCTCAATGAAAGGGTCGATCCTATTGGCCACTATGTCATTGATCATGCACTGTTCCTCAATAGGGAGCTCTTACTCATTAACACTTACACCCCAATATCGAAGACCCAGCTTTCTACAAAAACATGATACCAATGTGTCAATCCTCCCCAGCAATCCTGATTATGTAAAAACAAGGCAATATCGAGGCAGGGTACCACAAAAGGAAATACACCAAACACGGGCTATAAAGATTCACAGATCTTTTATTCTGCGCAGTTACAAAGAAACACAGATACAGATACAGATAGCTATCTGGCTCTCAACACGCTGCAATGAGTACCAGCCCGTCAAAGAGAGGAGAGAGAATCCTGAACATTAGAAACATTTGTGCTTTTATACATTTCTGAATAATATTGTCCAGCCCCTCTTCATGTTAATAACCTGCAGTCTAGAGTTTGTGCCTAGTTCACATACAGCTAAGTGCATTAATATGCAGAAGGATACATGAGTTTGTATTTCCATCAAGTTACAATGGTGGTGTATATTCTTGGGTCTCGCCGTAAGCCTTAGTCCATATCCCAACACAATGTAATTCAGCCTGTATCCACGTTTGGCGTTTGCACTTCATTGTCCCAACGTTTACACTGTCTAAACAGTCGGCTCTCGGACAGCCTAATCATTAACAGAACTCAAAGGTCGGGAGGCTTGGTTGCAAGATAAAAACACAGTCCACCATCTTAGAAAAGAGAATTGTACAAACAGAAATCAAAATGACGGATGACTCTAAAATGGCGGCGAAGTCGATCCAAAATCAGAACTTTGCAACGCGGTTTACCCGATAGAGAGACTAGGTTTAGGCCAATATAAATCAAAAAGAGGCACTAATATGATTTCCGTTTAACAAACCCTCCTTTTGGCCTAAGCCAAGTGCTAATCTAGAAATTAGTCGCTTCAGGAGTAACTCCACGTTTCAATGTCCATACATCCTGCATCACATTCATCAGATATATCAATCGCCATAAGATATGCAGCGGAAATTTCCTTCATCACAAATTTGTTGGTCATTTTTCCCGGTGCATGTACTTTTGGTCCTAACGTTCCCATAGTCTGTGCACAATATCCCCCTAACATTGAACATATGGAAGGAAGACATTGTACACAGCAACAGCAACACAACAGAATACCCAGAATTATCAATAGAACTGAGAAAAGCTCCATCCCCAAGATCGTAAGAAGTACCAGAACCAAGCACTAAGATCCCGATTCCTCTCGGGAACGTGTACTACATAACTCAGGACATGCAGATTTTGTATTGCCTTAAAGATGGTCGGGGAGGAATCTGGTGTGAAAACGCAGCAAGCGGACCCCAATAATTTGCATACTCCACCACGCTCAGCCAAGATGAGTCTAATACCATCCAGTTTTGCAGCACCACTAATCTGATTGCCTTTTGCTCTAGAGTCATGTTATAGAGTATGTCAGTGGTCCGGTTGATGGTTTTCTCCAGTACTCTCGCTAGTCTCCTAATGTCCTCAGAATTCATAATCTGCCCCAAAAATGGTTCAAAAGATTTTGCTGCATCGCCCAGAATTTGTGGAGGAGTATCACCGCTCTCCTCCTGCCTTGGATGAGCCCTAGAGATTTCAGTGGTACTAGCTACATGTACCCCAGGTAACATAATTCCCAAATAACAAGTTCCCTGCCAATCCCTAGGCAGCCATGGATAAGCTTCATTACCGCAAACGAAGTAGACACGTTCGCCTACATCCAAAGGTCTGTCCTCACTGGTCAAGTTTGCAACATTGGTGCAACCCTCGAAATCGCCCATTGACTGAGTACCATTCCTTTGTATGCAGAAAGAAACTGAGTTGGGGCTATGGTTAACAGTGTAAGAAGGTGGCGTAGCATCCTTATTGCCTATAGGAGCCATCTTAAAAGAAATCAAAGATTGAAAAGGTCAAGACAGTCTATCAGAAGGCCTAATAGAAGCAACATTAAGCTTGCTCCTGTTTGCAAAGAGTGAGCATCCCAGGGTGTTAAAACTCGCCTTTCAAATTAATTCACATTTTTCCCATCAAAATTCCCTGAGATGCTATCATTCTATCGGCCAAAGAATAGTGCCCATAGAGAAGCATACCAGGCAGTAGTTAAAGGTAAAGGATGAATATACCAGCCCAACCCTTATTCCCCATGTTGCGGTAAATGAGAGCAAATCCAGCAGTTAGTCCTGTTCAAAATTGCATGAGTTGCGTTCATTATAAGCAGTAGTGTATTATTATGATAGCTGTGTCTATGTTGAGAGTCTCTAGGAGATAGATTGTGCAGGTGAGCGAAAGGTGTAGACATAGGAGGAACATTCTCAGTAGGCAAGAATGTTTCAAGTGGGTGTACTTTTTCCATATACCAAAATCCTAAGGCAGCTAATACTATGAAACTGGTTAACACAATTACAAGAAAACAACACGTCTTGAAAGACCATGTATTTGACTGTCCATTGTCTTTGTTGGCCACACATGCGATTGTCTGTACAGCACGAGTAGGGTCGATAACAGGCATTGTTCCTGGAAGCTCTCCACTGATAAGTTCCTGCGAAAATCTCCGTAGTCCGTTTGCTGGTGATCTGCTGATCACGCGTTTTCTTAGTCTTTCCCTATCCCCAGCCACCTGCTTTCGTTCAGCGCAGAAAGTGGCAAAGGACAAGCTCTGTAATTATTTTCCTGAGGGCATAGCCAAACCGTGCGTCGTCGCTTCCTGATGGAAGTGATGAATTTACAGCAGAACCAGACAAAGGTGCAAACGGATCTGCAGAAGAGTGTGGAGACAAAACAGCAGTTTCCCCAGGCCCCGCGGGCTCAGGGAGTGTCTCCAAAGTACTCTCTGGGCTGCTCAATGCTGGAAGATCACTGGGAAGAGAGCAAGTAAGTTCCTCCTTCTTTTCTTTATCGTGTGGCAAAGGGAAAGGTATCCTCTTGACATCCGATGCGTGGATCCAGTGACGCTTCCCTTCTACTCCTATGGCAGTCTCTGTGGCCAGGAGGACCTGGTAGGGTCCTCTGCACCTCGGTGCGAGACAGAATGCTCTCTCAAATGCTTTGGTCAACACCCACTCACCAGGTTGGATGGTGTGACCTGGCCCGTCATACACTTGTTGATGAATCAAATAAAAATGTTGAGTTAACCGGTCACAATATTCTGAAAGAAGTACATGCTCTATATTCCTCAAAGCCCTAGGTTTAGGAAGATTCCAAATGTTAGCTGGCCTGCCTATTACCACCTCGTACAGGGAGAGCCCAGTCCTAGTCGGCGGGGTTGTGCGCATGGAGAGTAACACTATCAGTAAGGCGTCCGGCCATTTCAAATTGATGCCGGCACACGTTTTAGCAAGTTTATTCTTTAAAATTCCATTGTGACGTTGTACCAATCCAGCACTCTGAGCATGTCTGGCCGAATGGAACCGTTTATCGATCTGTAATCTTGCGCATATTTGTAGGCTCACTGCAGCAATAAAATGTGGACCACTATCCGACCAGATGACCCTCGGCAAACCAAACCTAGGAAAATATTCCTTGAGCATGGTTTTCGCCGTCGTCATTGCTGTGACATCTTTTACAGAAAAGGCTTCAACCCATTTACTAAAAGCACAAATAACAACCAAAACATATTTTAGATTATTACAACGCTCCATTTCAATAAAGTCAAAGTGGAAGACCTCAAAAGGGATAGTAGGTGGACCAAAACTACCCCTTGGTGTCGATGTACCCTTCCCCATATTGTGCTGTAGACAGACCATGCAACTCTGGACAAAACGCTCTGCAGTTTTTGGGACGTTAACATTTACCCAGACAGTTTCTAACATTTTGCAAATTTTACTAGCACATATGTGAGTGGGAGCATGAGCCATTGAAACCATCAGAGTGATGTATGCATCTGGCAGCATCCATTTTCCCTCCAAGTTATCCACCCAACACCCATCATCATCCAACCTCGCCAAGCCCTCAGCCCATTGCTTAATTTCCTCTAAAGTGGCATCGGCTTGGATATTCTTTATAGACTCAATACCTTCATCTATGGTGCAGGCATTTATGGCTTCCCTTGTAGTGTACATATCTGAATAGGGATCAGTAGCAGTTTGTTTGGCTATCTGGTCAGCAAAAGCGTTCCCTTCTCCTACTTCATTTATGATTTTCTGATGTGCCGTGCACTTCATAATTGCTAACTGAGTGGGAAGTGCAAGCGCTGAGAGTAGCTGGATTATCAAGGTGCCATATTGGATCTTCGTTCCATGTGAGGTCAGAAAACCTTGTTCTGCCCAAAGTCTACTGAAGTTGTGAACTACCCCAAAAGCATACTGAATATCAGTATATATGTTTACTCTAAGCCCTTCGGAAAGTTCACAAGCTCAAGTCAATGCAATAATCTCTGCAGCCTGCGCAGAGTTATGCGAAATTCTTTTGGTTTCCACGACCGTGATTAGTGTAGTCATGGCATAAGCAGCAGTGGATGTACCATCCGGAAGTTTAAAACAAGAGCCATCACAAAACAACTCTCCTTGTGGATCATTTAGAGGTGTATCTTTCAAATCAATCCTGCCTTTAGTTTCTTGTTCTGTGGTATAAAGGCAGTCATGTGACATTTCGTCACTGCAAGCAATATCTTGTGGAAGAGGTAACAAATCAGCCGGATTCAGTACACAACACCTCTTAATTTTGATATGCGGTGCAAAGAAGATTAATTCATATCTCGTTAATGGTGCGGAGGTGAGATGTTGTGTTTGCGTTCTGTTTAATAGAACGTCTACAGAGTGAGGTACCAACAAGGTTAAAGCATGGCCTAGGACCATACCCTCGCTCTGTTTTACAGACGCAGCAGCGGCAGCCACAGCTCTCAGACATCTCGGCAAAGCGCATGCAACAGGATCAAGGGTGGAGGAAAAGTAACCGCACAGCCTATTTTACCCCCATGTTCCTGCGTTTACACATCCAAAGCATATCCATCACAGTCATGCACATACAAGTCGAAAGCCTTTTCATAATTTGGTGTGCCCAAAACCGGCACTGAACACAGTGCAGTCTTGAGCAAATCAAAAGCTTTCTGGTGTTCCAAGTTTCATGGCAATGGCAAAGAAATGCCCTTCTTTGTCAAAGCCAACATTGGTTTGATCACTAGTGAGACGTTTGGGATCCACTACCTACAGTAAGAAGCCATTCCTATCAAGGCTCTGACTTCCTTCTGTGTATTTGGGAAGACATGTATAAATGATTTTAATCCATTCAGGCGTCAATCTTCTTCCCTCCTTTGACAGGAGATAGCCTAAATAGGCGACCTCCTGTCGACAATATTGACATTTTTTCAGTGAAGCTTTATGTCCATGTTTTGCTAGGTGAATAAGCAATAACACAGTGCCTTCTTTACAAGCACTTTCTGAATTTGCAGCTAAAAGAAGATCGTCAACATATTGAAGCAATGTGCAGGTAGCAGGCAACTCAAGTGTGTCGAGCTGTTCTTTCAAAGCCCTACTGCAAATTCTCGGACTTTACGTGTACCCTTGTGGCACATGGGTGAATGTAAACGAGCGGCCCCCTAGTGGGAACGCGAACAGATATCTGCTATCCTTGTGTATAGGAATGCTAAAGAAGGCATTCTTAAGATCTACGACACTAAAATGAGTAGCAGAAGCTGGAATCATCGTTAATATGGATGTCACATCAGGTACAATAGGAAATTGTGGAGCGACGATCTTATTGATAGCACGTAAATCGATAATAAAACGAAAAGGAATTGCATTATCTCCTTTTTTATACACCGGTAAAATCGGACTATTGCACAAACTACCTGCAACTTCTTCAATCACCCCACAGTGTAAAAAATCAGAAACTATACACTTCAAAGCTTTCTCACCATCAATCGAAATCTTATACTGAGGAATACTTGGCAGCTTTACTCCTGGTTTAAAAATGATTTTAACAGGCTCAATCTGCAAAACACCAACATCATTGTCATCAATTGACCATACACACTCCAGAACGTCACTAAATTCCGGCGGCAAAGGTCTAGTCAAAAACTGTGAGGTAGAAAATTGCTGTGGTGAAATCGTCAAATGCACTCATTCCGAAGAACAATGAATTACCACATTTAATTCCTTCAACAGATTCAACCCCAACAAATTCTTACCACAGTTTGATGTCAAAAGAAACGGACAGTGATCCATGAATGAACCCAGTGAAATCAGTACCGGCAGAGAAACCGGACTAACCACTTGCGTACCAGAAAACCCTACAGAAACATTAGTTTGCCCTGACAGTGGAATGTTTGGAACCCGCGAATGGTCAATGGAACAATTCTGTGCTACTGTAACTATCAAAAATAGATGTTTCCTATTTCCCACCATCATCTCAATGTAGGGACCTTTCTGATTAACGGGAATAGGCATAGGTTCCAAACCCTGCTTCGGGCAATCCTAGCGAAACAATATATCATCAAAGGGAATGTCTTCAGAGAGATATGCAGTAGAAGGATGATCAAAAATGTTTCTATTATCCACACTCAGTGGCTGATTGTCTTGCGAAAAAGACTGAGAATTCTGAGAAAACTGGCTTCTACTAGGACCCTCTGCCCCAGGGCGGCCTCTGGATCGTCTACCAATGATACCAAATGTGTTATTCGACCTCTGCTGGAGGATCGGGCATTGTGCTCACCAATGATCCTCTTGTCTGCAAAAAGCACATTAGTTCGCATATACAGGACCCAACGGCACATTACCTTGTGGAACAACTGTCCCCGAAACTGTGTACTACCCCCTATAGGTCCTCTAACAATCTGTTGCAACAACACCTTGGTTTTCAAGTCTCCCTTCCTTTTCTCAATCCTTTCCTTCTCAATAGTGACTCGGTTTTCATAATACTGAGCCATATGCAACACTTCAGACTGAGACTTAGCTTGCCAATGCTCTTAGAAGTCATAATTTGTGACTGGATGTCAGGTAACAATCCATGCACAAATTTGTCTACAAATAATCGTTTTCCAGACTCTGTGCTTAAATCCTGTCCACTGAAATCTGAAAATACTTGTTCAAACCGATTAAAGAATTTGGTAGCACCCTCAGCTTTCCCTTGGATACAAGCAGTAAGTTTGTCCCAAATAATCCTTCTCTCAGGAATGAAGGCTTTCAGTTTTGTCACTATTCTATCAGGCAAAGTCAGTATCACCTGTGGTGCTCTCTCACCAGCTGGCATTTCTCTATCTTTCCTAGCCAAATCATCCCATGTGTTGTCTAACCCTGGTACATTGTATACTGTCCTAATCTGTTTCCATAAATCAGCAGGTTGGAGCACAGGAAATAACAAATCTATATCACCCAGTGTAAATACTGATGACTGCAGGACAGATTCTATCTCTTTATAAAACCCTGTCAGATTCTTTCTAATATCAGGGATAGATTGTCTAATAGTAATCACCTCCTGTAGTGAGAATGGGACGTGAACAAACTGTGATACATAGTGTGCATCAATATCATAGGCGGAAACGCCTGTCGCAGCATTAGCCGGGACCTCAACTTTAGGGACAAATGTCAGAGGAACCTCTCTCATAGGCAACTGAGTAGTAGGCAACTCTGAATGCTTACTGAGCAACAGAGCTAAATTGAGTGCTAAAGCAGCTGAAGGAGTGTCAGACGAAAAAGCTCTCTTATAGACATTCAATAATTCTGCGGGACAACAAATCTTTCTTTGTATGCATTCATCCTGTAGGTACTCTACCATAACCTGTATCACTTTCCTCTGCATTTCTGGCGTATACTGACTATATGTGTCATATACTTCTATGGGAGATATCGACATGTCTGAAATCCATCTACGTGCATCTTTTGTGCAAATTCGTGTTTCTTCACTCATCGATTTACTAAGAGGAAGGAACCGTTTCTGTACAAACATAATGCCCAAACTATCCCCATCTATTTCTTCATTCTGTAACTTTTCTAACTCCCTTCTAAACTCAAATACCCTCTCGACGTGCTCATATACTTTCTCCGCAGTATCTCTTGAATATGCTAAAATATTCAGATCCCTTAACCCTTGTGGGATATCTATATCATTCAGTCTGTTCCACATTACGATTAAATGGATTCCCATCCCTTCAATAAAAACAGTTTTCTCAGGGAAACTATCCAGATTTGAGAGTGTAGCAAAGACATCAGATTGTTCACCCTTCGCCATGCACTGTCTAGCCCATGCATTCAGATCTTGCTTTCTTTCTTTAGAAACTGTACAATCTTTGATTCCGCTCCCTTATCAACTACAAGAGGGGCAGAGCCACTTGGAAGAGAAAGAGTAGACACATCGTGTACAGTAGGTAATGAAGGTGCTGTCAATGGTGTCAAAGACAAATCTACCAGACTCATGGCAGCAGACAAAGGTGGAGGTACAAGTGGAGGAGCTACAATAGAAAATGGAGCAATAACAGGTGTCGGAAGAGTAATAAGAGGAGTAATAGGAGGTGCAGGAATTACTAAGGGAGGAGGAACAACAGCAGGAAGAGGTAAAGCAACAGGAATGGGTACATAAGGAGGTGACGCAGTGGCACCAGACCTTTGTTCATTTAAAAGCTTGTCAATCAGTTCGTCTGATGCATGAAAATCTTTGGACGGGTATATTTTCTGAATGCCAAGTTGAAAAGCCCTATCCATATTTCTAGACTCTGACTATTTTTGTTGATCGTATAATAACGCTTTATCAGCATTCGACATATGTCGGCGTGCATATTTCTCTCTACTTTTAAGTTGCTGCATAGCTTCTTTTTTCCAATTTTGTAATACATCAAATGCTGCAGGTCTAGCTTTTTTCTTTAATAATAAAGATTCTAAATATTCTATACGAGAAATCTCAAAGCTACCATTCATAGGCCACTGAAGTTTGCAAGCATGTCTAGTTTGTCTGTGCCAAATATAAACACTATACTACCAATGCCATACTTACAGTACATAGTACATGCTGGCGACCCCTCCTGTGGTGCCGGACGGCCAAATTCCAAAGATTGTCTGTGTCTGCGGAATAATGCCCTGAAACAGGCAGACAATTTCTCAGGCATATCAGATTACTGGTGTTACCTGGTCAATAATTGTACTCGTGAGGACAATGCGCCAAATCAAATATCAGGATACTTAGGAATCGGGTCACGACTCACCTGATCAAAGGACTAAAGGAGGTCCGATCGGATTACTAAGGACAACAAAGGACCCTTGTGGTTGGTGATTTTGGCAAAACTGCCCACTTCGATATATGGACCCTCGTCAAGATGCCGTCTCGGATTGTGTGCTCACCGTCCGGGGATCGGGTCGTGCAGTACTGTTGAGGTGTTGCGTCTCATCCAAGAAGGGGACCCCTTTCTCACCGTCCGATCCCGGTCCGATAGCCGGGTCAACTCTTCAACGAGATGGCATCAATCTTGAGGGTCCCTATTCTGGCGCCATCTGTAAAAGCAAGGAAATATCAAGGCTGAGTACCACAAAAGGAAATACACCAACCACGGGCTATAAAGATTCACAGATCTTTTATTATGTGCAGTTACAAAGAAACACAGATACAGATACAGATAGCTATCTGGCTCTCAACACCCCGCAATGAGTACCAGCCCATCAAAGAGAGGAGAGAGAGTCCTGGACATTACAAACATTCATGCTTTTAGACATTTTTGAATAATATTTTCCAGCCCCTCTTCATGTTAATAATCTGTGGTCTAGAGTTCGTTCCAAGTTCACATACAGCTTATAAATTAATATGCAGAAGGATCACATGAGTTTGTATTTCCACCAAGTTACAATGGCGGTGTATAGTCTTGGGTCTCGCCGTAAGCCTTAGTCCATATCCCAACACAATGTAATTCAGCCTGTATCCACGTTTGGCGTTTTCACATCATTGTCCCAACGTTTACACTGGGATAACTCTTATGTGCACAGACAATGCTAGGACAACAGTTCATACGCAGCGCAAGGTCTCTTTACCGAGTCTAAACAGTCGGCTCTTGGACAGCCTAAACATTAACAGAACTCAAGGTTCGGGAGGCTTGGTTGCAAGTTGAAAACACAGTCCACCATCTCAGAACAGATAATTGTACGAACAGAAATCAAAACGGCGGATGACTCTAAAATGGCAGCAAAGTCAATCCAAAATCAGAACTTGGCAACGCGGTTTTCCCCATAGAGAGACTAGGCTTAGGCCAATATAAATCAAAAGGAGGCACTAATATGATTTCCGTTTAACAATTATATGGGGAAGAGATTTTAACATGATTCTCGACCTTGTACTTGACCGTACTGGATCCACTGCAAGTGCCATTATGTAAGCGACTCTCACTATTAAGAAAGGGAGGACTGACATGGGGCTTAATGACACATGGACAATCCTGTATCCCACTGCCCACACCTATACATCCTAATTCCTGAGTTCACAATATATCATCCAGAATTTACCTGTGTCTCATTTCTTCTTCCATCCTACATACAGTTCTGACAAAAGATATCCTTCTTCGCACATCCTCAGACCATTCCCTGGTGATCCTTACACTAGCAGTCGTGCAAACGGCAATCCCGCCATACTATTGAAAATTCAAGCCAACAGGCACTACAAGACTTTATATTTTGCACAACCGTACTTGAAAAGCATCAACTGTATTTTGAACAGAACATGGGTTCAGTTGCCTTTGTGAGTACTACTCTCTGGCAGGCATTCATGCATATATCAGAGGAGTCGCCTTGGCTAGCAAAATGGATGTGTTGAAGAACATCTGGAAAGACATTGCAGCCCATGAGACAGAACTCCGTAGACTGACGACACGCTATGTGCCAAACTCTGAGAGAATCACACTGGCCAACATAAAGCGTGCATTAGATAGCTTTGATGAACACGCCGACAGGGAAGATAGATACTTGGTTAAACCTGCGGCAGTCTAGCCTCTGGAGGGAGGAACGCCCTTGTAAACATTTACCCTGAATACCTAGAACCGAATCAGGGAACCTGCCTTTACCATTCATACAAAATCCAATGGGAGAACGGATACATGAGCTGTCAGGCATCAAGGAGGTATTTCACAGCTATTACTCCAATCTATATAAGGCAAAAGATGTTAGAACAGCAACTGAAATCGGGGCTCTCCTAGACAACCTACCAATTACAATAATATTGGAGAACACGAGAGAGCTCTTGTTACGTCCAATAACAACAGAGGGCCATTAATGACATACGCGTGGGGAAATCCCCAGCGCCAGATGGCCGCAGTGCAGAATTCTACATGGCTTATTATGATGTCCTGGTCCCTCACTTGCATCCAGTATGGGAAGAGGCTATGATGGCTAAACTGCCCCCAACTGTGCGGGAAGCAACCATTATGCTGCTACTGAAATTGAAACTGGATAACCCCCTTCCCCCACACTGAGGCTTATTGAGACCTCTGTCATTAATTAACATAGATAGAACAATCTGTGGGAAGATTCTCGCCAGCCACCCCACATGCGTCATAAGGTCTATCAGGAACAGGTAGGCTTCATTCCTGGCCACTCCACGGCACAGAGCACGCATTTGCTGTTTAATGTCATGGCGCAGATAAGCAGATTAGCCCCCTGACTCGGGCAGTGTCACTCAACACGGAGAAAGGTTTTGATATGGTATACTGTTCATTGTATTGGAGAAATTTGGCTTCGGACAATACTTTTTTCAAAGCATCTGACTGCTATACATATTACCTAGTGCCAGAGTGTGCACCAATGGACAGGTGTCGGAACCCATGCTCCTCACCACGATATTTCTGGATGTGCAATTTTTTAAAAGCACCTACACAGTATGGTGATCACTTTGGACTTACGTGCATAGATTGGTCTTAAGTGGAAAAATTGTTTTCTTCAGACCGGACAAAAAAAGATCGATTTCGAAAGACTGAATAAAATCGATAATTCAGTCTTTCGAAATCGATCCTAAAACCCCTCTCACCCACCTCAAACTCCATCTCCACTCACCCCCTACACACGCACTTACCTTGCTCCATCAATGCTGTTCTCTCTGTGCACAGACAGTTTGGGATTGACAGCTGCTCTGTGTGATGCACACAAGTGCACACAGGGGCTGACAGGTGCTGTCGGACGAGGGAAGTCATAGAAGTAAGGTAAGTGTTTGGGTGTATGCATGTGTGTGTATATGTATGGAAGGGAGAGGTCCGTGAATGGATGTAGTGCCAATGGGAGGGACCGAAGCGTGAGTTCAAATGTAATGAATGGTGTGAGTGTGTGACCGGAAAGAGTGGTGCGGGACATGAAAGGGAGGTTCGGGGGTGAAACCCGCGGATACCTTAAGAACCGAGGGCAAAGTGAGGGTCAGGCCCAACATGATATTTCAGCATTTTGAATGCGACACGAAAACAACCAAAATAAATCGGTCTTTTTGGTGTTCAACTTTCAAAATGCAGTAATATCACATAGAAAGGCATAAATTGTTATAATTTCGATGGTAGTAGGTTTGGTTGACTCTCTTTGATCAGCCCTATATCAGCCCTCTTTTTCTGTTAGGGACAAGTCCCCCAAACCTCGTACACCAAACTAAGCACCTTTAAAGTAAAATTAAAGCTATGACACCACAGCAGACTGATTGCTACAAGACCCCTGGCCGTAAAAGAGTGATAGCTATATCAGTGTATTGTGCATGTTAAGGTGGGCTTAGCTTCTAAGACACTGAGTGCGTGCATGCACCTGGAATGGGGACATGGGTTATATCAGTGAGCAATGTTTAAGGAGCTCTGTCTTCCAGTATCTTGGTAACGCTTTTCAGATGCACAGCATGCAGGGTACAACACTGAGTGCAGAGCTGAAAGAGCCAAACTAACATCCTTTGAGTAGCTGCGTTCGTTGGTTTGTTGTAATGTACAGGACCAATGGTTTGTGCTGGAAAGGAATAGGAAGATAATTGAAAGGCAAGCGTCTGGCAGGGCTGAGACTGAGTGAACCAGATGCCAGGTTTGATTTCCTCTCATAGTGCTCTAGGCTCAAGTAGAGCCAGTTGCAATCCATAATCAGTCCCTCCATGAAGCTGGCAAGTCAATACTAACTAATGTCAGGCTCTGACCATCTTGTCTCAGGTTGATCACCACTTTGCGAGAAACTACCTGTATGTGGGTTTCCTGGGTGCCCTACCAATAGCTAGTTACCAAGAGAGTTTCCACCAAGTCTAAGTTCAAGTCGCCTTCTTGGGTCTTGGTTGAGGCATCTCTGTGTGGCCTCAACCAACTACAAGTAGTATTCAAGCGTCTCAGTTTCTGCGTGTTGAAGTCAGGATTGTTCAACATCCCTCTCTCTCTAGTACCACGGCCCCTCCTCATTTAAATTAGTATTTTAGGATCTGATCTCTATGCCTGGCTCTCAAGCCACCTCCTGACTCTTCCACCTGACTCAGGGCATCCTGACCTCCTTAAAACTTTAGCTCTGACTCTTGCATCTGTTCGCACCTCCTTCAGCTCTCCACCAGCTCTTCAGGATAGTACTGCCGCCTCCAAAACTTCCAACAACACCACTTGATGCTACGTCTGCCTCTTCCAAACACTTACCACCTCCTCTTAATGTCACATCTTGCTTTTATAACCGCTCGCCACCTCCACCTGATGTTACCCCCTCCTCCTCAAATCTCTGCCTGGAGTTCTTTACTCCTCCTTCAACCCCTTATAAACCATCCCCCTGATAGTACCACCTTCTGCTCCAACCACTCCCCACGTCCTCCTGATGTCACCTCCCCTTACTTTAAACTCACACCACCTTGTATTACCACCAACACTAGCTCCTTCTCTCCCGCTCACTCCAGAACTTTCCACTCTTCTACCATTCTTCTAAACTCTCAGAATTCCTACAGCCAGTAGGCACAACTTGCTCCAACAACCCAAAACCTCAGACCAAGCTACCTGGCTTACATTGGGCTTATATATTACCCTACCTCTAGGCTGGGCATAGGCTGATGGTTTGCTCCTGTTGTTCCCCAGGGTCTGAGGGCTCGGATTGGTTGTGGCCCTAAACTTCCTCTAGTTGAATAAGAGTTTGAGGGTCTAGCCTAAGTCTATATGAACTCTTACATCCATTTTTGATTGCATGTGAATAGGCAGGGCAAGGGAGAGCAGCTCGGGAAAGGAACAAGCCGGCATTCGGCCGCTAACCAGGAAAGGACTGTTGGAGAATTTGGGGTAGGTTTGAACCCTAACCGTCTACTCCAAGTGGATCTCTGGGCCTCTAATCACTCTGTTTCTTAAATGCATACCCCACGTATAGTCACTGGCATACCACTAATTGATTGGGGCCTCCGGTATTGGCCACAGTGAGGCTCCCAATTATTTATGTTTTTTATTTATCAAATATAGACATAGCACAGTGTCTTAATGATAGTTTACAAATTTTGAATACCATTGACAATAAACTGAATACCTATATCTGTACACACATTTCACCAACAAGATATTAAAACAACACAAAATAATGCTATTAAAAGGCCAAGCTGCATTTGTTTGATACATCCCTTTCAATTTAAACAATAAATGTGTTTGCCATATTTAAACAGAGCCAGAAATGAATACTGAGTACACTGAGCTTCCTGGGGCTAAGCAGTGTTGAAGGCCACTTTTGGTGGTGGGTGATGTGGGAGGTGGCAGCTCCTGTGGGGACATCAGCATTCTACATGATTCAAAGTTGGTTGTAGCTGGTGAATATCTCCAGAGAAGGGGCATCTGCAAGAATAAACGCTATCTTTCATTTGATCCAAACTTGGATGGCACAAAATTGCCTGTCCTTATATGACGCCAAGACCAGCATCCCACTGATTGGTTCTCTGCAAAAACTCTCCAGGCTCCCTTACCTTTATATGAATATTACTACTGCGGATTGTTGTATTACTGTTCTTACAAGGGTTAAAACCCAGGGTGGCATCTTTGATTCCACCCTCTCTATGAAAGGCCAGATGAATGCTGTGATCTCTTCACCATCCTACTCCTTGAAGTTGCATTGTCCCATCCGGCCGCTAAAATGTACTATTGTGGCAGCATTTTTACAGGTAACACTCACAGAAATATTGCTAAACTTCAAGTGTTACCGAACCGTGCAGCAAGAATAGCCTCCCACCTCAATAGAAGAGCACAGATTACCCCTGCTTGTAGAGCATGGCACTGGTTACCTGTGAAAGAGCATTTGAATTTTAGGATACTCTCTATTTATTACCCATAAGTACCCGGCACGTCAATGCTACGAGTTACACTTAATGTGGATTAGCTAAATTCCGCGCCATACCACAATGTTATCCCTTGTACGTCTTTGCGTGCATCGCGCGCCTGGTCGAATGAAGCTTCTTGACTCACCTCTGTACGCCGCCATTTCCCTAAATTCACTCGCAGAACCTCCGTCCCTGCCACAAAGTGCTGCGGCTTCGATAAAAGCTGGGGCTTTCAAGAAAAAAAAGCTTTATGCTCGCGTTTCACCCATTTGGAACCTGTGCAGATACCAGGAAAATGTCTGTGGACAACGCTGTCATAGACTTCTCCATTACCGGCAATCTTTCCGTCGAGGAGTGGCTTAATGAGAAATCCATGGTAAGTGAAGAAGGATTAACCACTTCTAGAAACTTTCAAAGTAAGATGAATAGAGTGGCCCCAAGTAACATTGCAAGCAGACATATTTCAGTGGCAAATGAAGACCTTGATTTGTTGGAAATTAATAGATGGGAGCAAAACACACAATGTGCAACCTAATGGGCAGTTAACACATTGAAAGGCTGGCTAGAACAAAAAGGATATTCAACTTATTTTGAGATGCAACCACTCGATACTCTGGCATCCTATCTCCCCGCTTTTTATGCTGAGGTCTGCACGGTATATGGTACGGAATACCAACTGCAAAGTCTCATCTCTCTACGATCCGGTATAAACCGCACAAACTGCGGAATTTACTGCTGCCAAAAATGTATTAATCGCCATAATTAAAAGACTGTGCTGAAATGGAAAAGACCAACCTCAACAAAAATCACCGATGACCTCCAGCGACCTTTCCAGGCTACACTCATGCAGCATTTTCAATACAGCCTTTCTACAAACATTACAATACAAAGTATGGTTTAACATGCAAATACATTTCGCAAGAAGAGAACGTGAAGGTCTTTATTTACTGGCACCTAATGCTTTCCAGGTAGAAACTGATGAAAATGGCAAACAATATGCCACACTCACACACAACGAGTTCACAAAGAACTACCACAAACTACTTGACCAACAACAAAGTAACCTTCGAGGAAGAATGTACGCTATTGCTACCGATCCCAACTGTCCAGTCAAATCTCTCCTTTTCTACATCTCAAAATTACCATCAGACGCAGCATGTTTTTTGTAATGTCTCGTTGCTTCATCCACAACCAATGCAAAGGTGAACAAATTTGGTACACCAATCACCCACTTGGGTAAAGACACTCTGGGTGCATTCATGCAATACATTAGTGAACCTGCACATCTAAGTAAAATATACACCAATCACTGCATTTGCGCCATCGCAATCCAACTTCTTTCTAATGCTGGGCTGGTCTGGAATCCAGAGCAATAATGTCTGTGACTGGACACAAACATGCTTCATCAATTTCCAATTACTGGCAACCAAAAGCCACTCAACGAAATGCTTGGTCCTCCATTCTCCACAAGGGCCAATCTGCACAACAAATACCCACTAAGGGCCTCATTACGACCCTGGCGGTAGGGGGTTAACGGCGCTGGTAAAGCTGCCAGCGCCGTTAGCCCCCTACCGACTCATTACGAGGTCTGCTTGCGGGTCCCGCTAAGGACGCCTGGTAAAACCAGGTGTCCTTTTAGCATCCTCCCCATTCCCATATGAGCCCTATGGGGGCTCAAATGGGAATGGGGATGTACCGGGTCCGGGTTCCCTGAATGGGGAAATACCGAGACCTCCAAGGTTGGAATGGCCCGGTATTTCCCCATTCAGGGAACCCGGACCTGAGTTTGGGGGTAGCCATGCCCTTGTTAAGGGCATGGCTACCTCCAAACTAGTAATGAGGCCCTAAATCTCATACCACTCTTCCACTTCACAATGCAACAGATGCTGCCACAGCACCTACTTCCTCCACTTCATTTTCCACTATCATGTCCAGCACCTCTACAAATAACACCAACCCTCAATTTTCTAATTATTCTTTTACTTTTCATGGAAAAGTTCACTTTAATGGTCAATTATATTATTTTACAGCACACAAACTGTCATGTTATATTGTTCATCACTACCATGAACTGTACATGTTGAATTAATAATGTTGTCTATGTTAAATTGCACTTGCTGTTCAGACACAGTACTAATTTCCCATGCCTTAATCACACATGTCACAATAAAGGTTTAAGACCATCACTCTGCTTCAACTTTTTTGCTGTATATGTAAAATTACAGACTATTTGTCTGCTTTACAAAATGAACATTACTGCATTGCACATGTCTGCTTATCCTTTTTTACTGTATATGTTGCCATTCAAAATTGCACATACTATTTGTCTCCTTTACAAAATGCTCATTACTGCATTGCTCATTTTGACCATAAACGTACAAAATGTATTACACGATTGAAACCATTCCTTCCCATTCATTACTACGGATCCAAAATGGTGCCCTGTTGATCCTTAGTAATTAAGCAGTATTCTCGTTCTAGTGTTTCTAGAACAAACGTGTACTGCTGCAAATGCCTTTTCAAATGTCAAAAGAAATGCGCTTGAAAAGGTTTAACTACAGCATTAGTATCCTGGGGCTATAAACCCTAGAATACTAATGCCTATAACCCACTCAACGACGGGCCATTGCCGCCTAATGGCAATGACTCCTGGGCCCCCCTTATAGCTTAAGGCCCCGGGGGCATTACCTTAGGGGGTAATGGCCCGCCGGCTCGGGTGTTATTGCAACACAAATGCATACTTGGCAAAGCCCAGCTTATTTTAAAGGAAGACTGCAGGTGAAACAATATACGCGATTGTTGAGATCAAATCAGAGTAACTTACCCACTGTGCTCCAGGTGAAACTGGAGTGGGCTGGTAAATGCTATTTTAATTTTATTGCCCTTTTTTTGGAGAACAAGCTGCCTTGTTTGGTAAGACTGGATCACTCGCTTTTATCATTTATGAGAGCCCTCAAGACTTTCTTTTTTACTTGAATGGTATTGGCGTGGTTTGGGTCTGTGTTTTATCCTGCTGACTCTCTTACCTATATCTACTTAACTTGGTTTTACTGGTTTTAGCGATGTTTGGTTTGGTATTTATGGTTTTTATTATTTACTTATCTTATAGTGTATTTACTGTTTTCTTGGTTGGGATTAGGGCTTGTTGTGTCTTGGTTGGGGTTAGGGCTTTATGTTGTGTCGTTTTTTCTCCTTATTTGGGCGCCCGTTTACCTTTGGGCCTAAGGCGCGTTACAAGTTCTGAAACATAAACAGAAACAACTCTGTGAATTAGTGGTATCGAGAGATTGAGCGCAGCGAGGGAGCGCAAAATAAATAGGGAAGGTGGTTTGGGAAGGGGATCTCCACCCAAAGAAAGTTTTTCAAACAAAGGTTTAAGTGACGCATCTCAATTTTACCCCATTTCAGCTCCTGTTGATCTTGTCTTCCAAGCTCTGAACAACCTTGACTATTCGGCTTACCATGAACATGTATTTTAGTCCCCTATGATTCCCCAGTGAGTGAGTAGTGATTGTATCACCGCTGCAAAAGTGGCTATTTTCCTCGTGTCCTAAATATTGCTCCTGTGGTGAAACGGTTCTGACTCACAGATACCGTAAATTCCTCCAGTGCTTTAAATGGGACCTTGGTACCTGCGCTTCATAATTTTTCCAAGATATAGAACCGGGACTTCTCCAAGCTGACAAGTCCGTACCGGAAATCAACTGTGTGGCAGTCAGCAAAACGTCAACACGTTATTAAATGTTGCCAAATGCATGGCAAAGCTCCAGCAACCTTGTTGGTTGCTGTTCTCTCTAGTGTGTTCCCACCACCCACGTTGCATCCCAGCTTTTGTTGTCCACCTCCCAAAACTGCAGAACAAAAGGAGAGACACAAGACCTACTGCCTGTTAGAGCCTTTGTCTGCTGACCTAACAGCACACACCTCCCCCTTCACACCTTTGAATGAACAGGGATGGGACTAGGCTTTTACAAATAGTTTCCCCATATATGATTTTCAGTGAGGGATAATCTTCACAGTTATTGTCTAGACTGGTAGTATAGCTCAGTGGCAACTCGCTCATCTTAATCTTAAAAAAACAGTCTAGACGAAAAACAACACAGGTTCGAATCCCGGGACAGTTATTAGACATCTCTTAGGTATTAAGCACCATATAAATATATATATAATTATAGAATGAACAGGGTGACACCCACTCTTTTTATATGTCAGTTTACCATATTTCTCCTAGGATAACGAGAGGGGATTGCACAGAGAAAACAAAGTTGGAGAAAGAGAGAGAGATACAGAGATGGTGGAAGTGCCTGCGAAGAGAAGGGGAACAAGAATGAAAATGGACAGAGACTGGCAAACTAAATATTTAGAGAGAAAATACGAAGGGGAATTAACAGAGAGATAGAGTGAGAATGAGTCACATAGAGAGGGTCACAAATGAAGAGGGGAGCAAATATGGGCGGAGTGGTTCAAGAGTGATCAAAACTAGAGAGAGCCAGTAGGGGAGACACATGGGGAGAGGGAAAAGGAGAGCTTCAGATGACACAGAGAGAGCGGGAAACAAATGAAGAAACTAACAGAGAATGTGATAATCAGAGGGGTGGAGCAGAGGGGAAAATATGGGAGAGGGAGAATTAGAGGGAAAAGAAGACTTTGTAAGAGATCACCAAAACATTAAAAGGAGGGGGAAAAGAAAGAGCAAGTGAGAACAGGAGAGTGTTTATCCATGAGAGAGCAAGGGACATATGCACAGTTTCTCTTCAAGAGAAAGTCAGAGAGGAAGCACGGAAGGAGACTAGGAGACACAGCATGAAATGAAGGGTAAGAAAGGGGTGAGGACACAGGAGAGTGGGTTAGCAAAGAAGCCTAGAGTCATGGAGTGAGTGATCCACAGAGAGAACGCAAACATGAGAACATATAAATAAGTAAAGCAACAGTCAGAAGGTGCCTTTGTGCCTGAAAGCAATATAGTGAAATGGTGCAAACAAGATCAACAGGTAAAAAGAACGAATGAAGTCAAGCATAAACCATTCAAAATAAATCCACAGATAAACATAATGGAAAAACTGAGAGACATTGGCAGAAAGGGTTGTTAACAGAGACACAGGGTGTAAGAGAATCCAAGAAAGTGAATGCATGAAAGGAAAAAGAGAGGGCAGAGGAAATGCTTATTGCATATTTATACACGGGAAGTAGAAAGGACGCTTTCCATTGCGTCATAAAGTTGGTACTGTGAGTGCGCTCTGCATACTTTGCACTACAGCACAACAACCCTTAATACCGGCCTACATTGGTGAGTACCTGCACTTCTTTTTTTTCATTTAGTGCTCTGAATAGCTCCATCACAAGAGTGAAATTGCAGACTGCCGGCAAAAATCTGCTTGGAGTAGTGAGGGGCCATTGGTAAGCCTTGCCAAATTTCACAAGAACTGCCCCATCGTTATTTCTAAGATTGAAACACGGTGTTTAAACCTTGAGGTAAAGCAGTGTTTTTTTAAGGTAATTCTGGGCAATGCTGCACGGCCTCCCAAAGCGAGGCAGGGTAACTGTTGGTACTATCCGGAAGGCCCGGGAGAAGGGCAGCTCCTTCCCCTCATCAAGCCTTACCCCTCTCCTCATCACACACAAAGACATGCAGTCTCTGTCACTACAAAGGAAGGGAAGGGTGAGGTGTGAACAATCACCTCACCCTTCCACTAAGCAACAGGGTGCTAGGTACCCAGAGGAAACCACAGTCAGGCAGGGGAAACACAAAGGACTGCCCCCCCACCACCGGGGGCCAGACAGTTGGCTTCTGCCAGCCTGGGGGTTGGGCTTCAGCCCCCACTGCCACACTTCAAAGACCCAGGGCTATCCCTGGTTCTTATAAAAAGAGCTGCACAGCTCTCACAAACTACAAACTGTTTGTCGACCCTGAACAGGGTCCCAAACAGTCTGGAAGTTCATTGTTAACTCAGTGTCTTCCACCTCTTTTTTCTTTTCCCAAAACCCTCCCACCCTAGAAAAGAAAGGAGAAGACCAAAGGAAGAGAAAAACAGGACACTGTATGGTGACCACCACAAGTCACGGGACAAGAAGGCGGCACAGGCCACAGGGGGTTACCTCAGGACCCAGTGCCCAAAAGTATGATATCATAAGGATATGTGATTATTGTCATTGTTTCCATAACCATATCTGTAACAATAAAATCCCACTCCAACGGCCTTTTATTGCCAACACTTGAAACTGTGTGATCATATTTTCTCTCCAGGGAGGGTGGGTCGGCCATTGAACTTGCGTGCAACTGGGTCTAAAAGAAACAACTTGAAGTTCAGTTCTACTTGTCTGTGTCATGAATGTTATCCCCTCACTTACCCTTATGGGCGGCCTTCAGTATCTGGTAGAAGTTGTTAATGCTGTGACAGAGTTGTATATGAGAGGCAGGGGGATGCAGGTGGGGGAGAGGCGGGAACCAGAACCAACACTCAACCCGTGAAGCAGCCCCCAGATGGATTATACGGAGTTCCAGCTGTCTCTCCAGCCTCATGTGTTTGCATCGGCCTTGCTTCTTGCTTACCCTCGAGCCCCAGCCCTGGGCTGAGAACGCTTGACATCAGAAGAACAGAGCCAGATCACGTGGTCTCTTAGCACACTACCATGGGAATCCCTGATCCTCAATGAAAAAGTATGGATGCATGGTTCCTCAAAGACAACACATCACTTGTTCTGCTCGTGGGGGTCATCCTAAAACTCAGCGCAGACCATCTTACCCATAGTCCTGGAGAGCGGAAGCTTTCAAACGGTGAAGCCTTCGAAACCATGCTGGCGGACAGGGACACAATAGTGTCAACAGACAAAGCCGCTGGAGGTGGACCAGCTGCCCAGAATCAACAGCTAGCCAAGAAGTGCACAGCTTTTGTGAAAATTAAGTCGAAAGAAACACAAACCTTTTTTTTAATGAACATTTATACTCACTTGGTCCTTCTACATTTGCACTGTGATGTTTTATCTGTTTTAACTAGAATGGCGCCACCTTCTGTAATCTATTAACAGCCAATCATTTTACTCTTGCACACTGTTTGCACACGGACCACACCAGAGCAAGTAAACTGGCCAGGCGTAGCCTTGCAAGGAGAGACAAGGACAGAGGGGCAGAGGGGGGTTGGCGGGGGGGGGCAAGTAAGTGTGAGGGATAGGAGAACGTCGGTGAGGCAGAGTGTGGCGATACAGTAGAGTGGAGGAGGGAGGATGAGGAAGCAGTGATAACAGAATAGAGGAGCAAGGACAAAGAGGACACAGAGCTCGAAAGTTAGAGCAGCGGAGGCAGGATGACAAGGCAGAGTGAGCGAGCGGAGCAGGGAGGGAGGACAAGGAGGTGGAAGCAGAAGAACAGCGGTGGTGGGAAAAAGGGTACACGAGGGAATGGAACAGGAGCAACGAGGAGGAGGAAAGGAAGGATAGACAAGAAGGGAAGAGGGAGAAAACACGAAAGGCGGAGGACGAAAACGCACGGCTGACAAAAGGAAAGATGAAGGAACAAGCTGAATGGTGTGTTGTTGATAGGCCAGAAAGGAAGTAAACGTTAAAAAAGATTAGAAGGAAGGAGAGAAGGAACCCAGAATGAATAAAAGGAATATAGGAAGCAGGTTGGAGGGGGGAAAGGATGAACAATTGGCAAAGCATTGCAATGTAGCCAGAGAGTGGCTCTTAATCCCTCCAACAGACAATCATCGGGGAATGACCCATCCACAGAGAAGCGTGTGCGTGGAGCCCTCCTGTGGCAGCAAGAACACAGCATCAGTTAAGCATGGCAAATTCAATGAGAGCCGAGCCTGTGGAATACTTACAAACCTCCTTGAGGATTAACGGAAAGGCCCAGTCAAGAACAGCAGTTCGGGGCCCAAGGTAATGTGGTGGTGCACCTTTCTCATCTCAGAAGCAGAGCTGTGTGGTGTCATGCACCAACTTCATGGTGTGGTGCAATGTGCTTGAGGCAAAGAAGTGGAGGACAGTAAGCAGCATTAACAGGAGTTATAGTTGTAATGATTACAATGTTGGTATTAAGGTCATCCTCAAGTTCTGTCATGCGTGCAAGTCCAGGTGGTAGGAGACGAAGACCTGCTAGTCAATCACGTCTACATCGTAGAGCCTGGCATGTACACACTGGGTGTCTATGCCGTTGCATTCTCCTCCAATGCTGTTGGGTTGCCTGCAGAAGGTGCTGACGGACTGTCTCCTTTGGGGTCTGCAGGGAAGGCTTGAGGACTGGCTGTGGGGGGGGGGGGGCGCAGGCTAGGCTGATGGCTATCTGTGTCGGGGTGCCGTGTAGGCTGATGAGCTGCATGCGATGGGGGCTGCAGGAAATTCTGATGAAATTCCAGCTGTACGGACAGCAGGGTATGTGGATAGGATGCCTGCTGGGAGGCTGCTGGGTAGGTTGATGGGTGCCCTTCTAGAGGAATGCTGCTACTGCTGGTCCAACATGGCTTGCTCCAGGATTCCATGAAGATACCTCAAGACAATCCAAAAGTGTTCTGCTCCATTTATTGTGTTCTGATTTACTGACTATGGTTATTCTGTGCTGTCCCCAGCTCCTGACTGATAGTTGGTTTCATGTTTTTCTTGTTAATGGGTCTAGCATGGCTTCTTTGGCAGATTAGGGACCCCTGCCGAACTCCCCACACCATGTAACACCTGCTCTGAACACGTGCTATTGTTATTGGTAAATCTGGGTGGCGTATGCGAGCAATAGGCCATCATTATTCTGCTGTTGGTATTTTCTGCCTGGGTTGTACGTGCAGAAAACTAGGGCGGTGTCATCGTCGAATTTGCCTGATTGGAATGACAAGTAAATTATGAATGCCTGTTTTTACAACTAGTTTACCACGCCAAGAGATGCTCCTGGTAAACGGAGTTGATGCTCGGAATGGGATTACCATGTCCGATCCCATTCCCGATCTACCTGTAAAAACAGAATGCTTTTTCACCCGCTTGTTATTTCTATTTAATTCCCTTTGAATATGCCTGTGTTCAGTACCTGCTAAAATCAGACAGATTAAGTAGGAATCCATAGTGAATGCCATCTGCAAGCATGTACTGTTGGAGGCCTTTGCACTGCGAAGTTTAACTCAGGCATGCTCACCGGCATCCGCCAGGTTTAACACACAGTGCAGTTCGCATTGCAATGTTAAAGTGGTGCATTGAGAGGATCAAAGTGCATGAAAGTGCACATGGGTGCCAAACTTCTCCCTACAATTCACACTTTCACGAATATGACCCCCAATTTACAGACTGAAATTTCACATTGCCTATGCTACGTGTAGTTGACACATGTATAGGGACGGAGCTTCCACATATAATTTGCATGTGATAGGGATGCACATAGTAATCTTTAACGTATTCCACCCTTTGAGGCGTCTCACCAGACCAAGCAACTGCCGAAGTGGAGTCCTGGTGTAGAAGCTGGCCTGAGTGTGCTATGTAGTGGTGGGTAATGTGGGTGCCATTTACGTCCACCTCGACAACGCACAAAAAAAGGTTTGGGGGAGTCAATAAATGGCAGTAAGTATTGTGGGGCCGGCTCACGGGTGCTGCCTGTACAGTGGTTACAGGCAAGGACCCTGTTGGGCCATAGGGATATGGCCTGGGTACCAGGGGGCACCCTGCGTGCCGGTAGCATCCTAGATGGGGGGTGCCTGGGCTGGACACAGGGCACCGGGCTGCTATGGCGAGCCCAGACCAGCAAAGACCTACAGGACCGTGGTCACACGGAGTGAGCCTGCAGGCCCGAAATGAGAGACGGAGTCAGCCGGTCCATTCTTGAAGTCTGCGGCCTTTCTGCTGCACGTGCCTGCAGTTGCTCCTTTTTATCAGGTTGGGTCATGCATGACACAGTCATGGCCCATCTTAAATGGGCAATACACTTGGGAGGGAGACACATCTTAAAAGGGCGATGCACTTGGGAGGGTCAGACATAAGAGTAAGTAACTTGCTCAGGAGAAACTCCTTGGATCCTTTACATAGCCCTACAACATAACAGAAGTGCAGCAGTGACTTCCCCGGATGACAGCAAGAGTTTTCTAACTTAGCTAAGATGTTGTTGAAATTTTGGTCAATGAAAAAAGTGACAGCTGGACCACACAACTGACTCCATAAGGGTAATGCTGAATTTGGACAGGTTTTGCACCATGTAAAGCACAATTCCAACCGCTTCCCCTGCTCACCTCAAAATGGTCGCGCTCCATCCTGGCTTGGAGCATTTTGGGTTTCCATGGCACTTTTCTGACCACATCAGAATCAGGCCCTAAATCACTTGCCACTGACAAGCACTTTTAAAAAATGCGTAGACTCCTCCTGCCAATCATATTGTGTCCTCTCTGATTGTATGTCCCGAACCTGCTGCACATCCGAAAATATAACTTTGCAATTTCAATATAATTCCATTCCAAAATCGTGCACGCCACGTCTGTATGCTGTGTGATCTGCGGACACGTATTATTTGCAATTGGGAACTGTGTTCACAAGGGCCTATGCGCAGATGCTGTCTTTCCTTGCCAGGGCAATTTGGACAATTCTTCTATCGAACAAGCAGTGGAGTGGCTGCTAAGAGCCAGAAATGTTAGGATCGAAATGTGTCTCTCTCTCCACTTGGGATAGTGATTATGTAGTTACTGGAAGCTGCTCAAAGGTAGCATTAGTGAGGCTCGGTCCAAGAGTGTATTCCAGGCGAGGAGAAAAGTTGAGTCTTGTTTTATAGTACAGCGGTGGGTCATGAGGAGGGCTGCGTGTGTGTCTGACGGTTAATGTCAAGGCTTCGCTACCAGATGAGATCATGAGAACGGAACTTGTTACTTTCAGCCTCTTAAGAACGAGACCTACAGCTGAGCTGGATGAACAGGCTACTGTAGTAAGAGGCTGCTTGGACCTGATGACAGTAGCAAATGGCTGCTTGCATGAAGCTTCTTCTCGCCTTCTTGTATGAGGCGAATTATTTCAAACTACATGGATGTGTGCTTTATTTTACATGCAAGCTCTGCCATTGCAATATTTTGAATGCACACTTAACAAGCATTTATTCAAGGCAAGTTGACAATGATCGTTAATACCACTAAAATGGTCAAACTGTTGAGCACTCATGGTGAAGTACTTTTTCTAAAAGAAAGCTGTAACCCTTAATCTGCACCGTTGAGGACTTGTTGAATAAGCCAGTAGCTTCAGAAACATGTCCTTGATTCGTTTTAAGTATCGTTGAGGCATGATTGCCTGCATACAAAGATTAGATGACGTTTAGCACACAGTGAGAGTAACTATATTCATAATGAGTATTTCAATGATATAGTTAATGTGTGCTGTTTAAGGTTTGGCAGGTACCAATTGAACAAGTACAAGATGAGCACAGATTGATGCAGACATAAATACTTCTCTATATTCTCCTACCTCCGTAATAATTTACATTTTCAGCAGGAGCTGTCCACCTTATCCGGGTCAGATTCCACGAAGTAGGCAGTGAGACTATGATGGTCATGGCAGACTGAGGGCAGAGTGATAGAGCCACGAAATGCGTGATGCCCTGCCCTTTGTCATATGGTATCTGCATGGGAACATTAGTATCTGTATAGGCTGCTGGCAGAAACATCTGCTCTGACTTCTGACTTCTGAGGAATGGATACCAAGGTGCGTAAGCGTTCCCTGGAAGATTTCATCATTAACTATACACTGGAAAAGGCCTTTAAGAATGACATTGATGTGTGTCACTGGGAATGTTATTTTTAGGGTCACCTGGATGCAAGGTCTTGGTTCTGTGTGTAACCACCACCCATTTTTCAGCCACTCACAGTGCTCTCTCCACTCTGCTGATTGGAAGATTGACCCTGCCAAATCCGCATCTCTGTCACATTCATTCCCACCCACATCCATATCAAAACATTATCACAAACACATGCAGATCACAACCATATTTGAATCCAAACCAGATCACGTCCACATCCATATCAACATCATCAGGGGTGCATTTAAAGGCCCCGGACAGAAGTTCCTTTTACATGAATAGCAGCCATTTAAACACTGCAGCGAAAAAACAGCCTGGATTTTGCTTGCCCTTTCACATTAACAGCAGCCCTTTTAAACACTGCAACCAAAAACGACCTGGTTTTTTCTTTTGTTTCATGTCAGACCCATGTGGAAAGGGGCCTACCCATCATCATCAATGGACAAGCAGCAGTGTAATTCACCCAAGGATGAGAAATCAAAGACTCATGTGACCTGCAAGACAGGAATTTTACAAATTAAAAGCAAAAACAGCCTGCACAGGTGTTTGCAAATAAAATAAAAACGGCTTTAAAAAGCCACAATAGAAAAAGATGTCATTGCTCGCACAGAAACATGACAGTTACTTCAGGAAAAACCTGTTCTGGCTAAGACAGGAACTTCACAATGACAAGCCTCACTTCCAGCTGGATATCACACCTCTCCTCTAATAACCACGCAATAAAGGTGGTACAGCTGGAGGCATCAACATTCCCTTTTCTGCAGACATGATGGCAGGAAAGCAGGGACTTCAAAGAAGGCCATATGTGGCTAAAGCATGACAAAAAAGGTGTGAGTCCTTGTTGCACCCACTTCAAAGAGCAAACTGCCAATTTCAAAGAGACTCATAAAAATCTCTGGTCACAGGGTGACCCAGTCGAACAGATGGCTGTGGGGGATGAAGTGCCTCTCCCAGACGGAGAACAAGACACTCCCAATTAATATTAAAAGACTTTTTCATGTTAGGAATTTTGTGCAGCTGTCAGACTGAGGATTTATTTCAATGTTATGCCATTTGTCATGTAATTTCCTGGCAGTTTAAGGATCTAAATTGCATTTACCTGTGACTTTGGGAACTGTAATGGCCAGTTAGGTTAGGTTTCTGGCTGATCTGAACATGTGGCAAATGTGACAGTTGGTGAAAAGGTGGAAAATGAAATTAGGAACATGCCTGATCACTTACATATTCATAACTGTTGTACATTTTATGAAAATGACAAAAATGTGACACATGGCCATCCTACATCGTACGGATTTGCTGAGCGGCATATCTAATTCCCTATGACCAAACCAAACAGAATATATGTTTTATATGGCAGTTGCTGGTATAATTATGAAGTTATGATACATAACTCATTTCTGCCCAAAAGTTCTAAGGGGAATAAAAGGGTGATGAAAAATGGGAAAAGACAGATGGTGCTCTCCTCCCCTGAACCAATCCTGACTGGGGGCTCTAATGAAGCAGTGATAAATCAATGTCCACAGTGTCCTAGCTAATTAAGTCACCTGAGGGTTATGTTATGTTATTCAAATGTGTAGAGTGCACAAACGCCCAAAGGCACCCTGGCGCTAATAGAAGTGAACAGGAACCCCAACAACCAAATTTAGAACACAAAGGTCTTTAGCAAGCGATGAAAGGTGAGGTGGTCATTGGTCTTGCGCAACGACAAGGGAAGGGCATTCCAAGCCGTAGCAGAGGCCACTGAGAAGGCACGACCGTCAGTGCGCATCAATCTGAAGCAGGGAACCACAACAAGAAGTGCAGATTGAGAGCCTAGGCATCGAGTATGGGTATAGTGAAGGAATATGTCCTCAATATATTCAGGTTCCACGCCGTTAAAGGTATTGTGGGATATATTGACCCACTCCGCAATGTTATGTGACATCACCCTGCTAGTTATGGGGAAAGAAACTGTAACAATGCGGCAAAACCCTTGTGCGCACCAAAAACCTACAAAAACCATGTGCTTCAGCACACAAAGAGAGGGATGCACAATTGGCCACCCATGGTGCATGTGCGGTGGAATAGAGCACGCCCTGCAGAAAATATGCCATGACCTGCATGACCAGCAAACAGAGTGCAGAGAGAGAAGCAGCACCTTGTAAGCGAAACCCCAAAAATATGCCTACAAATGATATCTGCTTTGTTGCTAAAAACTCCTAAATGCCTATGCACAACACTTCTCAACATTCAAAATCTTGCCTGGTGCTAAAATTCATGTATCTAATGAAACATTGTGAACATACAAAGTCCTAATGTGAAGATCAAAACATTCTTCAGACAAACTGGAGTGTCTGAAAACTGACAGCCTATGCCAAAATCTGGGTGCAGTACCCAGGGCTACCTGAATGACAGCTGTCCGATGGTGTACTGATGAAACTTTAAAGTGACCTATAACTAAACTATCTGATGGATTAGCAAACATAAAAAGGATTGTTGCCAAAGAGGAATAAAGATTTTAGTTGTGTTTTTGATCCCACAGATTTTAAGGCTAAGAAAGAAATGTATTTATGTTTGATGCAACAAAGTTGATTTTTGCTGGATTTAAGAAGTTAATAAGCTTGGCTGAGCTGCAAGAACTGGAAAAGCAGGTTTCTCCCATAAGGAGGGCCTTCCTCTCAGCAGAAACTCACTGGAATATGTAAATTGCAGTTTAGCCCAGACTATTGTCTATGGAGAGAGAAGGAACAATGACAGAACTTCAGCCCAGGAAACTGGAAGTGTGAAGGGGGTCGTAAATACCTCCTGGAAGGACCAAACAAGGAGGGGGGCATGCTATACATGAACAAAGAACAATTCTTAAAAGACTCATGAATTGTCATCCAAAAGGGTGAAAAATATAAAAAGCACAGAGTTGTTAATTTAATGTTTGGCTGCACGTGTGAAGAGGCGGTAGAACTGTGTGACATATTCTGGACAGGAATGGAAATATATGTGGTTTTATGCAAAAGGTATTAATGTTAGAATTGTGAAAATGTACATGCACATCCTTATGTTAAACACACACATTTGTGGAAAGTTGCATAAAGTTTGGAAATTGGGCTCATAGCAAAAAAGAAAAGATTTCTATAGAAAGATCCCACAGCTACAGGATTTTGAGCAACAGATGCTACATAAAATATGGCATCTTTGTGTGTGGTTTGTATAAAGGTGGCCAATGTAGAAATGTACATTTAGTATCAAATCCGATTTTGAGACCAGTGGCTAAAGGGAGGTTTCTGAGGATTGTAAAGCAAACCATAAAGTGGGACATCATCCGGCTTTGATCCAATCACTCAAATTGCAAGGCGGAGATGAAGTGTGGTCCTATCCCAGCTCACAGGGGCAAACTTAGCTAAATCGGCCCATACACCCCCTTTGTGTTGTCATTTTAAAGGATAAATAGAGACAGCTGAAAACACATAGGGACACACAGATCCACTCACTTTCCTGATTCCAGTGAAGCACTCTGATCCAGCATTCTACATCCAGCTTTAATATTCTTCCAGATCCAGAGGCCAAGAATCTTGCCAGCAATAGAGAACTATTGATTTCCAGCAAGGCCCACATCCTCGAAATTATTCTCTCCACTCAGTAAAGCGCTGTGAGGTGTGAGAAGGCCTTTTGAACCAGTATCCTGAAATCCTCTGGCTTGCCACGACTAGGCGTGCTGACGAACTCGCCAGCCAGCTAATTCAAACACCCACAGACTAGGAGGGCAGATCTTGCGCAAATCCGATGACCGGCTTAGCTGATCAAGTACCGTGCCTGATGTGCTGTCTATCCTAGACCAGACCCAATCCATGACCAGAACTGACGGTCCAATTTAAAAACTTATCCTGAGAGTATTAATAGGAAGAACTGTGGCCTATAGTATATTTGCATTGTCTTATCCCTATCTCAAACCCATCCTATCTTTCATTCAGAACCAGTATTGTGAGAACTATCTTTGCACTGACTCTTTTCTCATCTGAAGAAGTCGAGTTTCCTCAGTAGGTGGGTTACACTGATCACGCGTAACTGTAAGATTCCTCTGTGGTATTCACTTTTTCATAGTCATCCTCTAGTGTAAGCAAACCCATTTGTCATTTTTAAAAGTGCATTCCTGTTTTCCATTCTCGCGCCTATCTCACAAAAACAACCTTTATTAAAATCTCTGTAACTCCCTCAGTTTTTGGGATAGAAACAAAATGTCCACTCCTACTTGTAACAAATACCCATAGCTATCCATAGAACCCAACATGTGATTCTCCCGTTATAGCAAACATCGCACAAGGGAAAGTTTGCCATGATTTTAAAAATCTGAAGGATTTACACGTGTGAAATAGCTCTAAACTGTTTCTAACTTGGACTTTAAGGTTTCAAATGTTTTCTTTGGACTAAATCATTGCTGGTGCTTGTGTGAAACTGTTCAAAGTGGCTCCCATAAGAATTTATAACAATGTAAGTATTTTTGACCACATTTGGTGTTTTTGCCCAGTCGATTCTAAAAGACAATTTTAAAGCCATCCTGACAGCTGAAAAGTCAATTTGTTTTTCTCTGGTGTTTGATGGGGAAAGGTGGGACTGATATTCTGTGTGATTTGTGCTATTCCTAAATACCTGTTCTCTCCTCCCATCTCTTTACATTGCCTATTGGGGGTTGAGGGGTATTGCAGGGGGAACCTCTAACCATAGTGCTATCTGATCTGAACCCACACAAAAGTATTATTTTCTGTGCTGCATTTGTTTTGATTATTACTTATTACTAGTGTATTAAAGATATTCTTCAGTGTTCTGTCACCCTATTGGTGATTGTTGTTTACCCATTAAAATATATTGTGATTAAATTTTGAATATATAAATAAATATTTACTTTTGCAAACCAGCCTGATTCCTGGTTCAGTGTGACCGGGGGGGGGGGGTTCCAGGAGAAGGGTGTGATATGAGTGGTATATTGTCAGAATATTGAATTTATAGACAAACATAAATAAGGTTTTCAGTTGTGCACTACATGCTGGGCTTAGACTTGGGTGTGTGCCAGATTGAAATCACTTACAGTACTGTGCGGATACACAAGGACTTGAATAGGACCGGCTTTTCCACCAGGGACCAGTGCAACTGCCTCAGTAATGGAGTCATGTGTGTGCCAAAAGGGGGCCTTAAGACAGCTCTAACCACAGCATTCTGCAACTGCTGAAGGCGGTTGACCAAATAGCGTGGCTGAACTAGATACAACGAGTTGCAGTAGTCTAAGCCACTCATAACAAGCGCGGCTACCACCGGGGCCTGGAATTTTTCAGGCACAAATGGAAGGACTTTCCTGAGTATGCTAAGTTTAAAATGGCCACTCTTGCATACTGCTGCAACTTGGCCATCCACAGTAAGAGAAGAATAGAAAATAACCCCCAGAATATTAACAGATAGAACAGATACCGGGAGGGGGCCAAGGCCTGGGGGCGAGCAATCATTAGTCCAGTAAAGAAGAGGTGTGGTAGTACCCACCACCAACACCTCGGTCTTACTGCCATTAAGTTTCAACCAAGATTTGTGTGTCATCGGCGTAGGAATAATAGCAGAAGCCATGGGAAAGAATGAGGGACAAAAGATGCCTAATGTAAAGATTGTACAAAATAGGGGAAAGAGCAGATCCCTGCTGGACACCACCGGAGAGTGGGATCGAACTAGAGTAAAAGGGCGGGAGAGAGACCGATTGAGAGTGGTCGGCAAGGAAGGAAACAAACCAGTCCAGTACACTGCCAGACAGCCCAGTGGAGGAAAGTCTGGAGATCAGAGTGGGATTGTCAACTGTGTCGAACAAGGCTGACAGATCTAGAAGAACAACCGCGCCGACACCCCCCTGATCCACCAAGCGAGCCAGGTTGTCCAACTAAGGACAGATTCAGTTCCCCTTCCAGGCCGAAAACCTGTTTGAAAGGAATCAAAATAAGAAGAGGATTCAAGAAATGTAGACAGCAAAAGAGAGACCAGGGCCTCCGAGAGTTTCATGAGAAATAACAGTAATGATATGGGGTGATAATTGGCCAGTACCTCTGAATCTAGCAAAGGTTTTTTTTTTTATAACGGGATCACAAGTGCATGTTTAAGTGAGGAGGGAATCACTCCCTCTGTGAAAGAGGCATTAACCGCAACAGTAATATGCAAGATAATGGCCCTCAAACTTTCCTTCAACAGAGCCAGGGGGAAGGCATCAGTTGGGGAGGCAGATTTCAGAGGTTGGATAGCTGTCAAGATGTCAAGTTCTGAAAAGATAGGAAATGCTGACCAGTACCCCCAAGCCAGAGGGGGCTCAGTAGAACCATAAGCAGCCGACGGAAGTGTCGATCCATTATTAATATTAGCACGAATAGGAGAAATCTTATTAGATACAAAGAAGGCAGATCACAGAGAACTTGTGATGGGGTAGGCTGAGAATTGGTCATCGCAGGGGTGGAAAGAGATTGGACAAGCTGAAATAGGGCCCTAGGCTGATTTAGGGCACCCTCGACCTTGGAGGCAAAGAAAGCTTTCTTTGCATCGATAACTGACTTACCATAGGCAGTGAGCGAACGACGAAAAGCAGACTTAGTCTCAGCAGAATAGTCAACCCTCCATTTTCTCTTGGCTTGGGTGTAGGAAGTGTCTGTGTGCCATCTCCAATGGGTATCATCTGATTCAGAGAAACAGAGTGTGTTTTGAAGTGTATTATAAGTGTTACATATATTGCTCCCTTCTGAAGAAGGCTTATATAACTGACTGTGAAAATAAATTAATAATTGTTTTATCAAGAAACAGTAAGTGTAAGAGTGTATTTGAATAACTGGTACTGTGAAACTCTGTGTCACAACATGACTGCTCACATTGACCCCTCTTGAGATAAGCCTGGCTGCTCAGCCACACTACCAAACTGTGTAGTTCTGAGTTATATCAAAGGTTGGGTCTCCATTGCCAGGAGGTCAGAGTTATTGTAGTACTCCCAAAGGATACTGCATACAATCTTGCCTAACATCAATTAATTCCCCCATTGAAGTTCACGGATCAGGAATGTTGAAATTCAATCCCCAACCATCCTTGTCTAGTGTTTTTATTTAATTGTTATAGTCGTTAAAGTGCGGCCTCAAATGTGTGGCTCCTATTGTGAGCTGAAAACCAAATGTGTCCCTGTGTCTAAGTTCTGCCCTGCTGAGCGAATTTTCATTTGCCTATGTCATTCCTATTGGCATCTGTCCTATTAAACCCAAACCGTTGTCCCCATAGTGAGTAATCCTGTTGCCCAAAGCCTACCTGTTAGCTGCCCCTGTCATTTCCACTAAAAAACGATTTTCGTATGTGCCTTTCTCCTTGTTGAAAGCGTGTGTCAATCCCAGCCCCAGTAAAATAAAGGGGATTCACAATTTCGTTATTCTAAAAATGTATTTTCATCCATTAAAAAGTGTTCTTCTGAGAGTAATCCCTTTTCTCTATCATATTCTGAGCGCGGATTTGCTATTGCCTTTCCTTTGTTGTGAGATTTGCAATTTCGTTTTTCTAAATATTCCTTTTCACCTTAGAAAAACCGTTTTTCCTATGATATTCCTCTTCCTCTATCATACCCTGATCACGGATTGGAATTATATTCCCTTTTATTTTTGACTTTTACTTGTTCTGCCTCTGTTCAAATCAAATTTCCTAAGTGTGCTAGTTAGTCTGTTTTGAAGCCAGATGTATCCTTTAGTGTAAGCAGCCGAAGTACCCTTGTGTTCTGTCCCATAGCAGTAGTATTGAATCATTGAAAACCCATTTTTCTATGGTTGCGGATGGGGTGCGGATGGGGTGCTTAACTGTTGGTGCTATAACTTTGTGGTAAATTGTTCTTTTTCTGTTCTGCCATTTAAAAAAATTGAATTAACTGTAATAGTAGATCTTAACCTGATGGTTTCGTAGAGATTATTGCATTTTGTGTTGCGACGACATTGGTGGCTGTGAAATTGTTTGATTTTCCTTTTTCATTAAATAATAAATTAATACATATCTTGTTGATACACACTGGCCTGGTTCCTAGGTTGAGTGCGAGACGGGTTGGAGGCCTACTCAAAACAATCTGTAGTGTATTAAAAATAAAAAGCGTTTTATTGTGCGCCACATCCATTGTAGGGGAAGGACTTCCCTAGCTGGCGTGTGCTGTGTAATAAAGTGTGACAATCACATCCATAACAAATCCAGATCATTTAATCATAAACAATCCACCTCCAATTCACAACCACATATTCATCACAATCGCAACCACATCACAACATCATCACAATGAAAGCCTCATCCCGACCACATACGCATAACAATCACATAACATCCACTCCCAGTGCCAAATCACAACCACATCCACATATCAAAAAAGTAAAATACAATGCCATCATATCTCATCATCACAACTAAAAATACACATATTTCTAAACGGTGTGTGTGCAGGCATGGGTCTTAGTGGGAGGCAATCAGCTAGGCATGCATGCGGTGTAGTAGGAAGCGTAGACAGACATGAGATGGGGTTGTATGGTTAGTGGTAAGCAGGCGTGGGGTAGGGAAGTTTGGTGTGGCTATTCAGTGTGGGGTTGAGTGAGTGACTGAGAATCGGTAGGTGTTTGGTATGGTAGGAAAGTGTTTCATTGCTTGAACATGTAGTAGGCAGTCATTGGGTAGAGTGCGTTGGTGGGAATGGGCAGGTTGGGGTTGGGTGGGTGTAGGTATTTAGGCATGGTATGTGGCAAGAGGGTGGGTTAGTCAGGAATGCTGTAGGGTGGTTAGTAGGGATAGGCAGGTGTGGGGTAGTCGGGAGTCGGTATATCTACATTGAGTAGAGCGCATGGGTTAGGTAAACAGCCATGGGCTAGGGAAGATAGAGATAAGAAGGTATGGGGTAGGTTAAGTGGGGGTTGGCATGTGTGGAGTATGGTGCATAAACAGCCAGGGGGATGGTTGTCGTATTGGTAGGCATAGTGTAAGGTTGTTAGGCAGAAATACAGTATATAGGAAGGTGTGGGTTATTTATTTTTTTTTTTTAAGCTTAGTTTATTATTAAACTTTTTGTTTTAGCACATCATCTTGTACTTAGCATCTCCATTATAACCTCAGGATAGCCGTCCCTCCCTTCACATAATTTTTTTTTTTTTTTTTTTCTCATAATTGCATGGCATCGATAAAATTTATCACTGAGCATATTAGATGAATGGAACTCCCACTCAGTATTCGATACCACCAGTCCTCCATGTTCTCGTTTCTCGGGGCGTATTTGATCAGATGTACAGATCTTAAGGATCGGAGTTTAGGGCAGGCGACTACCAAATGTTTTACTGTCTCAATGTCCTCCTGGCAGAATCTGCACCGATTGTCTTTGGTCTCTGCATCTTTTCTTATTAGTAAGATTTCCTTGGTTCTTATCGCATTCATTCTCATTCTCAGGAACCAATCACGGTGATGCCTCGAGGGGAATTGTACCAGGTACCTTGGCATCTTGTTCATTTTATTAGCAGTCGACCCGAGTTTGGGTGCAGATGACTGACTTTCCAGTCTTGCCATGTTACCTGCCCATGACCATTCTCTTAGTTTTCTTTTAGCGACTTGTGGCCACTTTAGCAGCATTTCTTCAGATATGTTGGCAGCTATCATAATGTCATGTCCTTTCTTGGACCATTTTGTGTATGCATCTCCGGCAAGTTTCATCTCTTTGATTGCTAGGATTTCATATGCGGGTTCTTTATTTGGTATTAGCGTCTTACGCAATAGTGCCAGTGATTTCCATAACATCGTTGTATAAAGATCATCCAGGGCTAGTTCTTGTCTTATAACAGTAATTGAGAGGCAGTTTGGTAACCTTAATACTCGTTTCCAAAAGTAACCCTCCATTTTAGCCCAGATTTTATAGTCGAGGTTCCATCCTGCTTCGGCTCCGTAAGTTATTGAAGGAATAACTTTTTGCAAGTAAAACAAACGAATCGGCGTCAAAGAGAATTTTCCATAAAGGTTATGAATTCGCAAGCCTTGAGCTGCCAGAATCTTTATCCGAAGCCCCACATCGCAGACCCAGCTCTTCTCACATAGCGAGGTATTAACCATAATGCCCAGATATCTGATTTCTGTGACTTCTTCAATTGGGTATGTTCCCACTCTCCAGCTAAATGGATGTTTCTTCTCTCCTTTATAAGACCCAACTCTCATGATCTTTGTTTTTGAAGTGTTTATTTTCAAGTTATTGGTCGACATATACTGTTGTAACTTTTGAAGGAGTCGTTGCAATCCGATCTGCGTAGTATCGACCAAGACAAGATCGTCTGCATATGTCAAGCAATTTATTTGGGTCCCGTTTATTTTAGGTGGAAAGCATCGAACATCGCCTAGGGTGGCAGGCATGTCGGCAATGAAAAGCTTGAATAAGCAAGCCGCAATTGGGCAACCCTGCTTGACACCTCTTTTGGTTTTCATTCTGTCCGATAACTGACCTGCTTCGTTCAGCCTTATTTGAATTGTTGTTGCCATATGTAGTGCTATGATTGGAAGCAAGATGTCGTGGGGACAGTTCCAGTTGTATAGTTTCACCCACAGTAATTCGCGATCAATAGAATCAAATGCCTGGTGAAGGTCTATGAATGCAAAAAATAAGTTTGTGTGTCTTGCCAGAGCATTTAATTTTAGGATGTTAAGCAATGTTAGGTTCAATTCGGTTCCAATACCTTTCGGGAAGCCTGTTTGTCTGTGGTCTGTGATTCCGTTTTCATTTGACCACTTTGTTAGTTTCTTTTGTAGAAAGTTTGCAAACACCTTGCCAATTGTGTCCAGTAGGGCGATAGGGCGGTAGTTGGCTGGATTGGCCCGATCGCCCTTCTTAAAGATTGGGACAATTATTGCTGTTGTCCAATTAGCAGGAATTGTTCTCATCGTTGCAACGTTAGCAAATAGTATTTCGATAAGTTTGGACCATTCCAGCTTGTTTTCTTTGAGCATTACATTTGTGATGCCATCCGGACCTGCAGCACGCGAGTTTTTCAACTTCGCAATTGCGGTGGCTATGTCATCGGCGGATTCGCAGCAGTCCCACTTTGCAGCTTTTAAGACAAGGTGATTTGGTTCAATTTTAGCGTCTCCTGAGAATACTTGGTTGAAGTGTTTGTTCCAAGCTGCTTCGGTCACCACATTTGCCATCCTAATGGCTTGATTAGTTGTACAGTTGTTAAGTATCTGCCAAGTGTCTCTACATTTATGCGATTTCAACAGGCTCAACATTACTTCACCGCGTTCTTGGTCCCGCTGGTACTTGAAAGCTTTAACCCAGTTGCGGTATGCTTGTCGTCGTTTTTGAATCAAGTTACTCATGTTCGGGCCGCCATGTGATTTAAACTGGCGGATTTCGCTCTTTACCTTCTTTTTTTCATTATTTAGTTTTGTACTCCATTCATGAGTATGCGTTTTGACAGAGTTTGTCTTCCATAACGCACTGTCTTGACGGCTGGGTAGAAGAGACATATAGTCTATGTTACTACTCATCAAGTTCTTTGCTTCATCCAATTCATTCGTGATAATAGCAATCTGACGAGACGATATTCGTAACCTATTTTTCCCATTGTTTACTTCAAGGGTAGATGTTAATCGCTGTCTCGTATCTACAAAGGTTATATTCATATTCATCACTATTATCTCATGATCGCTGTTTTTTGTTGATGCTACGTGCATATCTCTAATTAGGTCCCATGAATGTTTGGACACCCAGATATAGTCTAATGTTTTTGCAAGCCCCAAATTGTGCCACGTAATCTTTTGTGGTATGTCGCCCGACACTTGTCCATTTAGCATGTCGCAATCATAAATCTCCATGATGTTATCCCATTGAGATCGCCTAGTTTGATTTTGATGGCATTGCGTACTCTTGTAATTCAGCCGTCCACCATTCGAATCAAACCATGACAAGTTCATGTCACCGCATATGATGACCATGAGATTGCTTATTTCCTGCAGATTTTTGTCGAGGATTGCATTTATTGCCGTTAGAAAGTTTTTAGTTTTAATCATCACCGGGTTCCAGTATACATTAACTATTAGAATGTTCTGCTGTTGCCGTGTGCTGTGATCATTATGTTCGATTAGTGTACATTGGATAAACAGATTAGGATTATCGCTTTTTTTCACTTCCCAATTGCGACCAATTTTAATCATGGTTATTAGCCCTGAAAAGGGTCGTCCAAGTACATTCTTGCCCGCTGGATTTAGCAGGGTCACATAGCCATCTTTCACCGGGGGGGTCCTCAGCCATGTTTCTTGAAGACAAATTATCAGATTATTTTCTAATTCAATTGGAAATTCGTCAAACAGATGTCGAAATCCTCTCGTGTTCCATGAAATCAGGGAGGACACTGTTTGTTCTTTGATATCCGGTAGCTAATGATTTGACACATTATGCCTAATTTGACTACCATGGTGATTTGAATTAGAAGCTGTTTTCGAGTTGTTTCTTAGCTCAGATTTTTTTGCTTCAAATATGAGTGATCTTTGTTCATATCTACGGCAGGACTCTCCATCACTTGTACTGACACCCCTATCAGATTTGGGCTTTGGTTCGCTAACGTCGAAGCCAAGCTGCAGTAGATCGTCTTTAGCTGCCAAGATGACTTTTCGGACAGCGCTGGCCTTTATATGTAGATAAACTCGGTCCTCGTGGTCTTCCGACATGTATTCAATGATCGCTATGTCGTCAGTGGACACTGTTCTTAGGGCAGGGACCGAATGTAAGAGGCGCATAACATTTCTTCTGTTCAAATTTACCTCAGAATCGTCATTAAGGATATTGATGATAGCAATTTTTGCATCTTTATCCATTCGATTCTCTTTGAGTTCTGTGCTGGCTTTTGATTTCTCTTTTGCTCGCTGACCAGCTGTTAATTTTGGATTTAAACTCCTTGTTTTATTTAAGAGGCCCTGATGTACCGCACTGGGCCTTTCACCTTTCATGGATTTCTGAGGGAGCTTTGTATCCTGTGTCTTGTGACTGAGGGTGGACAGTTGGCTTTTCATAGTTGACCGGGCCGACTCGTTTGGAGCAGTATTCTTCTTTACGACCCATGGATTTGTTGACGACAATTCCACATCGGAGCTATGCACATTTGAAACAGAGCTACTCATGGTGCTATTCAAGGCACTTTTCTGGGCTCGCTCTGAGTCGTCATCATATGAATACGTGGATAAATCACATAGGTCGATTGATATGGATCCTGCTGTGATTGCCAAATCCTCGGAATCAAGTCTTTGCCGTTTGTTAGGATTAGCCTTTGCTTCTATAGTTATAGGTGCTGCCTTGTCTGTCCTTTTTGCACCTTTGGCAGTCTGTGATGCGATTCCATTTGTAGTTCTCGAAAAAAAATTCAGCTTTGGTGGAGTCGACAGGTTGCGTATAAATTTCTTTGAATTGCTGGTTTGAGGACGAGCCACACTGTGCTTTCGCTTTTCAGTCTGTTTTTTCGGCTGGTTCGTTGTCAAGCGGGTTTTTTGTCCGTTTGACGGGATACCTTTGTCCTTGTTTAAATATAGTGCAGGGCCGTCAAAAATGCCGAACGTTACTCTTTTACTGGAGCATGTGGATGGATCAAGACTTTTTAGTTCAATATCAGAAGGAGGACGCTCTGACACACTCGAAGATGTCGACGGCTTCTCGATTACATTCGTCGATAACCCTCCAACCGGGTCATCAACCGTCTCGGCTATTGGCAGGACTGGAACAACTGGCAAGGAACAGCCTTCACCGGCCTCATTTGCCTGAGTAACAGGTGCGGGGGCAGCGGGCCCTATCATCGCCATCTCGCTCACAGTCACCACCACTGGTTCCTTTCCCACCAGTGGACGGCCACTAGGGCTACCGCCCTGCCTGCACTGCTGTTGCAAGGAGATGGTTTGCTTTAAACATGCCGTGGCTGCTACCGCTAACTCTTTAGCATCAGAGGTATCCTTGCACGTGATTTCATGTAGTTGCGTTTGCATTGACTGCAGTGCAAGTTTGTCGATGTCAAGTTTGATTTGAAGCTGGGCAATGGTTTGATCCTGTTTAGCTAGTGATTCCATGATGTGCAGAAGCATGCCTCCATTCGATTGGATGGCTTCATGTATATTTTCGTATAGTTTAGTGAAAGGAATGAGGGCGACCGATGTTGCGGCTAACACATTATTGTGTATTTGTAAGGCCGCTGCAGCTGATAGATTGGACTTATAGGCTGCCGCCATATCTTTTGTTGTATCTATATCATTCTGTTGGTTTTGTATTTCCATAGACTTATTTGATGTTGCGCCCAGTCGCATAGAAGCAGTCTTCTTACTTGTAGTATCAGATAATGATGTCTGATGCAATGGAGTTGAGTGAGTCGACAATGGCCTCAAGTTGTCTTTTGACGGTTTCGCTGGCCAGTGTGACCTGCCATCTGCCACTGTCGATTGGGGGCTGCTACGTAGGAAATTTGCTTCAACAGAGGACTTTGGCATCGCTTTGCTCGACTCGAGACCTGATCTTTGATGGTCCTGATCCTGTTCCATACTTGTCCTACTCAAGTCTATCGAATCTGAGTTTACAGCCGACTTGTCGGGCAGGTCGGAGTTAGATCTTACAAGGCTGGCCAACATACGTTGCTTCATTTGCTCAAAGTCAGCCCTCAAGCGTTCCGCTAGTCTTGCTTCACGTCCAGCGAGGTCCAGCAATTGGCCCGATTTGCTGGGCCTCGATTGTTGGCAGTTTGGACTGCTAGGGTCAGGAGTTCTGTGTCCGCTATTTGATGGACACGTTTTTGGTGCACTCTGATTCGCAAGCCGTATTTGGAATGTGCTACTCCCTATCAGAGTATTTACTTCAGATTCTCGCAAAAGGAGTGGCTGATGTAATTCCGCGGCATTTGGTTGATGGCACACCATCAAATTGTCATCATCATTTGCCTCACTGGATAACTCTGCCATTGTGGGTAAGTCGTCGGGTTTGCTGGCTGGATACAGAAATCTGAGCCCTTTAGACTCAATTTGTTCCAATGGTACTTCAAGTTCCATCAATTCAGAGTCAGTAACATCAAAGGGTGATTGCAACATTACAATGTTTGTTTCCGTCGCCAACTGAGGGGCGTTGAATGCCGCGGTGGGTTCTGCTCGGTCGAGGTTGACTAACGAGCAGCCTGTCTTGTGGCTGCTTGGTACCTCAGAGACGCGGTTCCTGCGGCACTCGTTATGTACCCGGCTGGGCTGCGGGCTCGAAGTTCCTGCATCTGATACACTCAGTGGTCGGCATTCACCATGGTCCACCATAGAGCCTCTCGAAGGGGAATTAAACACTTTAGTGCGAGCGAGCACAGGTGGTTCAGATGGAGCAGGCGCGCTACTGCAAGGAACGTGTGATGGAACTTGCGCGGAAAGAATGGGCACCGTTAACACGTTTTCAATGCTCGCGGCCTCTACTGATAACGTTTGACTCTTACTGTGCAGCCCCCACTGATTACCCCAGTCGTATCCGGCTAGTGGAGTCGCGGGTGGTGGTGAAATGCCCTGGCTGATATTTCCAGGAATTTCCACCGGATCCAAAGGTGCAAGGCTAGGCGCGTCTTTATCGCTATTGATATTGCTCTCGGCAGCTGCCTCGGGAATAGATGCAGCGGCGACTATGTGTTCGGACCTCGCTCTAGGAAGGAGCGTTTGCCTAACCATTGCACGTGTCACGGGGCCGGTTTCCGCCATCAAAGGAAACGAAGAAGGGTTTAGTGAAATAGCTTCACTTACCTTCTCACGGCCGTCAGCCGAGTCACCCGCCTCAGCCAGCCTCAGTCCAGCCGCGGACTGCCGCAGACTGAACTCTGCCCGAACTCCGCGCGCGCTCCGCGCTCCAGATAGGTTTTTATAGTCAGTTGGGCTTGTCTTTTCCTTAAAGGGATAGATTGAATCCAGCAAAGACCAGGTCGCTGCAGCTCCTCTCACCACACTCCACCAGGGACTGCCGCAGACTGAACTCTGCCCGAACTCCGCCCCCGTGTGGGTTATAGGCAAACATGGGTTGTATTGGATGGTTGGATGGTTAGGCAGGCATTCTTTAGGATGTTTTGATGGGTAGGCAGAGCTTTGCAAAGTGGATGGGAATGTAGGGCTTTGGTAGGTTTGGTGGGTATTAGCAGGCAGGCACAGTCATTGTAGGTAAATAGGTAGGCAGGAAGAATGGTGGATGGGTGGATGTAAATAGATGTTGGGCATAGAGGTGGGTGCTAGTGAGCATGTGTTTGATGGGTGGGTACTGGGTAGGTAGCGATGGGTTAGGTTTGGTGTGTTACCAGGCATGGGGAAGTGTGGTCTGTCAGCCATGTGTGGGTGGGGAGGCAGGCATGGTGCAGATGTGGGTTGGGGTGTAGGGTCATTGGGCAGGTGAGTAATATGGTGGGTTACCAGGTAGAAATAATGTATAGGGGAGGGTTGTTGGATAGTTAGGTGGCGACTTTTGCAAGGTGTGAGGTCTAAGCAGGCCTGAAGTAGTTTTAGTAGATGCATATGCAGGTGTGGTGTAGGGTGTGTAGGGTAGGGTGGGTAGGAAGAACGGCATGCTGTGGGGTGTGTAGACAGGTGTTGGGTATGGTGCATGGGTAGGCAGCCCCTACTGCTAGGGTGGAATGGGTGTACTGACAGGAGTGGGTTAGGCAGGTGTGTTAAAAAGGCACAGGGTAGGGGGGTGGTTAGACATATGGTTTGATGATACACATAGGGTCAGGAGTGTATGCAGGAATAGGATAAAGTGGCAAGGTATGCAGGTGTAAGGTAGGGTGTGCAGATAGGTATGTTTTGTTTATGGTGGCTGGGTGCAGTAGGGAAGCATTTGGTGTGTAGGTATGGCAGAAATGGGATTGGGCGGGTGGGTAGGTGTGAAGGTGGGAGTAGAGTGAGGAGGGGAGGTTGATAGGTCACTGTGGGGTATGGTGGTGGTCAGGCAGGTAGGGAAGGGACATGCCGGATGGGTAGACATGCAAATATGTAGTAGGCTGGGTTGGTAGGCAGAGAGTTATGTGGTAGGGTAGGTGGGTAGGTATGTGTTTTTAGCAAGTCATGGGTTTTTATGCAGACATGTAGTGTTTGGGTGAGAAGGGAAGGCTGTTGTGGCACAGGGTAGATGTCTTGGCAGGTGTGGGGAAGGGTAGGAAGGCAGATATGGGTTATGATGGGTGAGTAGGCAGGTATGGCCATACCTGTGTGGGCAGGCATGGCAGAGGGTGAATAAGCATATGGTGGAGTGGTTTGATAGGCAGAAAGGTCTAGGCAGGCATGGGGTATTGGCAGGCTTGGAGTAGAGTGGGTGGGCAGATGTGGGGTGTTGTAGGTTGGGTGGGTAGTGTGATGAATCTGGTAATGTCATCACTCCTTTCCTGGTGAATGTCTTTACCCATGGGGCCGGGAAAGGCAGAAACTGCCTGATCCTGAACCTGGGGGTGGCTATCTGAGGGAAGACCACATGGGGGGAGACAACCCTGGTGGGACTGGAGAGGCATTGCAAGCTGAGCGATGGTATTCCCACTTTCCCTACAACCTGAGGACCCCTCCTCAATACCAAAGACCTTTATGGCATACTGTAATGTTGCATTAGAATGTCCCAAGATAACTAACACCAAATCTCTGTGACCCCTTTACACTCACAGCATGACACCCCCTTGAACTCCCATATCTTTATGGCTTATTGTGGTGTAGACCCAGTTCTAAAAGTAGAACTCTTTCTAACACCTTCTGTAAAGACACTGAGATGAGGAAGAGCATGAGAGCAATACAGTGCACAGAACTGGAGACGCGCTCTAGTCATTTGTGAAGTCCAGGAGGTGGCACAATGTTTAAAAGCAGGAAGCGTCAAGATGGAAGGAGATTCACTTCAACCGACGTGAGTCGGGAAGTGAAACAAGCCAAGCTGTCATCCGGGCAGGTGAGCACGGAGATGCCAGACAAGAGCAGAGAAATCTCCCTAGCTCAGACTAGGAACCCAGAGAGTGGAGAGCAGGGCACAGCCATGGCACATAGAAAAGGGAAGGCAGAGGCCATCCAGGGCACGCATCCCTGAGGCCATCGGAGATGACGAAATGGGACGCAAGGGAGTGGAGAATATTTGCGTTGGCAAGGCAAGCCGATGTGTCATGCAAACAGCCTTCTTCTGCAAGGCGGAGCCGCTCGCACAGGGACGAGAAGCCGAACACGAAGAAGGACCCGCGAGAGAGCGGGGAAACCCAGGAAGCCTTCACAATGCCGATGAGCCCACGGTGGATACTTGGGATACTTGGTTGTGCTCTGGGAACATATTACTCACAAAGTTGGGGAACAAAATCCCACGGCTTGCATACTAAGTCTTCTGAATAATCCCAGTGCTTCGGGAAGTTATAGGACAAGCACACAGAAGTAAATAACAGTGAAGGACTACAAGAAAGAGGTGCTTGGGGATGAGGCATGACCCCTTTTGTCCTTAATAGTGATGAAGATTGTAAAGGCCTGGCAGGGGACTATCACAGGCACAGTGAAGGTGAAAGTTCAAGGGAAGTCTCATGATCCTTGGAACTGCATGTTGTAAAGTCCTAACAGGAGACTAAACCAGGCAGTTTGATTGCAAGTTGGGGACCTGCACCCAAATACAGAGAGCATTATGAAGCCCTGGCAGGAGAGTATCCAAAGCACAGTGAAGGTGAAGGTTCAAGGGAAGTACCATGCCCCTTGGAACTGAATGTTGTAAAGGCCTGGCAGGAGAGTAAACCAGGCAGTGTGATTGCGAGACTGGGAACCGCATCCAAATACAGTGAACATTGAAAAGTCCTGACAGGAGAGTTCACCAGGCAGGCCTATGGGAAGTCAGAAGCCCACGGGAAGGGCACCATACCTCTTGGGTTGTAAAGGTGAAAAAAGTGTGCAAACCACAGAGTAAAAAAGAACTGCGTGGGTGTGGGGAATCAGGGGATGAGAGCCATACCCCCTGGACTGGTTGATAACATATGCTGGAAAAAAAGAATGTGACTTTAAGCTAGGAAGAAGCTGCGAAACTCAGGGGAAGGGACGCCCTCCTCCCGAGGATTGTGGACCTTTGATCTTTTGTTTGTTTGTACACCTTCTTTGGAACTTTGCATTGGAACATTCGAAAAGCTACAGATGGCGAGCTGAAATACTTTGCATATTTCTTTGAGTTTAGCTTGCAAGTGTCAGGATAGACTGATATGACTCCGACCAGCTGCACTTAACCGTAAGTGGAGGGTGGCTGGGAGGAAATTGGGTTTCTTGTTCATCTTCAAGGATACTATTTTGCATACAGTTGGGAGCCTGACATTACAGATCCTTGGAACATTGCGACGCTGGAGCCATATTAGCTAAGAGGAGATGGTTGTAAGATGGGCGCTTATGGAACGTTGACAATACCTAGCCATGCACGGCTGTAAATTACAGATGGCTATTGTTGGCACACATGGCTGTATTTGACATACAATTTCAGCTCCTAGGCTGCAGATGGCAGCTTCCAGCAACAGGCTCCAGTAGACCCCAGAAGTGAATTGATTAAAGTGGTATGTCGAGAAGGCTAGTGGAATCGAAAATATTGCATTTTGGTTAGCACAAAGTGAAGATTTTGTAATGCATATGTGTTAGCATTTACACAATATCCTCTTCAGTGGCTTTTTATTTTCTCACTACAGGAATCTTTTTGCTGTGGAGTTGTATGACTATTGTAGTTACTGTACAAATGAATATGCACTATGATAGTGTCCCTATCATGTTTTTGTAGTTGGCTAATGCAATAATTAGTCAACTGACAAAGAAGCTTTTAATGCCACCAAAAGTTGATTGCTGTGTTTCCTAACATACCTCTTATTCTGCTGTAAGAAATAGTTTCATCGACCACCCTACAGCATGCCTGAACATGCACTCTACTCACTTCACACCTCCCTACTGTAATGAATCAGCAGTAGTACTAGGGCACAGAGACATTGTGATGATTGCTATAAACGTTAATTAAAGTACAAGAAGGGTTGGAGAAGGACCCATCACGCCCTATCACCACATTTTGTAAGGACAACACTGAATTTGTCAAACGGTGGGTGCAAATCCTGAACAAGTGCTCACTGAATCTTATCCTGTTGACCAGAGAAGAGCTTTCCAAATCAGTATCACATCTGGACATCGAAATACAAGAACTAACAGACCAGCTAGCTGGTTTTAAAAGCAATGGCGAACTACAAAAGATTCTTGAGGATGTAAACCGCTCACTGGAAGGGTATAAAAAGACATCGAACAATGTAAGATACGGAAGTTTAGAAGGGATACTTTAGATTACTCCCAGGACATTGTCTATACATGCAAGAGTTTTACCAGAACATCAGACCTGTACGAGGCAATAAACCACAACCAAAGGCACCAAGGCAAGATAATAGTGACATCAGTAGTGAGACACCGCCTAGTGGGGAAGATAATCTTGGAAATTCCGAACAGATAGGTGAAACAAGAACCTCTGTAGGACAAAATAATAGGACTGGTGGCTGAGCTCCCACAGGCCTACATTTCTCACAAACAGGAACTACTGTCAGTACAATACCTATGGTCTCTTTTTAAGAAAAAAGAAGACAACAATAGGAGGGATCAAGAAATCTATGGTCCAAAAGCAAGACAGTCAACAGTTAGTGGTTAATATTTCTTTCGAAACAGTTGACACAGAACCAAATAGAGGTGTTGAATTTAGGATGATCATTTGTACCCACACAAGGGTCCACCTTATTAGAAGAAAGAATTAACCTTTATAGACTCATTGGGAAAATACGATTGGAGGTGTTTTTGACTTGCAACCACCACAGGAAGAGTCTGTGATATCCTCAGACTACCTAGAACATAAAAATAAGAGTACTTTTGATCCCCAAATCAATAACATGGCTTTGAAAATCAAATGACGAGGGACCTGAGGAAAATATATTTTCCAAAAATTAAACATCATAATATCAGGAAACACCAAGGTAGACTCATCAAAGATATGACAGACACCAGGACACTCACAATAAAGCCAGCAAACAAAGGAGGGTCTATCGATACTCACTTCTAAAATAATAACTAGTGTATGAGTTTGTTGAATGACACAGACACCTTTATCAAAATAGACCAGGATCTGATGTATATGATCGTTGCAATTATTGAGGGTACCTTGGAGACATCACGTGACAATGGACAGATAACGGACAAGACACACACACTTCTAACAATAGATGTCCCTATCACACTGGTCTTCTACGGTCTCCCAAAAATCCATAAAAACAATAGACATCCTCCTCTTCTACCCATAGTAGCAGGGACAGTCAGCATTTTTTACTTAGACAAAGTTTTATAGCCCATAGTATAGAAAACCACTACCTACATCCGAAACACCGCCCATTTCCTCACCATTTGGAAAGAGATCGGACAATTGACAGACAATGATATCTTGGTTTGGCTTGATGTACAGAGGCTCTACACCTCAGTTCCTCACAATGGGGGTATTGAGGCGCTAGAATAGGCATTATTGAGTGAGGAGAACTGGCAAGCCCCCAAGGAATACATCCTTGAACAAAGATTATACTTCACAATAACAATGTTTTCGATATGAAACACAATTTGTCCTGCAAGCTTCAGACACATCAATGGGGTCCTTCATGGCCCCACATTATGCAACTCTTTTTACATTTTATCTGGAAATGGAAAATGTGTTACAACACCCAGACTGAACATTCAGATTGGTTCTATGGAAGCATTACATAGACAACATATTTGTTATTTGGAGAGGGAGCATAGACTGAATGAATTTTTGACATTCATTAAAGGTATACACGACCGCATCAAGTTTACAGTGGAGGTTGGAATTCCCAAATTGCACTTTTTTGACGTTGAGTGAGAACTCAAAGATGGGGAAATAATAACTAATATATTCCACAAACACACTGACGTGAACAACTCCCTCCACTTCTTGAGTCAACATCCCAGATATTTGAAAAGCAATCTGCCCTACAGCCAGTTCATACGACTGAAGCGGATAGCATTCAATGAGGATATGCTGAGAATGGAATGTGGGAAAATGACCAAACTTTATAAGGAGAGAGGATATCCAACAGACGTCATAAATTCAGCTCAGAACAGAAGATCTGTTGAATAAAAAAAAAAGAGAGAGCAAAATATCTTCCCCATACACTAAAGGTTTCTAGTCAAAGTCATCAAATCACAAGATTAATAAATACAAATTGAAAACTGATTGAACTAGACCCTGTGCTACACAAACTCTTCCTACAACCACCCCTTATAGCCTGCAAAAGAGGTACAAATTTGTGTGATCAACTGGTACAGGCAGAAAGAAGACCAAAAGATACCCAACTCACACTGGGGAAGAAGAGTGGCACTTTCCTGTGCCTTCAATGTGGCAACTGTAACAATGTCATGAAGGGTAACTATGTCAAATATCCGGTACCATGTGATAATTCCGCCGTAAAACTATCGCGATGCAAAAATATCCCCAAAAAAAATATCGCCTATGGCGAACCAAATGGCCATATATACGGCGATATTTTTGTTGGGGATAATATTACTTGATACCAAATATCCACGCTCTGGAGCAAAAATCAAACTGACAGATTTTGCCACGTGCGATTTGAGCTCACTGATCTACAGACATAGCTGCCCATGAGGGATATACTATGTGGGCCAGACAAACCAAGAGGCTAACCAACGTGTGAACGAGCAAAAGAGCAATATCCATACAAGAAACAACAAGTCACCTATAGCACCTGCGTTTATGACCATGAGACGCAACATTTCAAAATTGAAATTCATTATACTGGAGTTGGTCAGTAGACCACCAAGAGGGGGTAACATTTAGAAAAGAAGTAAGTCAGGGGGACTTCTATTGGATAGAGAAATTAGACCGCCTTACCCCAAATGGGATGAATGAGGATTTCCATTTGGGAACACTTCTGTAATAATTTGAATGTTGAACTGTTTTCTATGAGTGTCAGAAGGTTATTAACGGAGTAGAGGAGGTTTCCCTCCTGGAATTTGTTAACATAAATATATACATGTGTTGATCACTGGAACAGATCTAGGTACATTAGCAACATTACCATCTATACACTATTGTCATTTGCCTCCACAGTATGAACCAACAGAATGTGAGCGTGATCTGTCATGGACTTATTTAGGAGGAGAGGGCTTAAAATACCATAGCTGGAGTTTTTTACATGTCCTCACATCCTTTAAACCACATACCGGTCTTCTTACCTTATTATAGAGATTTCTTTACTTGCTATAAACCATTGAACAAGTACTGCCTAAATATTTAGACCATTACAATGTAAGTCGTATAGCCATTAAAACAACATAGACAGAATTCTACGTCACACATATTTCACAGTCCAAGGCGATCCAACATTGCTTAGATCCACTGAGTAGGACACATCTACTCATTCATTCTTTCTGATAGAATTTGATTCGGAATGTAAACAGCGTGCTCAGAATCAACTATTTAAGTAAGGTTTGAAACATTTACAATTTAGGTATCTCTACTTTACGTATTCTGTTTACCGATGAGATCATCGTTGAGCGCCCCCACGCGGGATGCTGCATTCGGAATAACCACAAGCAAACGCAAATAATGTGCTTTGTTTACATTGGAGATTGTACATAAGCGTTCCCGCGTGCAAGATGTCATATATCTATGCTACCGTCCTGCAGAACTGTTCATGACGGTCACAGACAGCTATGAACGGGATAGTGCGTACGGCCATACCGTGCAGACACCAGATAATCCTTTCACCCCTGCAGTATGCTAGCAGGCTTATACCATAACTAAGGACAACAAGGTCGATAGGGAGAACGCATGGGCAACTTATAATTACATAACTGCCCTTATATTTGTATTTACATTCCAGAATGAAGTTCAAGGAATAAGATCAGCAAACGCTCATCCCTGACCATAATCATAGACAAATGGTAGCAAGCCACATATAGACAATAGAGAGAGCAGCTTATATAAGGTAGGAGTCTGAAGACAGTTATGATTTATTTATATGTGCCTCTGAGGATTTTTATGTTAGATCCTGAATATGAGCACACTTATTTTTTACAGGGTACCAGTTCCACTCCTATAGCTTTGCAAGAGTGGTAGACAAGACACACTCTAATACACTTACTTTCCTGGACCCTTACCAGTTAAATAAGCACCATACAACTCATGACAGACTAAAAACATGTATGAGTTGTGTGATATATAAAAGTGAAATGTAAACATGTCTTACAGATAGTATCACAATACGCAGAATATTTGAACATGTAAATATATGTTCTTTTGAAGTAAATAAGATACACAGACTATTCCTCCTTTGGGTTATAAGAAAAGAGTGAAGATGATTGTTTAGTCAAAATGTTCATGAAATGTATCCTCAAGATAAACTTTAATTAACGGTTGCTATTACTATTTAGTATTCCCTGTCTCAGGGAATCATCTATTCAAGTTCTTCAATCTGAAACTTAAAGGTTGACTGGTGTTAAGACGGATTTCTGAACTCTGTCCTGGTGACGCAGAAGTTCAGAAGGCCAACCTTATTACTTGGAACAGGGTAACCTCTGGACGAGCCAGACCAATCAAGGTAGCGATCGCGGCGGTCAAGACTAGGTCTCAAGAGGGGTGAGGGTGACTGAAAGCCCGCAATGAGCACACAAAGCAAGATCACTTACAAACTACTCCAAACAGTTGTTATATTAAAAATATATACACATTTATTTCAAGGCCTTTAAAACAATGACCGTAGCGAGAAAATCACAATGTAACGATAGTAAACCAACACATACCATATCAACACAATATATATACAAATACGACAGTCTCAAGCATTAGATGCACGAAATGGGTAGTGCACCTAAAAGGGAAGGAAGACAGGCAGTGCGAAATAATGCTTAGAGCCAGTTCACCTTCAGAGGCACCTAACTAGATGGAAGTCCGAGCCCTGCGAAGAGTGGAGCCTTGTGCTCAAAAGTACCTGCACGCGCTGGTGCCAACGGGCAAAAGGAGAAGCTCTTCGAGGGAAATCAGGCAGTTCAGTTTAGTGCACAAAAGAAGAAGAACAAGTTCCGCGACTCAAGCGCAGCCTCCACAGTGGGCAGAAGCACAGCGCGAGTACGGAAAAGGGTGCTGTTTTACACAGCGGGGAAAAGCAATGGGCTCCTGCAGGAGTGCGACCAGATCCTAGCTATGCTACTCACCGGTCCCCGATGCAAGCAGACCCAGGCTTCTCCGCGTCAGTTTCAGCAGCTGGCAGGTTCAGAAGAGCAGGGAACGCCTCGTCGTCGTGTTGAGTAAAAAGACGTCCCAATCGAAGAAACCCGCACAGTTTGTTACCACAGCAGGGCAACGGAGCGGCCGTGTGTATCTGAGCCAAATGTACACTACTCACTTCAGACTTGGGAACGCCAAGTGTACGAAGCGTGTGAGAGTGACAAGGACTCGAAATACTACACAACCTGGCGACGGTTACAGAGCAAGACTCCCGTGTAAGCTGGTCAGTCAGCTGGATGGCCCAGAGACGCTTCCGAAGGCTTACTGGCAGGAGATGGTGAAGATGCCGAGAATAGCTGTTCCCGCTATTCCAAGGGACGAAGTACCAGTACAGGCCTTCTGGTTCGATCAAAGGTGAAAAGGGTTTCACAAGGCGACAGCAGTGCAGAGGAGAAGTCCTTCAGCGGGTCACCAGCGATTTCTCGGTCCAGCCTCTTGGTTGCAGGATACTTGGCTCCTGTATTCCTTCGTTCGTGAGAACTCAGGAGATCGACATGGTAGTGGTGTTTCCAGCCCCCTCTTATCCACGGTTCCCTTCGCGCCAAAACGGAGGGGACCCAATGGGAGATCCGCTCATCAACACTCACACCATTCGTGGACCAATCACGGACCACGGTGGTCCCAGGCATTCACACCACCCTAGACTCTCTGGCACCCAGGATGTTTATTGGGACCAGACATCCCAGCCCACATCCTGGAGGCACACAAAAGACATGTAGAAGCCCGCAAAAGCATCCGTGTTTTGCGGGAAAGTACATGCCCAAATAAGGAAGGCCCCGGGTCGGCTCGACCTGGGGAAGGAAAAGGGAGCAAGACGGTCAGCGGACAGGACAAAGGAGCCTCGTGATCTGGCCATTTTGGGAGCCAGGCCACCATTTTGGGTTAAGCGCGAGAAACGCGCTTAGAACGCCAAAAGGAGCTCAAAACACAAGAAACGATCGCTGCCACCATTCCCGTCCCTGAATCACTTGCACCGATCAGATACAATCCTAAACGAGTATCTAGGACCTGTAGAAGGCAAGAGACCCAAGAGAGCTGTAACTTAGTTTACAGTGCCCTCTTGTGTCATGTTGCACGAAAGCCGCAACATGATAAAAGAAACTACGGGAAACAGCGTTCCCCGGTACTGACTGTCTTAAGGGCATGTCAGTTTCCCCGTAAGAAAGGAGCGAAAGCCCAGAGGAGTGCGGCAGAAGGCTGCACTTCTCTGGCAAAGTCACGAACAAGGTGAAAAACAACAGCAAAAAGTTTAGGGGTTGCCACATGGAAGGAAAATTACCTACAATTACGAAATCTTTCCTAACAACTGGTAACCAGTCACGATAGGTGTGCACGGGATGAGAGTGTCTCACAGAGTGTGGACACTTTTTGTTTGTTTATTGTGGGATGTTTTTACCCATGCATCCGAGCCCTACCACAAAAACTGTGCATTACTGGCATTGAAAACATCATGATGGCCAGAGCTCCCCGGAAAATGCACAGGAAAATCCATGAAGAATAGGTGCCACCCATTTTTGCCTATGTTGTGAGCACAGGAGGGCACTGCCTAAAACCACCATTGAGCTACACACAGTAGCCTGAAAACCATTGCAAAAGGGGCAATGCTGATTGCCAAAAGCAACCCATAACTATTGGGAATTCATTTTCTTCAGGTCAAACATGGCTAAATTATGGGCACAAAATTATTTTACTGCAGAACCACACCAGTGCCATGTGCTGAACCTGGATAATATACTTCCATGTAAAATCTCTTGTTTGGAATGCATTCATTCAAGACTGATCCAAAAAAATGGACGCAGTACCGATAAATACCTCAAGGCGGCTCTAGCGGTCTAAACTCTGACAGGAGAACTGCTACTTCAGAAGCCAATCCGCCTTCTGTGACAACTGAGACATCAAAAGACTGCATTTAATTAAAAACTTAACCACTTGCTGTTCCCAGAGACAATCTGATTTGATTAACAGGCCAAAAGGCTGGGAAACCTCTCAGCTCCAGAGATTCACACCAGGAGTTAGAATCTCACATGACCTCTTGATTGATAGAAGGCAGACTGGCTGGCAGCCTCCTGGAGACCACACAATAGGCTCTTGCACTTGAATAGAATATGTTCATTTTGACTGTTTCCTGTCAACAAAGACCTGCCGGCCAGGAGACACATGTGATCACTGACCCACCCAAGTCTTGGAGGCGGACTCCAACACTCTGATAACTGAATTGAAAGCAAAATATATATTTTACAGAAACACTGATAACTCTTGATAACCGGATGACAGAAATGTGAAATGTGGGGAACCTTAAAATGGAAACTTTGCCTACAATTCAAGCCCAAACTCCAATTTGTGTGATGTTCTGGGGCAAGACCCCACTATTTATTGATATTGTAGACACTGTATTTAAGCTAGCGACCTGGAAAGTTACTGAGATATGTGTAGTAGGAGGGTGTACGTTTGTATAAATTTTAATGAAAAACCAATGTTGCATAACCCACTAAAAAGCGCAAAATGTTGCCATTTCTGGATGCAAGCTCTTAGGAACATCAGAGTTTGATTGTGATGGGTGCATGTAATTTTAAACAACTGCGTATCTGTGCAATATGTATTTGGGTCAAATATAGATTTGTGTGGAATTTGACAGGGGAGTGTCCTTTCTGCAGGCCATAAAACAGCATCACCATGACTCACATTTCCTTTCCCCTATCAGGGAAGAGATAGAAGCTTGACCAATGATCAGTTGAGAGAGGGGCTTGCTTAGTGATGCTGCGCATACACCCACTTTCAAAAGACATAAAAAGAGCCACTGGAAGCTAGAGAGGACATTCAAATCCAGTTGCTGCGGAGCGTTTTGCCGGACCACACAACATCCAGAAGATACCAGTTTCAGACTGACTCCAGCTACATAGTCCTGAACCTAGGACTTATACTTTAGAACCTAAATCAGAGGCCTAAAGCCACAAGCTGATTTCTCTGCAGCAGGCCTCAAACCACTGCAAGCTACTCACAGCCGGGTGAGCTGCTTGAATCCCTTGCCAAGAACTTTTGCCAGGACCAGTGCAGAGATCCAGGAGCCGTGCAGAGACCGCTGTATCCGGACAGACCAGACCAGTGCCAGACCCGACCAAACCAGACCGTGCAGAACCGCAGACCCAGAGACCAGATCGCTGTGAAGTGCCGCTAGCCTGATTGATCAGATCTGTGACGAGACTCAGTCCTTCCAAATATATTGTGAGTACAGCTAGGACGGGGCAAAACCAAATCTCTTAGTTTAAAGTGATATAATTCAATGTATTTAACCTAAGTAGAACTGCCTCCTAACTGTCACCTGTCATTTGTAAAGCTGCACCACTGTCATTTGTCCTTTCCTCTGAAAGCTTCGAAATTTAAGCTTTCCAACAAGCCTAGAACCGACTTCCTACTCTTTATACTTTTTCTGCAATCACGATTCACGCACTCGCAAATTTTACCGCGATTTGCGATTTGGTTAAAAATCCAGCCACGTGTAACCATCAGCAGTCATTTCTTTCCTTGCTAAAAATTCATTTGCCTCTTAATCACCATCTCTAAATCATTGCTAAAGTGAGCCTGAACTCATCCCAAGTATCTCTCACTCACCCTGAACCTCCTAAAGGGAATTAAAAGCATTTTCAGCATATTTCTCACTTCATTGCCACCACATTCAAAGCACTTGGGCCTATGTTTTAAAACTCATACCGGTTTTCTCTAAGCTTGCTGGGGGGGAACTGAATTTCGTATTGTATTTGATTGCATTCCTGAGAACTGTGTGCTCCTCTTTCCATCTACTTCCATGTCTTACATTGCATAGGGGAGGGGGGTGAATTGCCAGAGAAAAAGTGATTATATTATCTTTTGCTAAAATCATCTCAAGTATTTCTGTGCTGCCTTTTATTCCTCATTGCTTTTCCTTTGAAATCATAAAAGTATTTTTGCTACTTGATCCATCCTATACTAACTCCTCATTGATTATAAAGAAGTGTGCTAGTGTCAGATTACCCATTGTTGATTAACATTATATTTATAAGGGCGATATCGATTATTCATTTATTATAAAAGCGTGGTATCTATATTTTGTCTTATTTCTCAAATAAACCTTTTAAACTTGCAAAACAGAACTACTTCTTGGCTCAGTAGGGTCAGGGGGTTTCTAAGAGAGGGGTGTTATATAGGGGTAGTCATCCAGAACTCATGAACTGGACATAAAGATATATCAATAAGGGTTTCCATTCAGTATCCCAGACTAGGCATTGACTTAGCTGTAGTGCTGAATTGAATCTTCTTACATTATAGATAATGGCCTATTGTCAGTATGATGTATCTGAATCACATATACGTTCTTTGGCTCTGGACACAGATGTCATAAAACCCGAACAACCCTTAATAACAGCAAGACCCTTCAAGGTATTTCAGGATAAAAATCCTCACCATTCTCAAAGGTATAATGGAAGGGAATTTTGAAATATTTCCTAAAAAACAATGTATTTCTCTATAGCAACAAAATGAAATGGTTCATTCTTAAATGACTCTAAGAGAAATAAATCTCCCCTTAAAACTAAGAAGTTACTAAAAAGAATACATTTTGTTGTTCAGGACTACAAGTCCCAGAATTCCATAAGCACTGGGACAAGGAAGAGGACTGAAGAGTTATGTTGTAGTAGTAGTCAGGCAATTAACCCTATTAGCCCACAAGTGAGGGAAGCTGAGAGGCTTAAAAGGCGCCCTCAGGTACAGGCAGAAGAAGCAGCTAGAATTGTGGCTGGGGTGCACGCAGTAGTAGCAGGAGCAAAAAGAAGAAGGCACCGTGTTGGCAATGCAGGCAGGAGTGGAGGAAACAAAGGGATGTCAGGATTTTGATTCAGCAGATTTCACCTACTTATCCTGTGATGGTCCCATTCCCCCAAACTCTGGTGTGCAGGGGCTGCACAGCAAAAGGTATGCAGGAAGGCTGCCTTTCCCCATATGAGCCTAATGTCAGAGATTGCGCAGCATGAAGCATGTCGGAGACCGTGGTGAGCAGCAGCCATGAAGCCATGCATCTCAGGAGTGAAAGGGGCTCTTTAATTGAGTGGCTGGACTGGAGACACCTTCAGCGAGAAAAGGTGTGGGTCCCAAGTGAAGCCAGAAGCCGTAGATGTTGTGCAGCACGTGGAGAAAGGAATAAAGAAGCCGTTGAGTTAAACCTGGCATTCTGACTCCTTGCACGAGCACTGCCGTCAACAGTATCCAGCTTAATAATTATTTGCATAAGAGTAGAAGCGAGGTGAAGTTGTTCATTGAGTCTTTAACAGTGGGAAAATGGAAATGTCGCACTCACGTGTGATTGGGAATTTCTCTTTCTACGCTACGGAAAGCAATTGCTAAACTTTACACTTTGTAAAATCCATGAAGAAATGGTCGCGTGTGCCTATTTACATTTCTCAGAGTAAGAGTGACCTCTGAAATATAATCCATGCAGAAAACAATTGCTCATACAGAGAAGCCAAGTGTCAAACTCTTACTATTTGACATTGAAGAGAGCAAGCAATGCCAAAGCCAAGAGTGAACCAGGTGTTTCCCAGGTGTTTCCCAATTGAATCTGAAACAAGCTTTTCTCAAAGCCAGGGAACAGTTTAAACAGAATGTTGATCCAAATAGAACTTCAGCATTGCCTAAGATTCAAGTGTGAAAGCATTTCCTGAAGCCAAGGGAGTGGGAACAAAGCTTCTAGGTAATTATTCTGGCTAACATATAAAGGCAAGGCAAGGGATAAAGGCAAGGTTGCAGAAGGGAAACTTGCTACTTATAAATATAAGGAATTTGATACAACCTATATTGCCAAAGACTGTAGACTGAAGAGAGAAGAGTTTTCCACAGGCAGTCCTAGGTTGTTGTTGGTTGCAGACAGACAAGAAAGTCAAACATGCTGCCCCTCTGTTAGAGGAACAGTGCCTTGCCTATTTGAAGAGGTTGAAGTACCTGAAAGGGAATCTTGTCATAAACCGTTGCAAGTTAAACAGTACTAAAGCTGTAGCGGTGTCAGAAAATACTGAAGCTGTGGTGGTGTATTTGGTTGTCAATAGACATCTATTGCAAATTAAGGTGGAATACTATGAGGCCAAAGAGTATGCCCTCATGGTAAACCTTTGTAGAAGTTGAAGTTGTAGAAGTGGAAGTAGAAGAGCTGTGAAGTCATCATGACAAAGATACCTACTGTGACTCCTACTGTTATCTAATCTTATAAAGATAGCCATATTAACTGTTAACCAAGACCTTTGTTTCACTAACATCTTAGAGAGGCACAGCTCCACCTCAATTATGAGGCCCGACTAGCCCGAAACACGTGCCTGGGGTTGCTGTTGGTATTCTTGTTTAGAGGAAAATTGCCTAGCATTTTGATGTTGGACTGCCCCTGGGCAGGACAGAGACTGATTTGCAGGGATATTTCTCCTCTGCGAAAGGGACAGTGGGCTAAAGACTTGGTCGAGTCTCTCCCGGGGGCCATCCACCTAAGAACAAGTCAATGGGCCGTGTTTGTGCTGTTAGAGGGACTCCCAGAACCCCCCTGGTCAGTAATTTACATATACTGTTATAAACATTGTACCTTTGATTTTTACACACAGCTAATAGATAGGCACCATCCACATCGATCAGCTTCAGGTAGCCAGCTGGGCCAGCTGAGGGTGAGGGGATTAAGCCTGACCATTGTTTTATCATAGGTGACGTCCCTTGGAGCACATCTCTACATCAGGTGCTCAAGTTGATGGACAATTCCTGCATAAATCCACTGTTCTAGCAGGAACCAGTATACTGGTCAGTCTGCTATGTGCCTGAGGAAGTTGACCATGAGACATTGCCCCTTCCCATCCATGGGGGGGACCCTATTGTGTAATATCCTCTCTGGGCATTAAACACCTGACAGGTGTGCAGGCTAGTGTACCAGTCATACCAGGTATGTGTAGCCCAAAAGCTGCCCAGCCAAGCATTTGGGACCAGTCATCCTGCAGCACCCAGTTTCAGTGGCATCAGGGCTTTGCCCTTAAGAACCCCTATTTCCCAAGGGTATAGCATGCACACCAGAAAGGGCATTGAGAGCAAAACGGAAAGATCAGCAAAACAGGTTGTAAGTTTAGATTAAAACATATTATAAACTGAGATAGCCCTGAAGAATGGTAGGAGCAAGTTGCAGAGCTTTGGACCTGCTACAGAGAACGCCTGCTGCCACATTGAGCCAACCTAAAGCGGGGAACCTGAAGAAGCAACAGACTGGAAGAACGCAATGTACGTGGAGGGCAATATGAAGAAATCTTCTGTTGAAGAGAGAGACAGTCTTGCTTGTAAAAGACTTGATGAAAAGTGCTTTAAACTGAACTTGTGCCGAGACAGGGATCCAGTGAAGTTTCCTCTGGGCTGAGGTGGTAGGCTGCCATAAGGAATCCCTGTGGCTAGGAAAACAACAGTATTCTGCAGAACCTTTAGCCGGTTAAGATGATAAGAAGTCTGGGCAAGTAGTGTGGTATTGCAGTCATCAAGACCGCCATTGATTTTGGCTGCAATAAATGGAGCATAATAACTAGGAGAAATGTAGTGGAGCACCTGATTGAGTTGTTTCAGTTTAAATAAACCAGAACTGCAAATGGTACTAACCTGTGCCTCTGGTGAAAGTGAGGATGTTCATTTAACACCAAGATTATTTACCATTTGAACTGTAATAGGCACAGTGGCTATGAAAGATGGTCAACAATCAGGTGTCCACAGGGGTTCACCAGGAGAGGAAGGACCCACAACCAACACTGCTGTCTTATCCCCATGCAACCCAAGCCAGTGTGTACTCATCCACTCACCAATGGCATCAAGCCAGGACCTAAAATGGGCAGCAGTGCCGTCACGCTCTGGGTTCAGCTTAAAGAGAAGCTGGGTGTCATCAGCGTAAGTGTAGAAACGGAGACCATGGGAGTGGATGAGTTCAGCTGAATGTAAATGTAAAAATGGTGAGGTGAGAGTGTGGATAATTGGTGAACCCTGGACGTAAGAGAGCCTGACAAGATCTAAAAGGAGGCAGTGAAACAGAAGAAAGAAAATCATAAAACCAGTCAGAGATACCAGATTCCCACATCCTGAACAGGCAGGTGCCATGGTCAATGGTGTCAAATGCTGCAAAAAGGTCGAACAGACTAAGAACAATCACTCCTCCCTGATCACGGATCATGGTCAAATCATTGATCACTGATATAAGGACTTTTTGGGTGTCCATTAGAGACTGGAAACCTAACTGAAAAGGGTCGAAAACACCTGCCAATTTCAGAAAGTCTCTGAGTTGAGGAGTAACCAGAGCCTCAAGAAGCTTCATCAGAAAGGGGAGAAGTGAGATAGAGCAACATTTTTTGTGAAATAGAAGCATCGAGGTTGAGCTTCTTAAGAAGGGGGACAACCAAAGCATGTTTTGGATGGTCTGGTATTTGGCCCGCTGCCAAAGAGTAGTTAACTACTTTGACCAAGACCTCATCAAGATGGCTCACCATCCATTTAACAAAGTGAAGGGGAATCACATCCAGGGAAGAAGCAGATTTGAGACTCAAAACTGCCTGAGTAAAAGCAGTACAATCCATAAACTGAAAAGAATTGAAGCCTGGAACATCAGCATTCAACTGCCGGACTGAAAGAAAGGGGACAGCACTAATTACAGGGCAACTAGAGCGAGCGATACAAGCCCTAATTTTTTCTATTTTCTAAAGAAAGAATACTGAAAGTTTATCACATAAGCACTGAGAGGCAGGAGCAGAGGGCAGGAATTTGGGAGCTGTTAGATCTCTAATAGTCTGAAGTAGACCTTTGGAAGTGTTCTCTGCAGTGATAATGACTTTTTGAAATAATGACAATTGCCTACTCTAATAACTCTGTGATATGCTAACTGTTTGTCTTTAAGAAAGGTCTTAGCTGTAGCTTCATAAATGTTGACGCCATTTAAGCTCAGCTTGACGCAGATGAACCAAGAAGCTGAGGGAGGCAATGATTTATGAATGAGTTGCAGGGGTGCTCATGTGTCAGCTGCACTACAAAAAGGCTGTCACAAGATCTGCAAAAGGTGAAGAAGAAGAAATTGCAGAAAGAGAGGCAAAGTTAAAATTGACAGTCTGGGCCAAGACCAAAGGTTCAATAGATTTCCAGCTCCTCATTAGAATTGTGGTAGCTGTTTCTCTACCAGCAGACCATTGGCGAGATGAGACCAGTTGCTTTCACCACCCGAGGCCTGTACGTGGTGAAGAACTACCCATTCCACGAGTAGGAATTGTTTCCATTGAAGTGGGCCGTTACAGATATGTTCCAGGATTACCTTCTCAACTCCACTTCAAGGTTCACAAAGATGATCTCGAACCCAGGTAAGCAGGGTTTGGAGACAGGTAAGAGGCAGGTCAGAAGTTAAGGTAAGTGGTATATAGGGATATTGTGTGCCCGCCTACACCTGTATTTCAATAAGGTGTGCGGTATGATCCCCCGCTACACTTGTGCGGCTAAGCTCACCTTCATGTGATGAGGTAGGGCATATTGCTGGGCGCACCTGCCCCTCAGACAGAGGCTTACATCATACCTGCATAACCTTATGGGATCTCATGTGCATGAAAACCAATTAAATCTCTCTCTCCACCACATCCCTGAACATAGCTCTGTTCACATCGTCATCTTCCAGTTGTGGTTACAGTTCTGCTCTGTCTGTGGTTCATGCAAATGCTTGTCTCATCAGAAGTCAAATGCTGTTGGTTAGATAGAATGAAATACAGTAGCAGTTATTTATATATTTTCTGATTATTCTGAAAACACAACTACAATTTACTATTCAGTGGGTCACAGGTTCCAGTCCTACATAAGAACAAAAATCCAAACCTTAACATCCTGTTGATAGATACAGTGAACAAGCTTGCTCAATTTAGAGCTTGTAACACACTAATGTAAATGTGGATATCTTCCAGAATAATACTGTCCAGTGTTGCGTTTGAGCAATTCAGAGGAGTGTGCTGTGGATGTAAATAAACATGACTTTTGATATGAATCCTTGGAAAATGAAAAATGTATATAGAGTTTCTATTTCCTTTTAGTTAATGATCAGTGGTGAGAACATAGCAACTCTTTAGACAAACAGTGCTTTATGAAATTCAAGGAAATATCTTGGCCAAGCACATCTATACATAATGCTGTCTCTCCTAGGACTTGATGCTATGGTATCTGTTGTCGAATAGGGGTATGGCCATGGAACCATGTGAACCGGGATCGGAAATGCATACAAGTGAGAGAGAAACTTATTAAAAATGCAATAAAGGGCAATTCATCATATTCTCTACACTTTCCCAACCATCCCAGGTGAATAAAGAAATTACAAAGAGACTAACAGCATGCCATCGCCTAATTGTTGACCTGCAGTGGGACAACCGCATTAGGCCAGCATTGAAGGCCCTATACCAGCTTCTGGTAGAAATCACTCTATTGCCTTACTTTGGGCAATCTGTCCAGGATCTTCATCGTACCAGTCATCCAGATGCTGAAGATTTTCCAAAATGACAATTCTTTAGGTCTGACACTCTCAGTGAAAGATATGTTGTGGTTAAATACTGCACAATCATGGCTCAGCCCTCGGGAACCTCCTCATAAATAGCATCTCACAGAGAAGGACTCACCTAGTTTCCTCTCTCTCTACTGTGCCATGCACCTTCCCACTAACAGATTTCCGATCTGTCTTTCGAAATCCCCTTTTCAATCTCCATGGCGAGATCATCACCACCCTCTCTATGCCTTGCAAATGTGAACTTGGTGTTAAATTTGCACTTCGAGGTGGATGGGATGCGTATCCAGCTCCCTTACCACCCACATGATTTAGGTTGAGGAAAATATATTAGTGCACAAGGAAATGAATGTGCGAGGTTGCAGAGTGGTGAAACATAAAAAACAAGGATAATACATGCAGCATTTTGTAACCGTTGTGGAACCATAGGTAGGCCCTGTTATAGGGTGTGTGTGATATTAGAGTACAAGAGTTTCAATCTAATGAAGAATAATGTAAACATGAGCTCTAATCCCCGCTGCGAGAAATTCTGGAGCGCTGCCATGTTAAGAATGAGGCCTAGTCTGCTGCAGGACATGGCTGGAAGTAGTGGCACAGCATGGCAATGAGATCTGAGTCACATTTCCATCCCAAGCACCAGTGGGGAAACGTACATAGGGACCTTCAGGCCTGCTAGATAAAATACATCTAGCTGCTGGCCTGCCAAACCAGAAAAGAATCTGAATGGCCGAGCACGGGTTGGGATGCGCCCATCCCGATGGATAAACTCATGGGAGTCGGGGCAGAGTTCTTGAGCTGCCAAAGGTCTGGTCTAGATTTAGGGCACTAGCGCCCCCCCAAAATATTGGTCATCCAATTTGAACTGCCAGATGCCCACAAACAGAACATCTAAATCCACCACAATTCGACTGATTAGTGTGGTTTTCAAGAGGCCCAGGAGGAGCTCTGGGGAAGGGCAGCTGTTAAGGGGGAAAGCAAGGCGTGAAACATCCCATGATTTGTACTTTGAGGAGCAAGAAGTGATTCCAACAAATGTAGTCTTGCCAAGAGGCGGCATGGTCGGGGACGCTTGTATTTCTGAGATCAGGAGAAGCACTCTTTTATTCTTTATTATGGGCCAATTTGACCTCAAAAGTATCCACTGAGCTCATGTTAATGGCCAGCTGCACATCATGTGACTAGGCCCATGGGGAGGGTAACAAATCAAGCAACCTGCCAATTAGGTAGCAGGATGCCAAGGCTACGGGATAGATGACCGTGTGTTAGAGTGCAGGGGTAGATTAGAGTGTGGCCAATCAGCCAAGGGACTATAGGGGAGTGGCAGTATGTATATAGGTGGGTGCCAGTGAGGGTGGGGGATGAATACTGTATATTGTGGTCATCACAAGTGACAGTGATCAGCCGTATAACAACCTGCATTCTTTCAACTAACGCAGTGAGCTACATGGCAGTTGGGTTCTACAGCACCCTCTGTCACCCTTTTCCTTTTTGTATACAAAATACATTTGTTTTCCTAGCAAAGTGGTGTACCAAGCCTTTTTCCCTGTGTCTGGTTGTCTGCAGGCTTGCCTTACAAATTTGATGACCAGACTCTGCAGGAACAGAGGATTCCTGCCCACACATCCGGAGGGGCTGCACCCAACTGCAGTGACCAGTCCCCTGTGCACAAATTGTAGATGTTTACAGGAGCTGTGTTGCCTGAATTCCTTTCTGTTCTTTTGAGCAGGGCGCCGCTCCCGGTTTGTGAAGGCCATTGATGGGACCCCCTGTAATTTGCGAGAGCACATATATGCAAGTGCACCTTTTGCTGGAGAAAACAACAGAGTGGGGGAAGTGTGAATGTTGGAGGGTGTGGAGAAGAGTGTTGACATGCTGATTGTGGTGTGATTGCGGAGTAGATAGACCATGTGGTGTTTTGTATGTTTGACTTATTCTTCTTTATTACATGGAATAAAGAGGACAAAGTAGTAATGCAATATTTTCCGATTATGGGAAGAAGACATCAATTTATGATTAAGAGGACAAGAGGACTATTGTATGGGCCTGGGAGCTCTATGCTCGATATAAAGGGGATGTGAGAACAAAAAGTAGTATTTTGGTGTTTTTATCAGTGCTTTTTTTTGGTGGTGGCGACTGAGGAGTGGTCCGGTTTTGATGTACATATATGTATTGAAGTAGAGTGGAATGGAGGAGTGTGCGGGCTGTGGAGTTTTGGGAACCTGTGGTAATTAAAGAGAGCTGTCTGAGTGCAGGTGTGTGGCGTGGAAATAAAGGAGGGGGTTTTGAACTTGGACCAGGAAAAGGGGGTGCGATAGCAGGACGATGAGGCACCACTGGATTGGTGATGTATTATACAACATCCGAACAAGGTCGACTAAAAATGGAACCAGTGACCCCATTTGAGTATATGTGTGCAGCACTCCAGTTGTATAGGGAGAAGATCATGAGGTATCAAAGAGAGTGGCTAACAAAGACAAGAGGGGGCATGTACAAGCCATGGCCAGAACAGGGAACAAACAACAAAGATGTTCTAAGTCACATGTACACGTTCTTCGCAGCAACATATAAGGGGAAGAATCTGAAGAATAGAAAGGAAGTGTTGGAGTTATGGAAGATGGTGGAGCATTTATAAGATGCCCCCCTTGGCCCTCACAAAGACTCCTAGACAGCTAGACAGGCCACCCTTGTTGTGTATCCCAACCCCAAACATGCCCACCGCCCCGGAAGTTCAGGAACCCCACACCCAATTGGTTACAACACAAGGAGAACAGGGCCAAGGAGTGCAGCCTCCCTCATTAGGGTGCTATTTCACATGTGCAGGATCAGGGTACACAAACCCTACCAAAATCCCCTTGCCTGCCACTGCTCCTCTTCCTCCTTTGTTGCAGGCCCAGTATCAGAATTCCCAAACCGTGTAGCGTCTGCATCCGCGCAAGCTCAAGAACACAGGGATGTAGATTGAAAGCCACAGAAAGAATTAGAAGAAGTGTTAAGGAGGACAGAGGAAGAACTGACAAGACTGAAGTTGGATAGAGGGGACAGGCAGCAAGAACCGATTGGGACGATGGAGTAGAGAACGGGAAATATTTAGAATTGATAGTAAAGCCTTCAAGGGTGTGTATATTGTGAAGGAAAGTAGGTTACGTGGAAGACAGCAGGCAGGAAGTTTGGATTACTGTTGGTGTGGTCTGACGGTGATATGGGAACAGGATGAGGGGAAGAGGAGTGGGACACGATGGATGAGTTGGAAGATGAAGAGGCCCCACCCGCGATATTGCCTCAAGTAGTGAGCTTGTTGGGCCCAGGTTGAGAAACCACCATGGACGTATGGCGGTTGCGAAGGGGAAGCAGGCAGGGGAAAAGAAGGTGATGAAGACGGTGACAGCATAGTTCCTGCTATTGCACAAAGGGTCAGATAGGGCACAGCGCGTACAATGGCTACACATGGACAAGAATAATTTGATAAATGCCCTAACGTCCCTCACACCTGGAGCGGAAAAGAGGATTTATGCATTCAATAAATAGACAGCAAACATTGACCTGGCCATGGGCGACATGCAAAGCTTGTGGGATCAGGCGGGGGATCAGGCGGACTACAATTGGGCTAAAGCAGGGTATCCTGGGGTGCGATATATCAGGGCCCGAGTGTGGGCAGCGCTCTGATGGGCATACCATTATTCAACGGATCTCCAATCAATCATGCAACGCACAATGCAGGATGATGAGGACCAAGGTCTGTATATTTTACAAACACAAGAGATATGGAGGCAGAAATGGGTGGACCATTGGTTTACACCATTGAGTTTTTCTATTTTGTGGTTAAAAAATAGCTACCCAAAAAAGTGCAGAAAACACTTGATAAGATAGTGGGGATTGAAGCAAAGGATTGTACACCATTTTAAGCAGATGTTTGAGAAGGAAAAGGAAACAGCACAGAAGGTAAAAACAGAAGAAGCAAAACTAGTACAAAAGAAGTTAGCAAGAAATGTCAGTGTAGGGGCGGTAGTTGCCACATCGCAAGAAGGGATACTGAAAACAGGGTGATTCCAGCAGAAGTACAAGCCACATCTGCAGGGGGAGGTGGATACAATTAGAATGGTGGGTATCAATTGCAGTATCAGGGATAGAGCCCTGGAGGGTATCCCAGATGGAGAGGGGGGTTTGCAGGATCTCTGGGAGGAAGCTGTGGGTTTGGAGAAGCTGGTCCAAGAGGGGGCAACATGGGGAAATGTTGGACATGTGGTCGAATGGGGCACTTTTCATGTGTGTGTAGGAGTAGGCTGCTGGCTGCATACAACCAACATATGCCACTGTATGTGCAAGGTGACAATGCCCCATACCCACAGCCCTATGCCCAACCCCCAGCAGTTTCCTAAAACATACCACCAACCATGGCCCGCCTGCTACCCACCATAGTTTCCACAGTTGCAAGCACTGGTGTCCAGTGGCACACCTGCATATACAGTACATCCCACACAGCCACAGACCCCTCAAGTACCTATCAATGGTGTAGTGCTTCATGGCACAGTAACACAATACCAAGGGTCAGTATGGTTGGAGGAAATCCTTTAATCTTCGGGGGGACAAACACATACCTGTGCACTAGCATCTTGCACCATATCTCATGCGCAGAATGGAATTACCATAATAAATGACCTCATACACAAATAACCAGACAGACTAAAAGAATATGGCAAAGTACTAATTTATTGTCAGATCAAATAAAGTAGGGAAATCTGGTGACCATAGAAAATGCAGCTCACTCGCATCGAAGCTTTGATTACACAAAGGCTATATACCTCAAAGTGCGCGAGCTATGACATCATCCTAAGTGACAAACAGTAAAACCTATCAAGAGGAGGGATTAGTTAATGGAATATATATACCTATAGTATTTATATGTGTTAATAACATGAGTGTCTGCCTCTTATCTGGTGGGCATGCCTCTAAATACATATAACACTGATTATAAAAAATAATAACAGCAGATTTGCTATTGCAACACTTCATTGCATGTTACTGCATAGCCATTCATGATTGGTTGGCATACTCTCCCAACCTTCGCTAGCAGCACGTGAACAGAATGAAACCTAGGTGCAGAGAGCAATGTCACACTACTGCCCACATTGGTCAATTAGCACACTTCTCTCATCAGTCAGACCATGAGCCAAGGCTTCTCCTTTGTAGTTGACCTTGCTGGCTGTTTTCACTGGAGTTTTTAAGGGAGTCAGGGTACACCACTGTCTTTGTCTGAGGCTTAATGAATATACCTTGTTTTTAGTCCTGCATCAAATGTCAATAGTGAACTGGAGGATCCCAGCCCTTTAAGATGACGTAGCAATACCCTTGAGATAAATGGGGATGCAGAAGTTACTCAAACATCAATAATAAAAATGACTCAGGTAGTTGGCAAAAGGATAATTGTTTTAATATCAATGATCTAAAACAGGGAGTACAACGTACATCAACGGATATCTCAGCGTAAGATCTCTAAATTCATTTATAAAAAAGTATTCGTTTATAGCAAAAAATCGACATTGATGACGTCAACCTACGTATTACTAACGTCATCCTACGTGGAAAAATGCAAAAACCTATTGAAGAAAGTTATAGGACTGGAAGGAACAACTAAGTATACGATTCATACTCGTCTAAGAGAGTGAAGAAACGTGATATGTTTCTTAACATCAGGTAGGGCAACTAGCCCTCTCCTTAAACAGCTCACTAAGAATGTCACTAAATACACATCGTCCCATTGGCTACACAAACTACAGGACCCTTAATCACACAGCCCGCTACTATTTGTTGGCACTCTAACCTCTGTCAGTACTTTTACCCCTATGTTAGCATAATGCAGACTGGACTTCCAGGTGCTGGTGAGCTAGTCTTCGACCATAGCTTCCCACCAATTAGCATACTCATCTATCATCACCTCAGTGGTCTGCTGTCAATTATGGCTTTGAGCTTATCCTTGGGAGTGTTCTTTTACGCTGGAGAATTCTGGGGAGTGAAGGCACACTCTGCCCTCATGCGTAGGTGTGACCATTGGGTTCACAAAATTGAGCCCTAGTGTATTTAAAATACTGTTTTCTAATAGACCTCTGATGTCTTCCTTGTTTTTGTCCATGCCTTCTGAACAAGGGTTTGTTCTTTCACACGATTTGTATCCAATGTCTGCTCACCCCATCCTGATAAGACCTTGGCTTCTTTGCTCATCCAGTCTCACCTTTCTGAGATCTGCTTCTGTACTTTAATTGCTTTTTTAACTGCAACACACAGGAAACAAGGCCTTCCTTCTCTGGTCCGGCTCTGCTATAACATATAGTGGAAACATCCATTCTTTACTTGCTTCACTATATGTGTATATTTGCATATGTTGGCACACGCCGTAATCTATTCACTTTAAAGCTACCTCAAGAATACTTTGTCTGCTTGCATTTATTTGCATCTGAACACGTGTAAAATGTCTTCATATCTTCATCAGTTCTGTAGCATACGTTTCTTCATCTTGATCCCAAGATGGCACTTATCTTCGATACTTTCTTGATGCCTTATAGAATATCTTCATTCTCTAGTCTCTGCATCTCTTCTATGCATGTCAGCTCGGCTCTGTGTGACTTCAACATTCTTATTTGCTATTCATTGGTCCTGCTTCTTCTGTGATTTCATTCAAATGGCCATCATACTGTCTCATATGCAGGTCTGGTTTCCTCAATTGAAATCTTGCCTCCAGGATTCTCTTCGGTATCGGTATTTTCACTGGTACCGCACATGTCTCACACTGTGGTTCCCAACATATAGGCAATATGGGCAAAGTGGTTGAGGTGGGGGTACTTAGCTCCTTCTCTACACTCCCCCCGCTGGGCGATTCATTGACCACTCTCCCATCATCCTTCACATCTCGACATCCTTGTCTGAAGAAATGCTTCTTTGTGATCCATATCTTTTATGACTCCCTTCAGGCATCCAGCAGATTTCACATTCTCATCTTTTTTCCAAGTTATGGGCATGCACTGTTATAGATCCACCTCCCCACATACTTCTTATGGTTCTTTGGATACAGGAACTGCGTTCCATCAGGTGCATGGATGCTTTCCTTCACCAAGTCTCTGATTTCTTCATCTGTCAAATCTCTGGCCTTCCATCCTGATTCAACATCAATCATGATTTTCATCCCTATGGCTTTCTTTGCAGTCTTCTTGCATTGTGTGATTATTATTTTGATCACACAAAATCTGAGCAACACCAACACAATCAGGGCTCCAATGAATTTGAACATGTCTGCCATCCATTGTGGAACCCAAGAAAAGAGTGATCCAAACCAGCTGTCATCAGCAATGTCTTCCGCTTGATTTATCAACAGGACGTGTAGCTTCGTCAGCATTTCTATAGCCTCGGTTAAGGTTCCATTCTCGTCATCATGAGAAGGTATAAACATGCAACATGATTGTCTGATTCTTGCACAAACACCACCACCCAAAGCTGTGATCATGATCAGGACATATCTATTCTGAAGAGTGATCAGTGTTATGGCTCTTAGCTCCTCTCTGATAGCATTGCATCCCTTTATGCTAGTGTTGATTGTTTGCAGCAATTCCCATTTGGTAATCTGCAGCCATTTGGTATTTACTCCAACCTGGATTCTTGGCATGACGGTCAATGTGAATACTGACAAAGTCTGGCTGAACAGTCTGTGCTCATAAGGAATGGAGTCAAAAGCTTCTATTGACTGAGCTGAGAAATAGTTTTCCCTTGTTATTCGATTAATCAGCTCCACAGATCTCTTCTTTCTCAGGTGAGCATCTGCTTTCAGGAAACTGTCAAGGTTCAAATAACTTTTAGGTATCACCAACGCTGCAACATGAACATTCACTAGTGAGCATCGTCCTCTCCAATCCCTGGGTAGCCTCATATATGCTCTGGATACACAAGCCAAATAGTGATCCATGATCACTGCTATTCCAAGTTTCATTCATGGTACATCAAAGATTAAACCTCAGTTCTGATTCTCTCCAACTTTTGTTGTGCCATTATTTCTGAAGCACAGCTTGCACTCTCCAAAGGCACTATCTGCAAGGGGCCTCCTCTATCTTCGACCCAGGTCAGTAGCTTAGCAAGTCTTGGACATAGAGGTTTGCAGCCATTCTGCACTATGTCAATGGCTGGTTGATAACAAGCAATGACCACCCATGCTCTGAAGATTACCATTCCTTCTTCCCATCCATCTGATGATAGCACTGATCCCCAAATCTACATCTGGTCTCTGTTCTTCCATCTAAGAATTTCTTCTGCAGATTTTCCTGGACTCCCAAGTCTTTTGTTTACTTCCCATCTGATTGCAGCTCCTTTCACTCCAGGTTTTTCGTATCTGATCACATGATTCTTAGTATGAGCTCCTAGCCTTGTCTTCGTATCTTGGATGTAGTCTTCTTCGTCTGGATCCATCCATTCAGTTGCCCATTTAAGATAGGCATCTCGGCCCATGAACTGGTCTCTTGTGCGACAGAGCTCTATGTGTGATAGACAATGCGCTGTCTGGATGTCTATTTCAATAGCTATGAAGATCTTAGATTTCCCCATGCTATAGGGTAGGAGTGCACATACAAAGCATTCCTCTTGAGGTCCTCCTTCCCACTTCTTTCATATGCTGATCCCATACGTTATTCCCCAAGTGTGCTGTACTATCCAGGTAATCATTCAGCTCATGATCATCCTCCCTAGAACTTATCTTAGATCTCATTCTTTTCCTATGAGCTTCTTTAACCATTTTATTCAACATATCAGCATAGTTTCTCCTTACTGTACCAACCATAGAAACATTTGTCAGTGGACTGGGTGTTTTTACATGTACTATCTGTGTAGGTGAAAGATCTAAAAGCCTTTTTCTATCCCGAAACCTCACTTTAGCAGCAGCTAAAGCTGGCCATATGGAGTCTCCTGTAATCTATGCATGCAATCTCCCTCCAAAATGTAACTCAGGCTTATCCATCATAGGACCAGGTACCCTCATGTATATCTCCAGAGGAGGAACAATTACAAAAGGTCACGGCTGCCTAGTAGTTGCCACATCTGCACCCTCCGTCTGTACAGGAAGATGCACCATTTACATCTACATAGTAAGCAGTATGTGCTGTAAGTGAGAGAAGTATCATAGAATACAAGAATAAATTACATACAGATAAGTCAATTTACCACAATAACTTTTTTCACAACGTGGACGTCTCTCAGATCTGTCATAACAATGTTGCTATTGCTGCTGCCCATTTTTACTTTTTAAGGAGGAAAAAATAAATGTTTAATAGGGCAACATCACGCACTACTTCTGGAAGATGCTGAGTCAGCCCCAAAAGTTCCTCGATCAGCTACAGCTGGCTATACGATGATGAACAAAGCTTCCCAGTGAAGGCCATTAATTGGCCTTTTACCAGAAGACATGAAGATTCTTCTTCAGCTTGAAACAAAGTTCCTTAACCAGCAGTCCTCTTTTGAATCTTCTCCCTTGAAAGTCTCACTCAGTTCTCAGTGGTCTCTCAGAGTACCTGTTCACTTGTATAATGATGTCTCTCAGTATTTCATTGAGCGCTGCATTGTTCCTTGGATCTCTCAGGAAGGTTCTCACATCAGTTTGTCTCCCAACAAGATGCAGACATTCCTCAATCAGATAGTAGAACACCAAACTGACCAGTCTATGTGCATTATCTGCTGATACGGGCATTTGCGTATTCCCCACTGTACTCAGGAAGCTGGAAGATATGATCAATGATAGGTGCAAGCAATCTCCTCACGGTTGTGTCATTCTTAGGATCTTTCAGGAACAGATGAACACTAATAGTTCTTCCCCACAAGCGCAGGGTATGCACGCAAAATGAACAGAAAAACTGCAAGAATGATCCGTGAAACATTGTCATTAGGCACCATCATAGGCACAGCAAAAAAGAAATTCACTGAGAAAGGAATCAGGGAACTGCTCAATCTTCCAGTCGTCAAAAAAAGGAAATCCAAATCTGGCATGCTCTCCTTTATGAGCAAGACTTAAGCATGTCTCAGTCCAATGTCAACAAATTCCTGTGGCTCAAGAACAAATAACTTCCCTTTACACCTTTTTAGTGACTGAAAGAGTGTCCAGAAATAAGCAACAGTCTAATGTACTCTTTATCTTAATTCAACAGCTTCTGCGTCCTTCTTCCTAGTCATAGACCTAGTCTGCACGTGCTGTGGTTCTTCCCCAAAGCTTGCTGCCAATGGGGGTGGGGGTGAAGGGGGTTCTCCAGCATAGATTTTCACATCTATAGGGAAATTCCAAGCACGTCTGCATTGCACTTAGACTGCAGACTGTGTCACATCCTCCACTATGAAAGGACTGTTAAAACAAGGCTCTTGCCACCTTCTAGTGAAGTTGCGAATTAGGACCGCATCTCCGGGGAAAGGTTTGGGAAGACATAACTTTTCAATTCCAGTTGTTGTAGCATCTTCTTCTCTGTTCTGCGCTGCCCAGCACCCCTTTCGCTTGAGCTGGTCTGTAATGACAGAGATACTTGAAGTCATAAATGGAAGATAATCGCGTAACTCCTTTCCTAACAATTCTGCTGTTATCTGGGCATCACTTCTAATTCTAGATGGAGGTGTGAGAGGTGTCCTCATTCACCTCGCTGTCACTATCTCGTGGGGGATAAGATGGTGGTCTGAACCTGGCTGATTTCTCAATGCATACAATGCCAGTGGTAGACAATGCAACCATCCTTTTTCAGGGTAAGCTTCAATGTGGCTATTCTCTCGTTAAGCAAGCCATTGAGTCTTTCACACACCCTGTTCACTTGCAGGTTATACGCTGATGAAAACTTGTTCTTTATGCTAAGCAACAAGCTTATTTGCTCAAAGACTTTCTTAACAAAATGAGGGCCATTATCTTATCTTAGTATTTCACATATTTCCCATTTAGGAAACATTTTTCGTACTAAAAATGTAGCTGCACAGGTGGAGTATTGGAGTGTGCATGGTCCAGGAATAATCCACCTCGAGAAAGGACATACCAGTACAATCATACATCTATATCAATGTCATACTTGCAGCATGTTGACATAGTCGATATGCAAATGCTGAAAGGGTCCATTAGGTCTTGGAATAACTCCTCTAATTGTGCGCAATGTGTGCCCAGCATTAAACATTTGCATACAATACAATTTACTACATAAAATGCAACGGGTTCTACTATATTTGGAACAAACCAATCCTCCACAATTGTTGCAGCGAGGCTCTCTCTAGTAAGCTGTGCAGGGTAGTGTAGCTGTTCCATACCACCCTTAATAAGGCTACAACCATCATCGGTTTACCAGTGCTGTCTTGTCACCACAATGCTTCAGAGGGGCTTAAAGAACACCCTATCCGTGTCCACAAGTCTTTCTCATCTTGAGGCTCTACCCCCTGAATCTCTGCCAATTTAGTCCTAGATAAATTATTAAAACACTCAAGCACACTCATCATCACCAACATGCTTTCATTCACATCAGGCGTATCTAATGGCATAATAGTATCTGAACATGCAACTTGCTTGGCTTCCTCATCTGCTTTTTGATTTCCTCAGGAAATAAAATCTGCCCTTTTAGTGTGTGCTGCACACTTAACTGCTGCGAGGGCTACTGGGAGTTGTAGTGCTTTAATAAGTCTGTCCACTAAGGCTACGTGTTGCACTGGAGTGCCATCTGTTCGGAGGTAGCCCCTCCCTTTCCAATGTGCTAGCCCTGCGTGCACTGTTGACATCACATAGGCAGAATCACTGTACACTGTTAATTCCTGGTCTGCGTGTCTTCGAGAGCAATAATCAGCACCACTTATTCTGCAGTCTGTGCTAAAAAGTGAGACGGTAATCGTGCATTTATCATTACTTCGAACTCTCCATTGGCCATGTGCTTTACCACAGCAGCACCTGTATATCGTTGACTGTCTTTTTGATTGATTCTCGAGGAACCATCAATAAAAAGAATCTCTCCAGCTGTCAATCGATTTTCCTATACCCTCAGGAGTTCATCATAGAATTCCTCATAATTCGAGCAATCATGTGCATGCTCACCCTCTTCCAGGGGTTCTGCTACAAACATGGCAGGATTCACTATTCTGCATCAGACTATTCTAATCACCAGATTTGATATGACTGCTTTGTAGGCAGAAGCCCTTTGAGATGTCAACGTGTCTTTAGGTTTTTCCAAAATGGCAAACAAGCATGTTCAACAAATAACGTCATGGAACATCCCATCACTATGCTGGCAGCCTTCTCAATGGCGAACGCGGAGGCAGCTAAAGACCATCCACACGGAAAGTGACCCTCATTACTGGGTCTAGAATCCCATTGTAATATGCAAGGGGCTTGTACCACAATGTGGTTCTCTGCGAATAATTCCTCAGCATAATTGGGAATCCCTAAAACTGGAGCTATGCAAATTGTTTTTTTCAGCTCATCAAACCCTTCTTCCATCTCCTCATTCCAAACAATCATTTCCTGATTTGCCTGTGCTTTCTTCAGAGCTTTCACCAAGGGCATTATGTCTGAACTGTAATCAAAGACTCATGCTCTTATATAATTACACAGTCCCAAAAATATTTGCATGTGCTTTATTGTAAGTGGCTTTACTGTTTTCAAAATAGCCTCAGCCCTCTCAGGAGTGATCTTCTTTCCCTCATGCGAAATTAGCTGGTTTATCTACAGCACTTCCTCTTGACAATACTGCAATTTTTCCTTGTCTAATTTATATCCTTTCTCTGCAAGGATAATCATCAGTTGAACTGAATCGTGTCTGCACTCTTCTTCTGAGGTGCTACAGACCAATATGTCATCCACGTATTGCAACACAACACTTTTCAAATCTATATTACTTAAGTACATCTATTGGACCCTATTGAAAATCGATGTAGACTCACAGTACCCCTGGGGTAAACGAGTACTTTTTAGACCACTTTATCTGAACGTAAATGACATCAAATCTTGTGAGTCTTTATGCAATGGGATTGATAAAAAACATAGTTTTAAAGTCAATCACAGTGAAATATTCTGCTTTAACAGGGATATTACATATGATTGTCACAGGATTAAGAACTAGAGGGAACTTGAGAAGTTCTGTATACCACAGTACCAGTTACCCAGATAATTGAACTGCAGGGGCAAGCACCGCAGGCTGAAAAGTTGCTATGGAAGAAAATGGGGTGAGATCGATCTCCCACTGACTTGATATGGATACAGGTAGTCACAGGTAAGGCTTTAATGCCCCAGAAACTGGTGATGGTAGCCTTTGAACAGCTGCACTACCCCTCACATGTGTCATGAGTGATTGACTAAATATGGGAGTGTTGGGATGCATATCCAGCTCCCATGCCGAAACAAATGATTTTGGTTGAGGAAAATATTTTCGTGCATGAAGAAATGAAAGTGCTCAGTGGCATGAGGGTGAAACATGCAAAACATGGGTACACGTGTGGCATTTTGTGGCAGTTGTGGAAGCGTAAGTAGGCCCAGGTATTGGGTGGGTGTGATAATAGAGTACAAAAGTTAAAATTTAATGAGAATAATGTAAAAGTCAGCTTTGGTCCCCGCTGCGAGAAATACTGAATTACTGCCATATTGAGAGTGAGGCCTAGTCTGCTGAAGGGAATGACTGGAAGTAACCGCACAGCATGGCAATGACTCTGAGTCACTTTTCCATCCCAAGCCCCAGTGAAAAAAACAAACATAGAGGCCTTCAGGCCTACTAAATAACACACAATAGTTTAACGTTGCCAGTGTGCTAAACCAGAAAGGTATGTAAATGGCCGAGAATGGGTAGGGCTGCTCCCATCCTAAAGGACAATCTCATGGGAGCCTGGGCTGTAGCCTTGAGCTGCCAATGGTCTGGTCTAGATTTAGGGCACTAGCACCCCCCAGCATGATGGTCATCCCATTTGAACTGCCAGATGTCCACAAACGGAACATCTAAATCCTTCACAATTCAGCTGATAAGCGTGGTCTTGGAGAGGCACAGGAGGAGTAATAGGGATGAGCAGCTGATAATGGGGGAGCAAGGAATGAAATATTCTGTGATGTGTACCTCGAGGAGCAAGAGGTGATGCCAACAAATGTAGTCTTGGAACCAGAAGGCATGGTCTTAGAGGGAAGAGGTAGATTAGAGTGTGGCCATTCAGCCAAGAGACTATAAGGGACTGGTAGTATGTATATAGGTGGCAGCCAATGAGGGTGGAGGATTAATGCTGTATATTGTGTGCATCACGTGTGACTGTGATTGGCCTTATAATAACATGCATCCTTTGAATTAACCCAGTGAGCTCCATGTCAGTTGAGTTATACGGCACCCTGGGTCACCTTTTTCCTTTTTGTAAAAAAAATAAATTTGTTTTCCTTGCAAAGAGCTGCACTGAGCCTTTGCTCCTTAGAGGATTCTTTTTTCTGTGTCAGTTTGTCTGGAGGTCTGCCTTACAAGAATGTGCTCCTTGTTCATTACACAATAAGTCCACCCTGAATTTGTCTATGTCCTGACCAACCTGGAAAACTAGGTGCTCCTCCAAGATTTGTGGATTTACACTTCTGGTTCCCTCATTATTGTCTCCCCTCCTCACCCCCATTGCTCTGAACAGATGGGTTGTATCTAAGACCTAGATACCTAAATGCATTGAACACCAGAAGAATGTGTGACCCCCACAACAGTCAGATCCAGAGTCAGCAAAGTATTTTTACTATATTTTTAGATCCAAATGTCTGACCAAAGCAGAGCCAATGGCATACCTTGGTCCTTAAGCACTCTCCCGAGAAGTGCAACACTTGGGTCAGGGTCACCTGAGAGCCCAAACTAACATCCATGGTCAAATCCAAAAGTTTTGTCTGCATAGGCATTTGCCAGACAGTTCTGTAAGGTTATACTAACTGGCCATACAATTGCAACTGCTTGCAAATGGTGTAAGTTCTTGGGCATTTGATGGCAGTGCCTAGCGAATGCCTATGTATTGCTTATACAAGAGAAAATACTGTTGGTTTGGCAAAAACCTGTTTTAAAAAGAATTCAGTGCAAGGAACGGATGCACGAAGCCCCATATAGCGTATAAATCAAGTGGCTGAACACAAACTTTGTTAAGACATGTGGGTTACAACACGAAGCGATTTACTGCTGCTGCAATTAAGCCATTGCCTTTCTGTATTCTGTTAAGAAATTACAATGGCAAACCTATAACTAAACATAGGTTGATGTTGCTGCATGATAGAGCTAGCTCAAAGAGGTTCCAGAGAGTGTATGTTAGGAATGGGAATGGGCTGGTGATGGATGATAATGTTCAAAGTGAGAAACATGGTCTTGGGCATGCAATGGGTGAATAAAAGCCAATCATCACACACCGAGGTATCTTTTCTCACATCCAAAATCCCTTCTATATGTAGCAAAATGTAACCTGTAATTCAGACTATGGTAAAGGCACACTTCACCTTGGGTTTTATATATTTACGTTATATGACACCTATTTTCACTTTGAGGCAGAATGCTCTCTGAAGGAGCTTGAGAATGCATGGATAATTGCATACCCACAATGCATTGCAGGCGTGGCTGTGAATTGGAGGTGAACTTCCAACGATGGCTAGTAGGTGGCGTTGTCGCATGTGTGATGTGGCTCAAATGGAATATCCAACTTCCACATTTCAGGTGAAAGCTTTTTTTTCAAGCCTTTTTAAATCCACCGTAACTTGGTGGATTAATGAAGAAATGCATCATTGTACGGCACTTATTTTATTTTGAAATGTTTGACTGCCAGCTGTACTTATTCAAGATATGAACTACAGCAAATGATGATACGCGGTGATGGGAAATAATTTAAAGTTTCAAATATGGATGGGACATGGTGTCTGATTGGTTTAGTGGAATGAACATTATCAGACATCATGTACCAAGCATACAGATTGCTTTCCAGATGGCTGAGTTGAATAGGTCTAGATCAGAGCAATGGTAAATAAAGGTTGCTTTGTAATTGAAACCTTTTACCAAGCTGTGCTGCTCCCTGGCCTACCTTTAGCTAATTACTAGGAATTATATCATGAAAAATCCCAACTCAAAAAGAGAGAAGTGGTTCAACGTCACGACTTCAGAACATTAAAGCTGTTACAGCTGAACGCGCCAGTGTTCTTTGTGATGGAAACGATATAGCAAATTACACTTGTTGGCCATTAAAGTGAACGCACAGCGTACAGATGCGATGCACCATATTCCAGGGAGTGATTTACATTAATTAATATGGCTCAGCTGCTGGGTGAACGTACGCACCCTGAACATTGCGGTTGGCGGTACCCGGAAGGAAAGAATGGATAGCGCTGTATCTTTCTGGGAATTCATATGGCTGTTGTGAATTTGACTAGCAACTGCAGAGAGATGGTGGTCTTAATAGCTTGCGAGAACCGATCACACTTTAACACTGTGCCACAGTATTGGTCACCTGTCTGCCTGGCAATTGACACTTATTAGGTTAAGACAAAAGACGCATATTAAGTACCCATTGATAGGAACTCTGGAATTGAGTTAAGAGTTCCTGCACTGATTGTGTAGATTTTGACTCAAAAACTGTCTCTTAATGCAAATGATGGCTTTACGCACTTGATGTTTTGTATGAATTATACTGTTTATGTTCATCGCATTGCACCTCTATGTACTTTTTGAACATATGTGCTCCTTGGTTTGCATGTTGTTTTGTTTTATTGTTTGTCTAAAATTATAAAGAGAAAAGCAAAAAAAGAGAAAAAGTATGCTAATCAGAATGTAAATATGTCTTACTAACATTATGGCAAATATATAAAGGCTAGAACAATTTCTGTAGAACTGTTTATGTTTGTTGTATGATTGAATTGGCAAATGCATTTCCAGCTCTGTTGTGGATACAGGGCAGATTGATACTTGCTCCTTATAGAGAAAAAGTCAAGATATTACTCGAAAGCCTACACAAAGAAGAGTATGGCATAGAAAAATAGCTGTGGCAGGACGCCTTATGTTTCATAGTTTTTAGCCCTTAGTCCTCCCACGATTTGGCCCATCCCTCCAGTTACTCGACAGTGTAGCAGGTGACCACATAACCACTAGCATGACATGATCTTCAAACGCCGTCAGTGGCTGCTGACATTAAAATGAATTATTTCTAGGGATGACTTGCTAGGCCCTCAATAGGTTGATCTCTGTGTGAAATGGCAGTGGGAGAAGTAGAGATTACGGCTGGGTCCAGAACTCCAGTAGAGAAACCTTTAGACTACGTTGACTTCAAAATCTAGTCACAACAGTTGTTTGGTCCTTTCCAGAATATTCTTTTAATTCCTAGTAAGAACATTTCAAATAAGAGCTCCTACGCCATGCCTGTGTTTCAACGATGCTGCCCACAGCTGATTGTTATCATGAATACTCATGTTAAGAATCATCTGATGAGATGGGAGAAAAAGAGCACGTGTTAATGGGTTGTTTCAAAATGACCTCAAATGAGTCATAGTACAATATTTCCATATTGAGTTCAAACCTGTATACACTAAATACTACTTTTTGTATCCATAGATAACTAAATGGATTTTCAATACATTTGTGATTGATAATGTCAGAACTCGTCTGCATGATTGTTAAATGTATGCAACCTTCCCCAAAAGGACCAGCACATTTTTGTGGGTCACTGAGCCAAACATTTTGTGAGCCACAAATATCTGCACGTCACGTTTAAGGGTCCGAACCATCTGTTCACATCTGCTCCAGGTACACAAATACACACTTCTGCCCGCCACTCGTCCCCAAGTGATCCCTAACACCAGAACCCCCAACAACAGTGTCAACTTTATTTCTATTTGCAGCACAAGGTGCACCCCGAAAATGAAAAAAGGTCTAACGCATCCCAGAAAGGAGGTGATTATGTTGTAGGACCCCCTGGATGATAGAGCAGTCTGCCCGCCCTAAGACCCTCCATATTACTCCGTGATGACCACAAACTTCTTTGGATGAATAGCTTGAAAAGGCCACAGATGGTGAAACTACGGGAAATGCTCCTGATTTTGCAAACCTCAAGACGTGTGCGCCTAGCCTTAACGATTGTCTTGGAAGATATGTATTAATACACAAATGAAAGTATCACATCATATGAGATAACATTGGGAGAAGCACAACTGTACCAGTGATTTCTTCCATGACAATATCATTTCCAATTGTTTTCTCAATGCGACTACAAAATGCCTAAAAGATGTTGTTGTGATGCATAAGGCAACTTAAAATGAATTGTTTGTTTTTTCTGATTGATTAGGCTGTGATCTCTGTTAAGAGCATGTGCATACGTCATAGATTGTCTGTGCTCGTACACTGTGTGTACCATTCAAGTATGTGGACTATATTCTGTAAAAATGCATAACATATAGACTGCATTGCATGGAGTCGTCGACTTATATACCAATGAAATATGTTATGCTATGTGGACTTGTACCACGCACTGTGCTGCCACTTGCGTGGTCTCTTGGCGCTCTGGAGGTTCTGAAATGGAAGGAGAGTAGGGTTGTTGTTAGTGGGATTGAGAGAGGATAAGAGAACTTTGATGTGCTGTTGGTAGCTTCAATTCGAAAAAAACGAGCCCTAAGCGTGTTTGTGTTTTTGGTTGGTAAGCGTCACATGGTGTTGAAGTATGATCATGCAGGGTGTTTTATGTGTACTTGTGTCTGGTTCCATGTTGGGTATTGTGAAGTGTGTCAATTGTTTGGTGCAGTAGAGATAGGGATGTGTTTAGTTTGGAGCGTGTAAGTGGGTATGCAGAATATTGAATTTTTAGTATGGTTCGTTGAGTGCATCACATTTCCTACCACCTGAGAATCCATAACACAGTTTCTACACCTAAACATCCATCCATGTGTGACACATTTCCTACCCCCAGAAAATCCATCCAATTACGACTTTTTTCTTGCCCCCAGAAATCCACGCAAGTGCAACACATTTCCTACCCCCAAAATACAGCTAAGTGAAACACATTTCCTGCCCCCCAAATACAGCTAAATGTGACATATTTCCTACACCCAAATACAGCAAAGTGCAACACATCTCCACCCCCATAAATCCATGTAAGTGCAACACATTTTCTACCGCCCAAATACAGCTAAATGTGACATATTTCCTACACCCAAATACAGCAAAGTGCAACACATCTCCACCCCCATAAATCCATGTAAGTGCAACACATTTCCTACCGCCCAAATACAGCTAAATACGACACATCTCCACCCCCAGAAATCCATATAAGTGCAACACATTTCCTACCGCCCAAATACAGATAAATGTGACACCTCTTCACCCCAAGAAATCCATCTAACTGCAACACGTTTCCTACCCCCAAAATGTAGCAAAGTGCAACACATCTCCACCCCCAGAAATCCATCCATATGTGACACATTTCCAATCCCCAGAAAATCCACCCAAGTGCGACAATTTTCCTACACCCAAACTACAGCTAAGGGTGTCATATTTCCTATCCCCAACAACCCATCTAAGCGCAACACATTTCCTACCCCCCGGAATACAGCTAAGTGCAACACATTACCCATTCTCCAAAGTCCAGCTGCAACACACAGATAACTCCCAATAAATCTATCAGGCTATCTAATGGGTGAAGCAGGTAATCTTCACAGTGTTATAATATGATAGTGGTAATGTAGAAGTGGAAGGGTTCTAATTGAGCACAGTAATGGCTGTATGCACCGCCCGTACCAACTTACTTCAGTTGTAGCTGTAGGGTGCTTTGTCGGTTATCCATGGCCGAACGGGGGAAAACAGGGATCTGAAGCTGCCAAGAAGACAGTTGCCCTTTGTTGTGGCTCTTAATCGACTGCCCAGGGAGGGGCTTGTAAGAGGACTGATTTGGTCATCTGGGAGGCCCAAGGGCCTATCAGCTGTGAGAGGGCAGGCAGTGGGAGTGTGGATGGGTGGGGACGGGCTGGAAGGGGAGAGGGAAGCAAAAGCGAGCCGGTGAACGGCATGCAAGATGCACAGAAATTTAAAAAACCCATACCACACAGAGAGGGCACAGGAGAGCCTCACCTTTGCCTCTCATGAAATATATATGGCCTGTTCAATGCTTAGATATACCAAAGAAAATGCTTAGATTGTGGCTATGGCTATTATTTCCTACTCCAAGACTTTGCTGTGCTTGTGTCAAGGTTTGAGATACATGAAAGCGTACTTGTCACCCAACCCTCCATGCACGACCCTTCATTAATACATAGTGCCGGGATGTTCCTGTAGCAGGCCAGCAAGACATGAATAACAGATCACTAATAGTGTAAATCTGACATTGCAGTAATGTCAGAGAGATGCTTTGAAGCCGTAAAACTGGTAGCCATCAATTTGACAACCTCCTGTGCAGGCTCTGACTCTCAAATGAATCTTGCACTTTTGAACCTTAATCAGCAAGAACCCCAGCAATCAGCAGCAACCATGCTGCAGAATCTACACGGATACAGAGCAAAAAGGAGTGGCCCCTTGTAGAGAACATACTATAACAAAGTAGTCTCTGACCTTTGAGCATAGGATCTCAAAAATCTCCACCCTACTATAGTGTCATTGCTGTTCATCCTGCTTCTTTACCAAGACTTTTCACTCAATCCACTGGCTCTCAGATGCCACACATCCAAGCAGAAACAAGCATTTTCTCCCTCTCTCTCATATACCCAATGACTCTCTGTGTGCTACTGCTAATTCTATTCCCTAGTTTTTTTATTTATATATAAACGTATCTAAGAACGAAACATGTTTTGGTTTTGTTGGGTTTTGGCTACTGCATTATTTAGCAGTTGAAATGAATTTAGCATTTATGTTTAGAGGGGCCTTGCAATAGGCCACCATTCTACTAATGGCTCTTTTTAGTAAAGTACACCTGGTGAATGAACCGATTCTTACCTAATTTCTCCCTAAAAAAAAAGAAATCTATCTTTTTAAATATATGTATTACCTTGTTGGTATAACGCACTTGTCACTTTAGTCACTTTAAATGATTTATTGATTGTATTTTTACTGTTTTTTACACTTTAAACTTGAATACAAAATATTAATTCTATAACCTGGTGTCCCAGATAGATTTTAATATATTGGCATGAATTGTTAATTAAGTTATGGTGTTCGAACTATTACATCAACCCTAACGTGTGTCGATTTAGTCCACACACATATTTGAATATAGCCGTTATAAAAAGTGCGAGTTGCTGGGATCGTTTTGTGTTTTTTTATATTGCTCTGGGTGCGATCCAACCAACCTTTAAAAATAAGTCTCTTATGAGTTATATGTGAGTTTTCGTGGATTTTATGTCAGGTTTTGTACATTTGTTGACAATTTGATTTGTTGGTGTGAGAGTGAGCTCCTTTCTTATATATTTTACTTATCTTGGTTCCATTAATAGAAAATGTGTTAACTAAGAAAATATGGCAGTGGAAAGTGTGAAGAGTTATGATGACAATTATGTCACTGAACTTTTAGCAAGATCTTTCGCTTTTGGAGAAGGAGAAGGATCCCTTATTTCCAATGTAAGTAATTAGGATGAACTCCTCCAATTGAAAAAGAGTCTTATACGAGCAGAAGTTTGTAATGAACCGAGACTGTTTTTAGATAAAAAAAATAATTAAATTATTCAGTGGAACTGTATAGTAAACAAGTGTGGACGTGATTGGGTGATACTTATTATCAACACTGCAAAGGAGATGTCAGATAAAATAATCAGTGACCTGGTGGTAATGGAAGACGACATAAAAAATTGGTACCCTTGGATATTTTTAAGAAAAAACTAAATGAAATACTCAAGGGAATAACAGAATTTAAAGACTTCCCCACACGTGAATGCATTAAACGTATGAAGAAAGGCTTGTCAACATTTTTCACACGATCAAGTATTCAGGTATACTCAAGACGGGTATGATCCATTTGCTAATCAATCAGGACATTATCCACAACAAAGAAGAGTGTGCTTTGGCAACACATTATGCAGCTCTATGAGTTCAGAGGATTATAGTACATCTAACACAGGAGCTAAACAAGACACCAGGAACCAAGGTCGTTTCCAAAAGAGAGGAAGAGGTAATTCTGGTAATCAAAGGAACTCAAATCGGCCTATTCATGGTACACAAGGTGCACCGAAACAGCGACAACAATTTTTTTTAGAACAGGGCCTGTTGAGGGACGATTGGGATCAAGCCCCACGACAAACACGGAGTCATAAAACTTATTAGTCAACCTATCGAACTATATTCCCACTACTGCCGAAGTTTCGGTTTTGAATAAAGGTTTTGGTTTTGTTCCCATTACGTGTTATGATAAATTTAGGGCATGTACTGAGATTCACCAATTGTTTAAAAAATGTATCTGAAACAATATTTTCAAAATAATTATTTGGAGGCAGAAGAGAATAGCACTGGCTTACACAATCGCTCCTCGTTCTAGCCACCCATTGCAAGCCATACTCCAGAAGCAGTGTTTTTTGAGAACAGAGTTCTACATGACTTAGAACAACTTGAGTCTTTTGATAGACAAGAAACATTCCAGAACCTTTCTAGGATAATTACAAAATAATTCTGTGAAAAGCGGATAAAGGGGGTGCGATTGTCATGTTAGACCGACAGGCCTACATTGATGAGTGTGACTGACAGTTGTATGACTTGTCTTACTATGAGGAAATTGTGGAAGACCCCATGTCCCGATTATAGTTGCTGATTAACACAAACATAGAAAAAGCCTATACCGGGGATGGATCTGCAAACACGAAGAAGATTTTCTGAAAGCTGAGTCTCCTAGTATTACGAAATTGCATGTGTTGCCAAAGATAGACACATCTTTGGTTGATCCACCAGTCCGTCCAATAGTATCTAGCTTAGAGTGCCTCTCTAAATGTGCAGACAATCATTTTAAACCCTTTGTTTTGTGGATGTAATCATGTATACAAGATACCACTGACATTATCAATGTAATTGCACATTATACTTTCAATAATAAAACACAATTGTTAATCAGTATGGATATTGTCTCACTCTATACTGGTATTCCACAAGCAGCCACCTTGTAAATTATAAAAGTGGTATTGTTATCTCAAAGGATGGAGGGAGTTACCCCTAACAGCTTTATCTTATGGTGTACTGAGATGGCTTTGACGTAGAATTACTTCTTGTTTAATAACAAGATGTTTTACCAAATACATGGGCCAGCAATGTGCTCCTCTGTAGCTTCATCAGTTGCCAACCTTTACGTAGAGTCTTTTGAAATGCTAAATATCTCAGTGATAAAGAAATCCTTTTTCATCGAATATCCAGTTGTGGAAAAGGTATATTGATGACATCCTGATGGTAAGGAATGGTGTTGCCATTATGTTTGAAAACTTCATGCTCTGGGTGAATGATCAAAATCCGTTTTTGAAGTTTACATCTCTTCACAGCCCATCTGAAATTAACTTTTTAGATATTACAATCTAGTCTAAAGAGTCTACAATTCTGTTGAAAGTTAAACCATTTCATAACGAGAACGATAGGAGCATCCTACTTTTGTTTAGCAGTTGGCATCCAGGCCATATGAGAGATAACCTCCCTATAGGCCAGTTTTTGAGACTTAGGCACAACAGCTCTAATAAGAACATCTTTGAGTCTGAATGAGCTACAGTGTTCAAAATTGCGAACAAGAGGGTACCCCAAATCAATTGTCAAAAAGGCATCTAAGAGGGCTTTCAGTAATAATCGTGCAGTCATACTTGAATATAAGAGTAAACAACGAGGGCTTAGTCTTTGCAAGCACCTTCAACCATATATTGAATAAGATAAATAATATTGTTAAAAAGAACTGGCATATCCTGAATGGAGGAAAGTCCCCTCTTAAGCGTCCTCAATGCACATTTAAATGGAGCTGCAACCTCAAAGACCTGCTAACTAGAAATGATATCTACAAGCCTAATGAGAAACTGTTGAGCATTACCGAAACATGGGTCCTGACAAAACCTATAGGGCATACGACTTGTGGCTCATGCAGTTGCTGTAATTCAACAAAAAGAACAAAAGAAGTAAACATTGGCCTTACGAGACCATGGTCACAGAAACAATTTACAAATTGTAATTCCCAGATGGTGATATATGCCATCTGGTGTCCCTGCGGGAAGTTATACATAGATAAAACAGAGAGAAAAATGAAAATACATATAACAGAGCACAAAGCTGTATTAGATAAACAGTACTGACAGCACCTTCAGTGGGACATTTTGTCACAATGGGACTTACTAATGATACATTAAGATGGACGATTTTAGTACAGATCCCACCAAGTGGCAATTTGATGTGTGATAAAAGAAGACTTTATGAAAAAGAATGTCTTATTTTTCTGTGCAATAGTGTAGGGGATGGACTTAATGAGATGATTAATTGGCTTGGTTTACACTAAATGTGTGTTTTTTCCATTATGGGCTGTGACTAATTTCAGTGCTGAAGTCTATGAGACAAACGGTTTGGAAAAAGAAGTGTTTAATGCCAATAAATAAGTGAAATGGTTATAACGTGTCAAAAATAAGTGAAAATACATTTATATGCTCCTCTAATTAGAGTATTTGGTATATGGTGGCTTTTGTTAAAAAAACAATGTAGTTACCATACAGAATGCTGCAGGAGTTTCGATGATTTATACTCTGTTACAAGATGGCTGATGGCAAAACAAATAACAACCATAGAATCTTAGCATCATAATCTTTATTTGGAACATGCCCTCTAGCCATGAGTCTCTCTTCTTAAATGAGATTACCCAAGGGTCTAACCTTGGCTTTACTGACTATAACGCCAGGGTACCACAACAAGACGGGACACTGTATGTCAATTCGAAAGTGAGTAATTAACACATTAACAAGAAGATTTAGCCAGGGCCAGTTCTGGGAGGTTTCAATTTGACTTTCACTTTAGAATACTTTTTGTGTTCTTGACAGCCATGCAGTCCATGCTGATTCGTGACACCACTTTAAACAGATGGTATACCCATATTAAATGAAGACACAGCAAGTTCTGAAACCAAGGATCTAACATCACGTAAGTACACTCACCGTTGTTTGTTTTTGTTTTTACAATATTGCCGTTATTTGCTAATGTATTAGCTGTAGAAAGCTAGTAGAATAAACACAGTGTGTCTCGCGGCTTAAAGAAGATGAGACACTAGTGACTGGAACTACAGGAACTGTCCAGCGTCAACACGTTAGTCATATAGGCAAGTGAGACTATATACAGATGTTGCACCTTGTGGGAGTAGCCTGAGATGTTCTCACAGTTTAGATCCGAGTAACAGGATAACGTTGCCGTGTATGGAAGGAATCCTCATTTTTAAAAACATTTTTTACCTACTATATTTATTCAAATATCATTTTTTAGAGAGTGGAGTTTTGATGATGTTGTTGTAGACAACTGTGAAATGATTAGTCTGATATAGTTTGAGGAGCTCTGAACTCGTTTCTCAAAATTAAACTAGTGTATTTTTTTTAAAAAAAAGATCAGCTTTGTGATTATTGATTAGATGTGATTAGATTACTCCAAATGTTAAAGATCAGCTTTGTGATTATTGATTAGATGTGATTAGATTACTCCAAATGTTAGGAATGTGTGGTTGACTTAGTACACCATCTTTATCTTTTAATTGTGCGCACAGGTCCAGGCCCGATAATACAGCGTCTTGACTTACCTGTTACATGAATTATTGACAATGTTTGCGGTAAGTACTCTCCAAGTTATTCAATTTCTTGTTAAGTACACATTTGAGAGATAACAGCATTAATTGAAGCTTTTTTTAGGTTAGGTAACACCATAGGATTATGGAATCTGTCTCCTGTATCTTTGGATGAGGGCATCTGGTTAAAGAGAATCCAGTGCTGAGAACTAAACCTGACTTTATAAGAATGTATTCCCTTGAAGATGTTCTTTTATTTATATATAAACATATCTAAAAACAAAAAATGTTGGTTATTGGCTACTACATTATTTGGCAGGTTCTTGCAGGAGCGGTTGGGTGTCTGTTGGCTTGAGTTGGTTCCAGAGAGGGAGGAGTGTGTGGTGGAGAAGCAGCTATCAACCTACATTTGGGCAAGGGGTGGCTAAGCCCGCCCCATAACCATTAACGGTGGTAGTGGCTTATGTTTTTGTAAACCTTCCAAGTCAGGCCTTGGTAAGAGGACACTTCTTTAAGTCTGCCAGGTCACTCAGCCTGAAGAATCATAAAAGACTGCTGACGACAGTCATTCAAACTTCTCCCAGAATTAGACCATGGCAGACACTCATCATGAGCAAAGGCAAGGTTAGTGTTTGAGGGATTCCTCCCAGCCAGGTTAATCCTGGTAAAATGGTGACCTCACCACGGTACCGGGGAAAATAACGGGGTAACTCATGGAATTATTGTGCGCTGAAATCTCTAGCGCAAGCGTGAGAAACTCAGCGCACGCGTGCAGCCGTTTACCGATTCATGGAAGTCACAGCGCGTGGCTTACCTGGGACCTGCACTGAATCCGCGCATGGCGCACACATCACTGCGACATCACAAATCCTGTCCATGAGTCGCCCAGTGAAGGCACACAACGTCCAGCGCACACACCTAAAAAGGGGGTGGAACATGCAAAATGGGGAACAACACGCAAAAATGTGGGCATAACGGGGGATGTACAGCAGTGAAACCCCAGCAATGCCCACACGCGCGCTTACAACGCGTATTCATGGAATTGAACAGGGCAAAGCCGCGCACGCCAAAAGACGCGCAAAGCCAGAAACACATCCACCACGCGAAAGTAGGCGTAATCAGCCTGGCGCAGCATAATAGCGCGCACAAACAACAAGCAAGCATATACAGCTATGATGAATGTCCCATTCCTCGCAGCAGTGATTGTGGGACACGTCAGGAGGAGGAGGATAGCAAGGTCCCGCATTTTCTTACTCAGGACCAGCCTTTTCTGGATGCCTAATGAACAGGTATATGGCAGATATAGGTTTCCACCTCATGTGATCCTAGACCTGGTCACTGAGTGGGTAGATGACCTCACATCACCTACCTTGTACTCCCAAGCACTGAGCCCCTTGGAAAAGGTGCTCAATGTCCTGCATTTTTTGGACACTGGGTCATTTCAATGGACAACTGCCATAGTTGTGGGTGTCTTACAGTCCATGCAGTCACGCCGCCTACACCAGGTCTTGGCAATCATGACTACACGCCCCTCAGTCCGCAGGCACATATACATGCCCAGAACACCCGCAGAAAGGCAGGCCATGGTCCAGACTTTTACGGGGTGGCACACTTCCCCAGAGTGCTCGGTGCCATTGATTGCACCCATGTGGCCCTACGTCCACCTAGGGCCACTGAGGACATCTATCGCAACCGCAAGCACTGGCATTCCATCAACGTGCAGGTTGTATGCGATGCCAAGGGGATCATCCCCTCTGTCTATGCAAACAATCCAGAGTCCACCCATGACAGTTTCATATACAGAATGTCAGCCTACACCGGGGCCTGGAAGCTGGAAGGCATGGCAACACACAGCTCATTGGTGAGTACAAATGCCTGTGCACATGCATGCATGTCACACACAGACAAATAAACAAACCCAACTAGTGACAACCCCAACTAATGACAACCATTATCACCTCCGCACGGGACAGTGCCTACCCTCTGAGCACCCACATGATGACGCCGATATGGAACCCCACCACACCACCCCAGGTAAGATATAACGCAGCCCAAATTGCAACCCAGGGCATAGTGGAGCACACATTCAGAGTGCTAAAGTCACGTTTCCGCTCCCTTGACCGCTCTGGTTGGCAGCTACTATATGCACGCCCAGTAGTGTGCAGGATCATTGTGGCAGCATGTGTCCTGCACAATGTTGCAACCCAGCAGGGCGTACCGGTGGGCATGGTGGTGCTCACACATCCCCAACCACACGCAAACCTGCTGCACATGGGAGGGTAAAGGGCATGTGGCAAGGCAGCCTGTGCCCAGCTTGTGGCTAAATTTTTCACCTATGGCACCCCCCCTGTGGAGTGCACACAGGCCTGGCACATTCCAGGTGACAATCGATGATGATAAAGGGACAGTCAACTGTCACAACCTTAACACCCTGAGAATGTATCCTTGGAATTGGAGCATTGTGTGCATCCCTAGCCACTTAAACAAACACACTCCTGTGTGACCAAAAGGCACACATGCAAGCCAAAGATTCCAGACCCCCATGAAAAAGAGCACATCCAAATGCTGGTATGTCACCCTCAACCCCAGGTCACCCACCCCAGACACCATCGCATGGCATGAAATGTGAAAGCCTCAATAAAAATATCAACACAAATGACACAGCAGTCACAAAGTGCACTGTTCCAAATGGAAATAGGCCAAAGACAATCCACTCAGACACATACACTGAAGAAAAGAGTGAGCAAAATCATCCAACTTTTACTAAAAGTACTTAAATGCATGCCAACAAAGGCCCGAACACCAAAACCTCGCACCTTTGGTGACATGCATTTCAGGGAATCCCACAAAATAAAAGAAAATGCGGGTACTGCAGGGTTGTCCCCACAACACCCCGCTCACTATACTGCACAGTACAGTGAGTGGTATCAGTGGCCTGGAAACCCCTGCAGCTGCATAAAAAAACAAAGGAAAAAAAGAGCCAGCGGCGCCAGTTCACAATCACGAAAGTCAATGTGAACATTTGCAGTAGGGATACAGCATGTCTCAGAAGGCAAGTAGTGTGTGGGTGGGTGGAAGTTGGGGTGGGGTAGGGGGGTGTTTGTTGAGTTGTGGGGGGTGTTTGCACGGCGATTCAATGCCTGTTAGCATGGGAAATGCATGAACACACAGTGTAGCAGTCATTTACCATATTAACCACTCAGTAGTGGACACATCTGCAATGGAAACATATTGCTGATCCTGTGACACATCATAAGCAAAGCCAGCACAGGACTATCAATGTACCAGCATAACACATCATGAACACAGGACCCAACAGTGACAATGTCAGACAGTGAGTAAACACCATAGCACAAGTGCCTCAATGTGACATTGCCACCACACGTCCCCCTACCATCATGAGAGTGGCCTCGACAGCTAAAGTGGGCATGGGACTGCATACAGCATATAGTGCATCAACAATGTATACAGTCAAGGCAATACATGAATTAGCAGAATGAAACCATGCACAGTCCACAATATACTCGCCAAAATGTCCAACCATGCACTGAAGAAACCATCATGAATCCCCACTAGGGGTGCATACACAGGTAGGACTTCAGACTGGCCACAGATATGACGGAAGTCCAATGCCTCTGTGTAAGTTACTGTCACACGTTGCCATCCTTGCAAGCCCATGGCAAGGGGAAGCAGGAGTGGCATATGTGTCTGGACCCCAAGCCACAAATACAAACATGAGACAAGCCTGTATGGGCCCAGCCGGAACACATAGTGGATGCCATCGGATGACACATAGCAACACACTGCAACATAAATGCACAATAGACTAAAAATAAAAATGGCCATAGTGGACCCGGGGGGAGTGGGCGGCCACTCAGGAGGGGGGAGGTACAGGGTGCACCTCAACACCCACATGTGTCAATGTTGAGACTAAAAATAAAATCCTCCATGGGTCATGGTCTTCACGGCTTGACCTGAGTGAGAGATAGGTCATCGTCACCCCCTGGATGTACATCAGGAGGCATGCGTGGCACAGGTGCCTGACCACACATAGCCCCAGAAAGCCCCTCTACGGCAGCAAGTATGCAGGCCTGGTGAGCCTGATTCTGAATGAATATGGCACGGAGGTCCCCATGCTACACCTCACGTATAACACAGAGTTCTGCAAGGGAGTCCTCACATGACAGACAGACCTCCTCTCGGCTTGCATGGAGTTCAGCCGAGAGGGTGCATTCCAGCTGCACCATCCTCTGGTCTGCCCGTTCATCCTGGGCCATAATGAGAGCACCCAGAGTACTTCTGAGGGAGGAGTAATCTTCCCTCAGGGCTTCCCTGTTGGCCTGTGCATCAGCAGCAATAGCTGAGCGCAGAGCCACCAGTTCAGCCCGGCGGGCCCTGTTGGATGCTGCCATGCCCAGCCTGAGTAAGCGGCACGTGGACTGCGTTGCCTGCTGCTGGAGCTCCACCTGCCTATCAGGGGGGAGAATAGAATCAGCCACACATTCATTGCCTTGAGCCAACACCTCAATTGCTCCCCCTGTTGCTGTGCAATGCTATACATGGATTGCTCTCACCCAGTGTTCCCCGGTGGCGCACTGCCACCACGTTGCTGGCACCACTCCTGCGGGGCCCAAGGAGACATGGACCTGGCTGTGCCGGCAGAGCCTGCAGCTGCAGGACAGCATTCCTCCGTTGATTTGCTGCCCCAGGAACAGAAGCAACTGATGTGGAGTGTGACTCTGCACCCGTAACCACCACAGGCCGACATACCATCACTAACTGGTCCCTTGCGGGGTCTACACCCACTGCAGGTGTGGCGGACAGAACGGAATCCATTGCAGAATCACCCAACATCATGGATTCATGAGCATCCGACTGAACATCAGAGTCAGAGAGAACCTCAGAGCCATACCCAGAGGCAGGCCAGGACAGGATGGCTTGGAGCACCGAGGGGTGTTCGTGGCCTACCACCCCATGACTACCACTGGTGCTGGGATGGTGACCTGAACCCTCCACCCTGTCTGGCATCTACTCCTCCACTGCTTCTGGTGCATCATCACCTGTAAAGAAATCAAAATAAACATTAGTACACATGTCAGCAGCACATACCACACACATATACAACAGTATATTGGGGGCCAACACATGAGGCAGCCATGTAACACACGAAACAAACTGTGGCATGCATGCAGTGGCAATGAAATGGAAGGGGACCCTGAAAGCAGACATGGATGTGTGTCAAATGCAAAACCCACACATGTACTGCATGTTGCATATCAACTGCATCACAGACAACCTTCTGGCAGGCATACATCGTTGTCACAATGTACAGATGTCAACTAAGAGATGGCAGGTAGCATAGCCATGGCACAATTTCCAAATAGCCACAGCAGTATGTCAAATAGAAGTGTCCATGACACATGCAAAATGTATGTCAACATGCACTACAAGAACATCAATGTCAATAAAAGCTCATGTTTCACAGGATGCAACAACGCAAGTGAAATACAGTGAAGTGAGGCAAATGGATACATACATGGCAGGTCACTTTGACAACACACCAGTGAAAAGATATGTTATAGGGTGAAACATGGCTCAGAAGTGCTTGGGTGCAGTGCAGCACATGTGTAAGTCCTCAACTATCAACAGAACCCGAAATGTAGTGATGTCAATCTTGTGACAATCTTGTGACATGGCAGCACTGTAAGGGCAAGTGCATTCATCATGTGCAAAGGGTTGGCACTGGGTTGTAGGGATGCACTGCACCCCCCACAACCCCCAGGGAATGGTAGAGAGCCAGAGCATGGCTCTGAATGGCTAACCACAGTACTGTGAAGAAGCAGATGTCAATTGCATCATCTGAGACAACTGAGACTACAGCAGATGAGAGGGGGGCAGAAAGCAGGACACATGAGGAACCATCACAAGTACATCTATGCAGGCAGAAGACACAACACCAGTCACCTGGAAGCAGGGTGGCTGTAACAGAGGGAGTCCTGTGCCCGACACAGACAAGGGCACCATAAACATGTGCATTATGATGAAGTGACCCTGAGTGAGCATGACATGGATGAGCAAATACCATGAGACGGATAAAATACTGGAGATGTGGTACAATGAGTAGCCTGCCACGGACCCATAGGGGCTTGCAGGAATGCAATGGTACATGAATGATCATTCATGTGCACTCTGAGCCTGCGCCATCTGCACGGTCCAAGTGAGACATCCTGCATCAAGGACAAATGATGTACCCCACAGCACAGGTATGGCAGGGTTGCACAGGGAAATGTGCCTGTACACAGGAAAGGGGAGCAGCCAATAGCAGTAGTCCAACACAGAAACCGCCAGTACCATGGAGACAGTGAACTGCAGGGTGGTGGAGAGGCCATCTGAGGAGGAGCCCGTGAGGAGGAGCAGCTTGCAGGGTGACCTCACATAGCCGTCAGTCATGTGATGACATAGGCTGAGTCTTGGGTGGAACTACAGCACAGGCTATATGCAAACATGTCAGTGAGCTTGAACATGATCAGGAGAGGCCCCCGATTGACTTGCATGTAGGTTGGGTGCAGGTGTTGTGATGAGGACTGCCCCCATGTGCAGCACATATGATATGATATTTTATTTGTATTGCGCTCGTACACAAGTGTTTCAGAGCGAGAAACATGTCCTGCATGCAGATTGCATGATGACAATCACATATCAGCAAAGAATTGCATGTGCCACATATGTCACTCATCAATACATACACTGAACTGGTAGTCATTCACAACACATGACACAAGCAAACCACACATGGGCTGGACACACATGCATCAACACTCACCAGACGTTGCGTCATAATCCGGCATCTCTCCCACTCCCTGGATAAGTCCCTGATCGATGAACTCTGCAGCGATTTCCTTGTGCGGATTGAGTTCATCCTCCTTTAGTGGTGGCCCACTGCCAGTCACCAGAGTCAGGGAGTAATTAGAGGACCGCTTTTATTTTGCACAGCGTCGGAGGTCAGTCCAACGCTTGTAGCAATCCTGAGCTGTACACCTCTCATATTCCTTTACATTCACACCATCCGCAATGATCTGCCAGTGGACCTGACACTGGGCAGGCGTAGTATGTCACCCTGGGTCCACCAGCATAGCGCAGTTGTGTGCCGACACGTAGTCCACAAGGAAGTCCAGCTCCTCTTTATTGAAGGGCTACTTCCTTGCCATGCCAGAGGCTGATGTCATGTCTGGGGTCACAGCCTCATTCGCAGATGCACACTTCCTCCTGTTAGCTGTTTGTGCGGACCCTGAGAGGCAAATATCGCTCAGGTCAGTTGGGGCAGTGGCGATGGTGGACTGGCCAATGGGAGTTGGAATTGGCATGAGGATGGAAGGCCTGGATTGTGTGATTGGCTGCTGGGTGCTGTTGCCAGGACTTAGCAGCCCAACTGCCTCAGTGCCACGGGCTGTGACCGAAACAGTCCTGGCTGGCAGACTCACTGCCAGGGTGGTGCTGTCTGCATCTGCCCATACAGCTCCCACCACCTGGCTGCTTGGGGCAGCAGATGTCTAAACTGCCACAGAACATGTGCCTTGGTCACAGCAACCTTGGACACACATGGCTTGCCCTTCCTGCCCTGAAAATCTGCCTGGGAGTCCTGGGCAAGGCAGTCTGCGCTGGCTGACCCCGAGCCTGGGTGATGGTTGCCAGGTGGTGCTTGCCAGCAGATGACATTGCCTGTGGGGTGAGATGTGCGCTGGGGATGACTGCAGCAGCGGCATCTCCCTGAGGTGCTGGGGGTGGCGGTATGGCTGTTCCAGCAAGTTTCTGGACATCCTGCCCCGGTGGTACACCCTGGCCACGTCCCCCTCCACGCCCAGGCCTGGGAGGACGCCCAACTTTGCTGCCCTTCACTTTTGGTGTCCTCCCAACCATGGCACAGATGGTATGTTGCCAATGGGAGGTGCACACAACAATTGTCCTGGGCAATTGTGGTGAAGGGGGCCGGTTACATGATGTTAGATGCACCCGTGTGCTCCTGAAAGGCTGTCTGTGACCCCTGGTTATAAAAGACAGGTCACGCAACGCTTAGGCACCCAAAAAAATATAATAATCGTGCACGCAACCCCTGGTAGCCCACATGCGTGGAATAAACCTCCCACAGTACGCTGTGGCACCCAGGGACACAAAAAATACATACGCGTGGAACACGCGGGCTACTCTGACCTCGAAAATGGGTGTGCGACACACAGGGGCAACAACAGTGGGAAAAATAAGCATACGCGACTCACTGTCTGCCTTGCATGGAAAAAAAAAACACAAGCGCGTGTGCGCGTAGGCAACTCCCCCACCAAGTATGAACTTTAAGCGTTGTGAAGTAATCACGTGTGAACCCACAAGAAGTAGAAACACACACGGTCGGTCTCCACGAAAAGCACGTAGAGTAAACTGCTTACCCGCATGGACCTTCAACCCCTGGTGAAGGCAACGCCCTTGCGCATCACATCACGTACACGCTTACGCGCTAAGGGCCTTTCCTCGGATTATACTCTCACTTGCTGTTTTTTCACGTGCAGACTCACTATGCATCAAGCTGGCCACACGACAACACACAGAAGACCACACTCCTGCCTAGAAGGCCATTTACCTGCCCCCCAGAGCCATCTGCTGCTGCCAGCCTGCCTGCTGCCAACATGCCCTGCTATTTGGTGCCTGCACAGAAGCCATTGCCAGGGATCCTGTACCTGAGACCACCTCTGCTGACCCAGAAGACTCCCAACTGGTGTATCATCACTCCACAGCCCAGCCCCATGAACAAGTTGCCCACCACACCTGCCTCGGGGGTTGCTATGTCCAACTCAACACCATCTGGGGCCAGTGGCAACCCCCAGTCGGAGTGGTAGAGGGCTGCCAGCTTCACTGACAATGAAGTTGGCATCCTGGTGGAGCGAGTCCTGGGGAATTATGATGCCCTCTTCTCAAGTTTGCGCCTTGACAGGGATGGACAGAGGAGGATCTGGAAGGACATCGTGGATACCATCAACGCAGAGGGGGTGGCATCCCTTGACTATGACTGTGTCCTGAATCACTGGTATGGACTTCATGGCCAGGGCCCTTAAGAAGGCCGGCGCCTTGTTGATCCTCGTGGAGAAGTGGGGTGCCAGGACCAGCTGACCAACATGAGGGTCTTGGAGCACATTAACCCAGCTCTTCACCACCACGTCCTCGAGATGAACCGGAGTCGAGTGGTAAGTGTCCATATGTTCATCTCCAGCGTAGTACATGTTGAGGTGTGTCAGGTGTGTGCACCTTAGACGTTTGTCTGGCATGCCCCATGTATGGATGTCTGTGTGCAGGGACATGACAGTGAAACATGTGAGTCCGGTCAAGCATGTGCAACGACAATGGTGTGTGTGTTGCTATGCATGATATGCACATGCATGTGACGACGGACACATGATTGCATGCCTGTGTCTGTACCTGGCCATGTCTGTTGTGTGAATCATGGATGCAGATGTAACCCTCATGGACATGCATGGTGTACATGTGTTTGTTACTGAGTGGTGAGTGTGTGACTGGGAAATGCCATGGATGCATGACACATGTACATCTCGATGCGTGCATTGACTGTTGTGGCCTAGCGGTCCATGATTGCACTGTGATGGGAGGTAGACACAGACGGATGTGTGACTGTGCGGTGGTGTATGTGCATGAGTGTTGCTTGCAAGGACCCGTGTGTTGTGTTGTGTTGTGGCAGGTGATGATGGCTATGACACACAACAGTGCCACTCATGTGCATTTGCTTTGTGTCTAGCAGACTTATGCTCAGTACTGTGATGCTTGTGTTCAATGTCTACCTTTCCAAAGTGGCACGTGAAGAAGAGGGCAGAGATGGCGTTGTGGAGCAGAGCGGCGGGGATGCCTCCACCGGCCGGAGACGCAAGGCCTAGTCACCCTCCCAGGTTATGCCACCTTCCGGGAGCAAGGGGACTGGTGCCGCGTTCGCCACTACGGCTGCAGCTGCCGAGGGGAGGCCCAAGTGGCCAAGGTTGGAAGTGGGCTCCTCGGCAGCGGAAAGGGCAGGTGGGCCCCCACAGGGGCAGAACAATGCAGAAGACGGTGCAGAGGCATCCAGGTCGGTGGTGGGTGAGAAGGAGAAGGAGGCCGCATTAGACCCACACATGGGGCCTGGTGGGGGTGATTCCACTGGTACAAGTCGTCCAGTCCCGGGGCTGGGGCAGGAGGCAGCACAGGTTGCAGCGGAGGTGCTTGTGCGTAATCCTGTCCCTGATTCTGCAACTACATCACTCTGCACCAGCAGGGATGCCTCATTCCAGGCCCGTCTGCAGGTAGAGGATGTGTCCATGTCAACTGACCTTACTCTACCTGCAGATGAGGCAATCTGTGACAGGGTTGAGCCCATCCTAGTCGGTGTGGCGATACTCACATGCATGATTCGTGATGATGTGCGTGATTCCAGGAAGTACAACACACATAATCACAAACAGCTGTATACCACCCAGAACTAGCCACGACGGCTTATTGTCCAGGGTTCCTCCATGTGCTGGCCGCTCTTGAAACCATCTCCTCCTCTGCACCTACTATGCGTCAGTCGTCCTCCATGACGTCTTCTGGCCCAGATGCCACCAGGGCACCCTGTGGACCTGCCTCATCCACCGCGGCCAGGCTGGTGGAGATCCCATCCCTGTCACAGTCGGGAGTCGGAGGTTCAGCAGAGGTGGTCACCCAAGCAACAGGATCCCTGCCAATGGAGGATGTGCAGGCAACTTCCAGCAGAGGCTATAAACAAGAGAGGGTCCTGCCTGTAGGAATACTTCTTGGTTGCACCCCAATTCACAGTGCAGATTAAATTACATACATGGCACACTGGCAGCATATTAATTACTGACAGATTGTGCAAGGCAACTTCTGGCAGGGCATGTCCACGACAGCCCCGGGGGTCGTCAGCATCCCAGAGCCAGTCGTGATGGCACAGGCAGATGACATCAAGGCAGCAGTATCAGGCTCGACGTAGGAGGTGTCCAGACTCGGGTCATACAACATCACGGGGGCAGGCATCGGCCGAAGGGCAGGAGGATGCTGGACTATGTGTGTCATCCGTGTGGCAGCGGACGGCCCAGCAAATGGATGCAGAGCGACGGGAGGCAGAGAAAGCATGGCTCACCATGGTCAGGGCAGAGAACACCATGGGGCGGGCATTGAGCCGGGCACAGTTTCTCGAGGATACTCGCAGGGAGTTGGTGGAGAGCATGTCGGTGTCCCTGTGAGCCCTCGAGGACAGAGCCCAGTCCCGCCTCCGGGACATAGACTCGGAGTTCGATGATGCCTGGCCAAGACTCTTGGTAAGAACGGTGAGCTTTAGGGCTAGCCCGCCGCCATTGTATATAGTTTATTAGGCTTAGGTTTCCTTTAGTTTTATTTTTATTTTGGAGTTGATGGACATTGCTCCACTTTTTGTACGTACTTGTATTTTAGTAGGGTTTTTACTAGGTTTCATTTTGTTTTGGGATCATGGACCCTAACAACTGTCATTATGAATAGTGCCGGAACTGTGGACTTATGTCTTTTCTGGTTTTCACACCTATGATGGAATGGTTTTCTTTTATTTACCCTTTGGATTATGCTTATTTATTTTCTGGACATGGACCACTTTCAGTATTTGCTTTATTTTGGGATCTCACTTTTTTATCGATTTTGCATTTCAGTTATGTTCACATTCATTTTTTCTTCCTTCGCATGGTTGCTTGTCGTTTGTTTTTATTTGTTTTAATACATTTTCATCAGTTCACATATTTGTGTTGTCTGCTCTCATTAGCTTGGTGCATGTGTCAGGTGTCATTGCCTCAGTCATGTGTTGCTGGCATGTGGCCATGTTGGCCATGTCTTTGGGTGCATGCATGTGTGCCTCTGTGAATGACATGCCATGGGGCCAGTACTGGGAAGTGGGGACAATGGATGGGTGTGGAGTTGCACTGTCGGGGGGCAGCGTGCTTTTATGTTGTGACAATGTTGGTTGGGTGGACATGAGTCGGGGCTTGCTGGCAGGTGCCCATCACTGGTTGGGGGATATGAGTCGGGGCTTGCTGGCAGGTGCCCATCACTGGTTGGGAGATATGAGTCAGGCCTGCTGGCAGGTGCATGGTGCCATGTGGGCTGCCTGTGGGGCATGGTCAGGCATGATGGGCTGCCTGTGGTGCATGGTCAGGGATGATGGGGGTTCCCCTGTGGTGTGGGTGGCCTGCAGGGCATGGGGAGGGAGGAGGCCCACGTGAAAAGCGCACTTGCGTACCCCGGAATACACGTACCCCGCTCACGCCAGCCTAATCGTGTGAAATGCGCACTCGCGTACCCCTGGAATACACGTACCCCATTTGCGCCAGCCTAATCGTGTGAAAAGTGCACTCGCGTACCACGGAATTGTGCACAGGGAAGGCAGGCAAACATTTCCCCAATCTCAATCAGAGGCTGATTGTGCCTGAGGCAACCCATGTTCCCTTCCCCCCACACAATCCAATCAGAGGCTGTCTCAGTCTCTGGCACACACACACACACACAAACACATTCAACAAAAAATCATGTATTCACTTAGGTACACACATACATAAACACAAATCTTTCTTTCCTGCAAGCTCGGTCCAAATGACATCTTTATGCAAGCTCTCCAGCTCCAGCCACACAGCAGTAACAGGAAACAGTTAGAAATCAACGACACAGAGCATCTTGGTTCCTGGATGCATGTGCGGGAGACCGGAATGTCTTCCGAATGCCACCCAGGGATGTTTAAAAGGGCTAGGAAATAATAATTTCTCCAGAAATAACCTCCCTACTCTACCCCTCCTTCCACCTATTGGTCTCGTGTTCCACCTTCTCTGACCTCACCTAAACAATCCGCTATTTCCAGCCCCTGTTATGGGTCTCCTCCTGCTCCAAGTGGGTCCTTGCCCAAACCAATCTGGCCCTGTACTCCCCTCCTGGGTGGTGTTACAGGAACATAGGTTTAAAAAAATAGGCGAAGCCAACCCCTTTTCTTTGCACAGGTTTGTCAAACTGTAGCAACGACGACTCCGGTTTCATCCTGTTCAAGTTTATGTCACTGTTGCCTCTGCAGCCATTCTGCCAAGTTGTTATGTCATTGTGCAGGGTATCTGCCCCATGTCCATGTCTTTGGTGGTCATGTGTTTGGATCACTTTGCAGGCTGGGTCCCTGCCAGTGTTCTGGGCCAGCCCAGTGCTCGTTTTGTGGTCCTGTGAGCTATGTAGCCCCATTACATTTCTCTCTCCCGCGCAGTGGCTCCATCTAGGAGACTCTGCTTGCTTGTGGCCTGTTGCCACCCTCTGGGTTCTGGGTTCTACTCCGTCCTTTCACGGATGAGTTGAGTTATTTGTCAAGTGCATAACTTTGCTTTGGGCAGACTACACTGCTTCTGGGGGCAGGTCATATATAAGATAATCTAAGTTGCACAAAAGCATGGATTCTTAAAGGTTACTGAAACGGGTGGGGTTTCAGGCTTTTTCTAAAGGCCAGGTAAGAATTTATTGAATGCTGCCAATAGTTCAAGCAGCACCAACATAGTAAGGGCACATTCATCAGCGGATATTTGGATATCATCCCAGCTGTCAGCAGGGCTGCTTCTGTTCCATTGCAGGGCCTGCATCTAGACTAAAAATAATTTAGGAGTTTGTTAGTTTGAATGAAATATTGCAGCTGAAGCATAACTATCTTTTCAAGTATCTTTGGGGACCAAGAAAGGCCGGCTGTGGAGCAGTAGTTCTGCAAGACATGGTGGTTCAGTGTTCCCTTTAGTAGAGGTGTTAGGATAGAAGCATGCAGCTCCTTTGGAACCATCCCTTGAGTGATGGACAGGTTCACAAAGCAAGAAATAAATTAATTGAGGATGGTTTGCCTGGTGACGCACAAGGCAGGCTGCGAGAGCGTCATAGTTGAAGTTGGTAGCTTTCAGTGAGGCGAGTATTGAAAGAGTAACCTTGGCAGATACAGGCAAAACAAAACTGAGTACCTAATATGGTTTGGTCAGAAATTAGGCTTTTTCACGGCCTGCTGGTAAATTAGCAATATTGTCTCTGATCGAACTAACTTCATTTCCAGAAGAATTTGTTAGACTCTGGCCAGTTCTAGGGCCGGTGGCAACTCAGAGGATGCACATTGAGGATTACAAAAAATGTCTTCATAACCTTGAACAATTCTTTGGGTTATTCAGAGCCTTCTTATTATTGTCCCATAGAAAACTAAATTTGGCAGAAAAAAAATGGATTTGTTTTAGTCCATGAGGGCACTTTTAGCAGCGAAATAAGAAACACAGTCTTTGTTTTTTGCCATTGTTTTTCTTTTTTCTAATAATCAGTTTTAAGGACATGAAGGGAAATAGAGAACCATTTATTAATTTTCTTTTTTTTGGTCTGGTTTATTGTTGGGCCGGTTTTGTCGCAACCATTATGCAAATTATTCATGTTCAGTAGCAAATAATCTTCACGTAGAGAGTTCATGATGCCTCTGTGAAAGAGAGAAAACAAACTCTGGAACATTCTGTACATGAGTTTGGTGTGAGACAATTGTGTACTGTAATAGATCACACTGCCTTTGGGGTAGGAATTGGCAGCCCTTCAACTGCCAACATCTACCTTAGGGGTAGGACTGGCTCTGGCATTCTCCCCCTTGCTGAGAGGGTTTCCATCCCCTATTGTCTTGTCAATGCCAGCCTACCGGCCGTGTCACAGACTCCAAATCCTTATTTTGATCCCTACAGGGGTTGGGTGTTGTATGAGTAGCATGATGATCCTAACCTATTTTAATAAGTCTTCACCCTTCCAGGGACACCCTACTTTTAATAAAGAAAGCCCCAAAGTATCAACCCTGATTTTTATAATTCAGTAGCCTTCTGGTTTCTTTAAGCTAATATCTTAAAGTCCAATGCTTTGGCACACACAAAAAGGTTCATAAACTACTCTTTAAAGCCTGTCCCTATTCTACTGCAACAAAACACGATTGTTCCTTTTGGGAGGTTCGGGTAGCAGGTACTCGCAGTCTGAGAATTCCCAAAAGATCTCTTCCCAGACCTTGGGTTTCACATGCCACTTGTAATGGGCTGAGTATTTCTCCCACCTTAATTATGTGTCCCTTTCAGGCACTTATACTATTCTTGTCTTAGTGTCATGGCATGGGACCTCTTAGCTTTCCTCAGGGACCTCTAGTGGAAAGCCTCAGGCTTTGGCTCCTCAGCTCACCCAAAGAGTTTAGAGGTGCTTTAGTACCCCTCTGGTCAGCCTTTTTTCCAGGGCATCTAGGCATTAGACACTCCTTCTCTCTTTCCAGCCGTTCCAGGCTTCTACTGCCCTCCTCCAGCCAAGTAGGTTTCCTGGACAGTGGTTCCAGGGCTTTCCCCTTGTATCAAGGGAGAAAGAGAAGACAAGCCTGCATCCTCCTGGATCCTCTTCTTCCAAAGCCTACAGCTTTGGGCCACCTTCTTACAGGAAGCTTGCTTCTGGGATCTGCTCTCTGGTGCAGTCAGCAGGCTCTTCTGGGTCACTCTACTCAGCATTCTCCACTTGTATCAAGGGACACTTTGCACATAGATCTGCCACCTCCAGATCCCAAACACTGACTGACTGATTGGGGCCTGGTGCTGTTTCTAACATTTGTATTCCCTATGTGACCTTGATTGTTTCTCTGAAATTGGTTATTCCCTTGTCAGTCCTTAACTCCTCCCATTGGTCCAAGACTGGCATTGGTTCCTTACCTGGTAGCTTCTATTACAATTATGAGGGGCTGCAAATCTTCAAATGTGATTGCAGCCCCATCCTGGATTTACCTTCAGCCATAGCAGAGGCACTGCGTCATTGCATGATGACCCCTTTCAAGCAGGCACCATGGAATGTGGTAAGCATTGGAATGTGTAGTCCTGGAATGCTGTCCTGCTTTAAACCTTTCAGGTAAGCGAGTAGTGTCATTTCTCTAAGGTTAGAGAAAACTGTGGGTTGGCAAACAATATTCATTTGACGGTCCCTTGTCTGTTGTTCCAGTGCATAGGTCAGCCATTTCCCTTGTAGTTCTTTCTGGCAGTGAATTCCCTTGGTTGTCTTTATCTGAGCTAAGGTATTGCATGTCTGAGAAAACTGTGAGCCGGTCTGGCTGGGCTTTGCTGCCATTCGCTGGGCATTGCTCGGATTTCACTTCCTAGCCCATAGGACTCTGTTTCCTGTTCTGGAGTTCCTCTTTGGCCTCCCAAGCACATCTTCCCTCTACACTATGAAGGAAGGGTCATCCCCAACATTGGGGATGATAGATCATGCCTTGGTGGGAGTAAGGGGCTTGCAGGATCCACCTGGTCTATTCTCAGGGAGACACATCATGTAGCAGCTGGACTAACCCTGACACTAGCAGCCTGCTACCCTCATAGGTTAGCATGGGGAATTTACCATATCAGATTTAAACAAACCATATTTGTGGTAAGGAAGGGATGACCATACTAGTGATAGGATGTGACATTTATAACGCGCCTGTATGCAAGTGTTTCCAGGCACGAAAACTCCTAGGGGAATAAGGTGGCGTTTAGGGTGTGGAAACAAGCCTTAGGCTTACCAGATTGTTTGACTATACCTGCACTCAGATTTAAATTGGGATTAACATCGTTGTGGTGTCATCTGCATTGACGGATCTTGTCATTGTAAAGGAAATTGTTGGTTCCTTCCACAGGATCCCTGTATGAGGATGCCGAAGATGCTATGAAGCGATCTACGGTATGATCTTTCACCAACCTCAGAAAAGATAAAGAGATAGTGTTAGACAGACTGTAACTATCTCCCAGTGACCTAGTTAGTAATTCGAACATCGTCAAGAAAATGTCAATTAGACAAGACTAGATGGTGACCATTGCAAGGGTGAGATCAGTCAAGCTGTATAAAAGCCTGTCAGTTTACGATAAACCTTTAAAGGTAATTCCTAGATACCTTAAAACATTTCCTTATGGATATTGGGGCCTTATATTTTTAAGATACAGGCTATATTTGCTGCATACTGGGTAATTTCGTCATGTTAGATCTTCATCTGAGGAATATCCAAAAGGCTGTGCTCTATGTAAGAACTAGGCTGCGATACAGACCAGGTAGCATATCCTGGTGGATTGCCCTTACTTACAAAACCAAAGATTGCTGTTGTTGGGACGGTTTGGGCATAATCCCACATACTTGTATTCGGGAGACTTTTGTATTCATATATTGCAAGAAAGGAAACTGCTGTGGCGATTTCCTTTATAAATATCCTTCTTCATGCAGGTTTGGTACGCATTAGGTGATGAATGACCTGATGTATGTCTGCTATTTTATTGTTCTTCTTTCTTTATAATGTTATTTTGCCTAAGTTTACAGTGCTAGGCTTGCTTTCTTTAGTCTACTCAGAGTTGCAGATATTTTTGTAGCATCCTGTGGGATAGTTCAACCCATGCCAATGCGACCCACTACACCCCTTTGCCAATGGGGGAAAGAAACTGCCAAAAATGGAGGCGCTAACACCTGTGCGCACCAAATCTGCAAAACTGCGCATGTTCAAAGATCATAAACGGCTGCACCCCCCTGCCACACACAGGCAAAGTTGAAGTCAAAACAGAACTCCCTGTGGGTGCTGTTACCTGTCACATGAAGCAAGGCCATAGCAGTGGGCTAAATTCTGAAAATGCCTATAAAAGTTTTCCCAATCAATTGCAACCTTCAAATTGCTGTTTTGGGGCTAAATTCAGGCATTTTCCAAGTGAATTATTGAAATTAAAGTGTGCTGAAACCAGAGATCATCCAGTACAGTCAGAAGAAACCGGGCCTCACTGCCTGACAGCTGCATATGGAAATTATATGTCAACCCCAGTTTAAATGTGTTTCTTTTTCCTGAAGAAATTGCAAAATTTGCCTATTTAAAGCATGTTTGTAAAGTGCTTAATTCTTTTAAATGTCCAATCTCGTATAAACTGTGCTTATTTTTATATGTGTTAAAGAAAAAACTTTATTGTGAATTTGAAAGCAACCCAGTATTGGAGTTAAGTAACTGCTTAATTCTGATTGGACAGTGGCCAGCCTGGGAAAGATTGACACTTCCAAATTGACATTCCCTTGCTTCAGGAAGCCTTAATGGTTCCTGCATATTGACAACAAGGAGCACAATGGACTCATCAGACATTCTTTTCTGGCTGAGCCAAGAACAATGGCAAGCTGCCTACTGATCTCTACAGGGGAGCTTCCATCTCCAGGAAGAGGACATACATCCCCGATTAAAGGGACCTGACAGCTGTTGTTTGTTGAAAGGAGAGAAAAAAAAAGCTCTGTTCAAAGGAACTTTTGGTGTTTAAATCATTATTTGTGGTTAAGTTTGAAACTCTTTAACTGTGCAACCTGAAAAAGGATAAATCTAAAAACTGGTAGATGTTAATCTCATGTTAGGCTTTTGCTTTGAAGACATTAATGGACCCTGTACCATTTCAGGAACCAAAGTTACAGGAAAAACCCTAATTGTAGCAATACTATTAATATTGCACGTCTAAGATTGTATATTTATGCTCTAGTGATACTCTCCCAGAGATGTACCGAATGAGAAATTATTAGTCCAGACTATTATGATTAAAATTGATGAAATTCTATAGAATGGGAAAGACAGCTCTCACAGAGATGCAGTTTGAATGTAAATATAACCCATCAAATATGCAATATATGTGTCCTATTTTAGTAAGGGACATAATTTTAGAAATGTACATTTGTGCAAAAGTTAAGTTTTGGTCAAAATCAATGTCGGAGTTCCGAAATCCCATCATAAAGATGATAGCTCTGTTCTGACTGCCAACCAAAACAAGGCAAGTGTCTGTGGCCACTCACGGCCGTGGGGGTGTGTTTTTGAAAATCTGTCCACATCATAAACTTTGTGATGTCACTTGGGAGGATAAATATAGGAACTTCACCACACACAGGATACACTGCTTCCTGAACATGTCCAGATTTATGCGGCACGCTTTGTTCCTGACTTCTCCATCTTGTCCAGAACTCTTCATATTGCAGCTGACTCCAGATTTCTTTGCAGAATCCAGACTTAAGCATTGCTGAATTCTTTCTAGCTAGACCCAAATTCAACCATCCCAAACTTGAGGGTATTTAATTCTAATTCAGTCTGGCTTGCTACAATTAATGCTTGCCCGCTTGCATCCTGCTATCTGCCGTGTCCAGTGACCAGAAGGGCCTATCCAAATCCAGTCTGAGGTGCAGTTCAAAATTGAACAGAACCACACTGCTGATTGATCCCTCCAGAAGTGCTGTGCTGCCGGTAGACCTGACCCGATCCGATGACCAGAACTCTGACGGTCCAATTTGAATTACAAGTGACTGTAAGTATTAATAGGAATAACAGTGACCCATAGTATATTTGTATTGTCTTATCCCAATCTCAAACCATCCCATCTTTAATTTCAGAACCTTAATTTTGTCAGAACCATTCTTGCGCTGATTTTTTCTCATTTGTGTTACAAAACCATAAGTCATTAGTGATTTTGAGTAACTAAAGTAAATGAAGGGTTACGCTGGCCACGTAACTGTGGAGATTGCCGGGTGGCATCCTCTTTTTCATAGTCATTAATATAGTGTAATGAAACCAATCTCATTTTTAAAACCGAAATTCTGCTTTCATTTTCACGCCTATTTTGCAAAAAACCTTTCACTAAAACCTCCATAACGTCTTAATTTTTAAAGATAGAAGCAACATTTCAACTCTCACTGATACCTAAGACCTTTAGCTACATCCAGATCATGGAGCAGTGTATTTGACCCGTTTTCATCAAAAATCGCATAGTGAAATTTTGCCGTGAATTTGCAGTTTTCAAATCTTTACACGTGTCTTTTTCCCATTCAAAGTGTTTCTTCTCTCCCATCCTGATCTAAAATGTGTACTGTTGTTTATCTTGTAGCTCATGTTTGTGAAGACCTATTCAGTGTTGCTTTCCTAAGAATTTTTCTCCATTTAAGCATTTTTGCACCCTTTTGCATTATTTCACAAAGCCATTTACACCTGTCATTTTAAAAGTGTCAATTTCCAAAAATGGGTTTCTCTCTTGTTTGGGGAGGGGAGATTACATTTAAACTCTAGACAATGGGCCTCATCACGAGTTGGGAGGTAACGCTGGCGCTATTAGCGCCGACACTAATAGCCCTACCGCCAAACCCCCTGGCGCTATTAGCGCCAGATCACGGGTTTGGCAGAAGGGTTATTGCCCATTCCCCATTGGGCCCATTTGGGAATTCCTCATTCCCCATTGGGCCCAATGGGGAAAATTCGCGCTATTAGCACTGGCAGATTTCCCTCTGGCAGTAATTGCGCCGAAAATCAGCAATTTTGCTGCAGATTTCCCCCCAGCTCAGAGCTGGGGGAAAATCTGCCAAAGCCATGATCTGGCGGACCCTTAAATGCAGCGGTAATATCGCTACCACCGCATTTAAGGGTTACCGCCAGACTCGTGATGAGGCCCATTGTCTTTCATTCCTGAATACCTGCTGATTAATTACATCTGTGTAGGATTGTTCATTTGTACCTTAAAGAAATTTGCAGGGGGAAATATTAACCCAAATGCTATCCGTTCACAAACCAAAACTGTTCTTTTGCCTGTGTTTTCTATTCTGCATTAATATAAGTGAATTCAATTGCTTTACTTATTTTCTGAATTGTATTGGCACCCCTTGGTGATTGCTGCCCCATACCCATATATATATTTTTATTAAGATGTATGTGTGATTTGAATACTAGATAAATGAATACATCTTTACCTTTACAAACTAGCCTGATTCCTGGTCCAGTGTGACCTGGGGGTATTTTGAGAAGGGTGTGATATGAGTGGTATATCATTCGGAATATTGAACTCATAGACACAAATGAATAAGTATTTCATTGCACACTGGGTGTGTGCCTGATTGAAATCCTTAACAGTCCCAGCATGCTTTTCACTTGGCCTTTGCTCCAGTTGCTTCTTGGCTCAGACATGGTCACCCTCCGGTCACAGTTTGCCTTTCTAGACTTTCGACATGCAAACACTGCACACACCAACCAAAAAGAACATATGATTTCCTGTTACATTAATGGATATACAAAACCATTAAATAGGAGTGATATGTTATGTTACCTTGCATTTGTATATCACCCCAAGCCATAGTTTATAGTTTGAAGGGATTTTGCCTGTCAGAGAGGCAAGGGAGGAGTATGGTAGAACATTCAGTAGGGTGGAGAAAAGTCGGGTACATACATAGTTGGGATGAGGGCGAGGAATAGATAAGATGCTCAGGAAGGCATGAGAAGAAAAAGGTGGCAGAGCTACATATACAATTGGCCCGAATTTATTGTGGGACTCTACTGTATTCTATGGGGTGCAGTGCTGAATGGAGAGATAGTTGCAAAAGAGATGTTTGCTGTGCCAGGGGATATGTCTGAAGAAGCCCTTTCTGGCAAAGAGACATCATAATGGGATCGGAAACCGGGCACCATTCTTTTGTTTCGGCAACTGCCCTTATCATATCTTTTGTTAAAGTTAAGTTCCTTTGAGATTACAGTGGTCAGAATAGGAATCAGGCTAGAATAGGTTTCTGCATGGCAGACTTTGTTTAATTTGGCAGACATCCTGACAAGAAACTATTTTGCTTTCTTTAAGAGTAGGACAGAGAAACATAGGGGCACCTAAGGTTTTTGGTGTGCAAATAAATAACTACTTTACCCAAAATGTCCCCTTGTCTGTGATCTCGATTCTGATTTATCACGCTACAGACCCACATGCCCCCATCCAGGAGCAAAATGTCAAGTTGCAAGCTACTAGCCAGACGTAAGTAACCTGTTGCCTCAATTCTATCCATACACACAGTACACCATTTCTTACTCATCAGGAGTGAAAAATAACTAGGCAATGGCTAGTGATGAGTGCAAACTTTGTACCCTTCCCCAGACCCACATGCACCAATCACTCCCTCCCGACCCCACATGCCCCATCCCTCCATTCACACAGAGATGCCCCATTCCTCCCTCCAGACCCACAATCCAAAGCCTTCCATGCCACCATAAACAAGCAGATGCCCCCAGCCAGCCCTATGCCCCCATCTCTACATTCACAACAGATGCCTTCATCCCTCTCTCCAGAACTACATGCCCATCTATCCATTCACACCCAGATGCCACCATCCCTCACTCATGACCCACATCCAGATGCCCCAACCATGCCTTCAGACCCACATGCCCCCAGTCCTCCATTCAGGCACACATGCCACATCCTCCCTCCAGACCCACATGCCAAAGTCTCCCATGTACATGCATATGCCCCCCAGCCAACCCTATGCCACTCTTGGGTGCTTTGAAACACAATTTACTTGATGTATACGTGCCTTACTAAAGCACACTAAATAAATACTTAAATAAATCCCTTCATTCACAATCAGATGCCCCCATCCCTCACTCTTGACTCACATTGTATAGTATTGTATAGGAATTCATACAGCGTGAACAAGACCAAAAATGCATCTAGGCGCTTGAGAAAAGTTGGTGAGGACAGTTGCGAAAGAGAGAGATCAGAAAAAGTATGATTTCAGGTTCTTTCGGAACTGAAGAATAGGAATATTATGGAGATTTGCTGCCAGAGAGTTCCAAAGCGTGGTGGCTAACACAGAGAAAGATCTGCCTCCATTCCGAGCATGACGAAATTTAGGAATACATAGCAGGAACTGGCTGGAGGAACAAAGGAAATGGCTCGGGATGTAAGGAGCAAGGTTTGACCAAGACTGTGAGTTGCACGGTGAACGAGACAAAAGACCTTAAACTTATCCGGCTCCTAATAAGCAGCCACTGCAATTGACAGAGTATATATTTGGCGTAAGACAATCTAGGGGCTCCTAGAGCAAGATGACCAGCTGCATTCTGAAGAGTCTGTAGATGTTGTAACAGAACTTCAGACTGGCCAAGTTATATGCCGTTCCAATTGTCAATGGAGGCCAGGATAGTTGAAGTGACAATCTTAACCTTGTCTTCCGAAGGAAGGAAAGATAGCACTGTTTTTAAGAACTTTCAGTTTGATGAAGCCAGATTGACAGACTGAGGAAGTTTGAGCTTCTCTGGAGCCATTGGCCATACATTTAATCCCCAGGCTTTTTACAATAGAAACGGGCTCTGGACAAGGGCCCAATGAGGATAGCCAGTAATAAGAGGTCCAAAGTGCTTCCGGGTGGTTACACCCAACCAAAGGTACATTTGTTTTTTCTCCATTAAGTATTTGGCCATCCAATCTCCAACCGCAGAAAGACAATATTTCAGTCTGGAAGGAGGGTCTGTGGCATGAGCATTGAGATGGAAAAATATCTGTGTGTCATCAGCATATGAATAAAATTGCACTCCATGATTGGTAATCAAGTCCACTAGTGGTCGCATATACAAATTGAGCATGAGAGGGCAGAGAGCATAGCCCTGAGGGACCCCACAATTAGCTGCCAAGATTTAAAAGGAGGGATCGAAACTGTTTGTAGCTGGTCCCCCAGGAAGGTGCAAACCATTGAAGCAGAATACCAGAAACACCAGCCCTCTGGAGGATTTGGAGCAAGATCTGATGACCCACAGTGTCAAAGGCAGCAGAGAGGTCCAGGAGAATGAAGGCTCCCACCTCTCCATGTTCCTGAAACAAAGCAATGTCATCCATGAGGGCAACCATTACAGATTCAGTGCCCATATAGGGTCAGAAGCCCAATTGATAAGGGAGCAATAGTTGGTTAGATTCCAAAAAATATAGAGAAATGTGGAGTCACAATTGCCTCCATACATTTCCTGAGGGCTGAAGGTAGCAAAATAGGGTGATAATTCTCAACATCCAGGTGCTCCAGCCCTCCTTTCAGACCATATTCTGCAGTCCTCCCTCTAGACCCACATGCCACAATCCCCCCTCTTAACACACATGCCACACTCCCCCATTCTCATGCAGATGCCCCAAGACTTCTATGCCTCCATCCCTCCCTCCAGACCCACATCTCACCCTCCAGATCTACCTACCTTTATCCCTTGATCCACACCCACATCGGCAAGCCCCCTATTTCCCTCCAGACCCACATGCCCCAACCCTCCATCCAGATCGACATGCCCCCATTCCTCCCTCTACCCACACAGCCCCATCCCCCTCCAGACCTACATGCCCCATTCCTCCATTCACACCCAGATGCTTCCATCCTTCCCTCCAGATCCATGCCCACGTGCTCCAGCCATCTCACCAGAACCACACAACCTCAGCCCTTCCCTCACAGCAGATGCCCCAGCCGTACATGCCCCAATTCCTCCATGTACACACAGATGCCCCTGCCCTTCATTCAGACCAACATGTCCCCATCCCTCCCTTTAGATCCACAAGCCACATGCCTCCATCCAGATCCACAAATAGGTGCCCCCATCTCTCCCTCCAAATCAACAAATAGATTCTCCATCGCTCCCTCCCTCCCTCCCTCCTGATCTACACCCTGATGCCCCATCCATCCCTCCAGATCCACACACCCAGGTGCCTCCATCCCTCCCTCCAACATATATTCAGATGCCACATCTCATCTCTCTCTTCAGTTCCATGCACACGTTTCCCGATCCCTCCCTTTAAAACCCCCTCCAGATCCAATCCAAGCTGTCCTCCCTCCAGATCCACACCCAGAAGCCTTATGTCTCCCTCCATATCCACAACTAGATGTCCCACACCCTTGCTTCAAATCCATACCCAGGTGCCCTCTTCCTTCCCTCCAGATCAAACTCAAGTGCCCCATTCCATCCCTCCTTCCAGAGCCACACACAGATGCTCTATCCCTCCCCGCAGATCCACACCCTGATGCCCCAGATCCAAACCAAGGTTCCACCATCTCTCTATTCAATATCCACACCCAAATCCAAACTCAAATGCCCCATCCATACTTAAAGAGCCACACCCAGATGCCCATGCCTCCCTGCAGATCCACACCCAGATGCCCCATCCCTCTCTCCAGATCCATACCACAGTGCCTTCATCCCTCTCATCAATATCCACAACCAGGTTCCCACATTCCTACATCCAGGTCCACACGCAGTTGTCACATCCCACCGTCCAGATCTACACCCAGATGCCCCATCCCTCCCTCCAGATCAATTCCATGTTGCCCTCTTCCCTCCCTCTAGATCCAATCCAAGGTGCCCCATGCCTCTCTCCAGATCCACACTGATATTCCCCATCCATCCCTCCAGATCCACATCCAGATGCCTGATCCCTTCCTCCAGATCCACACCCAGATGCCCTCTTCCCTCCTTCCATATCCACACTCAGATGACCCAGCCCTTCTTCCAGATCCAAACCCAAGTGCCCCATCCCTCCCTCCAGAGCCACACTCTGACACCCCATCCCTCCCTCCTCATCCACACCCAGAAGCCCCACCACTCCATCCAGACCCAAACCCAGATGCCCTATCCTTTCCTCCTGATGCACACCCATAGCCTCATCCTTCCCTCCTGATCCACATCGAGAGCCACCTCCCAGATTGACACCAATATGCCACATCCTGCCCTCCAGATTCAAACCGAGATTCTCCATCCATCCATCCAGATCCAAGCCCAAATGCCCCATCCCTCCCTCCAGATTCAGACCCAGATGCCTCATGACTCCCTTCAGAACCACCCAGATACTCCATCACTCCCTCAAAATCCAAACCCAGAATCACAATGAGGTTCCCCCATTCCACCATTGAATTTCAACATCCATGTGCCCGCATCCTTCCCTCCAGATCCAAACCATGTGCCCAATACCTCCCTCCAGTTGCCCCATCTCTCCCGTCAGATCCACACCCAGATTCCCCATTCCTCTCTCCAGATCCATACCACAGTGCCTTCATCCCTCTCATCAATATCCACACCCAGGTTCCCACATTCCTACATCCAGGTCCACACGCAGATGTCACATCCCACCATCCAGATCTACACCCAGATGCCCCTCCCACCCTTCGGATTCACACCTGGATGCCCCATCCCTCCCTCCAGATCAATTCCATGTTGCCCTCTTCCCTCCCTCTAGATCCAAACCATGGTGCCCCATGCCTCCCTCCAGATCCACACTGATATTCCCCATCCATCCCTCCAGATCCACACCCAGATGCCTGATCCCTTCCTCCAGAGCCACACCCAGATGCCCTCTTCCCTCCTTCCATATCCACACTCAGATGACCCATCCCTTCTTGCAGATCCAAACCCAAGTGCCCCATCCCTCCCTCCAGAGCCACACCCTGACACCCCATCCCTCCCTCCTCATCCACGCCCAGAAGCCCCAGCACTCCATCCAGACCCAAACCCAGATGCCCTATCCTTTCCTCCTGATCCACACCCAGAGCCTCATCCTTCCCTCCTGATCCACATCGAGAGCCACCCCCCAGATTGACACCAATATGCCACATCCTGCCCTCCAGATTCAAACCGAGATTCTCCATCCATCCATCCATCCATCCAGATCCAAGCCCAGATGCCCCATCCCTCCCTCTAGATTCAGATCCAGATGCCTCATGCCTCCTTCCAGGACCACAGCCAGATACTCCATCACTCCCTCAAAATCCAAACCCAGATGCACAATGAGGTTCCCCCATTCCTCCATTGAATTTCCACATCCATGTGCCCGCATCCTACCCTCCAGATCCAAACCATGTGCCCAATACCTCCGTCCAGATGCCCCATCTCTCCCGTCAGATCCACACCCAGATTCCCCATTCCTCGCTCCAGAGACACACCCAGATGCCCCATCTCTACCTTCAGATCCACATACAGGTGCCCTGACCCTCTCTCTCCAGATGCACACCAAGATTCCCTATCCCTCCCTCCCAAGCCACACCCAGATGCCCCATCCCTCCCTCCTAATACTCATCCAGAGTCCCATCCATCCCTCTAGATCCATAACCATATGCCTCATGCCACCCTCCAGATCCATACCAAGCTGCCCTCTTCCCTCCCTCCAGATCGACTCTCAGGTGGTCCACCACTCCCCCCAAATCCAATCCCAAGTGCCCTACCCCACCTTCCAAAGCCACACCCAGATGCCCCATCCCCATCCAGATCCAAACCCAGATGCTCTATCACTCTATCACTCCATCCAGATTCACATCCAGATGCCCCATCCCTCCTTATCGATCCAAACCCAAGTGCCCCATCCTTTCCTCCAGAGCCACACCTAGCTGACACATCCCTCCCTCATAATCCACAACCAGTGCTCCGTCATTCCCTCCAGATCCACACCCAGATGCCTCATGCCTCCTTCCAGGACCACAGCCAGATGCCCCATCACTCACTCAGAATCCAAACCCAGATGCCCCACTGCCCCCTCCAGATCCACACCCAGATGCCTGTAGGAGGTTTTGTCTTTTTGGGGCAAATTCGGAATTTGGTGGTATTTTCTTACTATGATATTTTGGAGGAAAACTGGTGGTAAACTGGCTAAACTGGCTAAACTGGTGGTAAACAGTTCAGTGGTACCCTATTTTGTTGATAATATAGTGTTAGCTTGTATTGGCGGTCATTTTTTAGTGGTATCTTGCTTTTGCAGTATTTTCAGAATTACCTTATTTTTGTGGTATAGTGGTGAGCATATCTTTTTTATACTACCTGCCCATTAGAAAACAAACCTTTCCTTTCAATTGGAATATATCTTAGTCGCCTGTAGCAAACCCCCCAGACCTATCGCACTTTCAGGGAACACAGTGAGTTTATTCAGAATGCAACCTCTTGTATGTGGCTTGTATTACTGGCTTATTTACATCCAGTAACCTATGTGACTTATCCGACACTGCTTTCTTTTCCGCATGCAAAGAAGGACTCATTCACACCCATTCTGTCTTGCTTATTTGTATACGTTTACTCTTATTCTAAACTTGTCCCATAGGGTAAATGAGGAAGCAAAATTCTTTACCACATTGGTATAACACTATAATTACTCTTTGGGCCTCATTACAACTCACCCGGTATGGAAACAACGGTGGCGGTAAACCCGCCGCCACCGTTGTTTCCATACCGGGTGATCACGATTCCTGCAAGCGGAGGCGTCAATCCCGCCAGGTCTGACCTGGCGGGTTTAACACCGTCCGCCTGCAGGCAGACGAGGAAACACCGGCACCATCACGAGATGTTGTAATGCCCCGGTAATTCCGGGAATCACGGAAGCCGAATGGTAATACGAATCTGGCGGTAACCAGGCATTTTTACCACCTTGGTTACCACCGGACTCGTAATGAGGCCCATTGACTCTTTCCCCTAACAAAGTAAACATGGGAGACAATAAAATTGTTCCAGCTTTGCTTATTGTTATAATATTTTTTAGAAGCAATTCAGCTTACCAACAGCGAGCATAACCTTGGGCCTCATTACGACCCTGGCGGATGGACCATGGTGCTAATAGCACCATGGTCCATGCCGGTAACTCTCCGACTCCGCCATGGCGGAATGGGGAATTACCACCCCATTCCGAGGTTGGCGGCGTGGTAATTCCCCCTTCCGCCATGGCCCTTCCCCATTCCCATTTTTGCCCCATGGGGCATAATGAGAATGGGGAAGGCGCTAAGTACGGTGCCGCAGCACCAAGGTCCCTTTGAGGCATGGCTTTTAACGCCTGTAAAAAGCAGGCGTTAAAATCACCATCCCGCAAAGGGACCTTGTAATCAGGCGTTAAGGGTCGGCGCCGTTTACGGCGCTGTAAAACCCTTAACGCCTGACTCGTAATGAGGCCCCTTGTCTCCTAAAACAAAACAAAGTGAAGAGAACATGCATATAGCAACATGTAAGAAATAAAAATCTTGTATTCAATTCTTTTTAGAATAAATGCATCAAAAAGATGTCAAAATTAAACACATTGCATGTGATCTGAGTGTGCATCTTTTTTTTTTGCCAGTGTAAACATGCTTAGAGAAACATGATATTTTTCTTTTTTTTAAGTTGCCTGCCTACACTGTCTTGCCATACATGTAATGCATCTCATACATGCCCACACTCCTCATCTTTAAAATGACTCACAAAAATGGGCGAATTCTGAAGCACTTGTCACCGGAACCTTATCTATACGAATCTCCCTTGCACAACTCCCGGGAACACAGCTTTGTACTGCCTCGAAATGCTTCAAAGTCAGGCAGCTCTCCCACTCTCTTTTATCTTCAAGACTGCAGCCACGGATCTCCCATCCCTGGAAGTCACTGTTCGCACTCAAGTCCCGAACAGCTCTGACCACTTCCTCTCCTTTTGCTCATTAAAAAAACTCTCCATGTCTATCAACTGCAATTACATCAGCTGTACCACCTCTCTATTCCTACCAATCATCGTGCATTAATGTTTTGTAAAAAAAACTCTCTCCGTTCCAGAACAATGAAAGCTTCAGGCATATGTATACATTCGCCTTCCTGTCGCACATGTTTCTGCTCTTCATGAATAAATGGAATGCATCTCACTGTGCTCGCGAACTGCATTACAATGTTAGAGGGAGTGGGGCAGTTATTATATTAGTAATATAATTATTATATGGTTAGTTAATTATGTATTTCTAATGCAGTTTTACGCACATGAAAACATTCAAATTGTCACTTCTGCACTTTAAAATGACTGGCATGTTTCTAAAACGTTTTGCTAAATGCTTTTTAAAAAAAAAAATAATGCTTTCTGTAAAACTGTGCCTGACACCTATTTTGAAATGGCTGCATTTCCATACTGTATACTCCATACTGCCAAAAATTCCCAAATATATCCTTACATGCCTCATGCCTCACTGCAGATCCACACCCACGTGCTCTCTTCCCTCCCTCCAGATTGACACGCAGATGCCTCATCCCTCAATCCAAATCCAAACCCAAGTGCCCCATCCTTCCCTCCAGAGCCACACCCAGATGCCGAATCCCTCCATCCAGATTGTCCGCACCCAGGTGCCCTCTTCCTTCCCTCCTAATTCACACCACAAGCCCCATCCCTCCCTGCAAATCCAAACTCAAGTGCCCCATCCCTCCTTCCAGAGCCACGTCCAGATGCCCCATACCTCCTTGCAGATCTGCACCTAGATGCCCCACCCCTCACTGCAGATCCATACAAAGTATCCCAGATGCCCCATCTCTCTCTTCAGTATCCACACCCAGGCGCCACCGTTCCTACCTCCAGATCCAAACCAAGATTCCCCTATCCATCCGTCCAGATACACACCTTGATGTCCCAAACCTTCCCTTCAGATCCACACCCAGGAGCCCTCTTCTTCCCTCCAGATCAAACTCATATGGCACATCCCTCCCTCAAAATCCAAACTCAAGTACCCAATCCCTCCATCCAGATCCACACCGAGATGTGACATCTCTCCATTCAGATCCACACCCAGGTGCCCTCTTCGCTCCCTCCTGATCCACACCCCAAGCCCCACCCCTCCCTTCAAATCCAAATTCAAGTGCCCCATCCCTCCTTTCAGAGCCATGCCCAGATGCTCAACCCCTCCCTCCAGATCCATACCAAGGGGTCCCCATCCCTTTCTTCAATATCCACACACAGGTGCCCCCATTCCCAGATCCAAAGCAAAATGCCCCCATCCATCCCTCCGATCCACACCTGGATGTCCCACATCCTACCTTCAGATACACACCCAGGTGCCCTCTTCTTCCTTCCCTCCAGATCAAACTCATATACCCAACCCCCCCTCCAAATGCAGACTCAAGTGCCACACCCCTCCTTCCAGAGGTGCACCCAGATGCCAAATCCCTCACTGCAGATCTACACCCAGATGCTCCATCTCTCCCTCCGGATCCATACCAAGGTGTCTCCATCCCTCTCTTCAATATCCACACCCAAGTCCACATATTCCTAGATCCAGATCCACACGCACAGGTGCCCCATCCCTCCATCCAGATCCGCACCCAGATGCCCCATTCCTCCCACCAGATCCACACCAGATGCCTAATGCCTCCCTCCAGATCTACACCCATATGCCCCATCCCTCCCTCCAGATCCATACCAAGGTGCCTCGATCCCTCTCTTCAATATCCATTCCCAACTCCACATATTCCTACATCCAGATCCACATGTAGATGCCCCATTCCTCCCTCCAGATCCACACCCAAATGCCTAATGCCCCCTCCAGATCCAAACCCAGATGCTCCACCCCTCCCTCCAGATTCACACAAAGATGCCCCATCCATACCTCCAGATCCACACCAAAATGCCCCATCCCTACCACCAGATCCACACCAAGGTGCCCCCACCCATCTCTCCTGATCCACACCCAGATCCACCATCCCTCCCTCTCAAGCCACACCCAGATGCGCCATACCTCCCTTGGGATCAACATCCACAGCCTGCCCCTCCCTCCAGATCCATCCTCAGATACCCAATCACTCCCTTTTGATCCACACCCAGATCCCCCATCACTCCATCCTGAGCTACACCCAGAGCCCCATCCCTCATTCTAGATACACAACCAGGTGGCTTCTTCTGTCCCTCTAAAGCCATACTCAGGTGCCCACAAACCTCTCTCCAGATACACACCCAGATGCCCCATCCCTCCCTCTAGATCCACAACCATTTGCCTTCTTCCTTTCCTCCAGAACCACACCCAGATGTCCCATCCCTCCCTCTAGATCCACACCCAGATTCCGATCCCTCCCTCAAGATCCACACCCAGGTGCCCCCAACTCTCCATCCAGATCCACACCCAGATGCCCCATCCCTACCTCCAGACCCACACGCAGATGCCACAACCCACCATACAGATCACACTCAGATGTCCCATCCATCCCTCCAAATCCAAACCCATGTGCCATATCGCTCCCTCTAGAGCCACAGCCAGGTGCCCCCAACCCTCCATCCAGATCCACACCCATATGACTCATCCTTCCCTCCCGATCACTATCATATGCCCCATCTCTTCCTCCAAATCCAAACCCAAGATCCCAACCCCTCCCTCCTGAGCCACACACAGATGCCCCATACCTCCCTCCAGATGCACACACAGATGCCCCATCCCTCCATTCAGATCCATACCAAGATGCCCCCATTCCACTCTTCAATATCCACACACAGCTGTTCACATTCCTACGCCCAAATCCAAATGCAGATGCCCATCACTGACTCCAGATCCACACCAGATGACCCATCCCTCACTCCAGGTCCACACCCAGATGCCCATCACTAACTCCAGATCCACACCAGATGCCCCATGCCTCTCTCCAGATCCATACCCAGGTGCTGATCACTAACTTCAGATCCACACGCAGATTCCCCATACCTCCCTCCAGATCCACACCCAGGTGCCATTTTCCCTCCCTCCAGAGCAACACCCAGATGTCTGATCCCTACATCCATATCCACACCAGGATGCCCCACCCCTCCCTTCCGATCCATAGCCAAATTGCCCATCCCTCCCTCCTGACCCACACCCAGAGACTATCCCTCCCTCTAGATCCACAACTAGGTGTCATTTTCCTTCCCTCTAGAACTACACCCAGATGTCCAATCCCTCCCTCCAGATCCACACCCAGGTGCACCCAACCCTTCCACTAGATCTACACCCTGATGACCCATCCCTACCTCCAAATCCACACCCAGATCCCCCTTCCCTCCCTCCTGACCAACACTTGGATGCCCCATGCTTCCAGATCCACACACAAATGCCCTCTTCCCTCCCTCCAAATCACACTCATAAGCCCATCCCTCGCTCCAAATTCAAACCCAAGTGTGCCATCCCTCCCTCCAGAGCCTCACCCAGATGCACCATCACTCCCTTTTGATCCCCACTTAGAATTCCCCATCCTTCCCTCCTTATCCATATCCAGATCCCCCATCTCTCCATCCTGACCCACACTCAGATGACCCACCCCTACCTGCAGATACACACCCAGATGGCCACATCCTTACTTCCAGATCCACACCCAGATGCTCCAACCCTCTCTCCAGATCCACACCCAGGTGCCCCATCCCTCCCTCTAGATCCACACCCAGATGCCTAATGCCTCCCTCCAGATCCACACCCAGATGCCCCATCCCTCCTTCAGATCGCCACCCACATGGCCCATCCCTCCCTTCTGATCCACACCCAGATGCCCTAGCCCTCTCTCGAGATGCACACCCAGGTTCCCAATCCCTCCCTACAGATACAATCCCAAATGCCCCCACCCCTCACTCCAGATAAACCATCCTTCCCTCCAGATTCACAGCCCTGCCTTCAGATCCCCACCCAGATGTCCCCCATAACCCGCCTCTAGTGACCCCATTCTAGGCACCAGTTATTGAGCCCCCAGACCTCCTCTTCATTACATTATCATTCCACTGCCTCTTCATGAATCATCAGATTCCCCTCCAAGTTAGTCCATATGCCCCATCCACTGTTTTCTAGCCCTTTGCCGTCACATTATCAGTTTACTTAATGCATGACTCTGATCCTGCCAGATCCTACCCCTCGAGATGAGATGACTGTAAGGGATTTCATTCAGGCACATACCCAAGTCTCGCCTAGCATGTAGTGCATAATGAAACCCTTATCTATTTGTGTCTATAAATTCAACATTCTGAATGATATACCACTCATATCCCACCCATCTCAAAATACCCCCCAGGTCACACTGAACCAGGAATCAGGCTAGTTTGTAAAGGTAAACATTTATTTATTTAATATTCAAATCACACATACGTTTAATATATATATATATATATATATATGGGACAGCAATCACCTAACGGCGACAACACAATTCAGAAAATAAGCAAAGCAATGGAATTCACTTATAATGATGCAGAATAGAAACACAGGAACAAGAACAGTTTTGGTTTGTGAACAGATAGCGTGTAGGTTAATATTTCCCCTGATTTTTTTTTTAAATACAAATGAGTAATCCTACACCAATGGAAGTTAATTAGCTGGTATTCAGGAATGAAAGATGAGGTCTAGAGTTGAATGCAATCTCCCCTCACGAAACAAGAGAGAAAACCATTTTTGGAAAGTGACACTTTTAAACTGACAGGTGACAATCGCTTTGTAAAATAATGCAAAAGGGTGGAAAAATGCTTAAATAGAGAATAATTCTAAGGAAAGCAACACTAAACAGATCCTAACACATGTGAGCTATGATATAAGCAACAGTACACACTTTAGATCAGGAGGGGATGGAAGAAGCACTTTAAATGGGGAAAAGACATGTGTAAACTTTTGAAAACTGCAAATTTGCGGCAAACTTTTACATTGCGATATTGGAGAAGAACTGGTCAAATACACTGTTTAGTTGTGGATGTAGCTAAGGTTCTTAGGTATCATTGAGAGTAGAAATGTTGTTTCTATCTTTAAAATTGAAGAAGTTATAAAGGTTTTAATAAGAGGCGTTTTTGCAAAAGAGGCGCGAAATGTACCATAAGTTCGGTTTTAAAAATGAAAAAGAGGAGGCCACACATAAATCTTCACAGTTACGTGGCCAGCGCAACCATTCACGTGGTGGATACTCGATTTTGTTCTGGGATTTACTTTAGTTACTCAAAATCACTAATACAGATGAGAAAATCAGCGCAAGAAGGATTCTAACGATACTTGGGTTCTGAATTTAAAGATGGGACGGGTTGAGATTGGGATAATACAATAGAGATATACTATGGGTCACTGTTCTTCCTATTCATACTTACAGTCCTTTGTAATTAAATTGAACCGTCAGCTCTGGTCATTGGATTGGGTCAGGTCTACCGGCAGCAGGGCACGTCTGGAGGGATTTGATCAGTGGCGCGGTTCTGGTAAATTTTGGACTGCACCTCAGACTGGATTTGTATGGGCCCTTCTAGTCACTGGACATGGCAGATTACAGGATGCACGTTTCAGTGGGAAAGCCTTAATGGTAGCAAGCCAAGTTGAATCAGAATTATTCTTTTACGTTTTGGATGTTTTGAAATTGAGTCTAGCTAGCAAGAGTTCAGCAATGCTAAAGTCTAGATTCTGCAAGGAAATCTGGATCTTCAAAGAAGCCTTGAGACAGCTATAAGATGAAGTGTTCTGGAACAAGGTGCTGCGCGGAAATCTGGATGGGGGTGTCCTATGTGTTTTGAAGTTCCTATATTTATACCATCAAATGCCATCCCCAAGTTTATGGTGTGGGCAGAATTTCAAAACACACCCCCACGGCTGTAAGTGGCTGCAGGCACGTGCTTTGTTTTGGTTGGCAGTCAGAACAGAGCTGTCCCCTTTACGATGGGATTTAGGAACTCCCACATTGATTTTTACCAAAACATAACTTTTGCACAAATGTACATTTCTAATATTAAGTACCCTAATGAAATAGGACACATACATATCATATTTGATTGTCTACATTCACATTCACTCCCCGTCTTTGTGAGAGCTGTCTTTCTCATTCAATAGAATGTTATCAATTTTAACCATAATAGTTTGGATTAATCATTTCTAATTTGGTACATCTCTGGGTGCTTATCAGTGGATCATGTACATACAATCTTAGGTTTGCAACATTAATCGTTCTGCTACAATGAGAATTTTTTCATAACTTTGGTCCTTAAATGGTACAGGTTTCATCAATGTCTTAAAATCAAAAGCCTGAAATTAGGTTAATGTCTACCAATTTTCAGATGTATCCCTCTTTACGTTACTCAGTTAAATAGTTTCAACTTTAATCACCAATAAGGATTCCAAAACTCACAGCAGTTTTTTTTTATTTCTTTGTACCTCCCCTTCAAGGCAACAGCTGTTAAGGAGGTGTATCCCCTTCCTGGAGAGGGAAGTATCCTTCCCCTCCCAGCAGAGGTCAATGCTCAGCCTGTCCTTTGTTCTTGGCTAAGCACCAGACGAAAGTCTACTGAGGTCTAATTGTGCTCCTTGTTTTCATCATGCGGGAACCATTAGGCTTCCTGTTTTCAAGGGAGTGTCAAGCTGAGATGTGAATCTTTCCCAGGCTAGCACTGTCAGGCCACTGTCCAATCAGAATTAAGCAGTTACTTCCACTGGGTTACTGAAAAAAAATTTCCAATAAGCCTTTTCTTTAACACATATCAAAATAAGCAGTTTATAAGGGATTTGGACATTTAAAAGAATTAAGCCCTTCACCAACATGCCTTAAATAGGCGCTTTTTGCAATTTCTTCCAGAAAAAGAAACACCTTTAAACTAAGTTTGAAAGCTAATTTCCTTAAGCAGCTGTCAGGCAGTGAGGCCTGGATTCCTCTGACTGCCTGGAGAATCTATGATTTTAGCACACTTTTCCTTTCAATAATTCACTGGAAAGATGACAGAATTTAGTGCCAACACAGCACTTTGAAGGTTGCAATTGATTAGGAAGCAGTATTTAAGGGCATTTTTGTATTTTAGCCCACTTTTGGGGCCTTGCTTCATGTGACAGGTGACAGGTGACAGTTGACAGCAGTGATTCCTGTTTTTACACCAACTTTGACTTTGTGTGGCATGGTGTGCAGCTCTTTTGTGATTTATGAACTATGCACAATTTTGCAGATTTGGCGCGCCTGTGGGTTAGCCTCCATATTTGGCAGTCTTCTTTCCTCATTGGCAAAGGGGTGTAGTAGGGTGCATTGGCATGGGTTGAAATATCCCACATGACCTAGTATGTGATATGCTCAAAAGTCACGTGACAAGGAGGAGATGTAGAGTTCTGGGTCGATAAATAGAACGCAATGCTCTGCCCCCTTCTTGTCACGTGACTTGGAGGAGAAATAAGCAAACTTTGTGCACAATTTTCATTTACCCTCTTTGTCCATGTGAATTGTATAGAAAGTATGTTATTTGCAAGGGAAAAGTGTAAATAGAATACATTGTGCACAATTTAAACAGACCCTCTAGTCCTTGTAAATTGTACAGAAAGTGTGCTATTTATCCTTCATCCTTGCAAAATAAACACTGCCTTGTCGGATACTTTCCCAGGCTTTTAGTGCCATAAAGGTTAAAATAGTTGACAAGCATGTTTGTATAAACGACGTGCGCGTATGGACAATTGTCCATGAATACATATTTTACATATCTAATTTATTTTTTTATTTAATATGTGCATTATGGTTAAACAAAACTTTTTCACGAAACATACACATATAGTAAAAAAATAAAAAAAGGAGAAAAAAACAATATCAACCAACAATAAAAACGAAACAAATACGAAAAATTATATAGTGATGCATACAATACGATAAAACGTTAAACCAAATTCATGGCGACAAATAGTTTTAAACATACAGAATATTAAAATAGGAGAAAAAGGTACAAACAACAAGTGCATGCCACAATTATTCCCCAAAATATACTATCTATTACAATGTTTCTTTAAGCACCAGTGGTAACTATAGATTCAGCAGCGTATGTATATAGCAGCCCACAGTTGATCTCAAGCAACCAAGGAGGATGTCTAACCAAATTCATATGTCCCTTCAGATAATAGTGTATGCTATAAGTGTGTGCCTTGCTGTTTCTATTTCGCACTTACAGTAGTGGTACTTTCTATCCTCAAAAGGAATACTCGACCATTCCCCAACATAATCAGTGCAGGAAAGAATGTTAAAGCGAATGTTAAACAAATGTTAATTTACATACCACAATTGGTTTAGGTGACGGCTCTGTTTGAAGTCACCACACGTATTATTTGCTGTTCCACAGTTGTTGCAGTCTCCTAATAAACATGTTCATCATTTGATTCTTTGCCTATCCAGTGCCTGCATATTTGACCAACACATTAGATTCATGTCGAATAGTCTATATTTGTTTGTTTTTAATTATCACAGCTATACATGTCTCCAATAATCATAAATAGGACCTCGATAATCCTCTTTAAGGTGGTTATCAGCTGTGAGCAAGGTTTGGCCAACTATGCTCAAAGCATGCACCCATTGTTGGGGATTTCCATGAAAGTGACATGGGAGAAGAGAATCCTGAAGCAATCCTTTGTAAAATATATACTTTAAATGTTACAATGTTTTAATCAACGTTATTTGCAAGATGTGTTTTAAAATGAACCAGTTGACACACTAAGGTGATTTTTAATTCCTACAACGTTTTGGCCAATGTTAATTGTCTCGTGTGCACAGGCTCGGTCTGGCCTATAGGGAAATAGGCACATGGCCGAACCAAAAACGCAAAATGCTCGTGTGGGCCAGTTTTTTGGGTCAAAGTGGGCTGCATATTTGGCTAATGGGGGTCACTTTTTTGAGTTACTTCACTATGCGGCTAATAGTTTTGATCAATGTTGCTGAATAAATATTCTTTAAAATGCACAATTTGCAACACATTTTATCAATAAACTCCCCCTTGGCTAATAGTCAAACAGTGGCACAAAAGTAATGAATAGGCATTTACAAATGTGGGCCACTTTTTCATTGTGCCCGAGATAATTGTACGGTCCAGTCCGACCCTGCATATGCATAACAATACATAATTCACTGTTAATACTAATGGAAATACCTTACGTGAGAACGGCAAAATGACTACTGCTCTGCAGGTGTACAGGGATGATTTTTGTCTAAAATGCCTACTCAGGGCCACACTACTCCTAAACCAGCAGTGATCCCAATCATAAAAGTGAAAAAGACACAGCACTCCAAGTATACCTCCGCCATCTCTTTTAGCAACGCGGGCTGAAGGCAGTCGGTACGCTTCAGGAGGAGTGTGAACTGGTACAGATACAACAGAAACAGCAATGGTATGGTGGGACTAAAATAACAGAATAAAGGTGCACTCTAGGTGAAGAGAGGGATGCAGGCAATTAAATTAAGCAATACAGTTCACCGTCTATTCATTAAGATGTTTTTTAAAATGTAGAGGAGCAGGTAGATGCTATCTCACTAGTTCCTGCCCCTCACCGCCGTCATACTGGAATAGTCAGAAGAGAGCAGTAAATGGGCCCCCTGTATTGTTCCTATACCACATCAAGTGTATGCAAGACGTTATGCACTCAGACAGCCATACAGAATGTACCCTCGCACTAATAGTGTGGAAGGATGCTACATGGAAGGATGCATCCATGGACATCATGGGTGAACATTAAAGTGAAATCTGATGAGGACAGAGTAATGTTATAAAGAAGATATATGAACCTACGCTGAAATGATATGACTATACTAAAGAAATAACGATGTAACTGAAGCATCAAGAGAAACATGTACCTAATGCTAAAGTAATCATGGAAATAAAGAAGATGAAGTAATTTACTGTGGCAATAACTGCCGAGCCGGCGGGCCATTACCACCTGTGATAATGCCTCCGGGGCCTCAAGTTACAGACCCAAGCATAGCAAGGGCCTTAAGGATGGCCCTGGGGTCATTACCATAAGGCGGTAATGGCCCGCCGGCGAGGCGGTTATTGCCATTAGTATTCCAGGGTCGGCAGGCTTGGGATATTGGTTTGCCTGAGTTTGCAGCCCCGGAACACTAATGGCTTACGTAACCTTTTCAAGCGACATGTCTTTGCCCTTTGAAAAGGTTTTGTTGCAGTACGTGCTGGTTGTAGGAACACTAGACTGCGCGTACTGCTTCATTAGTACGGAGCAACAGGGTGCCATTTTGGGCGAAGTTGCTCCATACTAATGAATGGGACAAAAATAAAAATAAAAGAACGCCACCTTGGAAAAGGCAGAAGGGGCTACATGTGGTCCCTTCTCCCTTTCCAAGGTTGTCTTGAAAAAAGAGTGTACCCGGCCTGCGAGCGATGTTCGTGCGGAGACTTTAATCTCGGCTTCAATGAGCCTGACAATAAACATGCAGAGTCAGTTGCAGCCTTGCTAAAGGACCACGGTCCTGATCAAAAAGTCCTCTCCCCTACCCACATCAAAGGAAGGACCCTTGACTGGGTATCTGAACTGAACTGTAACAACAGCATTACCGATATTGCTCCACACACATGGACAGACCAATACTTAATAACCTTCTCTGCCACACTAGATCTCCTCAGCCCTAAGACTACCAACATGGTACCCCCTCTCCCGACCAGAAGTAAGAAGGATATAACTGCTGAAAATATTATCCCTCTCCTCCTTCCAGCTATATCTGGATTTGAAAGTAACAACACTGACTCCCTAGTAAATACTTTCAATGATGCTATGATTAAAGCACTAGACGCAATTGCTCCAATCAAACTGCGCAAAGATAAACAGGAAGCCCATTTAAATGCCACGTTTACAACCCACTTCAAATCTCTAAGATTACAAAAATGAAAGCTCCAATCCACCTGGTTCCACTCACCCTCTGAAAACAACAAATACAACCTAACTGAATTTGCCAAATTCTACAAAAAAGAAATGATCAAAACCAAGAAGAATACCTTCAATGGCTGGAGGAGCCTGGAAAACTTAGAAATAAAACTGCAGCTTTAAAAACGTTGTATTTATGTTTGCGGTCGCTTTTGAAGCGACCGCAAACATAAATACAACGTTGTGTTGGAAAACGCTGCGGTTTTTCTTTCCAAGCTTCTCAGGCTCCTCCTGCTCGGAGGAACCTGAGAAACTCAGAAAGAAAAACCGCAGCGTTTTCCAACACAACCGCGTTGTTAAATGTTTTTAAAGCTGCGGTTTTATTTCTAAGTTTTCCGGGCTCCGCAGCTAGTGCTTATTTTTTAAAAAAATAAATAAATAGCACTTACCGAGATTCAGCTGCAGCTTTCCTGCTCTGGTCTCCGGTCCCCGTCCTCCGCCTACAGCACTAATGAAGGGAAAGCCACCCAGCGGTAGCCTTTGTTTACTACAGCTAGCTGGCTTTTCCTTCATTAGTGCCGCAAAAGCAAAAGCCAGCACAGGAGGGCCTCCATTTCACAAAATGGATGCGCCCATGTTCTTGCTTTTGCGAATTTTGAGCTTGAATAGCTCAAAATTTTACATAGGAAGTTTTAAAACGGAGAATGCTAGTATTTTTTTTGTGTTGCCTATCTATTTTTGTAAATAACATTTTTTACTAGACCATCCCTTTAAGGGTGACCGCTAATTGCGATGACCGTTATTAGCGGTGACTGCTATTTGCATGTTGCAGGAGGTCGGAAGTGCTATCAGCGCTTTCATCGATGCCGCTAAGGGTCTTTTTGGGGTCTTTAGCGGCATGGCGGTAGGGTCATTACCGGCATGGCGCTATGCTTGTGTCCGCGTACTCGTAATGGTACTCTATTAGCGGCCTCTTGCAAAGGCGGACACGTTGATAGCGCCATGCCGGTAATTTGCGATTTTTACCACACATCGTGTAATGAGGCCCAAAGTATGGTGCAAAACAACCTAAACTACCTATTGCTAGGCAGTAAGCCCAAATGCACTCCTACCGAATCTTCGTTCGGGAGTTAAATGTTGACTCTTAATTGATCAATTAATACTCTCATGAGGAGAGAGTGTTAATTGAGTCTTGACTTTAACATATTACAAAATAGAAAATAAATAACATCAATAAAGGATAAATCAGGCATGTAAGATCACTTATGTAACCAATTATACAGATCTGGTACTGACCAATACTTTTTGATACTTTTTAATAGAACTCTCAAGGTCTGTTTTTTCAAACAAATAAACAATGTACAAAAGAATTATTCAGACAATGGTGAAGCATCCAGGAATTCTCATTCCAATTAACAAACAGAGTATAACCTGGTTTGTAAAGGTACATAAATGTAACAAAAGCAGAAAGCAAGTAGCTCAAAGCTTAGCCTTATTATTCACATCCTGTAAATGTTCAAAGGGACATGTATACATTTCATTAACCAATTGTAAACCAGCGATATAAATTTAACAAACAGCAATAAGTTCACTCTTAGGGTTTTTGTATTGTGAAGTAACACCATTCAGGGAAGCCCCTTTTAATAGGTGACATAGGTAACCAACGCGTTTCGGATCTAATGATCCATCTTCAGGGTGGGGACTTCACTGTTCCTGTATGTAGTAGAGTAGTGATTGTTAAATGCGTTCTAAAAGCCTTTCCTGCGGGAAATTCAAAAGAATAAACATTACCATTTAAGCTAATCAGTGAGGTTAACTGATATAATTTTAAACCGAAATAAGTAGAGAGATAATGGGTACTAACCTCAATCTGAGGCTGATAAAGTTCCAATTCAGACCCAGTCAACAGCTGAAATGCGCCGGAGGCCGGGAGGTGACAGAATGCGGCCAGGACACCCTATAAAGAATAGTGACAGAGCAATGATCAGACCAAACAGTCGTGAGTCATCTGGATGGTCATAACAAAGTTTTCTCAACGAGCTATGTCTAAGCTATCCACCGAGGGGATAGAAACAGATATTAAATGTATGTAGGAGCGCCAGCCTGGTATCTCGCTACGAGATACATGAAGTTCAAAGCATCACGCCAAGTGTAAAAAGGCGGGTGCAAAAAAGTGCAGACGCAGGTGCGCCGTCCAAACGGAGTCCAAAGACTTACCTAGGTTGCAGATAAACACCGAGTGAGCCGACCGCTGTAAGCGTAGCGGCTCCACTACGGTAGGCATTAGTAGGTGTCCCGGTAACCCCGCGCATGCGCGTTGGGCCAGCCGGGAAATCCGCCATATTGGTGTGGGCCACTCATCGCAGAGGGAGGAGCTCCATAGAGTAATAGGTAAGAGCACCTTAGAATCAATATAACCCATGTAGCGGGGTCTCTATATTAAATATGTAGAGGAAAGCACTCAAACAGAAATTGATTACTCTGGGATGCGAGTGGGGGCACCACCGCGAAACCAATAGGATTCGCGGGGTGCCCCCATCTCGCATCAATATAAATGCCAATTCCATGGGGGGGTATCTCAGGTGGCCGCATCTCTGTACTAAAAAGAGGTATTGAACTGGCGAGTCAAGCCAATATAGCTATGTGCATTCCTAATCTACTAATCACCAAGTGACAAAGTCATAGAGTAAATGTATCGACAAGTCCATGGTGACGAATCGAGTGGACAAAGAGGGGAATCTGTGATATCACACAATCTAGTTGTTAAGGACACAGGCTCTAGGTATTTGAAAATGAAAACCTAATAAGGAATAAAGAGAGTGGAAATATGAGCTCAGAGTCACAATGACGTGGGGACAACCCTATTTACCGCTTGGGGTGAGGCATTGTAGTCCATGAAACAATCATATGTCAGTTACCCTTGCAGCTGGGCGGACATTGTGGCGATTCAGGCTAATTTATACAAAGCACATTAAATCAAATTCAACATTCATCCCCCGAGGGTGCAGTGAGTCTAGAAGATCAATCCATAGTATTTCACGTTGTGCTAATTTCCGTTGTATATCTCCCCCCCTGGTACCTGATGTCACTTGTTCTAAAATAACACATTTTAACTGCGCCACCGTGTGGCGTGCCTCTGTAAAGTGCAATGAAACAGGTGATTTGGGACTCTTGTTCCGAATATTGGACTTATGCTCAGTCCATCTTATTTTCGCTTTCCGAGTAGTCATTCCTACATAATAGAGTCCACATGGACATTTCAGTGCATATATCACATTTTGAGCATCACAGGTACAGGAGTGTTTTAATTGTAAAGGTTTGCCAGAATGGGGGTGTGTAATGTGATTGCCCTTTAAGATGTTGCCACAGTGTTGACAATTGTGGCATGGAATAGTGCCTTTGTGTTGGGTGGACGGACCCCCAACTGGGATCTCAGCTTTCACTAGGGTCTTTCGTATAGATCTGCTATTTCTATAGGCAAACGTTGGAGGATCAGGGAAAAGATGTTGCAATTGTGGGTCCAATTGTAGCATGGGGGAGTTTTTTTTTATGGCTTTCTTAATTCTTGTGCTCTGGACCGAGTAGGTGGTAACATATGTCAGTGCTTCTCGAGATTTTGTTGGCTTCGGTACTAGTAGTGAGTCCCTGTTTATCTCACGGACCTTTCCTGATACATCTGAGATCAATGTAGAGTCGTATCCTCTTGCTGTGAATTTATTTCCCAGTGTAATCACCTGACGTTCATATTCAGTGGGTTCTGAGATGTTCCTCCTATAACGTAGAAATTGACTCAGTGGCACACTGTCAATGGTTCGTTTAGGATGGAAACTTGTGGCGAGTAATAGACTATTCCTGTCAGTTGGTTTGGTGTAAATCCTGGTCTCCAATTTAGCTCCAGCCACGTAAATTTCCACATCCAGGAAATGTATGGTTGTTGTACTTGTCTCTGTAGTAAACCTAATGCGTGGATTCATCCGATTCATCATGTCAAAGAAATTGACCAATTCGTCTTGAGGGCCAGTCCATACCCCAAAGACGTCATCAATGTATCTCACGTACAGGGATAGGTGTCTCATCCATCTTGGTGATGTGAGAACATGTTCGTATTCCAGATAGTACATAAATGCATTGGCATAGCACGGTGCCATAGCTGTACCCATGCTTGTGCCTGAAATTTGGATAAAGTATCTATCCTGAAACTTAAAAAAGTTATTGTTAAGTACCAATTTCAAGAGGGAGAGAATGAACAGCCGGTCTCCTTGACATTTGTCCGATCTCAAAATAAGCCATTCTATAGCTTCTAGGCCAGCTTCATGGGCAATATTTGTGTATAAGGACGTAACGTCCATAGTAAATAATATATCTCTCCCTTCCACAAACTGCGTGTTCTTCAACAGTTGCAGGAAGTGCATGGTGTCCTTTACATAAGTCGGCGTCTCTTGGACCAAGGGTTGAAGTATTTTGTCCAGATATTGTGCCAAAGGTTCAAGGATGCTGTTTAGTGGCTGCTATAATGGGGCGGCCTGGAGGTTTTAACAGTCTCTTATGGATTTTAGGTAAGATATACATCACCGGCATGATGGGATGTTTATTGTCGAGAAACCGGCGTGTTTTCTCAGAGATTACGTCATTCTCTTCAGCCTCATCCAGGACTTTTTCAATCAGAGCTCGCACTGTTTCTGTTGGGTTCATAGGGACCTCAAGGTAAGTTTCCTCGTCTCTTAATTGGCCTTCAATTTCATCGAGGTAATCCTGTTTGTCCATCAGGACTAGGGCTCCGCCCTTATCTGCTGGTTTGAAGATGATAGTTTGATTGTCCAATAGATTTTTCAATGTCTGGCGTTCGATTTTAGTGAAGTTTCCTTGAGCCTTAGTATTGAATCGTATCTTCTTGAAGTCTTCAAGTACGGTCTTCTCAAAAGTGGATAGTATATGGTTATGTATTGGGGGATTAAAAGTACTTTTAGGAGTAAGTTCTAGGAATTCATGTGGTTCCTTTTCGATGTTGTCTTCTTCCAGAGAGTTAAAGAATACTTTAAGCTTCAATTTGCGCATAAGTTTAAAGAAATCAATCTTTTCCCTCAATAAGGTACTGCTATTCATTGGAACAAAGGATAAACCTTTCCTCAGAACTTGTGTCTCCATCTTCGAAAGATGGTATGACGAAATATTGACTATCAGGGTTTCTTCGTCCCCTTCTTTCTCTGTGGATTTTTTCTTTTGTCCTCTTCGAATCGGCTTTTTTCTAAAAAAGGGGAAGTCGTAGCTTCATGGTTCGTGGACTCGCTGGCTAAGGGACCTTGTGTTGTTTCCGCGGTCTGACCTGATGTGGCGTCTAGTTCTGTGCTGGAAGCGTCAGAAGAGGTGTTCTCAGTCGAGGGGTGTCCGGTCTTCCGTGGATTGCTACTATTCTGTTTATTTGGGTTATATCCGTAATAGGCTTGCCAGCTATAGACTATGTCCAACTTATAGTCTAGCGTGTCCCTTCTGAACTTCCTGATCTTTTTAGCTTCAAGTTCCTGTGAATAGTTTGCTAGTTTCTGATTAGTTTCTTCAAGAATTTGTTTAAGTTGATCTGCTGTGTAGGTTTTGCTTGATGAAATTTTAAGACCTTCTATATCTTCATTCAAGGTAGTCAAAGAACGAGCCAGTTCTTCAATCGTTAAAATGATCAAATCCAGTGAGCATTTATTGAGGATCAAATGCCAACGTTTCACAAAGGCAGGATTTTCTTTGCATAAGGTGGGTTCGAGGTTTACCCTCAGGCCTCTTGGTATCCTCTTTGTGGTAAAATACTGAGCTAAAGTTGATGCATGTAACTTGAGATTGATTTCCCTTCGAATCTTCCACTCTAATTGTCGAATCAGGGCTTCTGGTTTATCAGTGGTTGTCAGTTCAGTTCCTGCTATCTTAATCAGCCCCAGGATTCTCGTGGCTTCTTCTTCGCTGAAAGCTAAGGTTTCAGCTCTGTTATTTGTGGACTGGTCTATTTTAGAGAAAGACATATTCTACTGTTCACTAGAGAACAGATATAGGTATTATATAATACCGAATATCTAGAAGGTGCGTGCAATTCCCTTTGTGTGGTCAGAGAAGGAAAACACAAAAGAACTATGGGGTGGGAATGCACAGCTCATGTAAATCAGGATAATTGATCTGGAGTAGAAGCACACCAAAGGTGTTAGTTCACACTATTAAATAAAGAAATAATGTCAATGAATTTTATGGTGAAATTTCGGGTGCAGGCGGGCTAACGTCACAAGACCACTTGGGACAAAATATCTAAACGTTGAGAAAACTTTGTTATGACCATCCAGATGACTCACGACTGTTTGGTCTGATCATTGCTCTGTCACTATTCTTTATAGGGTGTCCTGGCCGCATTCTGTCACCTCCCGGCCTCCGGCGCATTTCAGCTGTTGACTGGGTCTGAATTGGAACTTTATCAGCCTCAGATTGAGGTTAGTACCCATTATCTCTCTACTTATTTCGGTTTAAAATTATATCAGTTAACCTCACTGATTAGCTTAAATGGTAATGTTTATTCTTTTGAATTTCCCGCAGGAAAGGCTTTTAGAACGCATTTAACAATCACTACTCTACTACATACAGGAACAGTGAAGTCCCCACCCTGAAGATGGATCATTAGATCCGAAACGCGTTGGTTACCTATGTCACCTATTAAAAGGGGCTTCCCTGAATGGTGTTACTTCACAATACAAAAACCCTAAGAGTGAACTTATTGCTGTTTGTTAAATTTATATCGCTGGTTTACAATTGGTTAATGAAATGTATACATGTCCCTTTGAACATTTACAGGATGTGAATAATAAGGCTAAGCTTTGAGCTACTTGCTTTCTGCTTTTGTTACATTTATGTACCTTTACAAACCAGGTTATACTCTGTTTGTTAATTGGAATGAGAATTCCTGGATGCTTCACCATTGTCTGAATAATTCTTTTGTACATTGTTTATTTGTTTGAAAAAACAGACCTTGAGAGTTCTATTAAAAAGTATCAAAAAGTATTGGTCAGTACCAGATCTGTATAATTGGTTACATAAGTGATCTTACATGCCTGATTTATCCTTTATTGATGTTATTTATTTTCTATTTTGTAATATGTTAAAGTCAAGACTCAATTAACACTCTCTCCTCATGAGAGTATTAATTGATCAATTAAGAGTCAACATTTAACTCCCGAACGAAGATTCGGTAGGAGTGCATTTGGGCTTACTGCCTAGCAATAGGTAGTTTAGGTTGTTTAGATATTTTGTCCCAAGTGGTCTTGTGACGTTAGCCCGCCTGCACCCGAAATTTCACCATAAAATTCATTGACATTATTTCTTTATTTAATAGTGTGAACTAACACCTTTGGTGTGCTTCTACTCCAGATCAATTATCCTGATTTACATGAGCTGTGCATTCCCACCCCATAGTTCCAAAGTATGGTGCACCAACATACAAAATGCCCTTTCCAACAAAATCTCCTCTCTTCAATAGAAAATTGCAAAAAAAAAGGCCACACTGTCATCCTTGGACCAACAAACACCTCAAGCTCAGGAGAATAAGACAACCACACCCTTCAGATTCAAGACCATCTCCATAATCGACACAGAAAAAATAATACTCTCCCTCAAACCCTCAAACTACAAGGGCGACTCCTGCCCAGCACAAATAATAAAGGACGCAGCTAGGGACCTAGCTCCCTTTATCTCCAAGCTTATAAACTCCTCCTTTAAATCCAACACGGTACCCACCAACCTCAAAGAATCCTGGGTCCTCCCATTACTTAAAAAACAAACCTTGGACCCCACTATCCCTACCAACTATATACCAATCACAGCCGTGCCATTTTTACTTAAAATCCTAGACAGAGCTGCCTAAATACAAATCCAGGACTACCTGGAAGCTAACCACCTGCTTGGCTCACGGCAATCTGGTTTCCGCCCACTCATTGGCACGGAAACAGCTCTGCTAGACCTCAAGACACAAATTGAGGAACTAAAGGATAATGGAAAAACAGCCTTGCTCCTCCTACTGGATTTGTCGGCAGCTTTCGACTTGGTGGACCATGCAGTCTTATGTAACCACCTCAGATCTGCCACCAAATTCACCGGAGATGCTATAGCCTGGATCCAATCCTTCTTAGGGAATCGCACTATGCATGTCTTCTCCACTTCCGACTCTGCTGACCCTATCAAAATAACCTGTGGTGTCCCACAGGAATCCTGTGTCCCCCCCACCATATATAACATCTTCACCAAGCCTTTGTTTGACAAGTTGGACAGACTTGTTGTCATCTACACGAACTATGCAGACGACACCCAGATCCTCATACCCCTTTCGGGTGACTTCGAGGCAGACTCAGCCTTGGTGAACAAGATGTACACCCTCATTCAGGCATGGATGGCCTCCCATGGCCTCTGCCTGAATGACGATAAAACAAAGATACTAATCTTAGACTCTGAATCTAACATCCAAAAATTAAGCCCAAACTACACATCCTTCAGCATTGATAACAACCCTATCAAGGTGATGTCTGTGGTTAAAACCCTTGAATTCTATCTGGACTCCTCCCTTACTCTCAAGAAGCAAGTCAACTCCCTTGCCTCTTCTACCACTTACATCTGCAAACTCATCCGTGCATCCAGACCGTACCTCTCCAGTGCTAGTTGTATCACCCTAGCCAATGCTCTTATTATGTCTAGGTTAGACTATTGCAATGCCCTGTATTCAGGAGCCAACAAATATATCACAGACAAAATTCAAAGACTGCAGCACAATGCCTTGAGAGCAGCATTAAACATCCCTCAGAGAGAGCACATTACCAAATCAGGAAAGAGGTTAACTGGCTAATGATAACGGACAGAATCCTACTCAAAACAGCTTCCCTCACCTCTAAATGTCTGAACAGCCTAGCTCCACCGTACCTAGTGGAAAAAATCACGAGGAAAACATCCACGTGCCCCACGAGATTGGCTAACACCTTTAAATTAGAGACTCCTAGGTTCAAACGCTCGGAACTAGTTTTCCTGTCAAAGCTGCTTACTGCTGGAACAAGTTACCACTCGACCTCAGAACTGAACAATCGTACCCTAAATTCAGACACAAGATACTTAAATGGCTGCGCACCAATGACACATAACCTGACTGACACCTACCCTACTACACCTTGTCCCATACTGAACCCTCTGCTTCCACTAACTACTCCGTATTTGAGATAACTGAGCATGCATCATTATCTACCTACCTAGCCCATATATGATACTTAGATTTATGAGTTTGACTTATAAACTTGATTATATATCTGTCGGTTTAAATAAACTTGCTAGAGTGGCCTGGACATCCCAAGATATACCCTGTGCTTGTACATATGTTTGTATATATTCTTGTATATATTTTTTGCCTATGTGTTTTATATACTCATGCCAATTACTGTAATAAGCTTAAGATTTCTTGTACACTGTTGCGCCCGGCTACCCAAGTATTTGGAGCGCATTACCAAATAAATACACAAACAAACAAACAAACACTGAGGTAGGGCTTGGAAATGAGCCAATCATCTTTCAGTGTAATCCCGTGGATAGGACTGCCGGGTACTAATGACCAGTAACTGTAAATATGCATGAATGCAAGGTAGAAAGAAAACATATAGAAACTTGCTATAGAGGAATATATAATGTGTCAAGGGCGACCATAATGAGAAAATGGACGCTGGCTCACGTTGAACTTGACCAAGCTACCTCAGAGACAGGCCGAGGCAGGAGACCTGGAAAAAAAGCTGCATGTGCAGAGCTGACGATGAGTCAAGGTTGGCCCAGACTTAACAGTGCTATTTTAAGGGATAAGCACAGAGCACAAAGGGAGTACATGAATAAACTCTGAATGTGGGACATTCCTCATAGATAAAAGAAGAAGAAAACATCTGTGATGGCCAAACTGCTGGTCAATTAAAAGTATACAAAGTTCCTGTGAGATAGTGTGAGCAAGTCTCTGGAGGCCAAAAGGAACAACAGCACTATGTGTAATTAAATCAAATAGCGGTAAGTAGAAGGATGAGATGGACAAATTTGTGGTCTCTTCACACGTGACTCAGAAGTTCAATACAAAGACTATTCATTAGAGGCTCAAGCTGAGATAGTGGGGTTCTCAGAATGTTCCAGGACAGTGAACAGGCAACAAGGCCAACTACAAACAGAAGACTTTGGCTTATAGCCTACCGATGATAGATGATGAACTAATTGGGAAAATGGGGAGTAATCTGATAGCAAGGCCAATCCACTTGTTTTGTACACTAAAATCAGTACTATATGTATTTAGAGGTAGTTCAAGGCGTACCCTACAGATAAGGGGTAGCCAATAATGTACTGATCCTTGTATGTTCTATAAGTAAATGGGTTCCCTTAACCAATCCCTGATGACGCTATCAGGGTATAAGACCTTCATGTAATCAAGCTACTATGTGAGTGTGCAAGCATCATTCTGATATCTGTTAGTTCTCCCTACTTTATTAAATGACAATAAAGTAGTACTTTGCCATATTCTTTGAGTCTGTCTGATTATTTGGTCTGCGATCACTATTTGTAATTCCATCTAGCACAAAAGACACTTCAAGGTGCTACAGCACACAAATGTTAGTGAGGTAGGCTTTAAGGTCATTAGGGTTCATTAAGTAAGACCAGGGGGACAAGGTCTCCTTTAATATATTATGTTCTTGTCTTTGGGGCTCAACAGTCTCGAGCCAGGCTTTTCAGCAACAAAGCATGAGTCTGGGTGCTTTCAGCGGCTGACTGGGGTAAAAACGAGGTGCTGTACCGACGGGTGCCAATGATGAAGTGTTATTCAGCAACAGCATCAGATTGCATGTTGAAGATGAAGGGGACGGCATGTGAGTGTGGGTCAGCGGCAATTGGAAATATGGTGGCATCAGGTTTGGTGAAGCAGCAGCAACGCTTGGTGCTCAAAGAAGCTGGTTACCAGGCTGCACTGATGAGTAAGGAATGCTGGAACACTTAGCAGTTCTCAGATGGAGAAACAGCAGAGCTTTAGTGTCAGCATAAAGCAAAGCTCAGAGATGTGGAGACAGCTGAGCGTTGTGGTCGGAGGGGACTCCAGCAGTTCCCGTACAGTGGGTTGAATGGCTTCGAAGATTACAAAACTGGTGTTGAGGCAGTTCAGAGATACAGGAGGAATCAGGGGTCACTTCCTTGATTCAGTGATTGCTGAATCACCTAGTCCAGAGTCTAAGGGGCAAGGTGAGTCCTTTCTTTTGCTCTTCCCAACCAGCAAGTTTGTAAGAGGGTGTTCTGTCACCTACTGTGGCAGGGTCCTTGGTTCCAGTATGTCATTTGCAGTAGGGCTTGTACACATAACATTTCACCCCAAATGTGCCCTTGAAGTGGGTAGGGAGGTGGGATTTACTCTTCTTTGGAGCCTTCTGTTTTCACATCTATGGCAGAGGACTTTGGAATAGACTGTTTCCCCTGCAGAGTTCCAGGTGAATGCTTCTTCTCTTGAAGTCCATAGAGGAATCAGCTAAGAGCAGCTCCCTGCCCCCAATTATAAACAGTGGATTGGTCTAAAGCAAGCCTGTTGTCATGGGTCGATTTCAGGCAGCAGTAACAAGTTTCCTTTGCTTGTTGATGTAATACCCAGACCACTTTGTGTACAGAAAGGGGGAAGGAGATTCCCAGATGGTGGAATCTATGCCTTGGGCTCCTGTGCCCTGCAGGAAGGTGTTGACCATCTTTAGGGGATCAAAGGAGCAGCTTCCTTGACAGGGGTCTGCATGTTTGTTGTGGGTACACCCAGGCCAGACAGCTCGGATCAGACACTGGACTGGCTGACCTTCCTCACTGACTACCCTTTCAGGTTATCCTGGTCTTTTTCTCCTTTTCCACCTCTATCTCCACCTTTGGCGTCACTGAGGGCTCCAACCTTTCACCAGGGCTCTTTAATGTCTATCTGGCCCCACTTGCTCAACTCATCTCTACTTTATTGCCTCACTTCCAGTGGTACGCAGATAACCCCCAACTCTTCTTCAAACTTCCCTCTGATTGCCTTCGTCTTCCTCCACCATTCCTGACTGCCTATCTGCTATCCAGTCCTGGTGTGCCTCTAATGATATCTGCCTCAATGCCAGCAAGACTGAGATCCTTCCTATTGGGACTCCTACACCCATCTCTTTCTTTCACTTTGATCACCCTTCATGGCCCCCCTTCTCTTGCATCTGAAGCCAGAAACCTCAGCGGTATCTTCGACTCTGCCCTCTCTTACCTCCCTCACATCCTGGACATTGCCAAGAAGGTCCACGTTCAACTTCACCTCCTCAGATATCCTTCCTTTCCTCATTTTTCCCTGTTTCCAGAGCACTGATACTCTCCAGTTTGGGTTACTGTAACATACCCTTCCTTAACCTACCCTCTTCCTCACTCCGCCCCCTCCAGCTTATCCAGAATCAGGCTGCAAGACTTATCTTTGGCCTTAAGCCCAGGGACTGCATCTCTCGAGACCTAACATTTCTCCACTGGCTCCCAGTTGCTGCAAGGATCAAATTCAAATCCCTCTGCATCATCCAAAAGGCTTTCTGGGACGGGGACCACGCTATCTACAACTTGCTCTAACCAAGTACTCTTCCACTAGATCTTTATGCTCTTCCGTCTCCAACACCCTGCATGTCAACCATTTCTCTAAGCAGCGAGTCAGTTACCAATCACTTTCCTCGGGTGGCTCCCTCCTCTGAAATGGCCTTCCACTTCCTCTCTGTCTTGAGCAGGATCTCCTCAAATTCTGGAGGTTCCTCACGACTCTCCTTCACCTCCTGCTTCCCCCTCTCCCTCCTGTACTAATCAACATAGCCACTGAGATTGTTGGCCTAGACCCTTATGTGTTGTTCTGGTTCCTGTCCTTCCTTTCAATTGCCTCAGCCTCTTTCCTCTCCCAGTACTTACCTAAGTACCCACTGGCCTTTATTATCCCATAGGCCTGCGCTTATGGTATCGGCAGGTGATTACTCTTTGCCTAGTGCTCTCTGCCAAGCACTTACCTTTTACCTGCACTTCCTCCGCTGTGGAAACTTTAGCACGTAACCTTTTCCCATGATCCTCTCTCTCTGCACTTGCACATTCCGAATGCTCACAAGGCCTAGTAGGACTGCCTCTGTCTTGCTCATCTTTGTTATTGTATTTGCCTATTGTTCCCCTGCCCCCCCCCGCCCTGTCAGCGCTTTGAGACACATATTCATGATGTATAATAACCTTACAAATGTGTGGTAAATAAATAAATATATAAATAAATATAACTTGATAGCAGTCGTTCATGAAACGATTACGGTCCTGGCATTAGATGAACATGTATGATGTGTAAACTAATTAATTACACATCATAACAAAGACTCTCTGGACGTTCGTCAATGTGTCCAGGTAGTTGTGCATGTGTGGTCACAAAATGGACATCATATCATGGAGATGCATGACTCTAACACCTTCTGCAACAGCTCAAAACAAGTATGGTTAGCAGAATGGTTAGCATGTTAGTAGTAGGTTAGTATGGTTAGCAGTCTCTAATGACTCCAAACATTAGAACAATAGAACTGGCATGCTCACAAGACTCGGCAACCATAACCAAAGATCCAGCGGGCACAATATGGCATGGCTCTTTACATTAGGCCCAGCAACCTTTGCATCTCTAGATGTTTTGCACTGCAACTCTCATCATCCCTGCCTAGCATAGTTAGTGATGTATCATGGGAGTGGTAGCCACAACATCTGGATAGCCACTCCTTGCAGACCCTTACACCACTTGTTGACATGTTAGCTGCATTTCCAACAGATTAGACGTTCAGTGACCTCTAGTGACCCAGATGCTCTGGAGACCTCTGCAAGGATGCTCCTGAACAGCCACAGCCATCATCATTGCCATATCTTCTGTTGCCACCACCACCACCATTCTACCAGTGTCACACACCACCAGTGCTGCAGCTCCTGCTACCACACTGCCAATACCAGTGTCCCTGGGAAAGGATCCTCACTAAGATGGGCAGCCCTTGCCCGGCTATCGACACCAGTGAACCCAGCCCCGCCACGCGGATACTGTTTGATGAAGTGCTCAGCCACATCCAGCCTGTTAGACACGTGTGTACCAGCAAACGGCTATAATAGGTAAAGCAAAGTCACTGAACAGAATGGGCTGTCTGTGGTGTAGGGGCATACTTGCCCAGCCCCGTCTGTTAGAGGGTTCATAAACATATTTTATTCTATAGATGTCTCATTAATGACTGCTGATGAGTGTCCTGTATGTTCATGCGATTTCTCCTGGGGTTAGAAGTCTACGTATCTGCTGCCTAAGCCCTTGAAGCCTGTAAAAACCTCCAGCTCTTTTTTTCCACGACCCTGTTAGTCGGCCTCTGGTGCATTCGGGGTCATAACTGAATGCAGTATGGCCTTGGTTGAATTTAATTCTCTGAAACCACAATATTGTGTTTGGAAAACCTATTTTTAACATACTGTTAGATGTACATCCCAAATAGGGCCGAATTACACATTCGGCTTTCATGATTTCATTTAAACACAAGCTATTTGTGCTGTGTATGAAGATTTAGTAGCAGGTTTTGCCTGTCTTCCTATTTACAGCATTTCCTGTTGAGACCGTGGGCCTGATTCACAGAACGTTTTCCTATGGGATTGCGCCATTATAAAACACTTCCACGAAACAGGCCCTGTGAGTGCGGAGATTGTAAGGGCCTGACTCATGGAACCTTTTTCGCGTTGAAAAGTTTGCACCACTCTGTGTGTGAATCATGGCCGGTTCAACGTGTTTGTTGGCACTAAAAGTTCCATGAATTGGGGCCCTAAGCCTCTTCAAATTCGTTTCTGAACACAGGTACATCACATTATGAAACATGTAATCCCGGGTTCGGTCGTGAAACCTAATCATCAAACTTCAATGTATCTTTGGCATGAGGACGAAAGCAGTGGTGGAGAAGCCAAAACAAATGAATATGCACATTACACTAAGATCTTTCTTTCATTTCACAGGATATGTAGGAGGAGACATATCGAGTAAGGTTGTTGCTAATAGGTCAAAAGTACAACAGTAATGAGCACATAACGAATAGGAATTGCCTTCCAGCTGCCACAGCCTATCCAATTTATGGAACACCATTGAATATGTACGTGGTGGTTCCTCCCACATTGATTTTAACATCCTAAAAAGTTACTAACTTGCCATTATTGACTGCATTTGCACTTTAGCACATGGAAGTGAATGATTGACTACCTCTGAGCCAGTCAGAATGTTCACAATGCAGTAAATAACTACTGCTATTGACTGTATTCCAGGCCTTCTGACTTTAGAAACCAGCAGGACAAGAACACAACGTACTTCTATGCATATTCTAGAAACAGCCATGCACATTCACGGCAAGATTTCTTTTACCCCCAAATTCAAACGAATTTAACACAACAAGGTGAAAGCTAAACATTGTTATATAGGTATGTTATTTTATGTTATGTTATTAGGATGTTTACAGTGCACTGCTGCCATTTGCATGGTCCCCAGTTGCTCTAGCGGATATGGAAGAGAGTTGGTGGGGTTGATTATTTGGGAGGAAAGGCAAGATTGTATTCTTTTGTGTTGAGGTTGGAGATCAGAAGTATTTTAGCTGTGCGTGCATGTCAGCTTTCTAGGTGTGACTTGTAGAAGAGATCGAAGACTTAGTATCCAGAACAGTGGCCACATGCCTAAAGTGGGTGCATGTGGTGGCCAGAGGCTGGGTATGTCACTTGTAGTTAAAGGTCTAAAGTGTATGATGTTTGAAGTATGAGGAGGGGTATTTTATTTTTTATTTTTTCAAGCCATGTGCCAGAGGCTGGTTTGTATTTGAGTCTGGTGAGTAAGGATGTTCTTTGGGTTTACGTAGGGCTTTCAAATTATTGATCTTGCTGTCAGTTGCATTATGGTGAGAGGGGTTTGGCTTTAAAGTTTGATGTATCAAGATGTTCTCTGTAGAGATTTAGATATTCTGGGTGGCATGGAAGGCATTCCCCTAAGGTTGTTGCGATGTGATGCCATGAAGAGCACCTTTAAAATCCTTTGTATGGGTCTGCATGTGGTAACTCTGCTTAAAATGTTTTAAATATATTTTATCCTTATCCCATCTGTTTTTATCTCAACATTTGGTTTCTCTAGAAATGACATTGGTGTAAGTAGCTATCCATGCTGTAGGGTGGCATTTGTGACAATAGAAATATGATAGTAAAACTGCTTTACGGAGTTGTATACAGTCAGGCACACCACTCACACAGCAAGGCCCTGAGGCCTTCGGCCGAGTTGGCACGTTATAAAAAAATAAAATAAATAAACACCAGAAAAGAAAAGTCAATTATTAGATTCACAGGCAGGGGCCATGGTTTTAAATGGGACAGGCGAGAGGATATACTGATAGACACACATTCCAACCAACTGTGCATTGTTCTGACTGGAAGGGCCAGCATCCTTCAACAATGCTTTCAATTTTGCAATGAAACACTGTTGATTTTAACATCGCACCTCAAGCAAGCTCATGCTAAAATGATTCCAGATCAACCACGTTTAAAATTAAAATTCTTACCTTATAAAGACAGCCTAGTTATTAAAATATTACATAATAAATCACATTTAGTGTACTATTGCGTTTTGTGCACTTAACTCATTGTTAAATGTTTTACTTCAACACCACGCATCCAGGATTTTTATTTCCACTAGCTTTATTGCTAGCTTAACCTTCGACCTTAACTTCGGAGCAGGGAGAAATGTAGATTGAGGCGACAAGCATACAAGAACTGGAGGATTCATCACCAGGCCTGTGTACTACAGAGGGATGGTGAAAAAATACTTAAAGCAATGAAAGAAAACAACTCGAGAAATTATTGGGCTCTGATCAACAGTACCGAGCTTACTCAAATCCAACTGAACACCAATCCCATTAGCGAGATGGTGTGGTGCGAATATTTTGAGAAATTATATGCACGCTCCAGTAATGAGGACTTCAAGATGGATCATTTGAATCATAAGTGGAACCTAGATGTATCCATCACAAAAGTTTTATCTGTAATAAAAAGAATGAAAGCCTCCGGCACTCCGGGACCCAATAACTTGTCGATGGTATTGCTAAAGCAAAATGACTCTCTCTGGGCACATATTTTGCATATGATTTTAATGATGTAATTGTGAATCAGACCATGCCTGACTCATGGAAATTATCATATGTAATACTAATTTTCAAAAAAGGTAACCGTCAGAGTCCGAATAACTATAGACCGATTTCTCTGATAAATATTGAAACTAAGATATTCTCCGTCATAATTTTAGAGAATTTGTTAAGTTGGATGGAGGATAAGGATATTCTTGATATCCGGCAGATCGGATTTCGTAAAGGCATAGGAACTGATGCTGGGAGCTTAATACTCACTATATTGCAGAATCAATCTTCAAGATTGGAGAATGCACCAATTTACGCTGCATCTATGGACCTCTCCGCCGCCTTTGATATGGTGGACAGGCCTCTCTTATGGCAAAGACTTGTTAACCTGAAAATAGAGAGGGGATTACTCTCCATGATCATCCATCTGTATACAAATACAGTTTTAAGGGTACGACTCAATAACGAGGGTCTGATGTCAAGGGAAATTAGTGCAAGGAATGGCTTAAAACAAGGTTGCGCCTTGGCTGCAATTTTATTCAACTTATATGTTTCAGGAGCTAAGGATAGACTCGATCCATCAGGTTTAATAGCCCCTAATGTAGGGGGATTCATGATTAAATGGGTGTCGTACGCAGATGACTTCATGCTTTTTGACAGAACAAAGATTGGCCTGCAACGGCTTATTAACGCGTTTGTGGGCTTTGTTGGTGATATGAAATTAAAAATCAATCCGAAGAAAACTGTAATAATTAATCTGGGAAACAGCAATAAGAAATGTTCAAACCCGGTATGGTTTGTGGAAGGTACAGCTATTCGCCTACAAAAAGCATTTAAATATCTGGGTTATGCCTTTGCAAGTAACTTGACAAATAGTTTTGTGAAAAAATGTCTTGCAGTCAAAGCGAATGATGCGGCAAAGCAAATGAGAGTTATAGAAAGCAAATATGGGAAATTCTCAATGGGAGCAAGTAGGGACTTTTACTTGATGAAAGTGATCCCAAGGCTGGCATATGGACTAGAGTTCTATCCCGAGAAAGAAAGACTATACTTAAAATCTATGGAATCAAAAATTTGGAAAAAATTACTCTTCTTTTTACCGAAAAGTATACCGATCGAACTAATAAGATATGAGTTTGGATTCAATTCTTTAAAATGCTCGATGGATTGTAAAAAAGCAATGCTCTATCGAAAGTGTTTACTTGCTAAGCGTAACTCTTTGTATCAGGTCTGTGGAAACGATACTGGGAAATACATGTCTAATTTAAAAGAAGAGGTTGAAAGCATTATAAGTAATATTGGCGTTTCAATGCAATGTTTGTTGGAGAGACCTGCTAAAACTAGAGCTCTGATTAAAGCATTTGACTGGGTTGCTAACAATTCTGTGATAATGAACTCAAAATTGTATGCTCAAGCTTTATCGTTCTGGAAATGGTTCCCTGAAACTGAACGATACTTGGTAAAATGTCCCTCCAGGAAACTGCGGCATAGCATTATGAGATTCAGATTTAATGTAATGAATACAAATGAAATAGCTGCCGTAAGGAAATTGATTCCTGAAAATATGAAAATATGTCGGTTTTGCTCGAATGAGGACTTTCCCGAAACACTTGGTCATTTGTTATTAGGCTGCCCTATGCTCAAGAGAGAAAGATTTGCCTACTTTGCGGATTGCGTATTTGACACCTCTTGTGTAGTTAGAGAGCATTTATGGTTTGAAATGCTGCATGGTTGTAACATCTCGTTGAAAATAAGGGTGATAGCCTTCCTAGAAAATGTCTGCAAAGTCGTATAACAGTAGCAATGAAAAGGTAACTAAGCAAAGAGTTTACGGACAAGTTTTGTAGTTGAAGGAAAAGGCAAAATAGTGCTAGATAGGGAAACTGTATCAATCTAATCTGAAGACAAATGAATTGAAGAATTGATAGAAAATATTCACGAAATGAATGGCTCAATTGTGTGATATATATTTTAAATTGGTTTTATACATATGAAATGAAAACGGATTTATGAGTTATACTAAAGAGAAAACAAAATGAATTTCTATTTTATATATGCAAAATGATGTTTTTAAAGGCTTGTGCTAATGAATTGTTAATTGTTTGTGTGGAAAACGAGAACTGTTTTGTATAATGATTTTTCTACATGTCTATGTGAAATGAGGTTTTCTATTGGTCTTAAATGATAAGTGTTTTTCTTTTCAAGTTTAAATTTGTAAAGGTTTTTTCAAACCAATATACAATAAAGAAATAAAAAAAAAAAAAAAAAACTTCGGAGCAGGACATTGGGCCTCATTACACGGTAGGCGGTAGGGATTTACCGGCACCGGTAAAATACCGGTACCGGTAAATCCCTGCCGCCTTACTACGAGGTCCCTTAGCGGGTTGGAGTTTTAACGCCTGCTTTTTGCAGGCGTTAAATACCAACCCGCTAAGGGACCTCGGAGCTAATTACGGCACCGCTAAATTGCGGTGCCGTAATTAGCGCCTTCCCCATTCCCATAGAGCCCTATGGGGCAGAAATGGGAATGGGGAGGGGCAATGGCGGAAGGGGAATTTACCGCCCCTCCAACCTTAGGATGGGGCGGTAAATCCCCTTTCCGCCAAGGCGGTGCCGGTATTTTACCGGCATGAGCCATGGCGCTAATAGCGCCATGGCTCACCGCCTACCGTGTAATGAGGCCCATTATCCTGCGATAATGACCCCTCCCTGAGCTATATCTATTGAATATTTTGAAAGTATCAGTCCTATGAAGCAAGGCAGATAACAGAGACCATATCAATCATACATTATATTGATTGCTAATGCACTCAATTATGCAATCTTCACATAACTGATATTTGCAATTGTGTTTTTATCATTTTGTGCGAAAAGTGTGCTAGTGTGCTACGTTGATTGCTGACAGTGCATATTTATTATCCAACAACTATGGAAACATTAATACATTTAAATGAAACTATATCTTGCTAATGATTGTTGGCAGGATAGAATGGAAAAGGTGACATTTGTTCAAAAAAGGAAAAATAAATATGTTTGAACAGTAAAGTTAAAAGAAACTGCATATGGAAAATCAAAGAAATCTGAAAAATAGAAATTTATTATTAAACAGTTAAATAATAAGAAAAGTAAAATTATGGGGCGTTCACATAGCAGCTATTTACCATATAACAAACGACACCCTTTTCACAATAGGTACATTTCTATTTCATAAGCACAGCTCTCGAGTATGTATGGTGTCTATGAAGGTGCACAAGGGTGCAGGTTTTGTGCTTGAGAATGACATTCGGACATATCACTTTCGTTAATCAGCTACCTCACCAAGGCATCCTGGCACTGTGTTTTGCCCAGTGTAACTATCATACACGGTAGACATTGGCCCAATGTATTTCTGAAATGCGCCGAACACAGTCATTGGAGGTGATGCTTGTCATTTCAACCTCGTCGAGGCTTCCGCATCTTAGTGTACTGGCCATTGCAACCAACACACTGTCGAGATGAGGAGAGTGTGGCATAGGCATCCTTTCAAGCACATAGGCGTTCAGGTCCCTGTTGATTTCTGCAGCACGGGTGGCTGAGGGGTGAGTACTTGATGTATCTGTGATAGTTTGTGGACCATGGTATGAACCTGCTGTGCTCTGCATCCCCGAGGCAAACTCTTCATCAACTGGTTGATCAACTGGATCCCGGCATTCAATCCAACCCACTGATATTTTAAATGGAATCGGTAAACTGTACATATAACACCTTTGCTATATTTTCTACATATCTTTCATGTATCTTCTGCTTTTTATTTGATGTGGTTTCATGTATTCCATTTATATGTTTGTTCTTATTGGAGGCAGGAATTAAGTGTGGTATGCTGGCAAATATCCAAAATGTATTATTTTTTCACATTCTTTTTGTATCCCATTGGCTGCACCCTGCAACGCATGCCCAGGAAGCCCCCACCTGGAAGGTGCAGCCGGCTGATGTCCAAGGCTGGCATATAAGGCTCATTTCTGCATCAGCCTTCCTCGGCCTGGTTCGCCGGTCGCTTAACGTTCCTAAATGTGCACAGGTCACACCTCATGACCAACATGAGCACCTGAGGAAAGGTAAGGCTCATCCAAGTCTGTGAATGCCCAGCCGAATAAGCCTGCATGCACAACACATCACTAGCCTACGCATGCAATCTACCTTGTCACCGCACTCTGCATCCCACTGCCAGCCCCCACACCCTTCCTTCCTCCCTTCGCCATGGGACCCTGTATTGCTTGCCCAGAGTGCATGGACAGTCATTAATCACTAGCGCAATTGCAGAGCCAATACTTTAAACGCAGGTAGACGACGCAATGACTTACAACCACACGCACACTTAGAAAATAATGAGCACTTATACGGCTATTTATTCAAAGCTTGGAAGCAACAAGTGATAACACAGAAATAAATCACAGAAAAGACAGAGAATTCCAAAGAAAATACATCACCGTGGGCGTAACTGAATCCCTCATCTCGCCAGAAGTGGCTGGAAGACCCCGATAAGAGCCAGGCCGAGAGCACAACAGCCCACAGGTATGCCAGACAAAGGCGTCCCCCTTCTGACTGAGGTCTTTGTACTCGTCCCATCTGACTGTTGAGGGGTTCTGCATATTTGCACGCCTCAAAAAGGGGTGGTAATTTCTCAAACCTTCTGGCAATGCACTTGCGCATTGATGGGTAATCGTTGGTTGCCAGCTGGGTCAACGGACAGTAACCTCAAGGAGCAAAGCGCTTCCCTCTCCTAAGAACAAACACCACGGAAAACAGTCCCATAACTCATAACAAGACATAAAAAAAACCAGCTTTCCCAGCAGAATGTCCTTGACTGCATACCAGGTTTGGAAATCATGTTTTCTTCAGCAACGTAAATTCAGCTCTCAGCAAAGTAAGTACAGCTTTTCACTGAGGCATGGAGTAAATATCCATTATGGCTCTGAGTGCCCCCAGAATACACTGCGCAGCAGTGCCATGTTTTAGCTCAAGCATAACAATTCCACCCTTGGATATTTATCTTCCATAGCCCAGTGGCAGAGGAGCCGGTTTCAGAAACCGACGAAATATTAAAACTAAGTTGGGAATGCATTGAATACAACAACAACAAGCTATTATGATAGCTAATTTAATGCAAATACAAGCAAAAGCATAATGCAGTGTACCCCCAATATCAGGAATCCATGAAAATAACCAATCCCACCAATTCCCAGTATGATCCTGGGACACTTGAGAAATGAGATCCCTCAAACCTCGAATATGACTTCCAATGGATCGTGAATGGTCACTTAAATTGAAACAACACATACTTTCAACTACGTTACAACCTAAATTATGCTTTAGCAATAGATAATCAACAGCAGCCCTGTTTTGCAAAGTTGCTTTTCTAATAACGTTGCTATCAATGAGTAACTCTTCTAATGCTTGAGAAGTATGATTGAGTCCTTTGACTACTAAACATGCTAATTTGATCAAAGGTTTGTAACCCCCAGCAACTAAACCCCAAACTCCCACTAATGAAAGGGTTAATGCTATAACCTCAGCTTCTGATAGCAAATGCACATGTGAATCACAATCGGGGGATAGACCCACAGACTCAAAAGTTGACCTTTTGCCTCGAGATATTGCTGGGTGTAAAGGGAACAGCATTAGTCCTAATCGAGTTAAGGCACATGGACCTCTGGAAATGTTAGCTGGAATATAAGTGTATGTGATGTTGCAACATGAAAAGAGCCATCCTGTTGGAAGTTTCACATGATTCAGATGACTGGCAGCAATCACTGTATGATTACAAGACATAGGGCCTCATTCCGACCCTGGCGTTAAACAAGACGCTATTATCGCCTTGGTTGACGCCGTTATTTTTCTGACTCCGCCATGGTGAATGGCGGAATTACCACCCCATTCCAAGGTTGTTGGGCGGTAATTCCCCATTCACCATGTGTCCCTCTCCATTCCCATTTTTGGCCCATAGGGCTCAATGGGAATGGGGAAGGCGCTAATTACGGCACCGTAAATTACGGTGCCGTAATTAGCTCCTAGGTCCCTTTGCGGGTTGGTTTTTTAGCGCCTGCAAAAAGCAGGCGTTAAGTACCAACCCGCAAAGGGAACTCAGAATAGGGCGGTAAGGGTTTAACGGCACCGGTCTCGTTACCGGTGACCTTAACCCTTACCGCCCTACTCGGAATGACCCCCATAGTGTTATTCACACTGGTACATGTGCGTGGAATTCGTGAACACAATCGTTTCTCGAACACAGTTTGATTTTGCTGTTTGGTTAAATTGAGCTGTTGGCATTTGCCAATTTCTTTTGCATTGCATGTCATAAGGTAACACACATCACCTTGAGTTATATTATAGGTTATAATATGTGTCATATTTTTCCATTTGCGATCTGTTTCCTGGCAAAACCTGCAGTACTCATAGACGGAAAAGGATTGCCTGATATCGGAACCTTGAACCAAAGAATCATTGTGCGTGACGCCGAAAATATGCTTTAGAACCGGAACTGGCGTCAGCACTGCTACGAAGCACCTAGTCAGTAAGGCTTCAGCATTGGGCACGTCAGTAAGGCAAAAGTGCGTAATGTTGAGCACCTGTTGTGCCAGGTATGTCCACATATTCTCCGTTTGGGTGATCATTGGAGAATGTTTTCGCCGTCCTGAAGATGCCTCTTGCCTAAATGGCATCAATGTTGTTTTCACTTGCGCCGGACGTGTTTGCCGCATTTCGTGAATCCATGTCTTCGGTCTGGCTGGCTTTTGGACATCGGCATATGGCTGCTTTTGGACATCATTACTCATCATTATCAGTTTCTCCTTGATCGTTGGCACAGATGTGACATTTTTCATTGGTAGCAGCGTGCCATTTGACTCTCCCGAACGGAATCAATTTAGTCCCACAATTACACCAGTCAGACACAGGATCTACAAGGCAAACCCAGAAAAGAGATATCAGTGTTGTAAATCACTCTCTTAGGTAACATTTGTCTGCGGACACATATTGCCATTTCTTTCTACCGGGCTCCATTACTAAAACTACTTGGTCTTTGCCTGATGCAATGACATCTGCGGGTACTGATGGGCCACTCGGACTTTCCACCCACACCTTCGCACCCGGGACCATAATGTCTGAAGAGCCAAAACCACGATCCCCACGGGTAGATAACACTGTAGGAGGCTCCCCCTTCTTAATCATGGACAACTTAACGGGGATAATAATTAGTTGGGCCACCCGATCGCCTTTGTGGATCGGTAACAATTGGTCCCCACTATTGATCAGGATGACTTTAATCTCGCCTTGGTAATCAGCATCAATTTCCCCTCCCAACACTTGAACTCCCTTCAATGCTAGGCCAGATCTAGGGGCAATCCATCCCATATGCTCTGGGGGAATTTGTACTCCAATCCCTGTTTCAATTACGACAATCCCTCTTGGGTCTAATCTGATTTCCTCATGGGAATGCAAGTCTACCCCTGCTGACTCTGGAGTCGCCCGATAGGGAGCTAAAGATCCCGGGGTAATTTCCCAGTACAATAGGGTTTCTCTGACTGAGTTGGGTTGAATCTGTAATGCAGGAGTCATTAGCCACATCAAAGCAGTTTCATGCTCATTCACAGCCCTATTGTTTAGCACTTGCACCGCATCAAACACACGATCACGCCAGCCTGCCAAATTGCCATCTCCAGATTTGCGCAGCTGTTCTTTCAACAAACCATTCATTCGTTCAATCAGCCCTGAAGCGGCAGGGAAATAAGGCACATGGTAGAGCCATTCACTGCTCTTTTCCTGAAAATATTCCTGAATCAATTTGCCTTTGAAGTGTGACCCATTGTCACTTTGAATCTGCAAAGGCACTCCGTAATACTATATGATCTGATCTAACAACCTAATGGTGTTCAGTTGTGTGGCACGCTTGCACGGTAAAACCATCATGTATCCTGAGTATGTGTCCACAATAGTGCATGCATACTGACAACCTTTACTGATTGGCAGGGGACCGATATAATACAATCTGCCAAATTTGACCTGGTAATTTTCCTCTTCGCAATGTACCCCGAATAATCTGAGGGATAGGCCTATGATGTTGGTGTTGGCACACTGGACATTGCAACATGATCGTTTTCACTACCTCTAAAGGAATACTGATTCCTCGAGCTTGTGCCCACCTGATAGTAGCCTTTTCTCCAAGGTGCCCACATTTCTGGTGAGCCCACTTGGCCAAACCCTCCAAATCGTCTTCCTGAGCCTCCGCATCCACAGATGAAATCTTGGTGTGTTCATCTGCAATAGAATTAAGCCAACGTACTAATGAGTCTGTAGCACAATGCGCATCCACATGATACACAGTGACTTCACTTTGTGATAACATTTCTGCAATATCTTGCCACAGTTCTTTTCCCCACAACTCTTTTGAATGCATCACCGTGGGCGTAACTGAATCCCTCATCTCGCCAGAAGTGGCTGGAAGACCCCGATAAGAACCAGGCGGAGAGCACAACAGCCCACAGGTATGCCGGACAAAGGCGTCCCCCTTCCGAGTGAGGTCTTTGTACTTGTCCCATCTGACCGTTGAGGGGTTCTGCATATATGCACTCCTCAAAAAGGGGTGGTAATTTCTCGAACCTTCTGGCAATGCACTTGCGCATTGATGGCTAATCTTTGGTTGCCAGCTGGGTCAACGGACAGTAACCTCAAGGAGCAAAGCGCTTCCCTCTCCTAAGAACAAACACCACGGAAAACAGTCCCATAACTCATAACAAGACATAAAAAAAACAGCTTTCCCAGCAGAATGTCCTTGACTGCATACCAGGTTTGGAAATCATGTTTAATTCAGCAAAGTAAATTCAGCTCTCAGCAAAGTAAGTACAGCTTTTCACTGAGGCATAGAGTAAATATCCATTATGGCTCTGAGTGCCCCCAGAATACACTGCGCCCCAGCGCCATGTTTTAGCTCAAGCATAACAGACCCGCAGAACAGCCCCAAAAGTAAGGCACACTCAGTACCTTCCCGTCGCACCCAGAAGACACCCTCCAACTCCCGCTGTGCTTCCTGCGCATACAGGAATCTGCTCAAGTCAGCTGACTAGCGAAATCATTAAACAAACCTAATGCCAAAAACCTAACCAACCGCCCCAAGTTCTCATCTCAATGAGGCACACAACCCCTTGCTACACTCCTATCCCCTCGACACGTGTTAGAAACGGCAATCTGTGGCGAAGGACGCCCACCAACCTTTCTCCACTCAGCCATTCATCTTTGATACGTGCCTTGCCGCCCACAGCCGCCAACTCCCACCTGTGCCCATATAGTAATTGTAATTGTAATTGGGTATTTATAACGCTCATGTAGCATCTCACCCTAGCATCCACACACCCAATGTACCTACTACAACCACATGAAAAGCCCTCACTTCTTTGGCATTTAATACTGCCCACAGGCACAAGAATGTACATTTATTGAACACGGTTAAATCAACTACTATGTGTATCAATGCTCTCCTCACCCAATATGATACTGCCACAAATTTTGCTATGTATACCGCTGCTAATGCCACCAATGCTGATATGTGTGCAGCGGCTCCTCCTACTCACTATGATACTGCCACACATGTTGACATGTGCACTATTCCTACTGCCACCAATACTGTTAGGCCTGCAGCTGTGCCCCCTACTCACTATGAAACTGCCACAAATGTTGATATATATACCGCTGCTACTGCCACCAATACTCTTATGCTTGCAGTTGCATCCCCTACAAACTAGGATACTGTCACAAATGCTGATATTTATACCATTGCTATAGCCACCAATACTGTTATGTGTTCAGCAGCTGCTCCCCCTACTCACTATGATACGGTCACAAATATTAATATGTGTCCTATTGCTATGGACACCAATACTGTTATGCGTGCAGTTGTGTCCCCTATGCACTATGATACCGCCACAAATGCTGATATATGTATACCGTTGCTATGGCCACCAATACTGTTATGTGTACAACTGCTGCTTCCCATGATATGGCCACAATTGTTAATATGTGTACTTTTGCTACTGCCACCAACACTGTCATGCTAGCAGCTGTGCCCCCACTCACTATGATACGGTCACAAATATTGATATGTGTCCTATGGCTACGGCCACCAATACTGTTATGCGTTGTGGGATATATCTACCCACTCAGCAGTAATTCCCCACATCACTAAACTGCACTTCAGCAGAACCAGCTGTGGGATGTATTGACCCACTAAACTGTGCCCTGCAACATCACTGTGTGCTGTGTTAAAGACTCCAATCAAGCATTCCCACTAGGTCAGTGCCTTGTCTGGGATTGCTCAAGGGAAGCCCTTATTTATATATTTTTATGACACGTTATATGATGATAAACCCTTATATAACGCCCCTCTCTTTGAATTCCCCTGACCTCACTGAGCCAAGAAGTAGGTGTGTTTTGCAATTTAAAAGATTTATTGAGTATTGGAAAGCTTACAATCTCAGCTTTAAAATAAAAGTTACATTTCGTACCTAGGACAAACGGTTCCGGAGATACGAACGATTTTGTGAAGATATATTCTCGAAATTAAAATAAAGCTCAGAACGACAAATGACAGTTTTGCAGCTTTAGAATGACAGAATGACACGATTTCTAGGATGCAGTTCTCAATAGGTTAAAATAGTTTGAATTAGATTATATTAAACTAAGAGATTGGGTTTTGCACAGTTCTGGCTGAGTACTCACACTATATTTTGGACAGGAATGCGACTTCGTCACGGATCGGGTCAGGATTTGCTGCGGTTCTCTCGCCACTTGGTACTGGTTTTGTGGACAGCGATCTGGGTCAGCTCTGCTCTGCTGGTCTGGTCTGGCACTCGGCACTGCACGGATCTCTGGACCTCTGGTTTCTCTGGATACAGCACTGCTTTCTGGGTCTGCTACCGGTTCTGGTAACAGTTCTTAGCAAAGAATTCAAACAGCTCGCTGTGAATAGTTTGGTTCGTTTTTGAGGCCTGCTGAAGAGAACTCAGCTTGTGGGTTAGGCCTTTGCTTTAAGTTCTGTAGTCAGAGTTCTAAGTTCTGGTCTCTGTCTTGCTGGAGTCAGTCCGGATCTCTGGATGTGAAGTTGTCTGTCAGCGTGCTCCGCAAGGAAATGGAAATTGAATGTCCCTACCTGTCCTGCACAGTCTCCTTTTATGTGTTTAGAAAGTGGGTGGGTCGGCTCATTCTGCATGCCCAACCCTCTCAACTTATCATTGGCCAGTTCCTCCTCTCTCCCTTGATTGGGGGAACTGAGTCGTGAGTCAGGGTGATGCTGCCATGTACAATCTATTGAAGAAACGCCCCTTTGCTTTTGCTTTAGAATTCATTCTCATAACTAAACATATTTCCCAAATGCACAAGTGGTTGACATTACATGTACAGATTGCAGATGACTTAAGGTACATTCTGGCCCAACTCTGATCTTCCTGGGGGCTCGCATTAAAAAATGGCACCTTATTTTCGTTTTAGTTGGTTTACCAATGTTAAATCTTTACCCAAAATTACACAAATGTACACCCCCCTTCTACACATATTCCAGTAATTTACTAGGTCTCTAGCATAAGCACAGTGTCTGCAGTATTAATAATTAGTGGGGTTCGGTCCTAGGACACCACACAAATTGGAGTTTGGTCTCAAATCGTGAGGGCCTTTTCCATTTTGTGGACCCCCAAATTGCACATTTCTGTGAGCTTAATACAAGATTTTATAAGCAATTTAATCAAACATACATTTGCTGCAATATGAATTCACACTCCAGTCTGGCCCGCCCCTAGGAACTGGGAGAGTCAGGGATCACATGTTTCTCCTACCAGGCAGAGCTCTGTTTACAGTCAACACCCATATCAGCATATCCTATTCAATGGAAAGAGTCTAGTGTGTCGGCTGAGGTCAGCAGGCCAGGGGGCCACTCTGCATTTGGTTAGCATGTCCATGTGATCTCCTGGCTTCTTGTGTGGAGTTTTGAGGTGAGAAGGTTTACCAGCCTCTTGGACTGTTAATTGAATCAGCCTGTCTTCTGTGAACAGCAGGTGTTTATGAATTTTAATTAACCAAAAGGCTTTGAAGTTTCCAGCTGGCTCAGGATCCTTTGGCAACTCCTGAAGTACAGTTCTACTGTCAGAGTTTAGACATCTAGCGCCGGTTTGTGGAAAATGCTGGAACTGCACCCAATTTTGGGATCTGTCTTGAATTAATGCATTTCAAAAAGGGGATTTTGCTTGATAGTATATGATCCTTGTTTAACAGTGTTTTGATGGGGATCCTTACAGTAGAAAAAAGTAGAACACTCAACCAGGGTTGAATTTTTGTTTGGTGGTTTCGTGCCCATGATTTTAGCAAATTTTTGACATCAAGAAAATGAATTCCCAACAGTTCTGGGTTGCTTTTGGCAATCAGCATTGCCATTCCCAATGGTTTCAGGCTCCTGTGTGTGTAGCCCAATGGTGGTTTTAGGCAGTGCCCTCCTGTGCTCACAAACATAGGCAAAAATGGGTGGCAGCCTATTCTTCATGTTTTCCCTCCTGTGCACTTTTCTGGGGAGTTCTGGCCATCATGATGTTTTCAATGCCAGTAATGCACAGTTTTGTGGTAGGGCTTGGATGCATGGGTAAAAACATCCCACAAGCGCCCCCTCTTGCGATGGCCATTCTGAGATTTCACTGATGTAACTCGCAAGATCTGGGATGTTCGCCTCATCTTCTTCCGATTCGTTGATGGCACAGTTCATCATCTTTTCCTGCATCCAGTTCGATCGATCGGTTCTCCTTGCCAGTCCTGATGGGAATATTGGGCGGTACCCTGGGCCCCTCGGATCTTTGCTCCCAGTCCCTGGGTCGTTCTCCTTGGTCAGTCTCCATGGTTTCATCTCTCCTAGGATGATAAAGCAAAAGCGGCAATACCTATTCGTAGACATTTCTCCCCCACTATTGATATAGTGGGGCGGCATATACATTTTATAGTAAAACATATGAGCATATACATTTTTTTAAATCAGGAGGCAAGAACATATTCAAGAATCATAGAATTTTATAGGCCATATGTGGAATATTTTATGGTGGAACTGAATTAATCTGGAGCGGTCCCCTCTGGTATTGCAGAGGACTGGGATGGCAACACTTTAGCTGATTTATATGGAACCACTTGTCTTCCCCTTCCGCCAAACTACCTTTGGGGATGCGGATCTTGTATGCAACTGGGGAGAGCTTGTCTATAATTTTGAACGGTCCCTTTCATGTAGACAAAAATTTTCGCTGTTTGGCCGGGTTCCTTTGGAAATTGTATAGATAGACCCGGTCTCCCACATCATATTCCTTCCTGGCGGTCTTCAGGTCGTAGTCGGTCTTCATGCATCAGCTGATCGTTCTAGATTCCGCTGAGCATAGGCAAAAGAATGTTGGAGGTGTTTCCTTAAATTCTCCACATACTCATGAGTTGTGGAGGCATTTATCAATGTCTGCTTTTGGGTCCTGTAGAGCAATGCTGGGGAAGCACCATCTTGCGTCCAGTCATCAACTCAAATGGTGACATTTTAGTTGCAGATGAAGGGGTAGATCTGATTGCCATTAGGACCAGAGGTAATCGGATATCCCAACTTGGCCCAGAATCTGCCACAAACTTTTTTAATATGCTCACAATGGTTCTGTTGTATCTCTCCACTGCACCAGAAGAGGCTGACCGGTAAGCAATGTGTAGCTTCCTTTTGACCCCCAGTATCTCCCACATCTTTGTCATCACTTCAATGGTGAAGTGGCTACCCCTGTCTGACTCAATCCTTTGAGGTAGACCAAAACGGGAAAAGATGTGGTTAGTCATCAGGGCAGCTGTTGTTTCTGGCTTGCAGTTTGGGGCCGGGAGACATTCCACCCACTTGGTAAACAAGCATGTGACCGTCAACATGTACTTATTTCCCCGAGAGGAGCGAATCACAGGGCCTATGAAGTCGATTTGGAAATCTGATCATGGCAGTGTCATCCCCCTCTTTTGGAGAGGCGCACAGTGTGTGAGGGACGTCGGCTGAAATTGTGCACACACAAGGCACCCCTTCAAGTATTGGTCGAGGTCCTGCCCCATGTGTGGCCAGTATGCAACCTCTGTTAAGATTTCCAGTTTGTGTGAAACCCCCTATGACCGGCTGTGGCCGCATCATGGGCGTGACTTAACATCAGGCTTCGGAATGAGGTAGGAACCACCCACTGATCATGGTCAGCTTTGGATTTCCTTACCAACAAACCGTCTTGGATTCAGAACATTTTTGGACATTTCATCAACACTCTTAGGTCCTCTTTCCCTATGTAATTGGTATCCGTCAGGGGAAAGTTCTCAGGGTCCTCAAGCTGTGGGTAAAACTTACCAGTGATTGGATCCCCCTTCTGAGCTGTAATTAAATCAGCATCAGGGGTCTCCTTACTCCATTGTGCAGTTGAAAGATCACTGTGAGCATTTGTCTGGGACCTAGTGATAGCAGTGACCTGGATTTACCCCAACAGGGACCCTGTTTCTATTAGGTCCCCTTGGATGGCCCCGGTTTTGGCCAGCTGATCAGCTAAATCATTTCCAGTTTTGTCTGGTCCCTCTACTTTGGAATGACCCTTGATCTTTTTCCAGTAGATGGTCATCCCATTCGAGGTGACCAGATCATCAATGTTTTGGATTCACTTCCCATGTTTCAAGGGTTTGTTATTAGCACATAACATGCCTCTGGTTTTCCAATTAACCAGGTGCTCCACGAACCCATTCCGTACATAATCCGAATCTGTGATTATGACCAGTTCGTGGAGTCGATGTTGGACAACAGTGAGGATGGCTTGATGCACAGCCATCAACTCTGCTACCTGACTACTTCGGGGACCAATTTTGTACACAGCGGAAGGTTCTGGGGACTCCTTCACCCATGCATTCCCTACGCCGGCCACCAGTTCTTTTTCCCCGTTGTTGTCAACATGGTAAGAGCATCCATCCACATAGACAGTGGGCATTCCCTCACACTTGTCCTCTTCAAAGACTTTGTGTGGGGAATTAAGGTATGCCTCCATGTTGTCCTTGATTTTGAGACTTTCGTCCTCGAGACAGCTTTCTCTGGCACAATCATGCAAGTCAGCCAGACCTTGCGCGAGGGGACTCTTCTTGTTTTGGCCATATCTGACCTCCCCAGGAAAGCCTTGCATTGACAGAATCCAGGAAGTAATTTGGGAATTACTCACATTTCCGGCCCGGATTCCGTCACTTTGGAGATATTGCAGAGGCTGGTGTGGAGTCTCCACTATGATGTGTTCCCTCTGGATGAACGCGCGGTAATTCTTCAATGCCCACACCGTTGCCAGGAGTGCTTTCTCACAATCGTTGAATTTTTCTTCCACAGAGGATAATGTTTTGCTCGCATAGGAGATTTCTTTATTGACCTTGTCATGCTTTTGGTATAATACTGCCATCAAGCACGTATTAGAGAACCCTGTCTCCAGGAAGAACTCCTTGTTTCTGACAGGGTAAGCTATGCAAGGCGCTTGTGAGAGTCTTCTTTTGAGTTGTCTTACTGCCTCGGATTGTTCTGGACCCCATTCTCACTTGACCCCCTTCAAAAGATGAATCAGGGGTCTAGTGATCTCTGCGTAGCCCTCAATTATCTTTCTGCTGTAATTAGACAGTCCAAGGAGGCTCCTTAGTTCCCGCAGAGTTGTGGGATCCTTTAGTTTCTGGAGTGCTTCCACTTTCTTTTCCTGGGGACAGAGACCCTGAGGGGTAATCTCATGCCCCAAGAAATTAACACGTGTTCTACACCACTGTGCTTTTTGGAAGGAAAGTTTTGCTCTGGCGGCCCTCAACTGGGTCAGGACATAACGGATCGCCGCTATGTGCTCCTCAACAGTTAAGCTTTTAATGAGGACATCATCTACATAAGCCAGGTTACCCCTCGCACCCAGGTCGGGCATGGCCTTGTGTAGGAAAATGTTAAATTCATTGCCGGAGTTGAGGTTTCCGAAGGGAGTCCGGGTCCATGTGTACTGCTGGCCCCCAAAGGTAAAAGCCAGTTTGTATTGGTCCTCCCTACTGACAGGCACGGTCCAGTGTCTATTGCAGTGAATACCTGTGACCCCTGAATCTGGGCCAGCCCTTGGTCAATGTAGGGCAGAGGCCATCGGGAAGTATGGACCCGTTTGTTGAGCTCCGTAAGGTCGGCGCAGAGTCTCCACTGGCCGTTTGGCTTCAATATTCCCAGAACTGGATTATTGAAGGTGCTGTGTACTGGACGGATTATTCCCCGGGACTCAAGGTTCTTAATTATTTCACTAAGAGACTCCATGGATGCGAGAGGCAAACGATATTGCTTGACAAACAGTGGAGTCATGCCAGGGTCCGTAGGAATTGTTGTCGTGTGGATGTCAGTGCGACCACAGTCATATGAGTCTACCGCAAAGAGATCTTGGAAATCCAAGAAAACTTGTTTCAACTTTTGCTTCTGTTCCAGAGTCACGCAGGCATCAGCTAGGTTGACTCTCTCTTCCACCATCTGCCTGAAACCTGCAAAGGCTTCTGGTTTTCCTATCTCAGCAGCCTCCTCCAGCTGGGTGGAGAAGTCCCTGGTCAGAGTGCTGATTTGGACTGGAGGCTTCAGGTGGGAAAGGCAGCCCTCATGGACCTGGAAAATCACCTCATCCACTCTGAAGTCACAAGTCACATCTTCCTTACCATAAGGGCAAGAAGTGTACACCAGGAAGTTCCCCCCATGCCGGGTAAAGATCCTGTCTGGTGTTGTATTGTCATCACTGCCACTGTCAAAACAGTCCTTGGGGATCGGTCCTAACAGTTCATTTCCTAAATCAATGGAGAAATGTTGGTCATCAACCGCCATTCCAATAATGGTGCCTGCGGCTAGAGTAATACTCTGTAAGCCGCTGTTATCCACCTCTATTGGAATGGTGTCATGTTCCATGTTGACTAATGGTGTTGGGTTTACCCCCAACCCTTGCTATTGGAGAGAAGCATTTAGATGAATATAAGCATCAGGGTTTTTCAATTTTGGATGGTGACTTCCTCTCTAATCTGAATTTCAACTGCATAAGGTAGCAATTGAGCTGACCTAAATGCTTTTTCTGGATCATCAAAGCCCATGGGATTATCCGCTAATCGGGACCAAACTTTGAAGTTTATTAGGTCCAAACTAATGGCAAGTGATTGAGAATGTGACTGCCTAAGTAAAATGCAGCAGTGACGTCTCGCACGACCCAACAATTATGGACTATCCTCTTGTTGCCAATGGAGATTTTGAGCATACACCTGCTTGGCAGGAGATGTTTGGAATTGGGTGTTTCCAGATCCATTTTCCATTTGTCTATCAGTTTGAATGTGGGAATGGCTGGATCTTTTGGTAGTTGGCGGAACATGGATTCGCTGATGAAGCTCTTACCGTTGTTCACACACAATCGGGCGAGAACAGAGTCCTTCCCATCATTTAACTGAACAGGGATGAACAACTGCTCTCCAATTTGCTGAACATCAGCCAGGCTCTGAGCTGATTTCACATCTTTCTGGACTATTGGAGTGGGAATGTCTGATTGTGAATTAGTAAAGAATTTCAGGGTGTTTCCCTGCAGTGTGGAATGCCACCTTAAACTGGAAGGAAAGTTGATTTTCAGAAATAGAGAGGACCCCCCATCACCAGTCTGTTGTCCTACTGCTATTACTGTCACGTCTGGAATTTGGTTGTTCTGGAAGTGAAATTCTACTTGGTCAGATTTTTGTTCAACCATGTGGCATGTGCCGTTTAGACTACCATGGTTGACACTCTGTTTTAATTTTATTGGTCGGCTAGTCTGGGTCCAGAGGACCTTGTTTACGCAATCTATTAGGGGTGACAACCTTCTCAGGAGGTCATTCCCTAGTAAACAAGGGGTGACCTCTAGAGTCACAACTATGACCGGATGTTTCACCTTGTGTCGCCCAATTTTAATGTCCAAATCTGCAGTCTTCTCGACAGGAATTTCCTTCCCGTCAAAGTTCTGAAGTTGTCCAGGAAGGGAGGTGAGAGGAATACGGTGATTCTCCCCCCTTCCTACATTTAGTGCATCAAAGGCCCTTCTGGACAGAAGGGTAGCTTGGGATCCAGTGTCCACCAGTGCCACAATTGTACCCTGCCCCTGTACTTGTACCGGGCATAATATCTACCCTCCTCTCCTCAAGGGGGCACAGATAATGCACATTTTTGGACAACGGATGGGCTAACTTTCTGGTTTTGGACATTGAGAGAGAAGAAATTTGGCAGGAATTCTGTGGAGGGTCTCGGGAATCTGAAAGAAAAAGTTGGCAACTGGAAATGGGAGTGTTTTTTGGTTCCCCTGGTTCCAGTTCTGGGCCGCCCTCCCCCTTCTGGAGGCAGTCATCAGGATCGGTTTGACCCATGGAATTCTGGTATTGTTGGTTCTGGGATAGGATGATGGGCGGCGACAGCTCGATCCCCACCTCTACCCAGTCTATTGATGCGGTTTTGTTCTGGGATAGAATGATGGGTGGCGACAGCTCAATCCCCACATCTCCCAGTCTATATTGGACTCCATTGGGACCCATTTTTCCTTGGGATGAGTTCCCCCATCTCTGAATGAGAAGATCCTCTTCCCAGGATCCTCTTGGAATCCCTCTCCCTTAAATTGGAAGATCTGTACCTCCTCCATCATGTTTGGGTACTTTGTTTCTCCTACCCCCCTCTCTGCTCCTTGGGACGCAGACTTTCAGGGGCAGGGGATTTTGTTTCCGGTTCCTGGGCTTCCAGGGGCTGTTTACAAGTGGGGAAGGCAGCTTCCTCCAAGGCCTTACACCCCCATTCCCCTTGTGCCTTCTCCCTGGGAACCGGTGTGCTATTGGGGTGCTGCCCCCATCATTGTTCTGGAGCACCAGGTCTGGAGTTTGGGGCATTCTGTGCCGGCCTGCCCATCTGAGGGTTCTGTTGAGCCCTCAGCATGCGGCCCAAATCCTGTGCCATGTTCTGAACCTGGCGCTCAAGTTGTGAAACCCGCTCAGGCTGATATGGGGTCCTGTTTTCTCCCCTGGGCTGATCCCGGGAAGGGTAGCTATCCCTTCTCTGGTAATACCCTGGGTTGGGAAGATTTGGGTACCCCTCCACCCTTGGCCTCCCCTCTCCCGGATTAGGCTGTCTGGGCTCAGGGAATTGGGGAAAGAAGGATGGATGGTTTTGGGGTTGGAAGTTGGGTGGATACCTGGGGAAAAAGTTCTGCCCAGGATTTGGTGAATTTCTGCCCTCCTGGGGGAAGTTAGGAGGGAAGTTCCCCGGGTTAGGTTCTTGGCTGGATCCCCCCCCTTGGGCTGGAGGAGTCCACACATAACCCAGGATGGGTCGGTTTCCCTTGTAGCGGGGACTGACATAATCAGGGCAGTGAGGGACCCCATTTATGGGACTACCTCCTTGGCTGCCTGTCTGTGGGTCTTCTGGGCTTAGAACTATTTTGTGCAGGCAGGTTTTTAGGCCCCCCCATCTCCAAATCTAAAATGGGGCAACCTTTACCTCTGCCACCTTGGCAGCAGCAGGGGTGTTGTTGGTTATGGTTTTTTTTGGCTGATTCTTGTTTCCACCAGTTTCTGCACCTCATAGATGCAGGTGGCTTGCTCAATGACCCAGTCTAAAGATCTTTTCTTGTGAAAATCTCTCACGAGCTGGGTCATTATGTATTTGGGGAGAGCATGGAAAAATGTGTTGATGAGTTCTCTGCTGTCCGTGTGCACCCTTCTGGTGTTCTGCGCAAAGGAATGCTTCAATTCTTGCACGAATTCTTGTGGGGCCTGATACTCCCACATTGCAAATTGTAGGCTGCCTTGCAAGCCTCTTGGCGATTCCGGTGAACAGAAAAATGTTTCAAGATGGCCGCCCTATATGTGGACCATCTTGAATGGTTTTGGTCCTCCAGCCCCGCAAAGAAACTGGACTATTCTGGGGAGAATGTCCATTTGACATACTGAATGCAGCTGCTGCTGTCCTTCAAATGGAAAGTTTCCATCATTTGCTCATAGAGCTCCAAGTGTTCATAAACAGAATACTTGGCGTTCCTGTGATAAGGGGTGATGACACTCCTTATTGCCTTGATCTGCTTTAAGGGGTCCTTAAGCAAGGCCCTTTTTTGCCTTATTGGCCTTTTTGGTTCGGGTAACCCTGGTCCACTCTCAGCCTCTGACTCAGAAGCACTGCTCCCAGAGGTGCCCATCTGATCTTCCAGGCTCTCCCGGATTCTGCGAGCCTAGGAATGGCTTGCAGAATATGGGGACCTGGTCTCCTGTGTCCTGGGCCGCTCAGAGGAGTCTTCATATCCCTCCTTGCTGCCAGGATTTGATGGGTACCCCCCCCCACTGACCTAACTGGGCAGAGGTTTTCAGGAAGCCCTTAGTGGGCCTACTCTCCTGGGGTTCCCCACTAAATTGCACTGTGCTTAGGTGCCCATGCCCGGATGCCCGCCCATCCATTCCTGGGAGCTACTGGCCTATGAACCCCATACTTTTGGCCGGATAGTAATCTGCCCTCCCTGTGGCCCTGTGCTCATGTGCGCCAGGGGACATGGGGGTGCCGAGTCCAAGGACTGGGAGAGATGAAGGCCTCTGGTACTAGGGCTCCTGAGGTTATGCTCAGGTGTTTCACTTTCCCAGCGAACTTCATCTCTATCAGCCCCTGCTCCCTGTTGCAATGCAAGAGCCTGCACTTTCAGTTCCTCAGTTAAGGCCTTACTAGACTCTAGCAGTCTCTCCTGCATTGCTACCTGTTGCTGGAGCCTATAATTGTGCTGACAGAGAGCCTCATTCTCTCTCTGTGCCTCCTGATTGGTCCTGGAATACTGGTCCAGTCTTTGCTGCAGGAGGGTTACCTCCTGAGTCCCATCCCTACTGGCCTGCTCCTTTTTTGCCAGAGCATCTTCCACCCTCCTAGTGTGCTCTAACAAGTTCTGATGCTCTTTTTGGAGGTCACCCAGCCCCTGGAGGGCCAGGTGATTTTCTTCCATTTTCCTTTTTAAGTGGCAGACTTCCTGGCCTAAGGTATCCCTTTCCTGAGTAAGAGCCTGCATCTGTGCCGCCAGGTCGTCCCTCTGCCATTGAAGGGCACCAGCTTTCTGGCGCTCTTCATCAAACTCTGCCTGGGTATCCAGGTCTTTCAAAATCATTTTATTGCTTTCCTCTTTCTCTCTGTCTAGTTGGATTTGCAGGGTGGCTACCTGCTCTGTGCATGCCCTGTTGGAATTGATCTGATGCTCCAGCTTTTTCTGGCACTGCAGTAAGGAGTCCAAACTGTCTTGGTGCTCCTTCTGCAAAGCCTGAATTCTGGTATCCTGGCCAGCCTTTTCCTGTTGCAGGATATCCATTTCCTCCTTTATTTTAATGATGTACTGTCTACTATCATTTTCTGACTCCTGGCTCCTGTGCAGCCTCTGCTCAGAAGAGTCCAGGTCAGATTGGGCCTTTTCTAACACCATCTGTTGCCTATTTGCCAGATCTTGGAATTCAGCACATTTGTCCTGCATTGCTCCCATATATAGATACAAATATGCTGCTATCCTGGCAATTTTATTGTGTTCATATTTGGCTTTAGGAGCCATATATAGTTCACTCAGGGCCACATGTAAGGGACCGTGATCTCTCCACATATCTGACCCAGTTGTAGTGACCTGTTGTGTGATCTCCTGCAACCATACATTTTGGTCCTGTTCAGACCATTCACCTCTCACAAACAGTTTATGTAAGAGGTGCTCCCTAGCTATCTTCATATCTACCAAGGTCGTCATTCTGGATATTGATTTCCTTCCTGACTTACAGACGTTTGTATTTTATTTTGCAAAACAGACCATTTCCTTAGAGCGTTCCTTTGAGGAGTGCTTTACAGCGTAACACAGCGTGGTGATCTAACCGGACATGTATCCTGTCAGCTGGCACACTGTATTAATCTGCACAAGTGATAGATCTAATCCAGAATCCCCGGCTACGAGCCCCCACTCTGTTAAAGACTCCAATCAAGCATTCCCACTAGGTCAGTGCCTTGTCTGGGATTGTTCAAGGGAAGCCCTTATTTATATATTTTTATGACACGTTATACTCTAGATGATAAACCCTTATATAACGCCCCTCTCTTTAAATTCCCCTGACCTCACTGAGCCAAGAAGTAGGTTTGCTTTGCAATTTAAAAGATGTATTGAATAATTAAACAATATATATATATCACACTTTTATAATAAATTAATATTGATAGCACACTTGTGAATATGACAGTAATCAGCAATAGGTAATCCTACAATAGTACAGTTCTGGTGACTTATGACTAGGAACAGGGGAATAAGGTATCAGAGAATGCTTTATGGTTTCAAGGAGATGCAAAATGAATACAAGGCAGTACAGAAATAAACTTGATATGATTTCAGCAACAGATAATGTGATCACTTTTTCTTTGACAATTCACTCCCCCCCATGCAATGTAAGGAGGTGGAAGTAACACACAAAATTCTCAGGAATACACACACATGCAATACAAAGTTCCAGTTCCCCCAGCGAGCTTAGAGGAAAACAGGTATGATTTTAAACACAGGCAAAATCTTTTTTAATGTGGTGGTAATGAAGTGAAAAATATACTCAAATTGCTTTTAATTCCCTATATGAGGTTCAGGGTGAGGGAGAGATAGTTTAAATCAGTTCAGGCCAGCCCTATCAATGATTCAGGGATGGCTATCAAGTTGAAAACAGAATTCCGTGATGGACGCAAAAGATAAATGTTTTCACATGTGGCTGGAATGAAGCAAAATGTCAAATCGCTGCAATTTAGTTGCGTGTGTCGAGCGCAATTTCGGAGGCACTATAAGGAGTAGCAAGTCGGTTTAGGGCTTGTTGGAAAGCTTAGAATCTCAGCTTTAAAATAAATTTCGTTCCTAGGACAAACAGTTCCGGAGATACGGACGATTTTGTGAAGGTAGATTCTCGAAATTAAAATAAAGCTCAGAACGACAAATGACAGTTTTGCAGCTTTAGAATGACAGAATGACATGATTTCTAGGATGCTGTTCTCAATAGGTTAAAATAGTTTGAATTAGATTATATTAAACTAAGAGATTGGGTTTTGCACAGTTCTGGCTGAGTACTCACACTATATGCATCACAGATCGGGTCAGGATTGGCTGCGGTTCTCTCGCCACTTGCTACTGGTTCTGCGCACATCGATCTGGGTCAGCTCTGCTCTGCTGGTCTGGCACTCGGCACTGCACGGATCTCTGGACCTCTGGTTTCTCTGTATACAGCACTGCTTTCTGGGTCTGCTATCGGTTCTGGCAAAAGTTCTTGGCAAAGAATTCAAACAGCTCGCCCGGCTGTGAATAGTTTGGTTAGGTTTTGAGGCCTGCTGAAGAGAACTCAGCTTGTGGGTTAGGCCTTTGCTTTAAGTTCTGGAGTCAGAGTTCTAGGTTCTGGTCTCTGTCTTGCTGGAGTCAGTCCAGATCTCTGGATGTGAAGTCGTCTGTCAGCGTGCTCCGCAAGGAAATGGAAATTGAATGTCCCTACCTGTCCTGCACAGTCTCCTTTTATGTGTTTACAAAGTGGGTGGGTCGGCTCATTCTGCATGCCCAACCCTCTCAACTTATCATTGGCCAGTTCCTCCTCTCTCCCTTGATTGGGGGAACTGAGTTGTGAGTCAGGGTGATGCTGCCATTTACAATCTATTGAAGAAACGCCCCTTTGCTTTTGCTTTAGAATTCATTCTCATAACTAAACATATTTCCCAAATGCACAAGTGGTTGACATTACATGTACAGATTGCAGATGACTTAAGATACATTCTGGCCCACGTCTGATCTTCCTGGGTGCTTGCATTCAAAAATGGCAACTTATTTTCGTTTTTAGTTGATTTACCAATGTTAAATCCTTACCCAAAATTACACAAATGTACACCCCCCTTCTACACATATTCCAGTAATTTACTAGGTCTCTAGCATAAGCACAGTGTCTGCAGTATTAATAATTAGTGGTGTTCGGTCCTAGGACACCACACAAATTGGAGTTTGGTCTCAAATCGTGAGGGCCTTTTCCATTTTGTGGACCCCCAAATTGCACATTTCTGTGAGCTTAATACAAGATTTTATAAGCAATTTAATCAAACATACATTTGCTGCAATATGAATTCACACTCCAGTCTGGCCTGCCCCTAGGAACTGGGAGAGTCAGGGATCACATTGCTCTCCTACCAGGCAGAGCTCTGTTTACAGTCAACACCCAAATCAGCATATCCTATTCAATGGAAAGAGTCTAGTGTGTCAGCTGAGGTCAGCAGGCCAGGGGGCCACTCTGCATTTCGTTAGCATGTCCATGTGATCTCCTGGCTTCTTGTGTGGAGTTCTGAGGTGAGAAGGTTTCCCAGCCTCTTGGACTGTTAATTGAATCAGCCTGTCTTCTGTGAACAGCAGGTGTTTATGAATTTTAATTAACCAAAAGGCTTTGAAGTTTCCAGCTGGATCAGGATCCTTTGGCAACTCCTGAAGTACAGTTCTACTGTCAGAGTTTAGACATCTAGCGCCGGTTTGTGGAAAATGCCGGCACTGCACCCATTTTTGGGACCTGTCTTGAATTAATGCATTTCAAAAAGGGGATTTTGCTTGATAGTATATGATCCTTGCTTAACAGTGTTTTTATGGGGATACTTACAGTAGAATAAAGTAGAACACTCAACCAGGGTTGAATCTTTGTTTGGTGGTTTCGTGCCCATGATTTTAGCAAATTTTTGACATCAAGAAAATTAATTCCCAACAGTTCTGGGTTGCTTTTGGCAATCAGCATTGCCATTCCCAATGGTTTCAGGCTACTGTGTGTGTAGCCCAATGGTGGTTTTAGGCAGTGCCGTCCTGTGCTCACAAACATAGGCAAAAATGGGTGGCAGCCTATTCTTCATGTTTTCCCTCCTGTGCACTTTTCTGGGGAGTTCTGGCCATCATGATGTTTTCAATGCCAGTAATGCACAGTTTTGTGGTAGGGCTTGGATGTATGGGTAAAAACATCCCACAGCTGGTGGCACCAGAACCAGCAAAATGGCCGCAAAAAAGCCCTATGCGCACTAAACACATGAAAATTGCGCTGTGAAACCAGAAAGATGGCTGCCAATCTACTTTGCCTGTGTCAGTGGTGGAACAGGAGACCACACTGCTAAAACCTGTCATTGGGCTGCCCACAGAGTGAAAATGGAAACTACATGAATGCCAGTGCTTTATTGCAAGGAAACCCAGAAGTGCTCTGAAATCCGTTTTTCCTTGGTTTCTGAAATTACAAAATAATGGTTCCCAAACATCAGAAAAGATCCAACATCCTTGCTGGGTGTTACCCGTCACCTTATTCAAAGAATCCCCATTAGCACACAATGGGCCTCATTACACAGTAGGTGGTAAGGGTTTAGTGGTACCGGTAAGGGCACCGGTACCGGTAAACCCTTACCACCTTACTACGAGGTCCCTTTGCGGGACCCGACCTTATCGGCTGGTGTAGACCAGACGTTAAAGTTGGGACCCACAAAGGGACCTTGGTGCTAATTACGGTACCGCAATATGCAGTTCCGTAATTAGCTCCTTCCCCATTCCCATTGAGCCCTATGGGGCACAAAATGTGAATGGGGAAGGGCCATGGAGGAAGGGGAATTACCGCCCGCCAACCTTGGAATGGGGTGGTAATTCCCCTTTTCTCCATGGTGGTACCGGTATGGTACCGGCGGCAACTGTAACGCTCACCTGATTCCCACGGAGGCGCTGACCCAAACTGGACTGCTACAGTTGCTTCTATGACTATGATGAGGCGTAGAACTTGGAAGACGCTCAGGGCGGGACCTCCGAATATTGACTGTCTGGCTTGTAAGGTGAGTTTTCTGCAGGTGGAAGAAAAAGGGGTAATTACAAGCTGGTTGGATAAGTTCTCCCACCAATCTTCTGCTTTTCCCACTTCTTGGTTCTCGACTGGTCTCCACGAACTCCCACCTTTGGTTTAGTAAAGCCGAGCTCTCCATCCTGCTTCTGGTGCAGGGGCGCGTGGAATCCAGTTACGTCACTGGATCATTTCAGTGTTTAGGCTCAGTGTCCTTTTGTGGCTTGTAATAGTCCTTCAGGTGCCGAGGAGCTGTTGGCGACACCACCACCTCTGTGCAAGAAGAGGCTCGTGAGTATAGAAGATCTGACGAGCACCCTTTTATAATGTCCTTTTCTGTCTTTCAGGTGCCGAGATTCTGTGGGCGATGCCGCCGCTGTTGCACGTGCGGTGGCACGTAAGTATAACTGAATTGTGGCCGTTTCCAAATGGGCGCCTCTGATAATGTCTTTTCCTTCCTTTCAGGTGTCGAAATGCTGAGGGCGATGCTGCCGCTGCTGCGCGTGAAGAAGCGCATAAGTATTACTGAATTGTGGCCACTTCAAAATGGGCACCTCTAATAATGTCTTTTCCTTTCTTTCAGATGCTGAAATGCTGAGGGCGATGCTGCCGCTGCTGCGCATGAAGAAGCGCGTAAGTATAACTGAGTTGCAAACCCTTCGGCTCGGACACCACTAACAATGTCTTTTGTCCTCCAGGTGCTGGGATGCTGCCGAAGCGAAGGCCGTGGTGAACTCCGGTGTGATCACGGATGGATAAGGTAAGCGAGCGCAGCTGCGAGCGTGTTGCCCGTTTTCTAACCTTATGTCTTTATTTGCAGGTTGGCGGAGACTGGACTCTTGTGGCTGAATTCTGATGAGTAGATGTTCCTGTGCCTTTTCTGCATCCACAGGTTGCTGCTCGAGAAGCTGAGGGTGTGTCTGGACCTGGAATGCAGGAGCCGACTCAGTGAGCGTCCTGCTGCTGTTGCAGAATAACGCGAAGCACGTGAATTCTATCGGGCGTGGTTTAAATAGTGGAGAAGTGCTTTGGTGCGTATTCTTCCTCCAGCCTCACCCAGGTAAGAAAAGAGTTCCTGTAACAGAGGATTTGTCCCTCCCAGCCAGTGGCTGGGACTTCACCCAGCTTGGATTGTTCTAGGTGAGTATGCAGCATGGTCTGCCACAGGTAAGTCCACCCAATCACTACTGCACACTGTAAGAATATGAGCCCGGCGCCCATGGCGCTGGGACTGTGGTCCCTTATGAGCCTGGCGCCAGAGGCACCAGGACATGGTCCAAAGGGCCCCTGTAGGGGTCTGCTGGAACCGGGGGTGTGGATGATGAGCCTGCTTCCGGGGACGCTGGGCCAGTCTTGGCTCCTCGGGAGTAGCGCTCATGACAGCACCACCCCTCAAGGCCCCTCCCAAACTTGTCCTCCCCGGGGGTTTTGGTTTATCGGGAAAGGTTCAGTGGAATTTCCTGACTAGACGAGGAGCATGAACGTAGTCATAGGATTCCCAGGATCTTTCCTGGGGTCCGTAGCCTTTCCAGTCGATTAGGTAGAATACTTTTGATTTGATGATCTTGGAGTCCAAAATGTTTTTAACTTCAAATTCGGGCTCTCCATTCACCTGAATGGGTTCTGGAGGTCTGGTCAGTCTGGTTCCAGGTTGCATGGGTTTCAAAAGAGATAAGTGAAACACAGGATGTATTCTCATATGGGTTTGCAAATCTAATTTAACGGCCACTGGATTAATTATGGCCGTTATTGAATATGGTCCCAGGTATTTGGGGTTGAGGGTGCGAGGTCCTTTTAGCGATAAATGTTTGGTGGACAACCAGACTTAATCCCCAACCTGGTATTGAGGGGCATCGCTTCGCTGTTGTTCTGCTCCTTTTTTGTACCTTTCTTTAGCTTGTTGTAGATGTGCAGTCGCTTCCTTGAAAGCTTGGGTAATAACAGAGTGCAACTGATCTACGGCAGGTGTTCCAAGATCTTGAGGTGGGTCGAAGTTGGATGTTCAAGGATGAATTCCATACAAGATGTAGAAGGGACTCTTCCCGGTTCCCGAATGAACTGAATTGCTGTATGCATATTCAGCTATCCAAAGGATGTCCTTCCAGTTGCTTTCAGACTGTTGTAGCATGCATCGTAAATATTGTTCGAGAGTCTGGTTTGTTCTCTCGGTTTGCCCGTTGGTCTGGGGGTGATGGCTGGTTGAAAGTCTTACATCGATTTGAGCTGACCGACAACAACTACGCCAAAAGTGAGAAATAAACTGGCTTCCTCTATCAGAGATTAGTACCGACGGGAAGCCGTGTAACCGGACAATGTTTTCAAGAAATTCTCTGGCTAGTACTGAAGCTGAATGTAAGCCTTTTAGCGGAATGAAGTGGGCCATTTTAGAAAACAAATCCACAATAACGAGAATAGTGTTGTACCCGGAACAAGAGGGTAAGTCTGTGATGAAGTCCATGGAAAGGGTATGCCAGGGACACGATGGAATGTCTAATGGTTGCAGAAGACCAGCCGGCCTTTTCTTTTGACCTTTGTTTTGAGCGCACACACCACAGGACATCACAAATTCTTTTATGTCTTTTCTCCATGAAGGCCACCAGAAGTGTCTCTTCACTTTTTCTGTGGTTTTGGCGATGCCAGGGTGACCCTCCATTAATGAATCATGATAACAGGAGATTACCTGTTTTTGTAAATCGGCGTGTGGTAGGAATAATCGTCCTTGGAAATAAGGCAAGTCATTGTTTACGGTGAAGTTCTCTCCTCTTTGTAACCAGCTCTGTAAGTCTGATGGGGTCACAAGTTGTTTAGTTTTTGCCTCAATATCCTCGATGGATTGCGAAGAAATCAGACCCAAGATCCTTTGTTCAGGAATTATTGGTACGGGTTCGGGATTGACAACGTTATCTCCCATTCCAATTCGGGAAAGAGCATCCGCTTTGCCGTTCTTGTTGCCCGGGCGGTAAGTGATCACGAAGTCAAATTCAGCAAAGAATAGAGCCCAGCGAAGCTGTCTGGAGGATTGAGCTTTGACGGTTTTCAGATACTGTAGATTTCGATGATCAGTGATCACCGTAACGGTGTGTTTGGCCCCGAGGAGATAATGCCGCCAGGCCTTAAAGGTGGATTTAATAGCTAAAAGCTCTGTGTCCGTGATGGTGTAATTAATCTCAGGCGCCGAGAACTTTCGAGACCAAAACGCCACTGTTTTGAAAATGTAAGTTTCTTTTATCAAAAGACAAATTTAAACAAATTGGGCCTCATTACGATCCTGGCGCTAATGGTATAACGGCGCCGTAAAGAGCGTCAGCGCCGTTAAACCATTAGCGCCTGATTACAAGGTCCCTTAGGGGGTTGGAGGCTTTAACGCCTGCTTTTTGCAGGCGTTAAAATCCAACCCGCTAAGGGACCTTGGAGCTAATTACGGCAACCGTAATTTACGGTGCCGTAATTAGCGCCTTTCCGATCCCCATTATGCCCTATGGGGCAAAATGGGAATTGGGAAGGGCAAATGGTGAATGGGGAATTACCGCCCCCGCCAACCTTGTGATGGGGGCGGTAATTCCGCCATCCACCATGCCGGAGACCGGCATGGAACATGGTGCTAATAACACAATGGTGCAGCGCCTGGGTCGTAATGATGCCCATTGAGTTTTAAAGTAAACTGATACAAGCCAAAGAACTTCAAAGCAAATTCCACAGCATGCCCCAAACAAAAGGCACCTTCCTTCTGCTCTCTGCCCCAGGAACTCCCGTTCAGGTGTTAATGGAGAGGGGAGGAGACAAAGGGCTTCCTGGATTGAAAAGAATATGCAGAAGCGAGTGTCAACAGAAGCCCCTGCTAGAGGAAAGAGGCGGGGATTGCTCTTGACCCACCAAAACTTTGGGGGCAGGACAGACACTGTTGTATATTCTGAAAGCACAAGAAAGTATATTTTTGAAAAGGACTGACAGAGGACTGTGCAAAATTGTAAAAATTGTAAAATGACAGTATTGTTAATATGAAAATTCTGGTCACGTTTTAAAACTACTCAGAACTCTGTGCTATGTTCACGGACATGACTACAGAATTTGAGGTTTTGTAGCAATTGTGGTAATGCCAGAAAGATAAAACTTCACATGATAATGCCCAGATACCATGCTCACATATGTGTAAAATTAGGGTACAAATCTGACATTGGGTACCAGCCCAAAAGTGCGAAAAATTGCCAAATCTAGACCCAAGCTCTCACGGTGACGGGGCTCGGATGAATACTTGCTCCACCAAATATGTGACATCAATATGCCATTCTAGCAAGTTTGTAAAATTGTAAAGATATCTTGTATGAAAAATAGATTTTCTGTGCAGAAACAGAGGGGCAGGGTTCTCCCTGGATCATAAACACAGCATCATGATGACACTCTGTTTTCTTCTCAAATCAGGGGAGAGGAAATATCCTAACCAATAGAATACCTAGAGGGTGTGCCTAGTATAGTTCAGCATACCCACCCATTTTGAAAATACATAAATAGAGACAGCTTAGGACCTAGAAACACACACACATTCACCCACCAACTGATTGCTGGCAGAGCACTTTGCAAGAGAAATCCATATCCAAGACTCCAGACTCCAGAATTTTGAAAGCAGAAAGGCCCATTTCCAAAGCTGAACCCTTCTCACTTGGCCTTTAAAAATCCTGAAACCAGATTTTACCCCAGACCTCCGAGGGGAACCAAAAATAAAAGCCTGGCTGTGCAGTTGCTGCTTTCTTGCTAAGAATTCTTGCCAGAATCCAGAGATCCAACCCAGTAGAGCAGAGCTGTGACCAGATATCTGCGAACCAGAACCAACCCGTCAGATCCAGTCCAATCTCACCGTGCAGTGTCCAGAGTGCCTTGCTGATTGCAGAACCAGAGCGCCTTGAGTCTAGTCCGGTGTGCTAGCTGAATTCCTGTCCAGAAAGTCTCCCTGCCTACATCCCTGACGGGTCCATTCCAAACATTGGTAGTGAGTATCCATAGCATTGGATTGTCGCTAGCAAGTATATTATCCATAAGTAATCCTACCCAAACCCATTCTCTTATATCCAGAACTGCATTGTTAGAATTCTTTTGTCTTACCTGAACTCTTTCTCTCCTCCCTATAGTCCTTTGGTAATAGTAGTGTTAAAATCATCTTTACGCTAATATATTTTCTGAAGAAAGGTGAGCGTCTCGGCAGGCCAAATCAACCAGTGATATCCTGGGCTGGTGGCTGCGCTGTCGTGTAGTTTGCGGCTTCATAGTCTCCCTAGTGTAAAGAAATCATTTTAAAAAGCGCATCTTTCTATTGCAAATTTTGACTCTTTCTGTAAAAACAACCTCTACAAAAACCTTCATAACTTCTTCACCGTGCATGATAGAAATGAAATTTAAGTGTCTACTTGAAGCTAACATAATCAGCTTTCCATCACACCCAGAACCAATCCTTCTAGTTATTCCGCAATCCCGCTTACCGCATGTGTAAAAGTTTGCCGCAAATTTTTTGTTTGGCTCAAATCTATCCCGTGAGAAATAGCTGTTCATTGCATCTGACCTCAGAATTAAGTTTTCAACTTGCTAGTTACTCAATAATCATTGCTAGTGTTTGTTTGATAACATACCAAGCAGTTTCCACTAGTATTGAAACAATTCTAGTGAATTAAATCCATTTTCAATGTTTTTACCATTCATGCAAAGCCAACTTTAAACCATTTTGACAAGTTTGCAATCATTCCTGTTTTTCTCTGTGTTGCTAGGGGGAAATTGGGATTGATACTCTTTTGTTGAATTCGCTATTCCTGAAACCAGTTTTCTCTCCTTCCATCTCTTTATATTGCATATTGGGGGGATTGAGTAGTGTGCAGGCGGAAAGAGTAGTCACATTGCATTTGATTGAACCCACACAAAGTATTATTCTATGAAGCATCATTTTTCCTATCATTACTCCGTGTGATTAAAGAGATTTACTTTGACATCACCCCATTGGTGATCATTGTATAACCATTAAAGTAGTGTGATATATATATTGTGCAAATCCATAAAATAAATATTTTAACTTTGCAAACCAGCCTGCTCCCTGGTTCAGTGTGACCAGGGGGGATTCAAAGAGAGGGGTGTGATATAAGGGTACATCATTCAGAAATAAAATAACTTATAGATATAAATAAGTAATTAAGGGTTTCAATTGTGCATCCCACGCTAGGCATTGACTTAGGTGAAGTGCCGGGTTGAAATCACTTACACAGCAAAATGGCTGTGCTGGCTCCTGCGAGCACCATTGCACCCAAACTGCAATTTGCAGTGACACAAGGATGGCTGCACTGTTTTGCCAAGCACCATTGGGCAAGATGGAACAGGGAGCACCCTGAGAAAGGCTTCTAGCATGTGTTCTTGTTTGTCTTAAAGAAATGGAGTGAAAAAGCAGCACTGTTTTGCTGCAAGCCCAAAGTTCCTATTGAAAAAGGGAATATTTCACCTTTAAAATGATACCGCTCTGATGCTATTTTTCCCTGTTTTCATCAAACTGCTTTTATCAAAAAGACCCTGTCATGCCCAGCCATATTCACATTATGCTCCACCAGAAAAGAGCCTTATTCCTGAATGACAGGCTGTGCCAGCCAATCCTGAGAAAATCAACAAAAGCTTTCCTTCAGCTAAACAGGAAACACTTACATTTTGCTACAAAATATTTTAAAAAATCACTGATCGAAAAGAAAACCATAGCTTTCTGTGCAAATGTCAATTTCATGAAGACTTTTGCCTTGTACGTACTGTTGTGTAAAACAAGCTGACTACAGCTACAAAACCATGTGGAAGAGAAATCCCAGCAACATTTACCATGTGTCAACATGGGCTTATGCAAACCAGAAAAAGAAATGCCTGTTTTAAAAAGTACCATGTTGAACAAAAACTTGTCTGTGCCTAGAAATTTAAAGGGGTTTGTTGCTGGGGAAACATATAGGGGATGTTTTATCCAACAGGTTTGTTTTGATCCAGGACAAAAGAAAATAAAATAAAAGGAATTAAACTGCATGGGCTGTGTTTTGCAGGCTCCCAAAACAGGTTATTCCAGTTGGTCGGAGCTAAGGCTTCCCCCAAAAGGGAACCACCATAAACTTCCAGGACACCTGGATGATAATTGCTAGGTTGGAAAACTTTGATTGACCAAGACAAAGAAACTTCACATAGTAATCAGACTTGGGTCTGGGCTGAGCCATCTTACAATGGAACTGCTAGGTCATGGATATTCGAAGTGAAAAATCCCACTTCCTAGTGACTTTTACCAGAAGCTTCAAAGGAAATCTCTGTGATAACCCTGGGTTGAGGGGTAGCCTTGGAAAGGCATGCCCATACATGGGGGCCAATACTGACATTTTTCTCCATGGACTATTTTTTAATAAAAATGTTAGACTTTTATCTTGGCAGATGGACTTTGCAAAAATGTGAAAAGTTAACCGTTTAAATGTGATTTTAAGGGCTTCAATTTAAGATGTCATAGACTTCACTGACACATGGGGAATAGAAATGGCAGAGAATTGGGTATTATAAGGGAAGTATCCATGATGCCATTACGGATTTTAATACTTACATGCCTGACATTAATCCAGACACACGTGTAAAGTCCCAGAATTTTAGGCCAAATATTTCATACTCAAAATGTCTAAAAAGTATTAGAAGGGTGAAACAATGTCTTTCAGATTGCAGACTTTGACTGGTATGTTCTGCATCAAATATGTAACCTGCTTATGTGATTTGTTAAGATACTTCAACTGTATAAATGTACCATTTGTGGCAACATTGGATTTTAGCTAAAGTTACGGTGGGAGGTTTTGAGCATTGTAAAACTCACATCATAAATCTGACATCCTGCCCTTGAAATCCAACAAGCTGAGAGTGAGGCAGGGACTATCACCCCTGACCAATCGAGTGGATTACAGGCGTGCTTAGCTAAGCCTGCCCTACCATATACTTCCATGATGTCACTAGGCATTATAAATAAGAGTCCCTGGGGGGGCGTGGCCTGGAGCCGATGGCGTACAGAGGCTGAATAGCCGAGCTCTGGCCGAGATGCCATTTCTCGATCCTTTTTGCCGGTATTAGAAGTGCCTATGACCACGAAAAGCTGATGCGGAGGTGGAAGAAGCTGACCCCGACGCAACCTGCTTGACCAACCGGGAAATCGGACCCTCTGGTTGGCGAAATTGTCCTCGAATTATACTCCCTCCACCGCTCCCATACGCATCCAAGATGGCGTCTGGCGCCATTTAGTGAAAACTCCGAGAAGGAAGCCGCCATCGAACGGCATACGGGGACTAAGGTGGCCAGATCGAGCAGAGACATCACGACGGAGCACGATCGCATGCAGAACATCGGAAGGGAGAGCCCCATCCTGCTTCTTACCACTGGGCGAGGCCCGCCACAGCGGCACCTCTACACCCGTGGTACACTACGCAGGCTCCTCCATCGCTGGGGACGGCCCGCTGAGGGTGCACACTACTATCGGAGGTTCCTCCCCAGCGTCGCCCCGGGGCACAGGACATCGAGAACCAGCTGCAAGACTGTGGCGCCCACATATCTCTCACTCAGAGGCAGGGGCAGTTCGGCGACTTCACAGATATAGCACCCTATCCCCATGCAGATTCGGATTTATTGACTTTTGACACCTTGGGAACGTCACTCATTACTCTATAGACGGAGAGATAGCTGATACCCCCACCGGTAACTCATCTAAAGTGTCCCAGGGGCAGCATCACCGAGACTCCAAAATGGCCACCAGGAACAAAACGAAAGCATCCACCATGGACTCATTTGTTTCCGCCAAGCCAAAAACCCCCACACTGGCTCGCTCTTGTGCTCCAGAGATTACCCACACGAAAGAGGGGGGAACCACGGATAACCACTCCCAAATATTGGAGGCTATTGCTTCATTGAGGACACACATAGACTCTACGATCGACGAATTTAAAATGGACATTCAACTCATGCAACAGGACGCCCGCAAATTAACCGAGAGGGTGACAAACACCGAGACTTCATTAGTAGAAACGGCAGGAGCCACGGCAGTCTTGAAGTCCAAGGTTGCAGACCTAGAGAAGAAAGTGGCGATCCTAGAGGAGAGATCCGAGGAGGCCGAAGGTCGGGCTAGACGGGGCAATATTAGGATCCTAGGAGTACCGGAGGGAAACAAAGGCCCGAACACTACAGCCTATATAGAATCCTTGCTACAACAGGAGATTGGGGCCGGGAAATTGTTGCAAGGATTAGCGATCGAAAGGGCCCACAGGTCACTCCAGAAGCAGCCCCCACCTGGATCATTTCCACGGCCAATAATTGCTAAAATCCTAACCTTTCAAGATAGGGAGACTATCCTTCGCCACTCCAGGGAGGAAGGCCCATCGAACGTGGCGACTTTAAAATAACCATTTATCCCGATAACACTCAGAAAGTGCAGAGGGAGTGGAACTCTTTTGTCCCGGTAAAAGCAAGACTCTGACAACTGAACCTGAAATACAGGCTGCTCTACCCATCACGCCTGAAAGTCATTTTCAACGGACGAGCCATATTCCTAGAAAACCCAACGGCCGCCAACATGTGGCTGGAAACAACAACCTTGCAGATGGTAAAGATGCTCCCCAGATGGAAGAATGAGTCTCTCAGACCGTCGGCACACGACACACGCTGCCATAAATGACCACAACAAGCACAATCAACCGGACCCCAGAAGGTAATCCAACTAACAGTTAGCTACATAGAAACGGCCCTCGTTCGGCCTCTCTGCCAGACACCAGCCCTATCCCCCACAGACAATCCGGGTCGGGACAGCCACCTGCCTGACCCAGCTCGCGCCTGACACCGGGATGGGTCTGGACGGCTCGAGAGCACCCGAGCACCACAACGAAGATGTAGTCGCTGGGCGCACCAGTTTGAGTTTTGTAAACAGTTTTGTTAGTTATACAGTCTTCATACCACTTTCGCCAAAGAAACACAGGATGGGTGCATGCCACAACTTGGGGGTAGATGAACTCGATTACTCCCGTCAACGACCTAATAACCTAAGATTGGCATCACTACAGGCTCCAGAGGATGAGCTGCCAGCCAGCCTCAAAACATTGACCCGATGGCGTCACAACTCAAGGTCATGACGTGGAATGTGAGAGGGATGGGCTCATACCTGAGACGAAATCGAATACAATCCTATCTCCGCAGGAAAAAGGTCTCAATTGCAATGTTACAAAAGACGCATCTTACGGAAGACACCATGTCCAAAATATTGAGCGATGGGTTGGGACCGGGAGAGGTTCCCCCTACTCCAAATACTCAAGGGGGGTGCTCACATGGGTGAACCCGAATGTGCCCTTCCAATTGCAAGGATTTGAGTCTGATAAAGAAGGAAGGTTTGTGATAATGTGGGGCACCACCAAACAGATTCCAATCTGCCTAGTTAATTCGTACTTCCCGCAACACGGGATACCATCTCACCTCAGGGCAATATGCTCAAAGATAGCACACCACCGAAATAGGACCTTTATATGGGGGGGATTTCAACTGCGTCATGGATGGCTTTATGGACAGGTCTGCACCACCCCCCCATCCAAATAACCCTGCAACATGTGCTCTGACAGAAACACTGCAATAACTCGACTTGGTGGATATTTGGAGGGAACAACATCCTGATGAAAAGATCTTTTCCTATTTTTCAGCCCCGCATAAGCTCCACACGAGAATCGACTATCTGTTCATTGACAGGCAACAAATATCATTGGCAGAAACCACGGTATATTTAGGAAGATCAATCTCAGATCACTCCCCACTGATTATGCAATGGCAATTAACAGGGCCTAGACCACCAATCCCCATGTAGAGAATACCCAATGCAGCCCTCGCCGACCCGGAGTTCAGGGAAGACCTTGCTGAAAAACTAGAATAATACATTGACATTAATAAAGGCTCCGTATTTACCTGGAGCACACTGTGGGAAGCCATGAAGGTGGTGACCAGAGGAGAAATAATATCAAAAGCTGGAGGCTCTCGTAGGCAATTGAGGTCTGAACTCGAAGCACATGAAAAAGAGATCTCCTGTCTAGAATCCACCTCAAATATTACTCTGGAAGTTGAAACGAAGTTGAAGGAAGCCCGCGAGAAGTGCCAATCTTCCTGGGACAGATTGGAGAAGTTTGACTTCACGACATACACTACCAGGTCTCATAAGGAATCTGACAAACCCGGCAGACTGCTGGCCTGGCTGTGTAAGCGTGAAAGTCCCAGGCACCTCCCAACGGAGATACTAGACGATAACGAGACAAGTCATAAGACACAACTGGGAATTAATGAAACGTTTGCCAAATTCTACTCCAGATTGTATTCCCACGAAACACAAATAGACAGAGACGAAATCAAAATATCCAGCGAACAGAGAGAGGCACTCGAGATGGAAATCACAGCAGAAGACGTGACTAGTGCAATCCTATCGCTAGCCACCTGTAAGGCTCCCGGAAGTGACGGCCTCCCGCCTGAATTTTATAAAACATACAAATCCATCCTCACCCCAATCCTCCACGAGGTCTACCTGGAGGCCTACGAAAACGGGGTCTTACCTAACACTATGAAAGAGACAATAATTATTCCCATGCTCAAACCAAACAAACCACCCACTGACTGTGACTCTTATCGCCTTCTGGCCATGTTAAATTATGATAGTAAGATCCTCACCACTATACTGGCCAGCAGACTCGCTAGGGTGGTAGGGTCCCTAATCCACGAAGACCAGAATGGCTTTGTCCCAGGACGCAACACCACGGCCAACCTGAGAAGACTTCAACACATTATGGCCGAAACCTATGAGAATGAGGAAGACCTGGCAGTACTATCACTCGATGCCATCAAGGCCTTTGATTCCATCTTCTGGGAGTGGCTCATCGAGGGGGTTCGGATTTGGCGAGGGCTTTGTCAGATGGATCACAGTACTCTATAATTCTCCTAAGGCAAGAGTAAAAACCGGCAGAACGGTGTCTGAATCCTGGAAAATACAAAGGGGCACCAGACAAGGGTGCCCACTGTCGCCCTTCTATACATATTGGGCCTTGAGCCGATTGCCATATACTTTAGGAATCAATTCTTTGACGCTGGCATCAAAGTGGGCAACGAACATAACATAATATCCCTGTACGCGGACAATGTCCTTTTATACTTGAAAGATCCCCAGGTCAACGCACCAATCACATTGGCTTGTGGGATGTTTTTACCCATGCATCCGAGCCCTACCTCAAAAACTGTGCAGTACTGACATGGAAAACATCATGATGGCCAGAGCTTCCCAGAAAATGTACAGGGAAAGGCATGAAGAATAGGCTGCCGCTCATTTTTGCCGATGTTATGGGCACAGAAAGACACTGCCTAAAACCACCATTGGACTACCCACACAGTAGTCTGAAACCATTGGGAATGGCAATGCTGATTGCCAAAAGCAACCTAGAATTGTGGGGAATTCATTTTCTTAAATCCCAAAAATGGTTGCATTACCAGTACTCACCACTATCAGAAAGCCGGCGTTTTAAAACCACCAGACTTTGTGTAAAACTGAATAAATGAACCCAAAGCATGCCAAAGAAAGACTTACTGAGAGGTGGATACAATGTAAAGTTATATTCTGAAGTGACTAGAAGGTTCATAACAAGGCTGGCTGAGCTGTGGATTTCAGCAGTTTAAGTAAATTTGGACTGAAAGACACTAAAAATCTAAATGTTTAAAAGAAATGAGTGACCTACTTTTGAGTGTCACATAGGTTGCAATTGTTTAAATGTCATAGTTTTGAACTTAGAATCAGCATTCTAGCTGCATATGTAAACACTGTCTTGACTTAAACTGGGTAACAAAAAGTGACATTAGCTGGGGCCTGGCTTAAGGAACTGAATTCTGCCCACCAGCTACCCCCGACAGGAGTTGAGACTTGCACAACAGCTGTGTTCCCAGGCCTAGCTGTCCTTTTGCTGTTCCCACCAAAAGGGATATGACACTTCTCTGATTGAATTACCTGGGCTCTGCAGGAAATTGAACAAAGCCCTGTCCTGACTCAGGCAAATGTTTTATTATGGGGGCCATAAATGGCTTCCTCTTGAACAATGGGCCTTCCAGGGCCCAGGCAGATGGTTTATTGCAGGGGTAATAAAAATGGCTTCCTCTTGGCAGAAACTGGACGGGGGAGAAACTGGAGACAGAGGCTGAGCTTGAAGAAAGATGAAAGACTGGTTTCTGTACCATGTGACCTGAAAAAAAACACCCCTGTAGCCAGAATATGGTTTTAGAAAAAGATGAATAACTCATAGTACGGACTTGTCATAATTATTTAAATGATACCATAATTCTTGTGATTTTTCTGCCCACATTTTAAGAGGTTTTTAGAACCGGTGGCATGATCTGGGGGCAAACTAGCAGTTAAGAGGGTATTACTTAAAATGTATGCATGTTAAAAATCTGACACTTCAACAATTAATGTCCATACTCCTTGCGCACATGTGTGTAAATTTGGGGTAATGTCCGATATTGCGAAACCAGTTAAAAAGTGCAAATGTCGCCATTTCTGAATGCAAGCTCCCAGGAAGAGCAGATTTGGACAGGGTATACCTCCTGTGATATGTGAGGGGTGCATGTAATTTTAAACAAATGTGTACCTGTGCAAATATGTCTTTTTGAGCAAATATAGATTGAGTGTAAAGTTGACAGGGGTGGGTTCTCTGTATCATAAACAGACCTCATCATGATGACACTTCATTTCATTCCCCCGATCAAGGGGAAGAGGATGAAGTGGCCAATGACAAGTGGAGAGGGGTAGAGCCTAGTGATGCTGCACACACACCCATTTTCAAAACACATAAAAGCAGACAGTCAGGACAGATAGGGACATTCTATTCCATTTGCTGAGGGGCGCTCTGCCGGGAAAATCCATACTTTACCTCCATCAACCTCCAGAGAGCCAACATAGAGACTTCAATCTATCCACCTTCAGAGACCAAGACTTTACTTCAGAATTTGTAGCAGAGAGGTCAACTACAAGCTAAATTCCTCTTTAGCAGGCCTCGAATCATTGCCATTATCACAGCCAGGCGGGCTGTTTGAATTCTTTGCAAGAACTCTTGCCATTTGCCAGAGAGCAGTGTTGTATCCCGAGAGAGACCAGCTGAACCGGAGACCGCTGTATCCGGACACACAGACCTGATCAGAACCAGAGACCCAGACCAGACCGCTGTTCGCAGAACTAGAGAGCTGACCCAGACTGCTGTGCGCAGAGACCGTCCGTGGCGAGAGAAGAAAACCTGACCAGATCCGTGGCGAGGCCCATCCTAATTCAAAATATATTGTGAGTACATAGCAGAACTGTGCAGAACCAATCTCTTAGTTAAAATAATATAATCCAAGCTATTTTAATCTAAGTAGAACTGCCTGCTAACTGTCACCTGTCATTTGCAAAACTGTCACCTGTCATTTTCTAGTTGCAAGCTGTACTTGTCACTTTGAACTTTAAAATTTCAAATCTGAAAAACAACCTTTACCAGATCGCTCATATCTCCGTGACCGTTTGTCCTAGAGACTTGCAGTAACTTTCCTCTGAAAGCTTAGAATCGTGGCTTTTCAACGTACCTAGAACCGCATTCCGATTCACTTGCGAATTTGCCGCGATTTGCAAATTTCTCCACGTGTGAAAACAGAAGATTGTTTGCTTTCCTTGCTAAAAATTTGTTTGCCTCTTAAGAACCATCCCTGAATCATTGCTAGAGTGAGCCTGGACTAATATTAACTTGACACCACTCACCCTGAACCTCTAGAGGGAGGTGAAAGCATTTTAGCATATTTTTCACTTCATTGCCAGCACTTGTAAAAGCATTTTGGGCCTGTGTTTCAAACTTCTGTAGTCTAAGCTTGCTGGGGTGAACTGAATTACATTGGATTGCATTTCTGAGAACTGTGTGCTTTCCTTCCATTTCCTTGCATTGCATAAAGGGGGGAGGGGATTGCCAGAGAAAAGTGATTACATTGTTTTGTTGAAATCATATTGAGTATTTTCTGTATTGCATTTTCATTCAACATTACATCCATCTGAACTTATATAAAGTATTCTCTACCACCTTATTCTTCTGTTCCTATTCCCAAGTGTGCTAGTGCCAGACTATCCATTATTGATTACTGCTCAGATTAAGTGTGATATCCAATTATTAAATTATTATAAAGTGTGATATATATATATCTATTGTTTAAATTATCAAATAAACCTTTTAACTTGCAAAACAAAACTACTTCTTGGCTCAGTGGGATCAGGGGGATTCAAAGAGAGGGGTGTTATATAGGGGTAGTCATCCAGAACGCATGAACTGGACATAAAGATATATCAATAAGGGTTTCCATTCAGTATCCCAGACTAGGCATTGACTTAGCTGTAGTGTTGAATTGAATCCTCTTACAAATTGGGGGCTCGTCCGGGATGTTTGGGTTAGATCTATCACTTGTGCAGATTAATACAGTGTGCCAGCTGACCAGATATACATATCCGGTCGGATCACCACGCTGTGTTATGCTGTAAAGCACTCCTCAAAGGAACGCTCTAAGAAAAGGTCTGTTTTGCAAAAATAAAATACTAATTTCTGTAAGTCAGGACAGAGACCAATCTTTAGAATGACGACCTTGGTAGATATGAAAATAGCCAGAGAGCACTTCTTACATAAGTTATTTGTGAGAGGTGAGTGGACTCACCAGGACCAGACGGTCTGGTTGCAGGCCATCACGCAACAGGTCACGGAAACAGGGTCAGATATATGGAGAGATCAGGGTCCCTTACATGTGGCCCTGAGTGAACTATACATGGCTCCTAAAGCTAAGGATGAACAAGACAAGATGGTTAGGATAGCGGCATACCTGTACCTATATATGGGAGACATGCAGGATAAATGTACTGAAAGCCAAGATCTGGCGAATAAGCGACAGATGACGTTAAAGAAGGTCCAATCTGACCTGGTCTCTTCTGAGCAGAGGCTGCAGGGGAGCCAGGAGTCAGAAAATGAGAGTAGACAGCACATCATTAAAATAAAGAGGGATATGGACATCCTGCAACAGGAAAAGGCTGACCAGGATACCAGATTTCTGGCTTTGCAGAAGGAACGCCAAGACAGTTTGGACTCCCTACTGCAGAGCCAGAAAAAGCTGGAGCAACAGATCAATTTCAATAGGGCATGCACAGAGCAGGTAGCCACCCTGCAAATCCAACTAGACAGAGAGAAAGAGGAGAGCAATAAACTGATCTTGAAAGACCTGGATACCCAGGCAGAGTTGGATCAGGAGCGCCAGAAAGCTGGTGCCTTCCAAAGGCAAAGGGACGACCTGGCGTCACAAATTCAAGCTCTTGGTCAGGAAAGGGACACCTTAGGCCAGGAAGTCTGCCACTTAAGGAGAAAAACAGAAGAAAATCACCTGGCCCACCAGGGACTGGGTGACCTCCAAAAAGAACACCAGGACTTGCTAGAGCACACCAGGAGGGTGGAGGATGCTCTGGCAAGAAAGGAACAGGCCAATAGGGACACAGCTCAGGAGGTAACCCTCCTGCAGCAAAGACTGGCCCAGTGCTCCAGGACCAATCAGGAAACGCAGAGAGAGAATGAGGCTCTCTGCCAGCACAATGATAGGCTCCAACAACAGGTAGCGATGCAGGAGAGACTGATAGAGTCTAGTAAGGCCTTAACTGAGGAACTGAAGGCGCAGGCTCTTGCATTGCAACAGGGAGCAGGGGCGGATAGAGATGAGGTTCGCTGGGAAAGAGAAACTCCTGAGCATAACCCCGGGAGCCCTAGTACCAGAGGCCTTTATTTCTCTCAGGCCCTGGACTCTGCCACCCCTATGTCCCCTGGCGCACATGAGCACAGGGCCACAGGGATGGCAGATTGCTATCCAGCCAGAAGCATGGGGCTCATAGGCCAGTACCACCCAGGAATGGAGGGCGGCCATCCGGGTATGGGCACCCAAGCACAGTGCAATTTGATGGGGAACCCCAGGAGAGTAGGCCCATTAAGGGCATCCTGAAAACCTCTGCCCAGTCAGGTCAGTGGGGGGGGGTACCCATCAAATCCTGGCAGCAAGGAGGGATCTGAAGACTCCTCTGAGCGGTACAGGACACAGGAGACCAGGTCCCCACATTCTGCCAGCCATTCCCAGGCTCACAGAATCCGGGAAAACCTGGAAGAACAGACGGGAACCTCTGGGAGCAGTGCCTCTGAGTCAGAAGATGAATGGACAAGGGTTACCCGAACTAAAAAGGCCAATAAGGCAAAAAGGGCCTTGATTAAGGACCCATTGAAAAAGATTAAGGCAACCAGGAGTGTCATCACGCCTTATCATAAGAACGCCAAGTACTCTGTTTGGGAACACTTGGAGCTCTATGAGCAAATGATGGAGACTTTTCATTTGAAGGACAGCCAAAGCTGTATCCAATATGTAAAGTGGACATTCTCCCCAGAGTATTCTTTGCAGGGCTGGAGGACCAAAATCATTCCAGGTGGTCCACCTATAGGGCGGCCATATTAAAACATTTTTCTGTTCATAGAAATCCTCAAGAGGCTCGCAAGGCAGCCTACAATTTACAATGTGGGGAGGATCAGGCCCCACAAGAATTTGTGCAGGAGTTAAAGCGTGCTTTTGCACAGACCACAAGAAGGGTGCGCACGGATAGCAGAGAATTTATTAATACATTTTTCCATGCCTTGCCCAAATACATAATGACCCAGCTCGTGAGGGATTTTCACGAGAAAAGATCTTTAGACTGGGTCATTGAACAGGCGACCCGGATCTATGAGGTGCAGAAGCCAATAGAAAATAAAAATAATGCGCCCAAAAACCCCAAAGCCAACAATACCCCTGCTGCTGCCAAGGTGGCAGAGGTAAAGGTCACCCCCGTTTTAGATTTGGAGATGGGGGGGCCTAAAAACCTACCTGCACCTAATAATGCTAGGCCCAGAAGGTCCTCGGGCCAGTCACAGACAGGGAGCCAGGGAGGCAGCCCCACAAATGGGGTCCCTCGCTCTCCTGATTATGTAAGCCCCCGTTACAAGGGAAACAGACCCATCCTGGGTTATGTGTGGACTCCTCCAGCCCAAGGGGGTGGATCCAGCCAAGCACCTAACCCAGGGAACTTCCCTCCCAACTTCCCACAGGAGGGCAGAAATTCTCCAAATCCTGGGCAGAACTTCTTCCCCAGGTATCCACCCAATTTCCACCCCCAAAATCCTCCACCCTTCTTTCCCCAATTCCCTGAGCCTAGACAACCGAATCCGGGAGAGGGGAGGCCAAGGGTGGAGGGGTACCAAAATCTTCCCAACCGGGGGTACTACCAGAGAAGGAATAGCTACCCTTCCCGGGATCAGCCCAGGGGAGAAAACAGGGCCCCGTATCAGCCTGAGCGGGTTTCCCAGTTAGAGCGCCAGGTTCAAAACATGGCGCGGGATCTGGGTCACATACTGAGGGCTCAGCAGAACCCTCAGATCGGCATGCCGGCGCAGAACGCACCCAACTCTGAACCTGGTGCTCCCGAACAATGATGGGGGCAGCACCCCGATAACACACCGGTTCCCAGGGAGGAGGCACAAGGGGAAGGGGGGTGTAAAGCCTTAGAGGACGCTTCCTTCCCAACTTGTAAACAGCCCCTGGAAACCCAGGAACCGGAAACAAAATCTCTTGCCCCTGAAAGTCTGCCTCCTAAGGAGCAGAGGGGGGGTAGGAGAAACAAAAGACCCAAACAGACTCAGTTTGAGGAGGAGGTACAGATCTTCCAATTTGAGGGAGAGGGATCCTCAGAGGATCCTGGGAAAAGGATCTTCTCCTTCAGAGAGGGGGGAACTCCTCCCAAAGAAAAATGGGTCCCTAGGGATTCCAATCCAGACTGGGGAGATATGGAGACTGAGCTACCGCCGCCCATCATCTCATCCCAGAACCAACAATACCAAAATCCCCTGGTTCAAACCCATCCTGATGACTGCCTCCAGAAAGGGGGGGGCGGCCCAGAACCGGAGCCAGGGGAACCCACAATGGCTCTGATCTCCAGCTGCCAACTTTTTCTTTCAGATTCCCAAGGCTCTCCACAGAATTCTGCCCAAATCTCTTCGCTAGCGATGTCCAAAACCAGAAGGTTAGCCCACCAGTTGTCCAAAAATGTGCATTATCTGTGCCCCCTTGAGGAGAAGGAGGGAAGATACTGTGCCCCGGTACAAGTACAGGGGCAGGGGACAATTTTGGCACTGGTGGACACTGGATCTCAAGCTACCCTTCTGTCCAGAAGGGCCTTTGACGAACTGAATGCAGGAAGGGGAGAGAATTACCAAATTCCTCTCACCTCTCTTCCTGGACAACTGCAGAACTTTGACGGGAAGGAAATTCCCGTTGAGGGGACTGCAGACTTGGACATTAAGATCGGGCGACACAAGGTGAATCACCCGGTCATAGTTGTGACTCCAGAGGGAACCCCTTGTTTACTGGGGAATGACCTCCTGAGGAGGTTGTCACCCTTAATAGATTGCGTAAACAAGGTCCTCTGGACCCAGACTAGCCGACCAATAAAATTAAAACAGAGTGTCAACCATGTTAGTTTAAACGGCACCTGCCACATGGTTGAACAAAAATCTGACCAAGTAGAATTTCACTTCTAGAACAACCAAATTCCAGACGTGACAGTAATAGCAGTAGGACAACAGACTGGTGATGGGGGGTCCTCTCTATTTCTGAAAATCAACCTTCCTTCCAGTCTAAAGTGGTACTCCACGCTGGAAGGAAACACCCTGAAATTCTTTACTAATCCACAATCAGAAACTCCCACTCCTATAGTCCAGAAAGATGTGAAATCAGCTCAGAGCCTGGCTGATATTCAGCAAATTGGAGAGCAGTTGTTCATCCCTGTCCAGTTAAATGATGGGAAGGACTCTGTTCTCGCTCGAGTGTGTGTGAACAACGGTAAGAGCTTCATCAGCGAAGCCATGTTCCGCCAACTCCCAAAAGATCCAGCCATTCCCACCTTCAAACTGATAGACAAATGGGAAATGGACCTGGAAGCACCTAATTCCAAACATCTCCTGCCAAGCAGGTGTATGCTCAAAATCTCCATTGGCAACAAGAGCATAGTCCACAATTGTTGGGTCGTGCGAGACGTCCCTGCCGCCATTTACTTAGGCAGTGACATTCTCAATCGCTTTGACATTAGTTTGGACCTAATAAACTTCAAAGCTTGGTCCCGATTAGCAGATAATCCCATGGGCTTTGATGATCCAGAAAAAGCATTTAGGTCAGCTCAATTGCTACCTTATGCAGTTGAAATTCAGATTAAAGAGGAAGTCACCATCTCAGAAAGGACCCGACAATTCTCCCTGGAAGTGAAAGTTAAAAGAGGACAACATTTGCAAAACCCTGATGCTTACATACATCTAAACGCTTCTCTCCAACAGCAAGGGTTCTGGGTAAACCCAACTCCATTAGTCAACATAGAACATGACACCATTCCGATAGAGGTGGATAACAGCAACTTAAAGAGTATTACTCTAGCCGCAGGCACCATTATTGGAATGGCGGTTGATGACCGACATTTTTCCATAGATTTAGGTAATGAACTGTTAGGGCCAATCCCCAAGGACTGCTTTGACAGTGACAGTGATGACAATACAACACCAGACAGGATTTTTACCCGGCATGGGGGGAACTTCCTGGTGTACACTTCTTGCCCTTATGGTAAGGAAGATGTGACTTGTGACTTCAGGAGGGATGAGGTGATTTTCCAGGTCCATGAGGGCTGCCTTTCCCACCTGAAGCCTCCAGTCCAAATCAGCACTTTGACCAGGGACTTCTCCACCCAGCTGGAGGAGGCCGCTGAAATAGCCAAACCAAAAGTCTTTCCAGGCTTCAGGCAGATGGTGGAAGAGAGAGTCAACCTAGCTGATGCCTGTGTGACTCTGGAACAAAAGCAAAAGTTGAAACAAGTTTTCTTGGATTTCCAAGATCTCTTTGCGGTAGACTCATATGACTGTGGTCGCACTGACATCCACACAACAACAATCCCCACGGACCCTGGCATGACTCCAGTGTTTGTGAAGCAATATCGTTTGCCTCTCGCATCCATGGAGTCCCTTACTGAAATAATTAAGAACCTTGAGACCCGGGGAATAATCCGTCCAGTCCACAGCACCTTCAATAATCCGGTGCTGGGAATATTGAAGCCAAACGGCCAGTGGAGACTCTGCGCCGACCTCAGGGAGCTCAACAAACGGGTCCATACTTCCGATGGCCTCTGCCCTACATTGACAAGGGCTGACCCAGATCCAGGGGTCACGGGCATTCACTGCAATAGACCTGACCAATGGATACTGGACTGTGCCTGTCAGTAGGGAGGACCAATACAAGCTGGCTTTTACCTTTGGGTGCCAGCAATACACATGGACCCGGACAACCCTTCGGATACCTTAACTCCGGTAATGAGTTCAATATTTTCCTACATAAGGCCATGCCCGACCTGGGTGCGAGGGGTAACCTGGCTTATGTAGATGATGTCCTCATCAAAAGTTCATCTGTGGAGGAACACATAGTGGAGATTCGTTATGTTCTGACCCAGTTGAGGGCCACCGGAGCAAAACTTTCCTTTCAGAAAGCACAGTGGTGTCGAACCCGTGTTAATTTGGGGCATGAGATTACCCCTCAGGGTCTCTGTCCCCAGGAAAAGAAAGTGGAAGCCCTCCAAAAATTGAAAGACCCCACAACTCTGCGGGAACTAAGGAGCCTCCTTGGACTGACTAATTACAGCAGAAAGTTCATTGAGGGCTACGCAGAGATCACCAGACCCCTGATTCATCTCCTGAAGGGGGGGTCAAGTGGGAATGGGGTCCAGAACAAGCCGAGGCAGTAAAACAACTCAAAAGAAGCCTCTCACAAGCCCCTTGCCTAGCTTACCCTGTCAGAAACAAGGAGTTCTTCCTGGAGACGGGGTTCTCTAATACGTGCTTGACAGCAGTATTATACCAAAAGCATGACAAGGTCAATAAAGTAATCTCCTATGAGAGCAAAACTTTATCCTCTGTGGAGGAAAAATTCAACGATTGTGAGAAGGCACTCCTGGCGACGGTGTGGGCATTGAAGAATTACCGCCCGTTTATCCATGGGGAACACATCATAGTGGAGACTCCACACCAGCCTCTGCAATATCTCCAAAGTGACAGAATCCGGGCCGGCAATGTGAGTAATTCCCGAATTACTTCCTGGATTCTGTCAATGCAAGGCTTTCCTGTGGAGGTCCGATATGGCCAAAACAAGAAGAGTCCCCTCGCGCAAGGTCTGGCTGACTTGCATGATTGTGCCAGAGAAAACTGTCTCGAGGACGAAAGTCTAAAAATAAAGGACAACATGGAGGCATACCTTAATTCCCCCCACAAAGTCTTTGAAGAGGACAAGTGTGAGGGAAAGCCCACTGTCTATGTGGATGGATGCTCGTACCATGTTGACAACGACGGGGAGAAAGAACTGGTGGCTGGCGTAGGGAATGCATGGGTGAATGAGTCCCCAGAACCCTCCGCTGGATACAAAATTGGTCCCCGAAGTAGTCAGGTGGCAGAATTGATGGCTGTGCATCAGGCCATCCTCACTGCTGTCCAGCATCAACTCCACGAACTGGTCATAATCACAGATTCGGATTATGTACGGAACGGGTTCGTGGAGCACCTGGTTAATTGGAAAACCAGAGGCATGTTATGTGCTAATAACAAACCCTTGAAACATGGGAAGTTGAACCAAAACATTGATGATCTGGTCACCTCGAATGAGATGACCACCTATTGGAAAAAGATCAAGGGTCATTCCAAAGTAGAGGGACCAGACAAAACTGGAAACGATTTAGCTGATCAGCTGGCCAAAACCGGGGCCATCCAAGGGGATCTAATTGAGATTGAGTCCCTGTTGGGGGAAATCCAGGTCACTGCTATCACTAGGTCCCAGACAAATGCTCACAACGACCTTTCAATTGCACAATGGAGTAAGGAGACCCCTGATGCTGATTTGATTACCGCTCAGAAGGGGGATCCAATAATTGGTAAATTTTACCAACACCTTGAGGACCCTGAGAACTTTCCCCTGACGGAGACCGATTACATTGGGAAAGAGGCCCTAAGAGTGTTGATGAAATGTCCAAAAATGTTCCGGATCCAAGACGGTTTGCTGGTAAGGAAATCCAAAGCTGGCCACGATCAGTGAGTGGTTCCTACCTCATTCCGAAGCCTGATGTTAAGTCACGCCCATGATGCGGCCACCGCCGGTCATAGGGGGTTTCACATAACATTGGAAATCTTAAGAGAGGTTGCATACTGGCCACACATGGGGCAGGACCTCAACCAATACTTGAAGGGGTGTCTTGTGTGTGCACAATTTCAGCCATCATCCCTCACTCACCGTGCGCCTCTCCAAAAGAGGGGGATGACACTGCCATGGTCAGATTTACAAATCGACTTTGTAGGCCCCGTGATTCGCTCTGCTAGGGGGAATAAGTACATGTTGACTGTGACATGCTTGTTTACCAAGTGGGTGGAATGTCTCCCAGCCCCAAATTGCAAGGCAGAAACAGCAGCTGCCCTGATGATTAACCACATCTTTTCCCGTTTCGGTCTACCTCAAAGGATTGAGTCAGACAGAGGTAGCCACTTCACCAGTGAAGTGATGACAAAGATGTGGGAGATACTGGGGGTCAAAAGGAAGTTGCATATTGCTTACCGGCCAGCTTCTTCTGGGGCAGTAGAGAGATATAACCGAACCATTGTGAGCATATTAAAGAAGTTTGTGGCAGATTCTGGGCCAAGTTGGGATATCCGATTACCTCTGGTCCTAATGGCCATCAGATCTACCCCTTCATCTGCAACCAAAATGTCACCATTTGAGTTGATTACTGGGCGCAAGATGGTGCTTCCTCAGCATTTGCTCTACAGGACCCAAGAGCAGACACTGATAAATGCCTCCACAACTCATGAGTATGTGGAGAATTTAAGGAAACACCTTCAACATGCTTTTGCTTATGCTCAGCGGAATCTAGAAAGATCAGCTGATAGCATGAAGACCCACTATGACCTGAAGACTTCCAGGAAGGAATATCAGGTGGGGGACCGGGTCTATCTATACAATTTCCAAAGGAACCAGGCCAAACAGCGAAAATTTTTGCCTGCATGGAAGGGACCCTTTGAGATTATAGACAAAATCTCCCCTGTGGCCTAGAAGATCCGCATCCCCAAAGGCGGTTTGGCAGAGGGGGAAGACAAGTGGGTCCACATTAACCAGTTGAAGTGTTGCCATCCCAGGCACACTCTGCAACAACTGGAGGAATCCTCTGGAATCCTAGAGGGTACTGTCTCAGATTAATTCAGTTCTAACTTAAAATATCCTACATATCGCCTATCAAATTCTGAGTTTCTCAATGTGGGTGTTTTCGTTTTTGAATGCAAAAAGAAATGTGCAAGTTCATATGTTTTGACTATAAATGTATATGCCACCCCACTATACCAATGGTGGGGGAGAAATGTCCATGAATAGGTATTGCCGCTCTTCCTTTGTCGTCCTAGGAGAAAGAAAACCTCGAGACTGGCCAAGGAGGACGATCCGGAGACCGGGACTCGAGACGAAAGGGGCCCGGGGTACCGTCCAATATTCCCATCAGGACCGGCGAGGAGAACCGATCGATCAGTACCGGATGGAGGAAAAGATGCTGAACTGTGCCATCTATTGGAAGAAGATGAGGAAACATCCCAGGTCTTGCGAGTCTCATCAGTGAAACAGAATGGCCATCGCAAGAGGGGGGCTTGTGGGATTTTTTTACCCATGCATCTGAGCCCTACCTCAAAAACTGTGCAGTACTGACATGGAAAACATCATGATGGCCAGAGCTTCCCAGAAAATGTACAGGGAAAGGCATGAAGAATAGGATGCCGCTCATTTTTGCCGATGTTATAGGCACAGAAGGACACTGCCTAAAACCAACATTGGACTACCCACACAGTAGTCTGAAACCATTGGGAATGGCAATGCTGATTGCCAAAAGCAACCTAGAATTGTGGGGAATTCATTTTCTTAAATCCCAAAAATGGTTGCATTACCAGTACTCACCACTATCAGAAAGCCGGCGTTTTAAAACCACCAGACTTTGTGTAAAACTGAATAAATGAACCCAAAGCATGCCAAAGAAAGACTTACTGAGAGGTGGATACAATGTAAAGTTATATTCTGAAGTGACTTGAAGGTTTATAACAAGGCTGGCTGAGCTGTGGATTTCAGCAGTTTAAGTAAATTTGGACTGAAAGACACTAAAAATCTAAATGTTTAAAAGAAATGAGTGACCTACTTTTGAGTGTCGCATAGGTTGCAATTGTTTAAATGTCATAGCTTTGAACTTAGAATCAGCATTCTAGCTGCATATGTAAACATTGTCTTGACTTAAACTGGGTAACAAAAAGTGACATTAGCTGGGGCCTGGCTTAAGGAACTGAATTCTGCCCACCAGCTACCCCCGACAGGAGTTGAGACTTGCACAACAGCTGTGTTCCCAGGCCTAGCTGTCCTTTTGCTGCACCCACCAAAAGGGATATGACACTTCTCTGATTGAATTACCTGGACTCTGCAGGAAATTGAACGAAGCCCTGTCCTGACTCAGGCAAATGTTTTATTATGGGGGCCATAAATGGCTTCCTCTTGAACAATGGGCCTTCCAGGGCCCAGGCAGATGGTTTATTGCAGGGGTAATAAAAATGGCTTCCTCTTGGCAGAAACTGGGAGGGGGAGAAACTGGAGACAGAGGCTGAGCTTGAAGAAAGTGGAAAGACTGGTTTCTGTACCATGTGACCTGAAAAGACACACCCCTGTAGCCAGAATATGGTTTTAGAAAAAGATGAATAACTCATAGTACGGACTTGTCATAATTATTTAAATGATACCATAATTCTTGTGATTTTTCTGCCCACATTTTAAGAGGTTTTTAGAACCGGTGGCATGATCTGGGGGCAAACTAGCAATTAAGAGGGTATTACTTAAAATGTATGCATGTTAAAAATCTGACACTTCATCAATTAATGTCCATACTCCTTGCGCACATATGTGTAAATTTGGGGTAATGTCCGATATTGCGAAACCAGTTAAAAAGTGCAAATGTCGCCATTTCTGAATGCAAGCTCCCAGGAAGAGCAGATTTGGACAGGGTATACCTCCTGTGATATGTGAGGGGTGCATGTAATTTTAAACAAATGTGTACCTGTGCAAATATGTCTTTTTGAGCAAATATAGATTGTGTGTAAAGTTGACAGGGGTGGGTTCTCTGTATCATAAACAGACCTCATCATGATGACACTTCATTTCATTCCCCCGATCAAGGAGAAGAGGATGAAGTGGCCAATGACAAGTGGAGAGGGGTAGAGCCTAGTGATGCTGCACACACACCCATTTTCAAAACACATAAAAGCAGACAGTCAGGACAGATAGGAACATTCTATTCCATTTGCTGCGGGACGCTCTGCCGGGAAAATCCATACTTTACCTCCATCAACCTCCAGAGAGCCAACATAGAGACTTCAATCTATCCACCTTCAGAGACCAAGACTTTACTTCAGAATTTGTAGCAGAGAGGTCAACTACAAGCTAAATCCCTCTTTAGCAGGCCTCGAATCATTGCCATTATCACAGCCAGGTGAGCTGTTTGAAGTCTTTGCAAGAACTCTTGCCATTTGCCAGAGAGCAGCGTTGTATCCCGAGAGAGACCAGCTGAACCTGAGACCGCTGTATCCGGACCCACAGACCTGATCAGAACCAGAGACCCAGACCAGACCGCTGTTCACAGAACTAGAGAGCTGACCCAGACCGCTGTGCGCAGAGACCGTCCGTGGCGAGAGAAGAAAACCTGACCAGATCCGTGGCGAGGCCCATCCTAATTCAAAAATATATTGTGAGTACATAGCAGAACTGTGCAGAACCAATCTCTTAGTTAAAATAATATAATCCAAGCTATTTTAATCTAAGTAGAACTGCCTGCTAACTGTCACCTGTCATTTGCAAAACTGTCACCTGTCATTTTCTAGTTGCAAGCTGTACTTGTCACTTTGAACTTTAAAATTTCAAATCTGAAAAACGACCTTTACCAGATCGCTCATATCTCCGTGACCGTTTGTCCTAGAGACTTGCAGTAACTTTCCTCTGAAAGCTTAGAATCGTGGCTTTTCAACGAAAAAAGCACTCGCGAATTTGCCGCGATTTGCAAATTTCTCCACGTGTGAAAACAGAAGATTCTTTGCTTTCCTTGCTAAAAATTCGTTTGCCTCTTAAGAACCATCCCTGAATCATTGCTAGAGTGAGCCTGGACTAATATTAACTTGACACCACTCACCCTGAACCTCTAGGGGGAATTAAAAGCATTTTAGCATATTTTTCACTTCATTGCCAGCACATGTAAAAGCATTTTGGGCCTGTGTTTCGAACTTCTGTAGTCTAAGCTTGCTGGGGTGAACTGAATTACATTGGATTGCATTTCTGAGAACTGTGTGCTTTCCTTCCATTTCCTTGCATTGCATAAAGGGGGGAGGGGATTGCCAGAGAAAAGTGATTACATTGTTTTGTTGAAATCATATTGAGTATTTTCTGTATTGCATTTTCATTCAACATTACATCCATCTGAACTTATATAAAGTATTCTCTACCACCTTATTCTTCTGTTCCTATTCCCAAGTGTGCTAGTGCCAGACTATCCATTATTGATTACTGCTCAGATTAAGTGTGATATCCAATTATTAAATTATTATAAAGTGTGATATATATATCTATTGTTTAAATTATCAAATAAACCTTTTAACTTGCAAAACAGAACTACTTCTTGGCTCAGTGGGATCAGGGGTTTCAAAGAGAGGGGTGTTATATAGGGGTAGTCATCCAGAACGCATGAACTGGACATAAAGATATATCAATAAGGGTTTCCATTCAGTATCCCAGACTAGGCATTGACTTAGCTGTAGTGTTGAATTGAATCCTCTTACAGGATGTACTAGACAACTATGCGAAATACTCCGGGATCAAATTCAGTAGACTGAAATCCTCAGCCTTTCCCTTGGCCAGCCTGAGAGGCTTAGAAGAAATTGACCTCCCAGACATTGGGATAAAGTGGCAACTCGACAAGTTCTGGTACCTGGGAATCAATGTAAGTCACACCCCGATGCTCACACACGAGCACAACACCGAGGTAGCAATAACCAGCCTTCGCAGATCTATGAAGTTTTGGTCTAGACTCCCACTTGCGATGGTGGGAGGGCAGCAATCGTCAAGATGATAGTCCTCCCACGATTTCTGTACTTCTTCGTCAACATATGCCACTACATCAGACCGCCCTTCTTTAAGAAATTAGAGGCACTTATCAGGGAATTCCTATGGGCCCTACCAGGCATAAATTGACTTTGGCTACCCTATCCCTCCCTTATAAGGAGGGGGGAATACAACTCCCAGACCTCCAGTTGTATTATCTTGCGACACAGCTTAGCCACGTGACGAAGTGGCTTTCTGATGAACCATCAGCCGAGCTGGGACTATTGAAACAATCTCCCTCCAGAATATTCCCCAGGGAAACTCTTTGGAACCCTCTACGACAATCCCCAGATGCCCCCCTGATCGTCGAACTTGGCAGGCAGATCTGGACCAGAACCTGCTACATCAGACAGGTGAAACACCCTTACTCTCCAGACAACCCCATTCTGGTTGATGTGTGCAAAACAGAATCGGATCTCTCCACATCCAGGAGGTGGGAGGACTCCGGAATCTACACATGGGGAGATATGTGTGAGGAGGGCGAATTCAGGGATTTTGAATCACTGCGGGATAATGAGGGGCCATCAAGTGGCCATTTCCTCTGGTATCATTGGCTCAAACAAACCACCAAGAAGATCTGGTGCAGCTGGCCGGAGGAACCCACCCCGGACCCACTGTTACAAGAGATGCACGACCTCATGGATGGCTGGAAACCAGTCTCTCGACTCTATAGGATACTCATCGATAAACCCAACCCCAAAAGTGCGACACTGAAGGCGAAATGGGAAACAGATCTTGAAACTACGCTTACAGACAAGGAATGGGAAAGAACGCTACTATACCCTAAGAAGGTGTCGAGAAACTCCAGATTCAGTCAGATACAACTAAACGTCCTGTATCGGACATATATGACCCCACACAAGGTGGCCTCCTTCAACAAACAGGCCTCCCCGGCTTGCCCGTGGTGCGGAAACGACAAAGCTGATCTGATCCACATGTTCTGGACTTGCACCAGGACAATGGCGCTGTGGTCCAAAGTCAAACAAACCTGCACTGACGCCGGGGTAAGCAGATACGAATGGACACCCGGAGTATGCTTACTAGGGGCCTACCTCAGACCAAGCAAATACAAACATGTCGTTAAGTTGATGGACATTTCATGTATCCTTGCAAAAAGAACTATAGCCATGGCATGGAAGTCACCATGGGGCCCTAGACATGAACGCTGGTTAAAAGAACTAGAGAGATGGACTACAGCCGAAACCAGAGCCTGGCAAGATGGAATCGTCTCTGACAGAGACTTTGCGAGTGGCACCCTGGACTCTTGGAAGGCCCACCTGAGAGATATACACTTCAGTGCAGACCATAAACCCCCCTGATAAACCCATTTCTCTACCATATAAGATCCCTCACACTCACCCGGACATGGTGATCTCCTTGACCGAGATCCCTCCCACTTCCCGAGATGTCAGAACCCCCATCTGCACCCATGCCCCCCAAGTAAGAGGAACTGTTCCTTTGAAGACAGTTGTTATTTATGTTTATTGTTTTAGTTAATGTTCTTGTATTTGTATGCATTTAATACAAATGACAATAGAATATGTTTAAAAAAAAAATAAGAGTCCGTGACAGTACTCTACACACACTCTCCCCTGAATTTCCTGCAGCTGCATTCCTGATCTGCTCCATTAATCTTGCTGATTCCAGATTTCACTACAATGCATTGCTGACCCTACTCCAGCAAGGCCAAAGCATTGCTGATCCTGTCCCAGCAAGGCCATTGCTCCAGAAAAAAAAACACTAAAATCCCATTAAAAAAGGAAAAGCTGTGGTACCTTTTGCATCATGAAATCAGACCAGCTTGCTGCCCAATACCAGAATTGCCCAGCTGTTTGCTGTAAGGCGCAAGCGCCGTGTGGTGACCAGACCCAGTTGGCTGTTCCATATTTCTAAACCTAAGTGTGGAATGTGAGTATCTCCCCATCACAGAGAAGCACATAGTCTCCCCATCTTGACCCTTTCCTCTGTATTATACTCTCTAAGCAATCCTATTTACACCCTGGTAACTTGTTTAAACTGTTAGAATTCTCTGTGCACCCTGTTCTTGATTTCTAAGTGCTAGCGCCATCTCTCTTTTCATTTCTGTCTGGTGTAAATCCTAAGCCCTTAGTTATATTTTGAGAAATCAAACTATTGAGCACTGGGGTGATAAGGTTGACCTTGCGAATCAACCATGGAGCTTACTGTGTTCCTCTTTAACAATATAGTCTAGATAATTTAGTGTTAGTAACATTTGCCTTTCTTTCAAAAACAAAGTTTTCATTTTAACTGCTCTATTTTTCCTAAAACTGAACCCCTTTCCATCCCGATCTGTGCCACCCCGCCATGGAACGGGAGAAGGGGATACCTTTCTCCCGTTCCATGCCGGCCATACTTTTTTTTTAGGAGTTGTGATACGTTTCACAACTCCCAAACATATTCTATTAATACCCCAGTCCAACTTCACCTGGGCCTGTAACTGTGAGCCCTGGGGCACTACCTGAAGTGGTAATACTCCCCAGCTCTGGAATATTGCTTAATTGCATGATTAACTACTAACATATTTACGTTTTATTCAAATGCTTCAGCTTAAAATGTTTTCTCTTGCAATCTCCTTCAAAACCTCTTTGAACAAAATTACATTGGCTCCATATCGATGGAAGGATAACATTTCAATCTTTAGAGTTAATCATACAGCCATTCATCACATTGGTCCATCTTTTCTCACATCACAGTTAATTTGCACATTTTTCTTTCAAGCTCTTTCCGCCTAAGACCAGTTAGTCATCATTCACGAATAGTGAGCCCTCCTATTTGCCCATGGCTGTTGTCTTTGGCGACTTTAACAACCATATTTCCTCAGCCGATCCTTCGTCCTGTGCTCTGGCCTTCTCATCTCTTGCCTATAACTTACATTTGCTTTCTTCCCCACCCACGCAAGTTAAGGGTGGAGTTTTTGACCAGATTTTCATTTTGGCATACTTTTCCCTCTGTAGCTCTATTGAATCTCGCAGTATCCATTCTGCAGACCATTTTCTCTTATCTTTGTCAATTCCGTTGCATCTGCCTCCTCTTACTTCTCCACCAGTTTCTGTCACCTTTCACCCCGACCTCTGGAATCTTGATCATTCTGTTCTTATTAACTCCATTTCCTCTCATTGTTCTCACTCTTCTGATTCGTGTTCTTCTGGCATTGACGGCGCTGTCACTGATTTGCATAATGCCATTACTTCATCTCTTGAAACTTTTTGTCCTATTCTCTTGCCCTATCTTTCAAATGTCTTTGAGTGTCTCATTTCATCACAACTAAGCTCTTGTCTCACTTCTTACAATCTTCTTCCCCCTTCTCAATCGGGTTTCCACCCTGGTTTTTCTACAGAGCCTGCACTTCTTTCTGTACATAACGCTGTCCTCCATGCTCGTCATCATAAGCCCTCTTCCATCCTTGTTCTTCTTGATTTAGGTGCTGCCTTTGACACTGTGGATCACCCTATTTTTCTTTCTACACTCACTTCACTGTGTCTATCTGACTCCTCTCTTTGTTGGTTCCACTCCTATTTGTCTAGGCGCTCATTCTTGATTTCTTGGAAAGATTTTTTTTCTCAATCCTTTCCTCTTTCTTATGGGGTTCCACAGGGTTCTGTTCTTGCTCCTTTTCATTTCTGTTTATATACTTCGCCTCTTGCATCATTGATCCTTGATTTCGGTTTCCAAGTGCATCTATATGCTGACTGCACACTTTCTTTCTTTTGCTTCTCTCATTGATGCTATTAACTCCCGCCTTTCTTTCTCTGTGCTGTTCAATCCTGTATGGCTTCTAGGTTTCTTTTCTTCAATGGCCACACCTTCTATTCCTTCTATCTTTCTATATGTTTCTTATATGGTGCCATTCTCATTTTACCATTTTGTTTCCTCCTCTGCAACTTATGGTAACTCCCCAGGCTCACAATCTTGGCTTTATTTTTTATTCCTCTTTTTCTTTATAACCTCAAATCCCTTCCTGTGTCCAGTCGTGATATGATAAGATATGATTGGTTATTTATAATGCGCTTAGTACCCAGAGGTTTCTAAGTGTGGACCCGCACGTTGCCCCTGAGTTATCCTCCCGAGACCTCCCGAGATCGTGCAGTTTCATTCTGTTTAATATTAGGAAAATTATATTTTCTGTTAACATTTTTTTTCACTAAAGCCCTCCTTCAATATTGTGTTGTCCCATCTCAACTATTGCTGTCCCCTCTATGTTGGCTTTCCTAATAATGCTCTTTTCCCTTTGCTCGCCATTATTCACTCTTCGGTATGGATTCTTTTTTATCTTCCCTGGTCTGCCAGTATCCCTTCCTATCTGGCTCATCTACATTGGCTCCCAATTACGCAACTTCTGGAGTTTTGTTTTTTGTGTTTTTTTTCAAATGAATTCACACTTTAGATCCCCCTTATTAATGTTCTTTGGTGTCTTTATACCATCCTTCTAGAGATCTATGCTCTGCCTCCCAGTTCCGACTCTCTGTTCTTAGGCCCCTGTGCTCTGTCTCGGATCTGCCCCTTTCAGCTGCTTGCTCCAAGCTCTCTGGAATTCTCTTCCTCTTTCAATTCCCTTTTGTTCTACTCTATCCCAATTTAAACTACGTCTAAAACCCCATCTTCTTCAATCTGTCTCTTAATGCTTGATGTAACAGTATTGCTTCATTGGTTTGTAATCCTGCTCTCATGATTTGCTTTGTACCGTAATTTCCTCTTTTGTTCAGCGCTTTGGATAAAAGCGCTATATGCATTTTTGTAAATAAATGAAATAACAACTTTTTCCTTTAGGTGCCGATTGAAAACTCACCTTATTATTGATATTGATATTTTATTTCTATCGTGCTCGTACACAAGTGTTTCAGAGCGCGACAAGGCAAGGGAGGGGAACAGGGGAGAACAAAACAGCGATCTTACTAGGCCCTGTGACATTGAGAACGTGCAAATGCATGGGAGAGGGGGAAGGGACAAGTGAAAGGAAGGGGGGAGAAGTGGAAAGTGCGAAGCAGAGGAGAACCAGATAAATAACAATAAATAAAAAATAAAGGCAACAAACAGTGGTAGTGCAGCCAGCAATTTGCAAGTGCTAGGTTTAAGGCAGCAGACAGGGTAGGTCTGATAAGTGCAGGAAGAAAAGGGGGGGCTGTATGGGTACAGATACAGATCCCAGTGCAAAGGGTGGCCTGGAGGCAGTGCAAGAGCATGGCAGGGTGAGCAGGTATCTGGGCCCGGAAGACAGACGGTGGCCAGTTGCACGGTGCCAAGAGAGAACAGATCAGAAGGGGAGAGGGGGAGCGAAGGCATAACAAATGAGGAAGGTCTTGAGGTGCTTCCGGAACCAGAGATGGTTCTCGTCAGGTTTTCGAGTGGCAGGGAGGCTGTTCCAGAGGTAGGCCCTAGCCGAAGACAGAGATCTACCCCCAGCTTGTTTCTTTGAAAAACGACTGACCCTGAGGGAGTTGGAGGTAGAAGAGCGATGAGCTCGAGGGGGGAGGTATTTGAGGAGGGATAGCTGAAGGTATTTTGGACCCAGGCCCCAGAAAGCCTGCTGGACAATGCATAGGGTTTTGAATTTAATCCTTGCATCCACTGGGAGCCAATGGAGAGATTTCAGAGCTGGAGAGATACGATCCCAGGGCTTGAGGCCAAGGACAAGTCTTGCAGTCCTGTTCTGGATTAGTTGCAGAGGGGGGAGAGTAGAGGCAGGTAGATTTAGAATGAGGCTGTTACAATAGTCCAAGCTAGAAAGAACCAGAGCTTGGGATAACATGAGCTTCTGGGGGAAAGAGAGGAAAGGCAGAGTACCTCTGAGGAGGTGCAGTAGGAAATGTGACTTTTTAGAGACCTCAGAGATGTGGGCGGAGAAGGAAAGGGTGGAGTCAAAGATGACCCTGAGGTTCTTAGCCTCGCAGGTGGGGGTAGGAGGAGGGCCAAGGGAGGCCGGCCAGAGAGTAAGGGGAAAGGATGGTGAAGGTGTACCGATGAGGAGGATCTACGTCTTGCTGGCATTTAGACAAAGATCATTGGCGGCACACCAATCTTGGATGGCAGTTAGGCAATCAGAGATGAGAGGGGGAGAGGAGGGGGCAGAGGGCAACCTGAACAGAAGTTGTGTGTCGTCAGCGTAGCACTGGAAATTTGAGCAGAAAGTGGCAATGCAGTGGGCGAGAGTTGCCAGGTATTGGTTGAAAAGCCAGTGCGAGAGGTTAGACCCCTGGGGAACACCACAAGTAGAGAGGAAGATAGATGAAAGGAAGGACCCAAGTTGGACCTGCTAGTCTTGTACCTTCTACATTACCCAGCCAGCGCCATGGTATACTTAGGTGGTTGTGAGCTTTACAAATTTCTGCCTTATCCATACCCTATCCGCACAACTAATTTGCCTCTTTGTGCTCTCGATGTAAGTGATACATTAAGTGTAGGACAATGCACCAGCGATTGTCAAATGCAAGTTCTGCATTAAGTGTTGTACAGCGCTCCAGTGATTGTCAAATGTAAGTGCTGCATTAAGTGTAGGACAGCGCTCTAGTGATTGTCAAATGTAAGTGCTGCATTAAGTGTAGGACAGCACTCCAGTGATTGTCAAATCTAAGTACGGAATTAAGTGTAGGACAATGCACCAACGATTGTCAAATGCAAGTTCTGCATTAAGTGTTGTACAGCGCTCCAGTGATTGTCAAATGTAAGTGCTGCATTAAGTGTAGGACAGCGCTCTAGTGATTGTCAAATGTAAGTGCTGCATTAAGTGTAGGACAGCGCTCCAGTGATTGTCGAATGTAAGTACGGAATTAAGTGTAGGACAATGCACCAACGATTGTCAAATGCAAGTGCTGCATTAAGTGTTGTACAGCACTCTAGTGATTGTCAAAGGCAAGTGCTGCATTACATTTAGGGCACTGCACCAATTGCTGTCAAACTGTGGATAGGAAGGGACTGCAGTCATGGGACAATTGTTTGGGGAGTCTTTGTTACTCAGGCTCCATGTGGTCTAACATTTGGTGATCGCGTAATAAAGAATCTAGTTTAGGTTGAGCCATAGCTTCTATCATTTATGTCAATGACTGGTAGGTTTCCGACCGCAATCATGATTGACAAAGACACCAGATGTAAATTACACCTGTCAGAAAAAATGAGTAAGACCTAAGTCACAAAATGGTGCCCTTAGCCCAGGCATCTTTCTCCGTTGTAAGCATATGTCAGATCAGTCAGAAAAAAATAGAAATTGTTAGAAAATTTTCAAAAGTATTTTCCTCTCACTGAAAAAAAAAATGGTTTCCTCCACATACCCTCCTTACCCCCACATAGCCCTTCTTACTTCACACATCCTACCCCTTTTGCACACATTTCCATTCATATGTTCACAATGTGAAGATCTCTGGACTTTAAGAGGTTTCTGAAACGACTTTTAACTGAAGAATACTCGTTAAGTAGCAGGCGCACACACTCTTGCCTAGTAACATAGTAGGTTTCAGCCCAAGTCTCACTTTTACCATGAAAAATAAAAGTATAGGTGAATTGGTCTCACAGTTCTTTTTGAATCCCATGTCCTGTCGTGACATATAGCCATGGCTTAACAGGCACATTTAAATCGCTATCTTTGTAAAGCAGACAGTAGCGAAATTTTATATCGAACAGCCAAGTCTTCAGCTTCATCGAGAAAGCAGAGGAACACGACGGTTGCCATCTCCTGTCTGACGCAGTATAGCAATTCCCAACGGTAACACTGCCTGAACCCCTCTTCGCGCTCACACGGCGCAGACTGGCGGCGTGCTCAGAGGTCAGTTGTTTCCATCTTAACCCAATGGAGATTAGTTTAAAAATCAGCAACAACGAAATGGACCCTTCCCTTCCACACCTGCGCATGATGTCATGGAATCTCTCCACACGCTGCCTTTCTTTTCATTGTACATCCAAACTGTCTCGTAAAAAAACAATGCAGATTCTGTTGTGGAGAAACACAACAGTGTTATGCAGGGGGGTTATAAACACATCCTCACAAGCTGTTAGGCTGCTCGGGGTCAAGAAGAGACTCCCTAGACGTGGGGTATTAGCACGATTTTCCACTGGCCCTGAAACGCAAAGGAAATTCCAATGCCTTTGGTTACACCTCGAAATGCCTACACATCTTGCAATGGTTGTTTAAATGATGATAAGAAACAGTACTGGCGCAGTGAAGCGCAGACTGGCGGGACAGGTCTTGATTTTATAGACCACATTAGCAAAGCCAGTAGGTCTTGCTAGGATACATTTCTGCAGGGTAAAGAAGTATTGGCAAAGCCATCAGTTTTGCCTTTTGTGTAGGCATGGGCTAGGCACTTGTCAGGCGCGGTAGTAATGATAGGACGTGTCCACAATATGGCAACAGCTGGAAAGTGGTGTGAGTACCCGACCCTATGATCTAATAATAATAATAAATATTGCATTTATATAGCGCTTGGAACCCTCAGGCATCTGAGCGCTGCTTATTATTTACCCACGGTGTGTGGTGCTCAGTTATTGACCTCGGAAGGATGAAAGGCTGGTTCGAACCGGCGTCAGCAGGCTCTGCACAAATGTCAAAGTGAGCGCTCTACTCACTGTGCTATCGGACCAGCCCAATATCTAATGACTGCATGCAAGCTAAAACTGCTGGCTTTGCCAATCCCTGATTTTAATGGAAGGAATAGAAGTGTGGACACATGTTTTGCTTATAAATGAAATGGATAAAGATGCGCTTGGTGAAGACATTTTTATACCCCACGCCTGATTCTGAGCTCTGCTAAAAAATAATGTGGAAAGCCGACATTCTCCCTTCCATTTTCCAGCACTGCCGTTCCGAGGTGGGTGAACGTATTGGAGGGGAGCTGTCGTGCTTTCCAGCTGCAAAAGCTCATTAAATCTATCATCGTGGGGTCAGCATAGCACTAGTCACTGCAAGCACTTCGCAAAAGTCTGTCACTTTTCTAATTGAAGTGTTTGTGCTTTCAGCAAATCAGAAAAATGGTGCACTCATCTAGAAAAATGTCTAGCTTGCTCTGGAAACACTACATAGATGTGAATGAATGGCACTTCAGATGTGCTGCATTCCACCCCTTTTATTTTCTAATGCCAAATCAGTACCCTACAAGGAGAATACCCTCACAGTACATGCACCGCAGTCCTGGCGGTCCCTAGGGTCGTTACCAGGCTGCAAATCAGCGTCATTACAGAGGCATGGCTTTGGTGTCAGTAGCCACATTGTTTCTGTCACAGAATAAGGTGCTTTTAACAAAAATGCTGTTTCTTCCTTGGAACAATACGTTTATATTTTTTTCACAGACATCTGAATTGGGCCCTGAGTCTCAGAAGACTGCTCAGAAATAACACGGGTAGGCCCAATATAGGACAACGTTGGATGCTGTTGTGCAATAGAACTTGCTCAAAAGATCTGAGGAGGGTATTTTTTGGTTGGGGATAAGCAGGGTAGGAATGGCCAAGGAATTAGCATGGCCCTGGGCGGTCAATGGGAGAGTAAATAACCGAATAATGCCTATAGACTATGCATCTCTCCTGACATCCCATTTCCCTCCAATCTGTACTGCAATGCAATACTTTTGACTTAAAGCTGGTCCTAAGGTATCCCTTTGTAGCCAAAACTAAAAAAAAAGGCCTACCCTTTCCATTTGCGAAACGAGACCTCTTGGATGTCCCAATCCTTACTGGTGTAGATGTGCACTTGAAGGGGACTCTCACTGCTTCCACTTCATAATTTGTGCCAGATTGCCAAGCTCCCAATGTCTCTGATCAGCATGCTCCAGGAATTAGCCAGCCACCGTGTGCACATACCATACGAAGCTCTTTTTGAATTGGACACTGCTATGGTATATTTTCATGTCATATTTTTTATACACGAGGATTACTAAGGATTCAGTGGATGAAGTGCAATAATAGATTGTGAACTAAAAAAAGAAACAATTGAGTGGAAAGAGGAGAATGTACGGGCAGTGTGTGACAATAAACACGGTCAGCCTAAGTTTGATATTTTTAGAAATAGAGCAATACATACCAATTTGTCTGGAAGCCTTCCTCAAAACAATACACTGATGAGACATGCCAGAAGCAACACATCTCACACCCCGCACCTCATCACTCCCGCTGCTTTGAAGAAAGGCCTTGGAAACAATTGCCCCGGAAGTTAAAACAACATCATTTTCCGCAGTGCTGAATGTACCTTACTCTTCTAGGAGCCGTCAACACAACACATTCTTTAAAACTACAATTAGCATATTTGTAGTAAGACAACTGTGTCATCGAAACATAATGCACACATTACAAAAGGTAGGTTGCAGAAGGATACTTGAGAAGGATACTTGAGACCTATAGTCAACTAAATAAATTCGGTGTCGCGTCAAAGTTTCGAAAACATAGTTTCGAAATGCAATAATTTCGAAACAAAAGCGCAGAAAAAATAAATGTCTAATGCATTTTTTTAATGTTTTTTTTGGGGTGGTTCGTATAGTAAAAATAGTGGTTTTCCCCAAAAAACAGGGGTTTGAGGGGGATCACCCCAAAAAAAAGTGCATGCGAATTTTTTTTTCTCGATGCTATTGAGTCGAACCTGTCGTATTTCGACACTATGGGCCTCATTACACGGAAGGCGGTAATGGTTAACGGCCACCGTTAATGGTAACGGTGACCGTTAACCATTACTGCCTTACTACGAGGTCCCTTAGCGGGTTGGTGCTTTAACGCCTGCTTTTTGCAGGCGTTAAAAACCAACCCGCTAAGGGACCTCGGAGCTAATTACGGCACCGCAAAATTGCGGTGCCGTAATTAGCGCCTTCCCCATTCCCATAGAGCCCTATGGGCAGAAATGGGAATGGGGAAGGGCAGTGGCGGAAGGGGGATTTACCGCCCCACCAACCTTGGAATGGGGCGGTAAATCCCCTTTCCGCCAAGGCGGTGCCGGTATTTTACCGGCATGAGCCATGGCGCTAATAGCGCCATGGCTCACCGCCTTCCGTGTAATGAGGCCCTATGACTGTCGAAACTTTGACTATAAACCATGAATTGTACTGACATGACTACCAAGCCTATAATCTATCACAGGCAAGTAGCTATTTGCACTGTCAAAATCCGGCAGATTTCAGAAAGATGAAAGGTTTCAAGTATAGCTACAGAGTGCATTTATGTTACAGACAGAGGGCAAGAGTAGGTCAAATGAGAGCAGCCTGCCTTTGCCCAGCATGCAAGCCCCTCACTCTTTTCCTTGCACCAGGCAATAACTCTTTCAGGCCCCTGTGTATGGTAGCAGAGTCTGGGCCCCTTTTGCAGAATGGATTTATGGTAATAGTTTGTGAAGTTTAGATGGAGATCCACACAATCAAAAAGGCGTATTCACAATGTTGCATGTCTTGTTTCATAATGAAGTACAAGGGACCAGACCATATTTGCACAAGATTACAAGATTAATCTGAAAAAATACATTCCCTTTCCAGAACCGATTTCTTCCATTCCTCCTCTTACACAAGAAACGTGGATGTGCTGATTGGCCAAGATCACAGGGATGTACTGTAAAGGATGCTTTCAGCCACAATACTGACCGTTGTGCTGATTGCTTTCTACCGCACGGCTTGAACGCAAGATCTACAAGTCTTCAATTTGCCAAATATGGCAAGGCTCCATTACATCGAATCCCTACACCTCCCTGTTCTGACTCCTTTTCTTTCCTACCCTCACAATATAGGCCGTGTAGTAATGAGTCATTCTATCACCCGGTGCTTAATGCTTACCTTACATCCCACGAGCTCACATTAAACCCCCTATCAAAGGGCACATTGATAATGAAGTGTCTTTCTCTCCCAGTGCTGTTTCCCCCGTTCCTCATCATGGAATACACCTTACTGCTGTATGCCTATGGTGACTGCCCAGAATCCTAAGGCTTCTCTGCAATGAGTCCCTCCATCTCTAAATGCTGATTACCGCACATTTCCTGCATGAAAACAACATCACTGATTATATGATTTGCTGAGATCACACGGTTCTAGTTGCTATAGTTAAGGAAAAACCACCCCCACCAGCATCTAAATGTAAAGATTGACATCCTGTTGTTAACACCCAATCCAAATGGCCCTATTTTCCAACAATCAAATGTAAAGCTCAGTGCTGTTTGCAGTCTCATGCATCTATTATTATAATGGATTCTTTATATTTTTGGGAGGTTTTATGAATCGAGATTACGTTATATTGCTGTCAATCATGCATCAAGAAGTTCCTAACTACAAAATAAAGGTAATTTCTAATGTTCAAAAAGGTTACTGTATGTAGGGGGCCTGCTCCTTGCAGATATATTCATACGATGCTATTGCTTGGATGGAAATGTTTGCTTTCCTTTGGTTTGGTGATTTTGTTCTGCTTCGATGTATGAAAATGAACACAGGCAGAATTAGGCCATGTCAAATTGATTCAATTTCATTCTTGCTTTGCTTGCTCACATATTCACATGTTAGAGTTCAAACAACCAGAGAAGCAGGTCAGCTTCATTGAACAACTCCAACGAATTGCAGGCCCATAAATCATACCCTGAAGAGTTCAGCTGGCCCAGATATCATGGGCTCACAGATCCTGGAAGCAACACGTTCTTTATCTGGCTGCCACATATATGCTGAATCTATGCATACAATCACATGGGACGGCTCTTCAAACACCACCTCAAGGCAATTCCTGACAGGTAATGGTAATTGGTTATTTATAACCCGCTTAATACCCAGAGGTTTCTAAGCGCGGACCCGGGCATCGAACCTGCGTTGCTCTGCATCATCTTGAGCGCCGTTGCCCCTGAGCTATGGATCATATGTTGCACATGGATTGTAAATTATGTATTTTGATTGTCCTTCTTAAGTTTACATTGCTGGCAAGGTTACAGAGATGGCAGAGGAGATTGGGTTCCAATGCTGAGCGCAAGATCTTTCCTTTAATTGTCATAGGTGTATGTCACTGAATTAATGTACTCAGTATTCTTAGGTTTTGCTAAACATTGACCAATAAAAGCCACAGCACGTGTTATCAACGTGCTGTGAGAATTATCTCTCGATGGAAGGCCTGCTGTGTCCCACTTCTACTTATGGAGTTGCACAGTCTGATTTTTTTGTACTATTATTTTAATAGGGTTTTTAGCAAGGACCCAGCTTGTGGAACAAAGGTGTGCTTTACAAGTCATAAGGGAAAGGACACAGAGATGGAAGCAGATATATAAGGAGTGGTGAGCTAACGGCATAGGAGCCACAATGGATCTACAATCACCAGGGGAGGAAACATGGGCAGAATATCACCTAATATCACGCAATATTGGTCATCAAGGTGTTAATTAATAATGCTTATTCAAATTCCACTTTATGCAGTGAGGTTTTCATCATTTGCATAGTTCTCCATGGATTTTTTTAATGTAATTTATTTTCATTTAAGTATTACATTGGAGGCTGGGAGCCAGCTGCTTGCCTCTTAAGGATAAGCGCATTCCGTTCTGATGAATTACTCATGTAATTCGTATGTGGTCACTGTAATACAAGGGTGGTTCAGAGGATAGCTCAGTGTCGGCAGCTACCATTTTGAGCACTCCTTCAAAGTCCTGGGGCCCAAGACCTCCTTCTCCCACATTGCCGGTGACCACTGCAGCAAGCATGCAGGTGTCTCTGCAAAAAGAAATGCTGAGAATGTTAGATTTCCCATGGCTGGGCAAGAAATGGAGCGGGAGAAGGAGAAGCAGAGAAAGGTAAGAATTAGAGAGATCAACATAGCCTACAGTGCAGCCCCATACAGTACATTTCACAACGTACCGAGTTCCATGCCGCTGGCCTTGTTCTTTTAGTAGATCTTGAGCGGCTTTGGAGATTCTGATGCATGTGGTTTTGGGGCTATGGCCTATGTGTGCTTCAGGGAGATGGGGCGCTGGGCTATGGGTATTCAAATCTTTGCATACTATGAGTGTGTCTACTGTAGACACTGCCAGTGTTCATCTTGAGTGATTCTCCATAGTCAAAACCGAGGAAGGAGCAAAGTTCCAGCAACTGTGAGAAAGCACATGGAGCAAGATGGACCCACACAGGCCATGGGCATGCTAATTAAGAGACACAGGTGGGCATTGACGAAAACAAAGTTTTCAGAAAATTAACCAAACTCTGACCCAATGTCTCCTGAAAGTTACCATAGTGAGTAGAGCTTTGTATGTATATAATTTAGTAGTATAAACAAATGTACAAAATGCAATGTGACACTTTTGCAAAATTCCCACTGAAGGAGCCAGTCCAGCAGTGTCCGTTTTTTTTTCTACAGTATCTGTGTGTTTATTCCATCTCGATCCCTAGACTGGGTAGTGGATCTAAATAACCAGATCTGCATTACATCCATTCTACCATGCCCATGGACAGACCACCACACTGTTATCTTTGCCCTCCCCTTGCTAAGGCGCAGCTCCATACCCCCACTGCCATGCCTGCTACCCTCTCCCGAGGTTCTCCTAAAATTTCCGGAGTCCATCTCGCATCATCTCATTGTCTCAACAAACCCAACTATGCTAGCAGACTTGTACTCCAGCACCATGACCTCTGCCGTAAACCTGGTGGCCTATCTAGTGCCTAGGAGAGCCAAACTAGCCAGACACATTGGGTTTACCCCCAACCTGCAAGCTCTGCGTATGAAAAAAAGACAAGCAGAAGTGGCCTGGAGAAAGGACCCCACTGCCTAATTAAGAGTTTCCTTCAACTCCATCACCATAGAATATGAACAGGCCTTTGTCACAGCCAAAGCCATGCCCTTCAATTCTAGAATAACAAATGCTGGTTCAAACAATCAGGAGATCTTTAAAATCCTCAGAGAGCTAGAAACCCCAGTCAATTCTACCACTTCAATCTCTTAAAATGAAGCATGGTGTATTAATATTCAGAACACCATGAACACCAAAATCATCGTGCTTCAGCTTAAAATTGCTAAAAAACAAGCCCTGATCACCAAGCCCTTTCCACGCCTATCCACACCCGTGCAGGGTACCCCCTCGCTTTACTTCAGAGAAGTGTCGGAAGTGGAAACAGCCAATATCCTAAAAAAGCTCAAACCATCCAAATGCAAAAGGGACATCTTCCCCACTAACATTATTAAAGACTGTTTGGAAAACCTAGTTCCATTCATCACAAGATTTATTAATGCCTCCTTAGCCACAAGCCAAGTCCCAGCCAGCCTTAAAGAATCTTGGGTTCTCCCTCTTCTGAAGAAATTCTCGCTTGACCTGGCTTATCCCAACAACTACCACCCCATTACAACAGTACAATTCTTACTAAAGATCATTGACAGAGCAGCCTATGACCAAATCCAGTTATTCTTAGAAGGTAACCACATCATGGGGCTGCACCATTCAGGTTTCAGGTCAGGTCACAGAACAAAATCAACTTTACTAGACCTGAGGAACCAACTTAATGCCTTCAAAGATAAAGGTAAACCAGCCCTCTTGCTTCTCATGGACCTCTTGGCCACCTTCAACCTGCTAAATCACAAAACTCTGCAACCACCTTATTCAATACACCAACTTCTCCAGGGAAGCCACACCTGCGAGAGCCTCCTTCCTGGAGGGGAGAACCTTGAAAGTCTTCTTGGAGATGGCCTGTGCCCCCCGTCCCCATCCCAGGTGGAGCGCCTCAAGGATCCTGAGTCTCCCCTCCCGCTACAACATTTTGAACCAAACCCCTCTTCAACCTTCTGGACACCTTTGGCACAAACTATGCCGATGACCCCGAAATCCTCCACCTACTTCCTGGCTTCTGAGACACTGACTCCCTCATGATCAACCGAATATATTCAACCTTCCAAGCCTGGATGGCAACAAACCACCTTTTCCTCAATGATGATCAGACAGAGTTCTTGTTAGCTGGATCTCCAGTCATGCTCCAAAAACTCCACATTCAATTCACAGCATTCATTATAGATGGCACACAAATTATGGTCTAAACCTCGTTAAAAACATTGGGCATCTACCTGGATGCCTCGCTCACGCTCTCCAGACATGTGAATGTGGTTGCATCCTCCACGGCATATAGAACAAAACGCATCAATCCTGCCAGACAATTCCTCACCCGGTCTAGCTGCCTCACCATCGCCAGAGCCATCGTAGGAGTGACACTGGATTATTTTAATGCCCTATTTGCAGGGACCTCAAAACAAAACATTAACAGACTTCAAGTAATCCAAAACAATGTCATGCAGCACTGAACCTAGCAAAATAAGAGCACATATCAACAGCAAGAAAAGAGGTTTACTGGCTCCCAATCAGAGAGAGAATCATCTTCAAAACTCTATCTGAAATGTTTAATTAAATAGAATGGTGGTAGACCGCCCTCTGGAAAATGTACGGGGCTAATCCAAACACATTTTCCTATGCTCTCAACACGACAAACACACAGACCTGTGAACACTGGAGGGACACAGCCTACTGGCAGAGTCTGCCCTGTCAAATTTACTTGGGATATGACAGCAGGAGCACACACTGCATCTCCAGAAGGGCAAGGACCAAACTACCTCCCTGCCACGGCCAGCCTGATTAAGTAACAAAGGCTCCATGGATCCACCCTGCTCTTTTTTGGGCCCTGCAGCTCATGGCAGCACTTACCATACAAATATGGTTTACTTCAAACACATGGGGCCTGGCTGTAGAGGTTAACAAAGGAGACAGGAAACCCCGACAACCTTTCATATGTAACTGTGTCAACCTGAAGCTAGCTAGCTCCTGCCCTCAGTAACGACAATGAACTGTCATTTCTGGGACTGTGTGTTTACAGTAGTCCGCCCCACAGGGGGATCCATTCATAAGATACGACAATGTGGTTTGCAGGAGCCAGAGAGTCTGGTCTCACTGCAGCTTCAAGGGAGGAATCAGGAATCAGGAAGAGCTCAATTAACCAGAGAGACCCTTTGATCCAGAAAATGGGTGGGACTTAGTCTCACATGTTTTCACCCCTTTACCTTTTCTGTTGCAAAGCACTCTGATAATGACCTCATGATATGATAGTTTATTTATAACACGCTTAATACCCAGAGGTTTCTAAGTGCGGACCCGGGATTCGAACCTGTGTTGCTCTGTGTCGTCTTGCTTCCAAGGCGAGCACGCTGCCACTGAGCTATCCTCCCGGGACAACTTTGACAAAATCGAATCATCAAACCCCATCTCAAAATGGAAAACTAGTACTGTTATGAGGCATTCTCTAGCATGCTGGATGGCTTTCGGGAAGACGGTGCAAGATGGTATTTGAGACTCCTGCAAGTTGGGCATTTCAACCATCCAGGTAGAGCATAAGAATGGCTTGGGCAGCTGTTGTGAAGCTTAAAACTGATTAGTTACTTTAAAATTGAAATTCAGTTTGGGCAAATTGTTAGTACTCTAAGGAAACTAGAGGCTTTAGAGAGTCATTACCCTAAATTCCTATGTTGCCATGTGATCAATGCTTATATGGGTACTATTGAAGGTGCTTGAAAGTAGTTGTTCCGCTGAGACTGACCAAAAGAATACAAAATACAGGAGCTACTTGTGGAGGTTATTTATATGATATGCATTGTATCATTGAGAAAGATTGGGATGAGGAAGAACCCATGTTTTCCACACCACTGTCATGAAAGATCACTTGCTGGTCTCCTCACACTGCCTCTTCTTCTACTGCCTTCCCTATCTTCCCCACAATGCCCCTGCTTTACCCCTTTTCACCTTGACACCCTCCCCATCCACAGGCATGATAGTTGAAACCGGTGGCACCAATACAAAACCCTCCATAGCACCCCTCACTTTTACAGAATTGTGCAATGCACCTCCTTCCCCCTTTCCCCCACACGTGGCTCTCCCCACTCTGTGCAGGCTGGCAACTCACATTCCTCCTTGTATCCTACTTTTCCAGTTGTCCATGGCACATCACTCTTGTCCCATGGTTCCAAGGAGGACAAGCATAGGTGCTGTGAAGGATGAGCAGGTCATTGTTCTATGAACTCTCTCTGGGTGAAATGGTCCACATTTTGTTCAAACATTTGGCCAGCTTCTAACAGTATGATAAGTGGCTAAATAAAGCACCCCTTTATGCTAGGATCACAATTCAGTCCTTCGTCCGCTCAAGGTCTATAGGCGTCTGTGATCCATCACTGCAAGAATAGTATAGATGAGTTCTTAAGGCTGGGCAGAGGGAATGCTTGGCTTATCCCAACGTGCGAGTTGGATAAAACGGTCTGAACCTTTCTGCTATAGTACAACCGCACTTGCAGGCATTAAGAATGTTGTGAAATAAGTAAATCCAGCACTATACAAAAGCATTTCAGGTTTAAAACCAAATAGTGTTCTATACATTCTAATGTTATGCTGCTGTTTCACATGTTTTTGTTTTATTTTATGTGAAGCATCTGGGCTTCATGGAATACATTGGGTACACATAACATGTTTTCTCTCAAATCTGCACTTTTCACTTAATTTTATGAAACTGCATGCCTTTGTCAAATAATGACCTTAAACTAGTTACTGCATCACAGTTTCTGCACTGCATGTCTCACACGAATTTCAAGGGCAGCAGTAAAATCCATCTCTTTGCATTATGATACTGTTCGTCTTTCACATAACATATCTACAGAAACAAAGCCACAGTCATTTTCTTGTTGTATATTTTGCTTTCATTAGGTTATAAAACAAATTACACATTGCAAAGTTGCTGTTTATGTTAAGTGCACTAAATTGCAGGTAAGATCTATAAAACATCCTGCTATTTTAATTCTTGAAACCAAAATATTCACAACAAGCTGTACCTTGGGTAAGCAGAGCTGCAACACAATGTGGTCAAGTGCCTAAATTGAAGACAGGATTCAATTACCAGCTTCACCTCTTAACTAAAGAATGTAATCCTGTGTGGGACAAATCAACTTCCAGGGCACCAGTGGTCCAGGGATGAATATCGGTTTCTAAACCATCAATCAGCCCCACACCTCTAGTACACAAGAAGGGATTTTAACAGATTGGAAACACAAGCAAATGATAAACCTCAGTGTCCAATTATTGTAACCTGGATGGAACGGCAGGCTTATCTACGAAAGGTTGTGGATTGTTGGTTAGTTTCAACACAGCGAAAATACAATTATCACACATTGATAAAAGGGACTGTCCAGTCAAGGTTGTATAAAAAATATCTACTTTATTATTATCATAACAAACAGTTGTAACAACAAGCGAAATACAACCCACCCTGTAAATGAATGCCGAGGACAGAGAAGGAAAACGGATGCATTCTGGATACTGACAAGAGGGTAGTCGGACGGTAACTAATCACAACAGTTCAAGGATACTTGGCTTCAGCACAAAGTGAGCAATGTGTCTTAAAATGTCTCTAAGGGCCTTCTGGGATGGACCAAGGTGACAGAACCCCAATGTACCTTGTACTGTAGGTGTTATTGGTGCTTGACAGGGTCGAGTCGGCTTCAGTGCACTTTCCAGGCTTCTTTGACAGAGCTCAAGACTGGAGTCAGCTGCAAGTATCAGGCGGCAAGACAGTTTAGCGAGTGAAGCTGGATGAATGGCTGCAGGCTGGTCTACACAGCGGCTTGGGGTCAGGAAACATCTCAAACGGCTCAGCCCTCATTTAAAGCCAAAAGGGTCACAGTGATTGGTGTAGGCTACGCTTACCTTCATGATTCAATCCTGGGATCGCCACCAACAATCTCCTGTATGCATGACATCACATTAGTTGTTCCCATTAAGCACTCTACAATTTGTATGTATTTGGTTTGGTGCCCCGGTGGTGAACACACGTGATTGGTGGTGATGAATTAGTCTTATCCATCAGGGTATGTGGTATGTAACTAATATTGGAAAATAGGCCTTAGTTATACCTTAATGTTGTTAACATACCTTGAGATTTTGAGACAACAATTAATTGTTTGTTGGAAACTCTTTCTGTGTTTCTATTTTTGTCTTTTCCTTTTTCCTCTTCAACACTTTGCTGGTATTTCACATATGACTTCTACCATGCACACATTGATGGATGTACCTATCCATATGGATTATACAACTTTTTGGTAATGCATGGAATATATTGTTTTATTTTAATATATCACATGTTTTGTAATACATTGAAATTGGTGTTTGACTTGTGGTATTATAAAGCCCTGAAGACAACCTTTTTTTATAGGTCAAAACACGTGTTGGCGGCAGACCAATAATAAGATTATGTTGCAAGAAAATGTTGACCAAATGTGTTTTTTTTTTCATTGAACTGTACAATAGGTTTGTCAAATTTGAGGGTGGAGTACATTTGGTCCATAGATACTTTTTCTTATTTACTTAAATTAGATGACCTAGGGCTTTTGTCATTTCCAAGTGACCGCTGCTTGCTGATCACACTATCATAAGTATATAAATAACCTGTGTTGCAATTTGAATTTGTTTCACAACAATAACAGGTACATAGCTAGATGAGGGAATAGCTCAATCCTAGCCTTTTCTTGGTTCTGTGAGCTGGTCTTTATGTTGTAGGTCTGGCAGTCAATGAAGAAGTTGTTTCAAATTCAGTGCAGTGATAAAAGGAGTTGCCAAGGACGGGGTGCACATACATTTTAATGCAACCTAATGCAGAGCATGTTGACAGGCAAAACTGAAGCAACTCACTTGCTCTTTCATTCCCAGGACTCAATTTTCTCCTGTTGCAAATTGGTTTAAAACAGATTTGAATCTCCTCAAACAAGCTGGAATTTTTTATACTTTTTCATAAAATTGTCCCCTCTATTTTTTAACATCAATTATTGATCTGCAATTAAACACATTTTCACATGTAAGTGGCGTGTACACAATTGTTTGATTCGGTATTTATATGTGGTGAGCAAATTAGTTTTTACTGCCTCACTATGCATAAGGTAGACTATGGGACTCCCCATTCATGTGCATTTCTGATTGGGTACAAAATGACACAGGTACATTTTGCACCTGTTTTTAAATTGTGTTATGAACTGCCTTATTTGTTTTTCACCAAAGCAAATCATGAATTGTATTAAAAAATCAGAAAATCAACTAAGGCACAATACAGGAAATCAAGAAAATCATTTCCACCAACTCTAGAATGTTGAAATGTTGACAACTTAATTTTAACATAAATCATCTTGAGTCTTCAAAATTGACTACTTTCAGTGCTGGTTACATTCACTTTTCTAAATAAGATTTTTCAGTGAAATAATTTCTTTTTGTCATAAATTTATTTTTTATATGTGTCACTTAACTCCTGCCAGTACAATTCAGTGACATTCTGAATTTGTGAAATTCCGTAGAGTTTGCGAAGTTTGTATTTCTTGGCTCGTGGAGAAATTATTTCAAGCACAGTATTTGTAAAAATCAAGACAAATAGGTTGACTTCTTTCGCTTTAATAAAACAGTCCTAACTTGCTCAGAACAATAATAATACAGTTAAAGAAATATAAAGTTTAAAATAAGGTTTGAATTTTTTTATTTACAATAAAAATACTTGAAAATGGTAACTGAAATGGATATTTTTGGGAGGAAAAAAAGAATTGCATTAAATGTTCTTTCATTAATCTGAACACCAACACCCAACCCAAGACTCAGGGCCTCATTACAGGTTTGGTGGTATCTCTGCATTTTGTACAAGCAACATGATGCCTTCTCTTTGTGCTGAATAGATTCAGCCTTTATCTTGCAATCCCAATCCGGGACTTCTCTGTGGGTAAATTCTCAATTTAGTTTCCATCAGAATCCTGGGTTTTTTGAGTGTCCCTGCACTTCTTCCTTGTCTCCTTCGGGGTACAGGCTGGAAGTAAATAGTACACTGTGAATCCCCACAGCATCCGCCACAGAGAGGCTGCGAACCTGAGTTGACTTATGACCTCTCCCTCTACCTCCTCCCAGTCTTACGGTCCTGGCTTTTTCCCGATAGGCCCTTTTCCCCTGTTCTCCTTGATGGGTCACAATGGTTTCCAGCACATTCAGTCCTCTCTCCGTGTGTCCCCCTCCCTGCATCTCCCCGACACTTAGCCACAAGCTCACACCTACTCCCGTCCTTGGTCTATTGGTTTGCAGAGGCCTAGACTTCTATCAAGGACTGCAGGTGATCTGAAACAGGTGTTACTGAAGAAATCACTGCCTCAATTACATTCATTCCATACGAAAGGTTTACATCTGCTCCCTGGGCAATATTTTAGATTACATCATAAAAGAACTTAACAGGAGGAATTTGAAATGACGACTGGGGAGCTCACATACTCCTGCACAAGGGATGCAATTAACGTGTGAGAAGATCCAAGAAAATAGCCTAAAGGAACAACAGAAAGGCAACACTTGACATCCCTCAAGCTTATAGCAATTTCGTGATCGCTAAAGTTCCTGCAAAGAGTACTGCATTTAAACAAAAAAAAGGCTTTTCTTGCAAAAACACCTGTGAAAAAGGTAGTTTAACAAAAATAACCTGCATTTAAAAAAATAATACATTCACAATGTGAGGGGGGAAATAGAGGAAAGGGGGTCAATTGGCCAGAGAGAGGCGAGTGGGACAGAGAGGGATCGTTGTGCCTAAGGCAGAGCGATTGGCAAAAAATAGATATGAGCAGTGGGTGAGAGTGAGAGATGTGAGCCAGAGTGGAAGTGATGTGCCAGAGTGGGATTGGGTGGCCGGAGAGAGAGAGTGGTGGGAAGGAGAGAGGAAGCACTCAGCCAGAAAGAGGGAGTGGTGCACAGGAGGGAAAGTGCATTGTATTTGTATTGGCCCAGAGAGAGGGAACAGTGGGCAAGAAAGAGAGTGATGGGCTGGAAAGAGGGAGCAGTGGACCGGAGAGAGGGAGCAGTGGGTCAGAAAGAGTAAGGGTGAGCAGACATTTAGGAGAATGGACGTGTCGAAGAGTGTGATAGACTGGGAAAAAGGATATGGGGAAGAGTAGAGTAGTCTGGAAAAAGGACATCTTGCAGCCTCACACACACTGCTTCTTTCTTGCAATCTATCTCTCTAACACCCCAGCTTTCTCGCACATCCCAGGTATGTTACAGTAAGTTGATTTATAACACGCACTGCTGATATTTCCAGGGTCCCCCGGACGGTCAAGTGGCTCTGTAAGGTAAGTTTGATTGGGTTGGTTAGTAAGGGAGAGAGGGATAGGCTAGATGGTTTGCCTAATTTTCTGCAGAACCAAGAGCAACTGTCATCTGTACGTGTGAGCCTTCTGGGTGTGCTTTCATTTGGGAACTGGTGCTTCTTGTATCTAGATGGGCAGTGTCCAGTGTTTCTCTTACTTGGTGTCAGAGGTTATTGGGTTTGTAAATTGTGATATGTGGTTTGAGTGTTTTGGTGGGTTGATTCACTCGCCCTCTGTGCATGTGTGTTAAGTGAATGAGAGCTATGGGGGAGTTGAGGAGGAATGTAGAGATGGTTGGTGGGTTTTGGGTGGCCTCTCGATACTTTGTAATTGTGTTATTGTTTCTTTTTGCAGACATGTATCTCATTTCGGGCATTTATCTCACGTTTCTTCATTCCAGGCTCACAGTTTGTGGATGAGGTTTACGCCTTGTATGCGGTTGGAGTGGTCTGCTGGCGGGGATGCCTGTTTGATAGATTGGTCTAAATGTATGCCAGTGAATTGAATGGCCAGGTTTTGTTGCGGCTTCCTAAATAGGAAAGGTGGAATTTGGTTTTCTTGAAGTGTCTTGTTTCTATTTGGATGTTGGTGCTAGATCTTAAATCTCTTCTGGTTTGGTATCGGATGATTTTTGCATGGAGAAATTTGGCTACCTGTCCATGTAGTCATTTATGGGCAATGCAGAGGGCTTTGAAGTTGATGCTATAGTGTATACTTCCCAGGGCCAGTATAATGTGATTTCTTCTATTTAGTCTCAGGGGTAGTCTTGCTGCAGTATTTTGGATGTGTTGTAATTTTGTGGTAAGTCATTCAGGCATTCCTAAGCATTAACTGTTTGCGTATCTATTCTTGATGACACCAGGAAAATCATAATGAGGGTTCTGTGTGAGAAATTGAGGTGAAGGAGGATCCATCACATTAATTCAGGTGGTAGAAACATTTGTTTGATATTCCGTTGACTTGTGGTGCAAAAGCGTCCATTAGACTACCCAGATAGATTGTTAATCACTATTAACGTCTCTGGTTGAGTTCCAATGCTCTGGGCCAGGTGAGAGATATCTGTGTTAAATTGTTTTCTCGTGGGCTAATCATTATTTCTGTTTCGGTTGGATATAATTTAAGGTTGTTGTTTGCTATTCAGGTGTTAATATCAGTGTGGCATTTATTGAGGGCGTTGCCAGGGTCATAGGTATCTTGAACCAGTTGGGTCTCGTCTGCGTAGTTGTAGGCTGTCAGTCCATGGGTTGGTATCATTAGGGGTGTCATATAAATGTTTAATATTTTTTTTAAAGTGCTGAAAAATGCTGCAATAAATACAATATTGGGATGCAGAATGTGCTTTGTTGTGCCACAAAAATGTTCAGTTTCGTGGCACAATTTCCTGACCGGAATGGCTTAAGGGAAAAACGCAGAATAAGAACACTAATAGATTAGTACAGGAAATTATATCTACTCATAAGGATGTGCCACACGAAAATCTTTTGGTTTGTTTGTGCCAATGTGCAGTTTTTAATTTGTTTTTGTTAGCCCTATTTGGTGACATGTGTTTTGTCTTATGTGCCTTTTTCAAAACGGGGCTTGCAATCTTCTAACGTAGGTTTCCCCTCTCACTCAAATCGAATGCCTTCTATATTCATGGGATAATAATTTTCAGCAATGTAAAGGATGATATCTGAAAAATAGGTAACAAAAATTGCCATGTGTTGAATACAGGTAAGCAGCCTCTAGATAAACCGTTTTTGCTTTTAAATGAAGCATGCATATTTGGGAAAAAGTTCATGAGGACAAATATCTGTTCAAAGAATTAAGGCAAGGCAACATGCAAAACACACTGTATAAGTCATGGGGCATACAGGGTATCCAGGGACATTATACTTTTGATATTGGCACATTAAGACAGATGGGACAACATAGCTTCTATCATTTCAACAGACTTGGGATCATCTATGGCATTATTGTCACTGCAATGAGAGGCATATAAATCTCACAAAACACAACGTGAAACAACGTTATTATTATTTTTTTTTAACATTGTGGCAATACCTGGAACAAGAATATACACGCACCCATAGTGAGGCCCTATTTAGAAGCAACGCATGCAGGATGCTATAGTCACCTCGGCAATGCCAGCAACGGTCTAACCTTTTTATGGTAGATCATGTGACAACCCTGAATCCGGAGGTGATATGATGATATGATATGGCATTTATAACGCGCCTATACACAAGTGTTGCAAGGCACGACGCGACAAGGGACGGGAAACAGAGGGAAGACAGACAATGATCCTACTAGGCCAGGTGACATTCAGATCGTGCAAGTGCATGGGAAAGGGGAGGGGGGAAGTGCAGTACATGGGATAAAGAATAATAAACAATAAGTAACGTACGGCCAGCTGGAGGCAAGTGCAAGGGTAGTGCAGACATCCGGTGTCAAGTGCTGGTGGTAGAACTGTAGGGATACAGAAACAGTCCCTAAGTGCGGGGGTTGCCAGGAAGGCAGTGCAGGTGTATGACTGGCCTGGGGGGGGAGACCTGGGCCGAGATCACGGGGAGGCCAGGTACCCAGTGCAGTTTCAGTATTGGCCAGTAAGTCAACAGGGGAGAGGAGGAGAAAAAGCAGAAGCAAAGAGAAAGGTTTTGAGGTGCTTCCGGAACTGGAGATGATTCTCCTCAAGTTTCAGGGAGACAGGGAGGCTGTTCCGGAGGGAGGCCCCAGCCGAAGAAAGAGATCTACCTCCAACTTGTTGCTTGGAGAAGCGACTGACCCTGATGGAGTTGGAGGCGAAGGTCATGTTTCTACTGGGGTAATGCGACAGCCAAGCGTCCGGATCGGGGGTCATACTTTTTCATACCGTTTTGCCCCCAATAAACTGTATCTTGCTGGCCCGCCACTCTACTGCTACCTGATATGCTGCTCCCCAGGTGCATCAATCTGACCCCCCAAGGGAGGCGACCCTCCTACCCTGCTTTTTGACATGGGTTTCAACTCTGTACCTCCAAGTGCTTTAATGGGGACACCGCCAAGACAACCAACCCTTCTTCCCTACCATTAACATGGTGGACACCCCCATGACATCTGGGTTGCCTCTCCTGGGTCCATGCCCCATTTTCCTCTACTTTGGTATACCACGCTCCCTTTACCCGCCTATGAAAGAAGCAAAAACATTTCCTGAAAAAGCTTAGATGTAATATTGACCCACTCCCAAGCATGCTGAAAGAAGCCTCGCATGGCAGTGACTATGCCGAGGAAATGAAATACGGAATTGCGTCCATCCATGTTAGTGCCAGACCTGACGTGGAAGAAGATGCTCGTTCCTCAGCATGTTCTTCAAGTGTACTATTTTGGATGGATGGGAGTGCACATTGCATGCTTATGGGAATTGCAGTAGAAGTAAGCATGGACATGGATATTTTTCAGGATGCTTAAAAATATTTCATGGTGAGATAAGATGCGGATGTGAGTAAAATTACTGGATACGCGTGAGAAAACAGGACACCCAAAGAGAGTAAAGTCGAGTTTTAGGATACTCTTGTATTTGCAAACTGTCGGAACCTAAACTGTGTTATTAATATAAACATGGTAACAACGTTTGAGTTGTACAGGTTAACAGTACTTTAGGCCCTGTGTAAAATCTTAAGTGATGCATATGTGTAAGCGGGAGGAGGTATAATGAGATGAAATTAAGAATACGATAAAGGGGACTGTGGCATTGCCACACATGTGATGAGTGGAGTCATGAATGGACTATAATGAGTGAAGGGAATTGTGTTGAGTTCTTGCGTGATGAATGTGGTAGGTGGAGTCATGGAGTCATAAAAGGACTATAATGAGTGAAGGGAATTGTTTTGAGTTCTTGCGTGATGAATGTGGTAGGTGGAGTCATGAAAGGACTATAATGAGTGAAGGGAATTCTGTTGAGTTCTTGCGTGATGAATGTGGTAGGTGGAGTCATGAAAGGACTATAATGAGAGAAGGGAATTGTGTTGAGTTCTTGAGTGATGAATGTGGTAGGTGGAGTCATGAAAGGACTATAATGAGAGAAGGGAATTGTGTTGGGTTCTTGCAGGATGAATGTGGTAGGTGGAGTCATGATAGGACTATAATGAGTGCAGGGAATTGTGTTGGGTTCTTGCAGGATGAATGTGGTAGGTGGAGTCATGACAGGACTATAATGAGTGATGGGAATTGTGTTGAGTTCTTGCATGATGAATGTGGTAGGTGGAGTCATGATAGGACTATAATGAGTGCAGGGAATTGTGTTGAGTTCTTGCATGATGAATGTGGTAGGTGGAGTCATGATAGGACTATAATGAGTGCAGGGAATTGTGTTGAGTTCTTGCATGATGAATGTGGTAGGTGGAGTCATGACAGGACTATAATGAGAGAAGGGAATTGTGTTGAGTTCTTGCATGATGAATGTGGTAGGTGGAGTCATGATAGGACTATAATGAGTGCAGGGAATTGTGTTAAGTTTTTGCGTGATGAATGTGGTAGGTGGAATGCTGGTGATCTCCTTTTTAATTCTTCTCCCAGAAGAACCTATTTGGAATAATTGGAAGAATAGAAATATAATCGTGTTGGGAGGGCTGGATTGCTAGATGGAGGTAACATATTGATAATTGTTTTGCGTTTATAGACATTTTTTATTAATATACCTTAATCGGTTTATGGAAATGTTGTTTGTTGCAACAAAAAAAAGTTGATTCAATTTGAATGCAAATAAATAAATAAAAAATTATATAGACATATAATGGGCCTCATTACACGGAAGGCGGCCGCGGAATGAACAGTGCCGGTAAGGGCCCAGCACCATTCATTCCGGCGCGCCACATTACGAGGTCTGCAGCGGGTCCCGCACTGGACACCTGGCCAGACCAGACGTGCAGAGCGGGACCCTCTAGCAGTACAGGATGCTAACAATGGGCTCGTCATTAACAGGCCCGTTGTTAGCATCCTCCCCATTCCCAATGAGCCCTATGGGGGCTCAAATGGGAATGGGGATGTACCGGGTCCAGGTCCCAAGAATGGGAATTACCAGGCCCGCAAAATTCAGCATGGCCCGGTAATTCCCTATTTTTGGGACACGGTACCTGGTTTGGGGGTAGCCATGCCGGTAAGAACAGCATGGCTACCTCTAAACTCCTAATGAGGCCCAATTATTTAGTGCAGAGAGGCGGTTCATTGTAGGTTTTAGTTTTCACACAGGCGCTTTTTAGGTGATTTGGTGTGTTGTTTTTTTTTTGTCACTTAATGTCATGTACGTTAGGTGCGTGACACAGAGTGGACACATTTTGTGTTGATCGATATTAATGAAACCCACTGATGTTTTTATATTATCATGATTAATTAAGTATGTCATAGAGATATTAGCTTATCATAGCATCATTGAATACTATTATGTTGTCTTTGAGGGCTTCCACGAGTCATGTTCTGGGATGTGCACCTAGTAGGTTTGGAGATGTAGATCTTGATTTACAAAGCGTTTTCCAATGGGATTGTGCCATTGCACAAGGCTTTTGCAAATCACACCTCTACACTCATAAGAAACCCCAGTTTCTTCCATTTGGTCTTAAGAATGGAACATAGATACCTAGACAACAGCGTGATTTATTTTACCTGTTAGTACCCTGTATGTTAACATGCAATTGGAAATCCAAGTGAAATGTAAATGTAACGTGTAATAATTAAGTGCTTTATAGTGTAAGCGAAATCAGCAACGAGCTCACTGTAATACATATCATTCTATGACAAGACAGGAGGCCAGCATTATGCTTCATCTTCTTTTATTACTACTCCTCAGCAGTTCAACAACATATATATAAAACCATGGAAAATACCCAACAAACTTTTCCATTTTTTTTTTTATTTTTAACTACAACCCCCATGAGTCTCTGTAGTCCGTGCTCATTCCACCAGTCCTGATCTCCTTCCTGTACTTAGGCTCCTCCTCTTCTTTTACTGCTCTTCAAGCAGATAAGTACCTTTTCTCCACTCTCTGTACGACTGGGGTAAAATGTCTGTGTGAGAGTGGGTGATTATACAAATAAGTTGAGACAGTGTATAGGAGATAGTAGTTTATGGAAAAGAAAGAAAAAAAAAAAAATTTTTGGTATAAAATAGTAGTTTGTTGATAGCACGCTTAGGCGAGTTTGCTTCGAAGGGAGCTCGCGTACGCGGGCAGCCGATTCAGGGATTCACCTTAGACAAGCCGGTTCGCGAGGCGGACGCCCCGTGTCGCATACCCGGCACCGCAGGGGCTCAGTCAGGCCTCGCGAACTACGCGGCTGAGGCCGCGGGACACTCGCGAGCCGGCCCCCGCCCTCGGGTAGGGGAAGCCGGCGCTCGCGAATCATACGAAGCCGCCAGACGGCTCTCACAGAGGTAGCCCCCACCCGCGGGTGGGCGGAGCTACCGCGTGAGGAGCGCGAAGAGCGACGCTCTCAGAGCAGCCCCCACCCGCGGGTGGGAGGAGCCTATCAAAGACGTGCCGCGCAGTACATTCTGCGTCGGCTTCGAACTTCGGCTCGGTTTTAAAAACGCCGCTAGTTCGGACAAGTTTCCCCGGATACAAGGGAAGCGCCAGGCCGTAGCGATCGGATCGCTCGGGAGCTCCGTGCCTAAGAAAGACATCACACGGCAGCTTACGGGTATATAAAAAAAAAAAAAAAAAAACGCTACTGCTCCTAGCAGAAAACCGGCGCTACTGAGGAGAGAGAATACCTCTCAAGAGCCACTGAGCTGTGGACAAGCAAGGTGCAGCCACTGGAGAATAAAATAGAATAAAAACATAAGAGAATACAAGTAGGGGGCCCTACTATCTCTAGACCATCAGGAGGGAGCAGTGGGCGTGCTAAGACACCTGATCCAGGTAATTTGGCACACAGCACTGTTTAAAAAAAATAAAAAAAAAAAAATGTCAGAATTTGAGTGGAGCGAGGAGGAACAATCACATGACCTCGCTGCCAGCTTCAAGAAAGTGCTAGGGAGCTCCCTCATTGATGCAGTGGCGGAGGGCGTTAGGCCCCTTCAAGAAAGGCTAGAGACGCTGGAAGCTATGCTTTCGCAGCCTGAGGACAGCACCACAGACCGCAAGCGCACGCCCACAGATCCCTTGATACAGGGACACAAGGGGAGTAAGTTAGCCCTTAAGAGGAAAGCCTCTGTTGACCCCCGGGGCTCTTGGGACGGGGCAGAAGATGAGGCCCCAGAGGTGCCTGATGCGTTCGCAAACTGAAGGAAGCTTATCTACGACGACAGGCAGTGCCAGACCTCATGACCCCCTCTCCAGGGGAGGACAATACTGGAGATGACCCAGGCTCGGAGGAGGAGCAAGGGGAGGATCAGACCTCACAAGGAGACGAGGAGAGCGAGGTAGACTGGGTCCAGTCCAGTGGGGGCAAGAGAGCTCGGAAAGAGAAACACTTGACTGGGGGCCAAGATGATATGTTCGACCTGGACAGCATCAGGAATCCAAGGTCCACCGAGTGGCAGCCATCCCCCCGAGTAGCTCAGTACATGGCGGCTAGGCTGCGCAAGCCATTAGACAAGGAAGTGAGACAACGGCTGCGCGCAGAGTGTCCGTGACCGGATCTCCCGGGCAAAGTAGCAGAGGCCCCCGAGCTCGACCCGAAAATGCTGACCTTCGTGTCAAAGACAAATAAGGACCCCCGCAAAGGTATCGATAGGTCCTGGAAAAGTTGTCAGGAGAAGTTCCTAGACCTGTCAGGACCACTGGCAAAGATAATGGACCTCGCAGAGAGGTCCAAGGACACTGGTGAAGCAGTGGACCCGGAGGCTCTCGCCGGATGGGCGCAGAGAGCGGTCTGTCTGCTCGGGAATGCGAATTGCGCCATAGCCTCAGAGAGGAGAAAGGGGCTTCTACTCAAGATTGATTCGAAGCTCAGCGATCTATCATCGTATGAAGCGGGAGAAGGGGCGCAAGGCCTTCTATTCGGAGAGACTTTTGGGAAGGAAATGGGCCGATTCGTCGGAACATACGCCTCCCTGGAGAAAGCCCAAGCATCGATCCGCAAAATCTTTCCGAGTAGAGTTTTTGGAGGGACCGGCCGCGGTCGGGGTCGCGCAGCCGGTCGCAGTCACGGAGGAAGAAGACCCCATAATCGCAGAGCACAATACTGGGAGAACAAGGGCCAGGATACATTCTTCCCGTCCAGAGGAAGATTCCCGAGAGGTCGCAGATCCAGGGGATCAGGCCGAGGCCAAGGATTTACGCCAGGTGAGAGCGATTCAGTATCCTACAGTTGGTGGGAGGACGCGCATGTTTTTAGAAAATTGGCGCATGATTTCAAGCGATTCCTGGATATTGCAGACCGTCAGAGGACTGCAGCTAGATTTTATAGAAACCCCAATTCAGCAGCACAGGCCACGGGGCCAGAGACTAGTGCAAGCGGAGCAAGCATGGCTAGACAGCGAGATCGCGCAGCTAGAGCACAAACAGGCGATAGAGAGATGCGCGAGGGAGCCCAAATTCGTAAGCAATATGTTCCTAGTGCACAGGAAAGAGAAGGTGCGTCCAGTTATAAATCTCAAGGAGCTGAACGGATGGATCGTATACCGCCACTTCAAGATGGAGGGCATACATCAGCTCAGAGACTCCCTAAGGGAAGGAGACTGGCTGACGCGTTTAGATCTGAAGGATGCCTATCTCACGGTTCCGGTACTCGAGGAGTACAGACCTTACCTAGCTTTCCGCTGGCACAGACAGTTCTGGCAATTCAAGACGATGCCGTCCGGGTTGGCGTCGGCTCCTTGGGCATTTACAAAGCTAATGAAACCCGTAGCAGCAGCAATCAGAGAGAAAGGCGTCAGGTTGATCATCTATCTAGACGACCTTTTGCTGCTAGCGGAAAATCGAGAGGTGCTGCTATACCAAACAAGATGGGTACAAGACCTTCTGATATCGCTAGGGTTCCTAGTGAATATAGAGAAATCGGATACCATTCCAGAACAGAGATTAGACTTCCTAGGGTTTGTGCTAGACACAAAGAAAGCGACCCTGGAACTACCAGCGCGGAAGATGAGAGATATAAAGAGAGAGATCAGAGTATGCCTAGAGAGAAGGCTTATATCCCTCAGGACATTGGCGAGGATAGTCGGACTATTAGCAGCATCCATTCAGGCCATATTCCCTGGGCCTCTACACTACCGAGCACTGCAGAGGCTGAAGATAAAACATCTTCAACAGGGTCTGAAATATCACCAACAAGTACCTCTAGATCAAGACTCCATTACAGAGCTGGAGTGGTGGTTAAAGAATATGGACGCCTGGAATGGACGTGCCATATTCGGAGACAAGCCAGATCTGATCATAGAGTCAGACGCCAGCCGGCAGGGCTGGGGAGCCAGATGCGGGAGTTTACAGACCGGAGGCAAGTGGAGCGAAGAGGAGCTCCTGCTTCACATAAACTGTCTGGAACTCCTAGCGGGATCGTTCGCGATCAAGGCCTTCACGAGAGAGAGAGTGAAGTCTTGTGTGCTGCTGAAGATGGACAACATCTCGGCAGTGAGGTACATAAACCACTTAGGTGGCACGAGGTCCAAGATGCTGGCGGAGTTAGCAAAGGACTTATGGCACTTTTGCCTTCAGTCAGAAACGTCAGTGCCTGCAGAGTACCTGCCGGGTTCACTGAATGTAGTAGCGGATTGGAACTCCCGTTACCTGACAGATTCCAGCGATTGGAGACTGGATCCAGTAGTGTTTCAGAGACTAGACAGGAAGTGGGGTCCATTGCATACGGACCTTTTCGCCTCCCGGCTCAACGCTCAGACGAGCTTATATTACAGCTGGAGGCTGGATCCGGGAGCTCTAGGGACGGATGCGTTTCTGCAAGAGTGGACAGGAGGTCCGCATTACGCTTTTCCCCCCTTCGCGATGCTGAGCAGAGTTCTAGCGAAGTGTCGGAGGGAGAAGGCAGAACCAGTATTAGTAGCACCCTTGTGGAAGTCTCAAGTGTGGTTCCCAACGTTAATGGAGCTAGCAGCAGACGTTCCCAGAGTCCTTCCCGAAGGAGAGCGACTGCTCACGGACCCAGCTGGGTCGTGTCATCCTCTGAGAGTGAGAGGGACACTCCCATTAGTCGCGTGCAGGATATCAGGAGACGCTGGGCTCTGCCAGGAATTTCGGAGCAGGCTGCGCAGCTTATCGCTGAATCCTGGGCTCCTTCCACTAGGAGGAGCTACGACGCAGCTTGGGCAAAATGGACGAGTTGGTGCAAGAACAGAAGTGTTCATCCCGTTTCAGCACCTGTAGTGGAGATCCTAAATTTCCTAGCGCATCTATTGCAGAATGGGAAAGCTTTCCGTACGATAGGAGTGTACAGGTCGGCTATATCAGCGGGACATATGTCAATTGAGGGAGTACCGGCAGGGGAACATCCAGCGGTAGTGAGACTCATCAGAGGAGCGAGATTTAGAGCGCCTCCAGGGCCTAAGTATAGTACTACATGGGACGTGGCGACAGTGCTACGATTACTATCAGACTGGCCAGCAGATAGATACCTTTCTCTCAAACAACTATCGGGTAAATTAGCTATGCTATTGTGTCTGATCTCATGTAAACGAGTGTCAGACGTCAAGGCGCTAGAGATTAATAGACGAATTTTCGGACCGGAGGGGGTTACGTTCTCCATAGTCAGGAGGACTAAGACAGGCACCTTCGCAGTCCATTACCCTTATTTTCCGGACAACTCGAAATGGTGCGTAGCTCGATGCATTAAAGAATACGAGAGCAGGACAGCAGAGAACAGAGCAGCTAGCACTACTCAGTTGTTAATAGCGCGTAGGAAGCCTTATCACGCTGTGGCATCCGCCACCATAGCCAGATGGGTCAAAGAGATTATGTGCGCAGCAGGAGTGAATGTGGACACATATGGAGCTCATTCAGTGAGAGGGGCGATGGCTTCATCAGCCGCGAGAGCAGGAGTGCCTTTGAGTGAAATAATGAGAGCAGCAGATTGGGCGAGCGATCGTACATTTAAGGAGTTTTACTTTAAGCCAGCAGAGGGTTTGGCTAGTACAGTCTTGGGGAAGCTTTGAACAAGCATAATGCTCGCCTCCTGTCGTGTCATAGAATGTAGATTACCCCTGCTATCTGCGCAGGGAGTATTAATTCTATTAAAGACTAGGAGGCGAGCATTAAATTCCCGCCCGATTGGATGTACTGTATAAAATGTTGAGAAATTTATATGTGAGAGTACAGTACATGCGCACCACCCTAAGATTTATGATTGTGTCTTCATAGGGGAAGAGCAGAAGAATAACTGAAGAAGAGAAGACCATCAGGAGGCCGGGAGCGCACCGGCAGTTGAGTTAGAGTTCTGAAGATTCTTCGCACCGTTGACGAGGATCAGTTAATGGACAGGAGTGAATATCAGAGCGAGTAAAAGCAGAGGAGGAGCCTAAGTACAGGAAGGAGATCAGGACTGGTGGAATGAGCACGGACTACATAGACTCATGGGGGTTGTAGTTAAAAAAAAAAAAAAAATGGAAAAGTTTGTTGGGTATTTTCCATGGTTTTATATATATGTTGTTGAACTGCTGAGGAGTAGTAATAAAAGAAGATGAAGCATAATGCTCGCCTCCTAGTCTTTAATAGAATTAATACTCCCTGCGCAGATAGCAGGGGTAATCTACATTGTGGAACATGGTAAACAGTCTGAACATCTTTGTCGAAAGTTCCCACTTACCCGAGTGTCCACTCGCACTCAATGGCTGCCTGTGGCGTGTTCTAGCAGGAATGTTAAATATGCTCTGTCAACCCTCTGGGGACAGTTGCTGGCGGTGCAGCCCCCTTAACCGGCTTAATTACAAGTTCCCATCTCCACTTAAAGAGAGCCTGAGAGAACTGAACCGTGTGCACACTGCTGTCCGTTGCCAGTCCTCCTGTCATCTTTGGGAAGGGTTTTCTTAGGACTCAGAACTCACCTACCAGAAAGAAGCCCCCCCGCCCCGAGTCCCACTGGTACCTTCACTTCTGGAATAGTGAATACAAAAGAGTAAGGAACAAGAACCGTGCCTACTTCTGAGCAGCTCCTGTGCCGTTGTACCCCAGTGCCACCCTTTTCTGGTGCCCATCTGGCACAGCAGAAACAGAAGGCCACCCCTGCCTGCAAGGTTCCCCATTTATAACAGGAAGCAAAGAGAGAAACACAATTCTAGTTCCGGGTTCCACCTGTTGCAAAGTAGAACAGGCACTAAACATAATAGCGAGCATCCCTCCCGCCCCTTGGCACAGTGCCATGTTGCATCAACAGTAAAACAAGATGTCACTGCTTCATCGCAGTATCAGCATGCCACTGCACTTCTTGGCCTGATCTGAACCCTAAACTGGTATAAAAGAAAGAAGGGCCACCAAACAGTGCCACTAGTACTCCTGCACTATGGATTGGGCTGCATGCACGGTGCCCACCAGAAGAGACTACAGGTGCGCAATGAAAAGAACAAGCGAGAGAAGTTAAGACTGGAGTCTGAGTTATGCAGCCTTTACCTCCAGGAGGGCTGCAAAGTGCATCTACCTCCAGGTTGGCAACTCTCAAAATTATGTGTTTTTTAAATGCACCATCTATGCATCATTGGCTTGGCTGACACAGCACCTGTCAACACAATGCACCTGCGACCTCTGAGCCTAATCTGTGCCACTGGAGAGCAGGAGCTGCAGATCAGGAGACTGGTGCAGCAGAGCACAGGAATAGCCTATGCTTTTTCCATTGGAACATATGAAAGGGGGGAGGGGCAGTCAGATTAGCAGGACATTCTTTCTGAGATGTAACTACACAGAGCATTTGATTAAGAAAACATCAAAATAGACAGGGCTTCGAAAGGTATCAGAAGCTAAGTTATGCCCAAAATCTTACCCGCCTTCTGGGAAATGAAAGGTGAATATTGCTCTTCATTTTAATTATACAGCGCCTTCCATGTTTCTGTGTAGCAAAAGGCAGGATGCCACACTCTTCTAAATTAGTGGCTCTATCAATGTAAAGATAAGGTATGCACTCACCAATGTTGGAGACTGGGGTATATTGGGGACAGAAAGGTACTACAATACTCATTGTATGGCTAGATTCATCGTGGGGCATCTTAAATAAAATGCTAATTGCATGCAGGTGACCACCAACACTTGCACTGAGTGTTGCTGGTCCTTTGTGCAATTTTTAATACTCTCAAAGCAGAGTGTAAAAAGTAAAGAGCAATGCAAGGCAACATTGCATTCACTCGTTACTGGTATTCTCCACTTACAGAGAAATTAACCACTGCCTGCAAGTCTCTTTGCAGGCAATGCTTTATGATGGATTTCAATGGAATCTACTTGCAATAGACCAGGTTTGAAAGCAACTCATATCCATTGGAATCTTTGGTATGTGCCTGGTTGTGGGTGTAGGAGGGTGTAAAACCAAATGCAGGTGTACAACCAAATGCTCCCCTGAGGTGGGTGTAGGAGGAAAGCAAATCAGAAATGCTATCTCCACTATCTGTGCTTTGCTGCCCTCCTACGCCTCAAGACGGCTGCAAAAGGAAGTGGAGCGTAAAAGGTAAGCATCAACTGCATTTATACCTTACTTCTGTGCTCCACTTCATTAGAAAATGACCCCCATTGTGTACTGTACCTTTCCTCTCCTTGAGTTGATCAAATGGCACAACTGCTGTGGTTTCCTCCTCTCAGGGGAAATATCAACACATTGGCCAGCAGCAGCCAGGAAAGCCTTTGTGCCACTGATGGGAATTCTGACACCATACACCTTTTTATTTGTTATTTATTGTTATGCTGTTTTGCATTCATATGAGCACACTTAGCCCTGAGGCATCTAGGCTCTAGTTACAGGCAGGATAGAAAGTACATATATATAGAGCTGGTTTGGCAAGTGCTGCTTAGTCAAACAGGTGGGTCTTTAGTTCTTTTCGGAATAGTCTGTTGGACTGCTTTTTTCTGGGAGGATATGAGCTCTGTGCACTTCAAATACTTATGATGGCTGGGCGTAGGCAAACTGAGAAGAAACATTTTCAAGGAGACTCGGATCTGACAGAGACAGGAGAGGGTGGGAAGTTTAGTGCAGAGAGGAGGCAAGTGGTTCATAACGCTGCCATCTTGGAAAATACTCTGACAACACTCCCATGCGACCCTACCTTATTTCCTGTAGACCTAGAACTGAGGGATCGACACAGGAAATGAGAGAATACTTGTTAAATTGGCAGTGAAAAAGCCCTGACAGGAAGCTTTAAAGGAACCGTCTCCAGTCAAAATTTCACTATATAAGAAATATGTTCCCTTCATTAAGTTGAATCATTTTGGGAACATTAAGGAGACTCCAACGTGGAGCCTTGTCAGAGCTAAATCTACAAAAAGTCCCTGACATATTGGAAAATACTCTGACAACACTCCCATGAGACCCTGCCTTATTTCCTGTAGACCTAGAACTGAGGCATCGACACAGGAAATGAGAGAATACTTGTTAAAGTGACAGTAAAAAAGCCCTGACAGGAAGCTTTAAATGAATTTCACTATATAAGAAATATGTTCCCTTCATTAAGTTGAATCATTTTGGGAACATTAAGGAGACTCCAACGTGGAGCCTTGTCAGAGCAAAATCTACTAAAAGTCCCTGACATATAGAGAAGACAGGAAATGCAGAAGAGTTCAACACTTTTTGTTTGAAACACCTCTAAGAAAAATTAGAGATTATCTGCTGGGAGAAAAAGAACCACTAGCACCCAGAAAGTCTCTGCCTGCTTTTTGTATCAAGTCACTTGCAAGTTACTTTGGCAGTGATGATGCTAGGCACAGCATTATCCTGACTTGAGACACCTTTAAGCAAAGTTGAGCCAGAGCTGAACACCTATAACATCTATGCCCTCCCCAAAATCCATAAAAACAGCGAAAATCCGCGTGGGTGACCCATCGTAACTGGATGTGGTTCTACTCTTGAACCAGTATGCAAGTTTATAGACATTTTTCTAAAACCCATGAGCATCTTGACCTCCACATATTTACGTGACACTACACATGCCATTCAAACCTTTGAAGACCTACCCTTTGATTCGGTTTCACATCTGCTAGTAACCTTGGATATTCAATCCTTGTATACTAGCATAACACAGGGTGAAGCTATTGAATGTATGCGGAGGCGATTGATAAAATATGACCTTCAAAACAGAGTTTCAGTACCATTCATCATTGAACTATTATCATTGGCCCTCAGCAAGAATTACTTCGATTGTGACAGCCAGTTCTATCTCCAGACGAAAGGGACGGCAATGGGTGCAGCTTTGCGCCCAGACTAGCTATCCTCTATATGGCACAATTTGAGGAGACCAATATTCTTGCAGACATTAACCCTTTCAAAAATCAGATACGACAGTGGAAAAGGTATATCGATGACATTCTTTTCATTTGGGAGGGAACTAAGGATACTTAGTTGCAAAAGCAAGCAAGTGGTGTATGTCATAGAATGCCCTTGCGGCCTCAGATATGTGGGCCAGACCATGTGCGCTGCCCATATCAGAATCTGTGAACATCGTTCCAGAATAAGGTGCAAAATTTTGACTGCACCTCTGGTCAGTCTCTATGTTGAACTGCACCACTCTGCAGATGACATTGCATGGTGGATTGTTGATACAGTGGGTAATTCTTCAAATGCCCTCATGAGTTTGTTATCCAAAGAAGCCCGCTGGATACACCGCCTTGACTCTTTCTACAATGGCCTCAATGAGGAATTTGTACCTCCGATCTGATTTTCACTCTACCCACAAACTACCCCTTAGGGGACACTATCCACCAACATTGCCAGCTTTAGTGTGCTCCTTCCTGGCACCGCTGGACCCACCACTTAGATTACGTCCACAATGGCATTCATGAGGAAGCTGCACCCCTTATGTGAACGTGTCTTTATGCACTGCACCCATGGGGACTCTGTATAGCCAGCCCTTGAGCCCTTCTGTGCTCTGATGGACCCGGCCTCTCTTGGTTGTAAGAGGATTTAATTCAACACTACAGCTAAGTCAATGCCTAGTCTGGGATACTGAATGGAAACCCTTATTGATATATCTTTATGTCCAGTTCATGAGTTCTGGATGACTGCCCATATATAACACCCCTCTCTTAGAATCCCCCTGACCCCACTGAGCCAAGAAGTAGTTCTGTTTTGCAAGTTTACAATGTTTATTTGAGAATGTAAACAATATATATATATCACACTTTATAATAAATTAATAATTGAATATCACACTTAATCTGAGCAGTAATCAATAATGGATAGTCTGGCACTAGCACACTTCTTTATAATCAATGATGAGTGGGTATAGGATGGATAAGATAGCAACAATACTTTTATGGTTTCAAATAGAAATGGAATGAAAATGCAGTACAGAAAATGACTTGATAGGATTTCAGCAAAAGACAATGTAATCACTTTCTTGGACAATTCGCCCCCCCCCCTCTATGCAATGTAAGGAGATGAAGAGGAGAGCACACAGTTCTTAGGAATGCAATCAAATAGAATTCAGTTCAATTCCCCCCAGCAGCATACACAAACAGATAGGAGTTTTGAAACACAGGCAAAATGCTTTGAATATGGTGACAATGAAGTGAGAAATATGCTGAAATTGCTTTTAATTCCCTTCAGGAGGTTCAGGGTGAGTGGGAGATAATAGGGATGAGTGCAGGCTCACTTTAGCAATGATTCAGAGATGGTGATTAAGAGGCAAACAAATTTTTAGCAAGGAAAGAAATGACTGCTGATGGTTACACATGGCTGGATTTTTACCCAAATCGCAAATCGCGGTAAAATTGTTGAAAATCTAAGATTCTAAGCTTTCAGAGGAAAGTTAAACCAAGTTTCTAGCCCAAACGGTTCCAAAGATATGAACGATTTTGTAAAGGTTGTTTTTCGAATTTAAAGTAACTCAAATTGACAGGTGACAGCTTTTAAAAATGACAGGTGACAGCTATGTGGCTGCAGAATTGACAAGTGACAGTTAGGAGGCAGTTCTACTTAGATTAAATAGATCGAATTATATCACTGGAAACTAAGAGATTTGGTTTCACACCGTCCTAGCTGTACTCACAATGTATTTGGAAGGTCTAGGTCTCACGGATCGGGTCAAGATGGCTTCGGTTCTGGTTTCACCCCGGACGGTCTCTGCGCACAGCGTCTGGTCTCTGCTCTGCTGGTCTGGTCTGACACTGCTCCTGGCCCGGCTCCTGGATCTCTGAGTACAGCGTCTGTGCACAGCTCCTGGATCTTTCTGCACAGCTTCCTCTGGACACAGCGCTGATCTGCACGGCTCCTGGATGCTGCTACCGCAGTTAGGTATGCTGGATGCTGAGGCCTGCTGAGAAGAGCTCTCAGTTTGTGGGTTTAGGCCTTTGCTTTGAGTTCTGATTCAAGTTCTTTGGAGTTTTAAAGTCTAAGTGTTGGATCTGGTATCTTCTGGATGTTGTGTGGTCCGGCAGAGCGCGTTGCAGCAACTGGATTTGAATGTCTCTACCTGTCCCAGCAGTCTCTTTTTATGTGTTTTGAAAGTGGGTGTGTGTGCAGCATCACTAGCCAGCCCTTCTCTCAACTGCCCATTGGTCAAGCTTTCCGCACTGCTTTGATTGGGGGAAAGAAATGTGTGTCATGGTGATGCTGTTTTATGGTCTGCAGAAAGGATACTCCCCTGTCAAATTGCACACAAATCTATATTTGACCCAAATACATATTTGCACAGGTACACATTTGTTTAAAATTACATGCACCCATCACATATCACATGAGGTATACTCTGATCAAACTCTGCTCTTCCTGGAGGCTTGTATTAAAAAATGGCAACATATTTTCGATTTTAGTGGGCTATGCAACATTGGTTTGTCATTAAAATTTATACAAATGTGCGCAAGGCATGTATGCATTTATATAAGGAAGTGTCAGATTTTTAACATGCATACATTTGGAGTGAAACCCTATTTTCCGCTAGCAACCCCCCAGATCATACCACCAGGTCTTAAAACCTCTTAAAATGTGGGCAGAAAAATCACAAGAATTATCGTATCATTTAGATAATTTTGACAAGTCCGCACCATGAGTTATACATCTTTCTTAAAATCATATTCTGGCCAACAGGGGTGTGTCTTCCCAGGTCACATGATGTAGAAACCAGTTTATCCAGTTTCTGCCAAGCTCAGAGACCCTGCCCCTCCCAGCTTCTGCCAAGAGGAAGCTATTTTACGGCCCCCCCCAATAAACCATCTGCCTGGGTCCTTCGTTTAGTCTCTAGGAGTCCCTTGGTAATTCAATCAGAGAGGGGTAACCTCCCCTCAGAATGCAGCCAGGCCTGAGAACTGCTGTGGATCCAGTTTCACTCCAATTGGGGGGAAGTTGTCAGGCAGAATCCAGTTCCTTAAGCCAGGCCCCAGCTAATGTCACTTTTAGTTACCCAGCTTTCTGCATTCAAATAAAACTAACAATGTTTACACATGCAGCTAGAATGCTGATTCTAAGTTCAAAACTATGACATTTTAACGGTGACAAACTATGTGGCAGTCACAAGTCTGTCCCTCAGTTTATTTACACATTTCGATTTTTGGTAATTTTAAATCCAGTTTCAGTTTAAGCCGCTGCAGACCTGCAGAGCTCAGCCAGTCTTGTTATAAACCTTCAAGTCACTTCAGAATATAACTTTACATTGTATCCACCTCTCAGTAAGTCTTTCTTTGGCCTGCTTTGGGTTCATTTATTCAGTTTTACACAAATGTCTGGTGTTGTTTTAAAACGCCGGCTTTCTGATAGTGGTGAGCACCAGTATTGCAGCCATTTTTGGGATCTGCCTTGGATTCAAGCATTTCAAACGAGAGATATTACATGGAAGTATATTCTCCAGGTTCAACACATGGCACTGGTGTTTTTCCTTTGGCACCCATTCCACTCATGCTCGCACTGGTGGGTGGCAGGTTAGGCAACCATTTTGGTGTGCGCAAACTGCGTGGTTCCCCTGGATTTGGGCGCACATGTGGGCTTTTTGGCCATCTTGGATTTTCTAAGCCCACAGCACCAAATGTTGCAGCATGATAGCTCAAACGTGGGTCAGGACACCCAACAAAGCCCCCCCACGTGACTGCACTTTGAATTTCAGTCGATGGGGAGTCGGGTGCACAGAAGGTGATGACCCACGCACTGGTATGTCCGCATAATCTTCTTCCAATTCTGCAAATGGCACAGTTCAGCATCTTTTCCTCCATCCGGTACTGATCGATCGGTTCTCCTCGCCGGTCCTGATGGGAATATTGGGCGGTACCCCGGGCCCCTTGGGTCTCTGCTCCCGGTCTCCGGATCGTCCTCCTTGGCCAGTCTCCAGGTTTTCTTTCTCCTAGGACGACAAAGGAAAAGCGGCAATACCTATTCATGGACATTTCTCTCCCACCGTTGATATAGTGGGGTGGCATATATATTTTAGAACTCAACAGATATGAACATGCACATTTTTTTAAATTAAGCGACAGGAACACATAAACTTGAGAAACACAGAATTTGATAGGTTATATGTAGGATATTTAAGGGTTGGAATTGAATTACTCTGGAGCGGTACCCTCTGGGATTGCAGAGAACTCCTCCAGTTGCTGGAAAGTGTGCCTGTGATGGCAACACTTCAACTGGTTTATGTGGACCCACTTGTCTTCCCCCTCTGCCAAACCGCCTTTGGGGATGCGAATCTTGTAGGCCACAGGGGAGATCTTGTCTATAATCTCAAAGGGTCCCTTCCAGGTAGGCAAAAATTTGCGCTGTCTTGCCTGGTTTCTTTGGAAGTTGTATAAATAGACCCGATCCCCCACCTGATATTCCTTCCTGGAAGTTTTCAGGTCATAGTGGGTCTTCATACTCTCGGCTGATCTTTCTAGATTCCGCTGAGCATAGGCAAAAGCATGTTGGAGGTGTTTCCTTAAATTCTCCACATACTCATGAGTTGTGGAGGCATTTACCAACATTTGCTCTGGGGTTCTGTAGAGCAAATGCTGGGGAAGCACCATCTTGCGTCCAGTCATCAACTCAAATGGTGACATTTTGGTTGAAGATGAAGGGGTAGATCTGATGGCCATTAGGACCAGAGGTAATCGGATATCCCAACTTGGCCCAGAATCTGTCACAAACTTTTTTAAGATGCTCACAATGGTTTGGTTATATCTCTCCACTGCTCCAGAAGAAGCTGGCCTGTAAGCAATGTGTAGCTTCCTTTTAACCCCCAGTATCTCCCACATCTTTGTCATTACTTCACTGGTGAAGTGGCTACCTCTGTCTGACTCAATCCTTTGAGGTAGACCAAAACGGGAAAAGATGTGGTTAATCATCAGGGCAGCTGCAGTTTCTGCCTTGCAATTTGGGGCTGGGAGACATTCCACCCACTTGGTAAACAAGCATGTTACGGTCAACATGTACTTGTTTCCTCTAGATGAGCGAATTACAGGGCCTACAAAGTCGATTTGCAAATCTGACCATGGCAGTGTCATCCCCCTCTTTTGGAGAGGCGCACGGTGTGTGAGGGATGATGGCTGAAATTGTGCACACACAAGACACCCCTTCAAGCATTGGTCGAGGTCCTGCCCCATGTGTGGCCAGTATGCAACCTCTCTTAAGATTTCCAGTGTTGTGTGAAACCCCCTATGACCGGCGGTGGCCGCATCATGGATGTGACTTAACATCAGGCTTCGGAATGAGGTAGGAACCACCCACTGATCATGGCCAGCTTGGGATTTCCTTACCAACAAACCGTCTTGTATTCCGAACATTTTTGGACATTTCATCAACACTCTTAGGTCCTCTTTCCCAATGTAATCGGTATCCGTCAGGGGAAAGTTCTCAGGGTCCTCAAGGTGTTCGTAAAACTTACCAATAATTGGATCCCCCTTCTGAGCTGTAATTAAATCAGCATCAGGGGTCTCCTTACTCCATTGTGCAGTTGAAAGATCATTGTGAGCATTTGTCTGGGACCTTGTGATAGCAGTGACCTGGATTTCCCCCAACAGGGACTCAATCTCAATTAGATCCCCTTGGATGGCCCCGGTTTTGGCCAGCTGATCGGCTAAGTCATTTCCAGTTTTGTCTGGTCCCTCTACTTTGGAATGACCCTTGATCTTTTTCCAGTAAATAGTCATCCCATTCGATGTGACCAGATCATCAATGTTTTGGATTAACTTCCCATGTTTCAAGAGTTTGTTGTTAGCACATAACATGCCTCTGGTTTTCCAATTAACCAGGTGCTCCACGAACCCGTTACGTACATAATCAGAATCTGTGATTATGACCAGTTCGTGGAGTTGATGTTGGACAGCAGTGAGGATGGCTTGATGCACAGCCATCAATTCTGCCACCTGACTACTTCAGGGACTAATTTTGTATCCAGCGGAGGGTTCTGGGGACTCATTCACCCATGCATTCCCTACGCCGGCCACCAGTTCTTTCTCCCCGTTGTTGTCAACATGGTAAGAGCATCCATCCACATAGACAGTGGGCATTCCCTCCCACTTGTCCTCTTCAAAGACTTTGTGTGGGGAATTAAGGTATGCCTCCATGTTGTCCTTGATTTTTAGACTTTCGTCCTCGAGACAGTTTTCTCTGGCACAATCATGCAAGTCAGCCAGACCTTGCGCGAGGGGACTCTTCTTGTTTTGGCCATATCTGATCTCCACAGGAAAGCCTTGCATTGACAGAATCCAGGAAGTAATTCGGGAATTACTCACATTTCTGGCCCGGATTCTGTCACTTTGGAGATATTGCAGAGGCTGGTGTGGAGTCTCCACTATGATGTGTTCCCCATGGATAAACGGGCGGTAATTCTTCAATGCGCACACCGTTGCCAGGAGTGCCTTCTCACAATCGTTGAATTTTTCCTCCACAGAGGATAAAGTTTTGCTCGCATAGGAGATTACTTTATTGACCTTGTCATGCTTTTGGTATAATACTGCCATCAAGCACGTATTAGAGAACCCCGTCTCCAGGAAGAACTCCGTTTTTCTGACAGGGTGTCACGGCTCGCTCCCTTCGCTCCCGTTCCCGCCACTTGGGGGCATGTTTTGGGGTTTCTTCCCTACTGGACATTTCCTCCGAACCTTATGCTACAGTGTCCTGATGAATTGGGAGCGCTAAAACCTTATTTCCCAAATTACTTCCCTTCCGGATCCATCCCAGGTTTTTGGCAGCCAGCATGCTACTGCTACTATAATCAAATGACTATTCTTCCCAGAATGCCTGGCTCACTGCCTCACCTCCTCCCTTGCAGGACAAGGCTGGGTGGAGGATAGGCAACACCTGTGGCTGCAGGTGCAGCAGGCGACACGCCTGAGGGGTGTGCTCGTTAAGCAGCTTTAAAAGCCTCAGTCTTCTTCAGTCCAGCGCTGGTCATTGTTGCAGCGTTCCTGTCGTGACTGGTCCCTTGTTCCTGGTTCCTAGTTTTTGTGCCCAGTTCTAGTTAGTGTATCTTGTTCCTTGTCCTGGAATTCGTATTTTGTATGCCTAATTGATTTCTGCCTTTTGGAAATCCCTTTCTCCCTTTCTCTGTCTGCAGGCAGCCTTTCTCTGAGCTTTCCTTTTGCTGTAGCCCAATTACCTGTGTTCACTGTTTCCTAGAAATTGCCCTTTGCTACTGAAAGACTTGTTGCATTAATCATTCCTTTACAGGTTTAGTTTCCTGCCTTTTCACCTTGGATGGGTGGGAAAGTTTCCCTTTTGAAATCGTTTTCACTGCTCCTGATCCTTGCCTTCTATTGGGATCCATGCCATGTTTTCCTTTACACTTTTACATTTATTTCCTATTTTTATTATTAGGTGTGGGAAGCTGTTGTAACTAGCTCCTGTGTGATTATCTTTTGTTTTCCACACTGTACTATTCCTTCTTGCCTCTTGACTTGGGTTTAGGTATTTAGTCATCCTCACTCTTTGCCTTTACTGCATTCTGGGTTCTTGTTTGATTTACAGGGTTGTGGGTTAGTACTGACTTTTGAGTGGTCTTTCCGGTCCTCGTGTATACGGACATCCAAGTGGTCTTTCCGGTCTTCGTGAGTACTGGCATTCATGTGGTCATTCCGGTCCTTGTGAGTACTGTTTCCAAATTCCTTATCCAGTACCGTCTAGAGTGTCAGTTTACAGATTCTGTCCCTGCTTGCCCTCTATGTGGGCTTAGCGCTGTCAGTATCTGTAATAGCAAAGTGGGTAAGGAGTTTGCCGACTTTCCTTTCAGTCATAAGGAGGTTCTAAGTGCTTACCCTACATTCCTTTTCTTATAGTGGTATACACGAGTCTTGGGTATTGAATACACGTTGTTATATTCAAGGTTGTTTACTGTGTATTTTGTGCACATTTCCCCTGCCATATCCATCGCCTTCTTCCTTTCCTAACAGAATGACCAGCCGTTGTTCCCGTTTGAACATGGCCAGATTACGAAGGAAAGGCAGCAAGGCCTCTAACAAGTCTATACAGAAAGCTTCCCTTACAATTACCCATGAAAATCGAATCTCTGCTCCTGACTTAAATGAACTCCTTGACACGAATGGGTATTTACGTGCAAAGTATTTTTCCCACTGGGTGGCCCATCGTACATTGCCTGGTCCTAGCTCTGTCTTTAATTCTGATCCAGAGTCTATGTCCGCACAAGCCTTAGCAGTGGAAAACAACACACTGCAAGAATTTATCCACACAAGTACCTCTGTTATTGAACCCCATGACTCCGGTTGTGCTTTACCTCAGATTGAACAGTTTCATGATTCAAGCATGAAGAATGGAGGGGTTCCTTGCATATCTTCTGTTTTCTGCCCTCAGTCTACAGCTTACTCCTCTGCACAGATTCTTACTGTGGTCACTAATGCCAAGGGGTCTGATGCCAATAGTCTGCTTAAAAGAAACACAGACCACGTCGGTAAGAGAGAGTATAGATCACAAGACCTGCAAGCAGTAGATGACAATATACAATCAATGCACTTCCAGATGGCTAGGGCAGGATCCAGCCCTGATGCCACCATGCCTTCCCCTGTGCCTACTGATAGGGATGTACAGTTAATGCGGGACATGCTAAAAGCAGAATTTGAGGAGTTAAAACAAGAATACATTTCCTTAAAAGAGGAGAATAAGATGTTACAGTCTTTTCTGAATACACCTCCAACTTTATCCGTTGATGAAGTGAATACTGTTCAGTCCCTGAGTGCGGAGACTTTTGTAAATCATGATACTTGTCAATATGTAAGATCTATTGGGAGTGAAAGTCTTTTTTCAAGCACAGCGCTTATTCAGGGCACAGGTTCTGACAACTGTCCTACCGTTTGTCAGGAATTGCTGTTAGTTGGAGATTCACAAGCCACTCCTTTACCTGAAGCTTCCTGTGTAGCAGTTTGTCATAACTCTGAGCTTGAACACATACATGCTTCTGATTTCAAAACACAATCCACAATGGTGGCATACACAGAATCAGTCACAACTGTAGGCTTAGGTTCTGCCCTTGATCTAGCTGCTGAGACTGAAGTAGACATTCAAGCTGATGTGGAAAACGATGCTGCCTCTGTGTTCGCTCTTCCTTCTGCCAATTTCGGTCACTACGAGCAGTCAAAGACAGTGCTGAATTCATGTTTTGATGGACTCATTCCACAGATTACTGAACCAAAAACCCGGCAGGCGATCCCTGAACTGTTGATTTTTAATCAGCCACTTTCAGAAGCTAAGACAGAGGAATGGTCAATTGACGAAATCCTGATTAACAGAGACTTTACTATGGTGATTCCTCTGGTTGATTTTGACTTCTACAAAGGAAGAGACTCTGTGTCATCCACTAAGGAGAGGGACGGCAGGGGTACAGCTCAGACTTTGGTTACTGGTGCCAAGGGGTCAACTGCCTTAAAGGGGCTTTCCATTTCTGAACCACAAGTGTGTCTGCCGACTTCTGGGACTTCAGACTGTCCTCCTACTACCATTGACTCTTCAATAATCCTGTCCACAGCTCTGCAGTCATCGTTGGCACACGTATCTTCGATCAATAAAGGAGTGCTATGTCTGCCAGTCACCCAAGAGCCTTCACCATGTACGCAGTCAGAACCAAAGACCTTGACAAGTTTGTCTTCAGCTAACAAGACGGCTCCAGCTTGCATGCCCTCAGCCTCGGAATTTCCTCTGGCATGTTTGTCTTCGGCTACAGTGACTCATCCAGCAGATTATCCTTCAGCCATGGAGCCTCCGGTAGTACATTCTAGGTGCATATCTTCGGTCCCAGAGCCTACTGCTAGTTTGGCTTCAGTTCATGAGAGACCTGTGTCCTGCTCAGCCTCGCTGCCAATATCGGAGGTGTACCTGTCTACACTGTCAGTTCCTGCTGCATATTCCTCTGCTCCAGAGATTCCTCCTGAATCCCAACCATTTACTGATGAACGTTCATCTTGCCCTTCTTATGCTTCAGGGGGATCACCAGAATGTCTGCCTTGTACACAAAACAATTCTCCCAACTACTTGACTGTAGCATCAGCGCCTCCCGAATATGCAACATCTGAGTCTGAGACTTCTGCCAGCTCTCTCTTCAGAAACATCAAGCCGGCTCACGATTCGGGAGGGCCTTACATGCAAGGCCGCTGGACTTGCCTGGAGTATTACGAGAGAGAAATGGATGCCATCCACCACGGCCCAGTCACCGAACGAGTAGCCGACCAGGATAGCGGGCTGGACGGTCCGCGTTTGGAGTCCGGTTTGGATCAACCGCTTGACAACCCTTTTGTTGCCGGATCCCACATGAGTCTGAGGGAAGGGACGGGCACGGCCCTCCAGCTGCAGCGCCAGTTGGGTGCTAGTAGCCAAAGGAGGGGAATGTCTGCTGCAGTTCAAGATGTGCCTGTTTTTGCTCCCGCTGCTAGTATGCCTGATGTTCCGAGTACTGTGTCTAACACTCCTATCAGTATGCCAAACGTTCCTGCGGTTGTATCCCACGTGCAACAAGGTGGCTACTTGACTGGCTACATGACTGTCAATGGGAGTGCCAGCCTAGTACAACCCATTGGATCTCCAGACCTCCAAGGCGAGGAACTTATGCAGGCGAATCTTTGTCACTTTCAACCACAAACCTTTACCCAGATGGATGACAGAGTATCCGAACCTCTACCTCTGCCGCCACCTTCCTCTTCCGAACATAAACATTTCCTGAAACCTGCTGTTTCCTCACCTCCTGTGTGTCCACTCTCGGCAGTGAGGCTAACAGAACTTCTACCGTTGTCTAAGGCATGTAGCACCAGTCTGCCTCTCTCCTCAAGGATGTATGCATATCCTCTTCCAGTGACTAAGCTTCCTGGACCTTCCAACTCTGCTTCGGGGCCTGCAAGTCCTTCATGCCTTTCTTCGACCCATGAGTCTCTTCCTCACTGAAAACCCACCTATGGCTCTTATAGACTGCGGCCTGCTTCTATTCATTCCAGTCCTTCTGCTTCTGCCCGTGGGTCATCGTTTCCGTCAGTGCCACTTCTGAAGACAAAGCGCTCCTGTCATGGAAAGAAGATGTTTTGTGCAAGTAACGGCCGCCTGGAGTCGGCCGTGGAAGGGGGTATAGTGTCACGGCTCGCTCCCTTCGCTCCCGTTCCCGCCACTTGGGGGCATGTTTTGGGGTTTCTTCCCTACTGGACATTTCCTCCGAACCTTATGCTACAGTGTCCTGATGAATTGGGAGCGCTAAAACCTTATTTCCCAAATTACTTCCCTTCCGGATCCATCCCAGGTTTTTGGCAGCCAGCATGCTACTGCTACTATAATCAAATGACTATTCTTCCCAGAATGCCTGGCTCACTGCCTCACCTCCTCCCTTGCAGGACAAGGCTGGGTGGAGGATAGGCAACACCTGTGGCTGCAGGTGCAGCAGGCGACACGCCTGAGGGGTGTGCTCGTTAAGCAGCTTTAAAAGCCTCAGTCTTCTTCAGTCCAGCGCTGGTCATTGTTGCAGCGTTCCTGTCGTGACTGGTCCCTTGTTCCTGGTTCCTAGTTTTTGTGCCCAGTTCTAGTTAGTGTATCTTGTTCCTTGTCCTGGAATTCGTATTTTGTATGCCTAATTGATTTCTGCCTTTTGGAAATCCCTTTCTCCCTTTCTCTGTCTGCAGGCAGCCTTTCTCTGAGCTTTCCTTTTGCTCTAGCCCAATTACCTGTGTTCACTGTTTCCTAGAAATTGCCCTTTGCTACTGAAAGACTTGTTGCATTAATCATTCCTTTACAGGTTTAGTTTCCTGCCTTTTCACCTTGGATGGGTGGGAAAGTTTCCCTTTTGAAATCGTTTTCACTGCTCCTGATCCTTGCCTTCTATTGGGATCCATGCCATGTTTTCCTTTACACTTTTACATTTATTTCCTATTTTTATTATTAGGTGTGGGAAGCTGTTGTAACTAGCTCCTGTGTGATTATCTTTTGTTTTCCACACTGTACTATTCCTTCTTGCCTCTTGACTTGGGTTTAGGTATTTAGTCATCCTCACTCTTTGCCTTTACTGCATTCTGGGTTCTTGTTTGATTTACAGGGTTGTGGGTTAGTACTGACTTTTGAGTGGTCTTTCCGGTCCTCGTGTATACGGACATCCAAGTGGTCTTTCCGGTCTTCGTGAGTACTGGCATTCATGTGGTCATTCCGGTCCTTGTGAGTACTGTTTCCAAATTCCTTATCCAGTACCGTCTAGAGTGTCAGTTTACAGATTCTGTCCCTGCTTGCCCTCTATGTGGGCTTAGCGCTGTCAGTATCTGTAATAGCAAAGTGGGTAAGGAGTTTGCCGACTTTCCTTTCAGTCATAAGGAGGTTCTAAGTGCTTACCCTACATTCCTTTTCTTATAGTGGTATACACGAGTCTTGGGTATTGAATACACGTTGTTATATTCAAGGTTGTTTACTGTGTATTTTGTGCACATTTCCCCTGCCATATCCATCGCCTTCTTCCTTTCCTAACACAGGGTAAGCTAGGCAAGGCGGTTGTGAGAGGCTTCTTTTGAGTTGTCTTACTGCCTCGGCTTGTTCTGGACCCCATTCCCACTCGACCCCCCCTTCAGTTGATGAATCAGGGGTCTGGTGATCTCTGCGTAGCCCTCAATGAACTTTCTGCTGTAATTAGTCAGTCCAAGGAGGCTCCTTAGTTCCCGCAGAGTTGTGGGGTCTTTCAGTTTCTGGAGTGCTTCCACTTTCTTTTCTTGGGGACAGAGACCCTGAGGAGTAATCTCATGCCCCAAGAAATTAACATGGGTTCTACACCACTGTGCTTTCTGAAAGGAAGGTTTTGCTCCGGCGGCCCTCAACTGGGTCGGACATGGCCTTATGTAGGAAAATGTTGAATTCATTGCTGGAGTTGAGGTATCCGAATGGAGTCCGGGTCCATGTGTACTGCTGGCCCCCAAAGGTAAAAGCCAGTTTGTATTGGTCCTCCCTACTGACAGGCACGGTCCAGTATCCATTGGTCAGGTCTATTGCTGTGAATACCTGTGACCCCTGAATCTGGGCCAGCCCTTGGTCAATGTAGGGCAGAGGCCATCGGGAAGTATGGACCCGTTTGTTGAGCTCCCTGAGGTCGGCACAGAGTCTCCACTGGCCGTTTGGCTTCAATATTCCCAGCACCGGATTATTGAAGGTGCTGTGTACTGGACGTATTATTCCCCGGGACTCAAGTTTCTTAATTATTTCAGTAAGGGACTCCATTGATGCGAGAGGCAAGCGATATTGCTTCACAAACACTGGAGTCATGCCAGGGTCCGTGGGAATTGTTGTTGTGTGGATGTTGGTGCGACCACAGTCATATGAGTCTACCTTGGAAATCCAAGAAAACTTGTTTCAACTTTTGCTTTTGTTCCAGAGTCACACAGGCATCAGCTAGGTTGACTCTCTCTTCCACCATCTGCCTGAAGCCTGGAAAGACTTCTGGTTTGGCTATCTCAGCGGCCTCCTCCAGCTGGGTGGAGAAGTCCCTGGTCAGAGTGCTGATTTGGACTGGAGGCCTCAGGTGGGAAAGGCAACCCTCATGGACCTGGAAAATCACCTCATCCCTCCTGAAGTCACAACTCACATCTTCCTTACCATAGGGGCAGGAAGTGTACACCAGGAAGTTCCCCCCATGCCGGGTAAAAATCCTGTCTGGTGTTGTATTGTCATCACTGTCACTGTCAAAACAGTCCTTGGGGATTGGTCCTAACAGTTCATTTCCTAAATCAATGGAAAAATGTCGGTCATCAACCGCCATTCCAATAATGGTGCCTGCGGCTAGAGTAATACTCTTTAAGTCGCTGTTATCCACCTCTATTAGAATGGTGTCATGTTCTGTGTTGACTAATGGAGTTGGGTTTACCCCCAACCCTTGCTGTTGGAGAGAAGCGTTTAGATGTATGTAAGCATCAGGGTTTTTCAAATGTTGTCCTCTTTTAACTTTCACTTCCAGGGAGAATTCTCGGGTCCTTTCTGGGATGGTGACTTCCCCTTTAATCTGAATTTCAACCGCATAAGGTAGCAATTGAGCTGACCTAAATGCTTTTTCTGGATCATCAAAGCCCATGGGATTATCCGATAATCGGGACCAAGCTTTGAAGTTTATTAGGTCCAAACTAATGGCAAAGCGATTGAGAATGTCACTGCCTAAGAAAAAGGCGGCAGTGACGTCTCGCACGACCCAACAATTATGGACTATGCTCTTGTTGCCAATGGAGATTTTGAGCATACACCTGCTTGGCAGGAGATGTTTGGAATTAGGTGCTTCCAGGTCCATTTCCCATTTGTCTATCAGTTTGAATGTGGGAATGGCTGGATCTTTTGGGAGTTGGCGGAACATGGCTTCGCTGATGAAGCTCTTACGGTTGTTCACACACACTTGAGCGAGAACAGAGTCCTTCCCAGCATTTAACTGAACAGGGATGAACAACTGCTCTCCAATTTGCTGAATATCAGCCAGGCTCTGAGCTGATTTCACATCTTTCTGGACTATAGGAGTGGGAGTTTCTGATTGTGGATTCGTAAAGAATTTCAGGGTGTTTCCTTCCAGTGTGGAATACCACCTTAAACTGGAAGGAAGGTTGATTTTCATAAATAGAGAGGACCCCCCATCACCAGTCTGTTGTCCTACTGCTATTACTGTCACGTCTGGAGTTTGGTTGTTCTGGAAGTGAAATTCTACTTGGTCAGATTTTTGTTCAACCATGTGGCAGGTGCCGTTTAAACTAACATGGTTGACACTCTGTTTTAATTTTATTGGTCGGCTAGTCTGGGTCCAGAGGACCTTGTTTACACAATCTATTAGGGGTAACAACCTTCTCAGGAGGTCATTCCCTAGTAAACAAGGGGTGCCCTCTGGAATCACTACTATGACCGGGTGTTTCACCTTGTGTCGCCGAATTTTAATGTCAAAGTCTGCAGTCCCCTCAACGGAAATTTCCTTCCAGTCAAAGTTCTGCAGTTGTCCAGGAAGAGAGGTGAGAGGAATTCGGTAATTTTCCCCCTTCCTGCATTTAGTTCCTCAAAGGCCCTTTTGGACAGAAGGGTAGCTTGGGATCCAGTGTACACCAGTTCCAAAATTGTACCCTGCCCCCTTTACTTGTACCGAGGCATAGTATCTTCCCTCCTTCTCCTCAAGGGGGCACAGATAATTCACATTTTTGGACAACTGGTGGGCTAACTTTCTGGTTTTGGACATTGGGAGCGAAGAGATTTGGGCAGAATTCTGTGGAGAGTCTTGGGAATCTGAAAAAAAAGTTGGCAAATGGAGATCAGAGCCCTTGTGGGGTCCCCTGGTTCCGGTTCTGGGCCGCCCCCCCCTTTTTGGAGGCAGTCACCAGGATGGGTTTGAACCAGGGGATTTTGGTATTGTGGGTTCTGGGATGAGATGATGGGCGGCGCTAGCTCAGTCTCCATATCTCCCCAGTCTGGATTGGAATCCCTTGGGACCCATTTTTCTTTGGGAGGAGTTCCCCCATCTCTGAAGGAGAAGATCCTTTTCCCGGGATCTTCTGAGGATCCCTCTCCCTCAAATTGGAAGACCTGTACTTCCTCCACAAAGTGGGTCTGTTTGGGTCCTTTGTTTCTCCTACTTCCTCTCTGCTCCTTGGGTGGCAGACTTTCAGGGGTAGGAGATTTTATTTCCGGTTCTGGGTTTTCCAGGGGCTGTTTACAAGTTGGGAAGGAAGCTTCCTCCAAGGCTTTACACCCCCCTTCCCCTTGTGCCTCCTCCTTGGGAACCGGTGGGTTATCGGGGTGCTGCCCCCGTCATTGTTCTGGAGCACCAGGTCCCGGGTTTGGGGCATTCGGCGGTGGCATGCTCATCTGAGGGTTCTGTTGAGCCCTCAGTATGTGACCCAGATCCCGTGCCATATTTTGGACCTGGCGCTCAAGTTGTGAAACCCGCTCAGGCTGATACGGGGCTCTATTTTCTCCCCTGGGCTGATCCCGGGAAGGGTAGCTATCCCTTCTCTGGTAGTACCCCTGGTTGGGAAGATTTTGGTACCCCTCCACCCTTGGCCTCCCCTCTCCCGGATTAGGTTGTCTGAGCTCAGGGAATTGGGGAAAGAAGGATGAATGATTTTGGGGCTGGAAATTGGGTAGATACCTGGGGAAAAAGTTCTGCCCAGGATTTGGAGAATTTCTGCCCTCCTGGGGGAAGTTAGGAGAGAAGTTTCCCGGGTCAGGTGCTTGGCTGGATCCCCCCCCCTTGGGCTGGAGGAGTCTACACATAACCCAGGATTGGTCGGTTTCCCTTGTGGCAGGGACTTACATAGTCAGGGGAGCGGGGGACCTCATTTGTGGGACTACCTCCTTGACTCCCTGTCTGTGACTGGCCCGAGGGCCTTCTGGGCTGTGAATTATTTGGTGCAGGCAGGTTTTTAGGCGCCCCAATCTCCAAATCTAAAACGGGGGCAACCTTTACCTCTGCCACCTTGGCAGCAGCAGGGGTGCTGTTGGTTTTGGGGTTTTTCGGCGCGTTATTTTTATTTTCGATAGGCTTCTGCACCTCATAGATCCAGGTAGCCTGTTCAATGACCCAGTCTAAAGATCTTTTCTCATGAAAACCTCTCACGAGCTGGGTCATTATGTATTTGGGTAAGGCATGGAAAAACATATTGATAAATTCTCTGCTATCCGTGCGCCCCTTCTGGTGGTCTGCGCAAAAGCACGTTTTAATTCTTGCACAAACTCTTGTGGGGCCTGATCCTCCCCACATTGCAAATTGTAGGTTGCCTTGTGAGCCTCTTGAGGATTTCTGTGAACAGAAAAATGTTTCAAGATGGCCGCCTTATAGGTGGACCATCTTAAATGATTTTGGTCCTCCAGCCCCGCAAAGAAACTGGAGTATTCTGGGGAGAATGTCCATTTGACGTACTGGATGCAGCTACTGCTGTCCTTCAAATGGAAAGTCTCCATCATTTGCTCATAGAGCTCCAAGTGTTCCCATACGGAATACTTGGCGTTCTTATGATAAGGCGTGATAACACTCCTTATTGCCTTTATTTGCTGCAATGGGTCCTTAAGCAAGGCCCTTTTTGCCTTATTGGCCTTTTTGGTTCGGGTAACCCTGGTCCATTCATCATCTGACTCAGAGGCACTGCTCCCAGAGGTTCCTGTCTGAACTTCCAGGTTTTCCCGGATTCTGCGAGCCTGGGAATGGCTGGCAGAATGTGGGGACCTGGTCTCCTGTGTCCTGCGCCGTTCAGAGGAGTCTTCAGATTCCTCTTTGCTGCCAGGATTTGATGGGTACCCCCCACCCCCACTGACCTAACTGGGCAGAAGTTTTCAGGATGCCCTTAATGGGCCTACTCTCCTGGGGTTCCCCTCCAAATTGCACTGTGCTTGGGTGCCCATACCCGGATGCCCGCCCCTCCATTCCTAGGTGGTACTGGCCTATGAGCCCCATACTTTTAGCTGGATAGTAATCTGCCATCCCTGTGGCCCTGTGCTCATGTGCGCCAGGCAGCATGGGGGTGGCAGAGTCCAGGGACTGGGAGAGATGAAGGCCTCTGGTACTAGGGCTCCTGAGGTTATGCTCAGGAGTTTCTCTTTCCCATCGAACCTCATCTCTATCCGCCCCTGTTCCCTGTTGCAATGCAAGAGCCTGCGCTTTCAGTTCCTCAGTTAAGGCCTTACCAGACTCTATCAGTCTCTCCTGCATCGCTACCTGTTGCTGGAACCTATCATTGTGCTGACAGAGAGCCTCCTTCTCTCTCTGTGCCTCCTGATTGGTCCTGGAACACTGGGCCAGTCTTTGCTGCAGGAGGCTTACCTCCTGAGCTGTGTCCCTATTGGCCTGCTCCTTTCTTGCCAGAGCATCCTCCACCCTCCTGGTGTGCTCTAACAAGTTCTGGTGTTCTTTTTGGAGGTCACCCAGTCCCTGGAGGGCCAGGTGATTTTCTTCCATTTTCCTTTTTAAGTGGCAGACTTCCTGGCCTAAGGTATCGCTTTCCTGACCAAGAGCCTGCATTTGTGACGCCAGGTCGTCCCTCTGCCTTTGAAAGGCACCAGCTTTCTGGCGTTCTTCATCAAACTCTGCCTGGGTATCCAGGTCTATTAGAATCAATTTATTGCTCTCCTCTTTTTCTCTGTCTAGTTGGATTTGCAGGGTGGCTACCTGCTCTGATCATGCCCTGTTGAAATTGATCTGTTTCTCCAGCTTTTTCTGGCACTGCAGTAAGGAGTCCAAACTGTCCTGGTGCTCCTTCTGCAAAGCCAGAATTCTGGTATCCTGGTCAGCCTTTTCCTGTTGCAGCACATCCATGTCCTCCTTTATTTTAGTGATGTACTGTCTGCTGTCCTTTTCTGACTCCTGGCTCCTGAACAGCCTCTGCTCAGAAGAGTCCAGATCAGATTGGACCTTCTCTAACGCCATCTGTCGCCTATTTGCCAGATCTTGGCTTTCTGTACATTTATCCTGCATGTCTCCCATATATAGGTACAGGTATGCCGCTATCCTGGCAATCTTATTGTGTTCATCTTTGGCTTTAGGAGCCATATATAGTTCACTCAGGGCCACATGTAATGGACCCTGATCTCTGCATGTGTCTGACCCTGTTTCAGTGTCCTGTTGCGTGATGGCCTGCAACCAGACCGTTTGGTCCTGGTGAGTCCACTCACCTCTCACAAATAGCTTATGTAAGAGGTGCTCCCTCGCTATTTTCATGTCTACCAAGGTCGTCATTCTAGAGATTGATATCTGTCCTGACTTATAGAAATTAGTATTTTTTTTTGCAAAACAGACCTTTTCCTTAGAGTGTCCTTTTGAAGAGTGCTTTACAGCGTAAAACAGCGTGGTGATCCGACCGGATGTATGTATCCCGTCAGTTAGCACACTGTATTAAGCTGCACAAGTGATAGATCTAACCCAGACGTCCGGCTCGAGCCCCCAATTTGTAAGAGGATTCAATTCAACACTACAGCCAAGTCAACGCCTAGTCTGGGATACTGAATGGAAACCCTTATTGATATATCTTTATGTCCAGTTCATGAGTTCTGGATGACTATCCCTATATAACACCCCTCTCTTAGAATCCCCCTGACCCCACTGAGCCAAGAAGTAGTTCTGTTTTGCAAGTTTAAAAGGTTTATTTGAGAATGTAAACAATATATATATACCACACTTTATAATAAATTAATAATTGAATATCACACTTAATCTGAGCAGTAATCAATAATGGATAGTCTGGCACTAGCGCACTTCTTTATAATCAATGATGAGTGGGTATAGGATGGATAAGATAGCAACAATACTTTTATGGTTTCAAATAGATGCAATGTGGAAAGAAAATGCAGTACAGAAAATGACTTGATAGGATTTCAGCAAAAGACAATGTAATCACTTTCTTGGACAATTCACCCCCCCCCCCTCTATGCAATGTAAGGAGATGAAGAGGAGAGCACACAGTTCTTAGGAATGCAATCAAATAGAATTCAGTTCAATTCCCCCCCAGCAGCTTATACAACAGATAGGAGTTTAGTGCAGGCTCACTTTAGCAATGATTCAGAGATGGTGATTAAGAGGCAAACAAATTTTTAGCAAGGAAAGAAATGACTGCTGATGGTTACACGTGTTTGGATTTTTAACCAAATCGCAAATCGCGGTAAAATTCGCAAGTGCGTGAATCGTGATTGTGGGAAAAGTATAAGGAGTAGCAAGTCGGTTCTAGATTTGTTGAAATGCTAAGATTCTAAGCTTTCAGAAGAAAGTTAAACCAAGTTTCTAGCCCAAACGGTTCCAAAGATATGAACGTAAAGGTCATTTTTCGAATTTAAAGTAACTCAAATTGACAGGTGACAGCTTTTAAAAATGACAGGTGACGGCTGCAGAATTGACAAGTGACAGTAGGAGGCAGTTCTACTTAGATTAAATAGATTTAATTATATCACTGGAAACTAAGAGATTTGGTTTCACACCGTCCTAGCTGTACTCACAATGTATTTGGAAGGTCTAGGTCTCAAGGATCGGGTCAAGATGGCTTTGGTTCTGGTTTTGCCCCGGACGGTCTCTGCGCACAGCATCTGGTCTCTGCTCTGCTGGTCTGGTCTGACACTGCTCCTGGCCCGGCTCCTGGATATCTGGGTACAGCGTCTGTGCACAGCTCCTGGATCTTTCTGCACAGCTTTCTCTGGACACAGCGCTGATCTGCACGGCTCCTGGATGCTGCTACCGCTGTTAGGTTTACTGGATGCTGAGGCCTGCTGAGAAGAGTTCTCAGTTTGTGGGTTTAGGCCCTTGCTTTGAGTTCTGAATCAAGTTCTTTGGAGTTTTAAAGTCTAAGTGTTGGATCTAGTATCTTCTGGATGTTGTGTGGTCCGGCAGAGCGCGTTGAAGCAACTGGATTTGAATGTCTCTACCTGTCCCAGCAGTCTCTTTTTATGTGTTTTGAAAGTGGGTGTGTGTGCAGCATCACTAGCCAGCCCCTCTCTCAAATGCCCATTGGTCAAGCTTTCCGCACTGCTTTGATTGGGGGAAGGAAATGTGTGTCATGGTGATGCTGTTTTATGGTCTGCAGAAAGGATACTCCCCTGTCAAATTGCACACAAATCTATATTTGACCCAAATACATATTTGCACAGGTACACATTTGTTTAAAATGACATGCACCCATCACATATCACATTAGGTATACTCTGATCAAACTCTGCTCTTCCTGGAGGCTTGTATTAAAAAATGGCAACATATTTTCGATTTTAGTGGGCTATGCAACATTGGTTTGTCATTAAAATGTATACAAATGTACGCAAGGCATGTATGCATTTATATAAGGAAGTGTCAGATTTTTAACATGCATACATTTGGAGTGAAACCCTATTTTCCGCTAGCAACCCCCCAGATCATACCACCAGGTCCTAAAACCTCTTAAAATGTGGGCAGAAAAATCACAAGAATGATGGTATCATTTAGATGATTTTGACAAGTCTGAACCATGAGTTATACATCTTTCTTAAAATCATATTCTGGCCAACAGGGGTGTGTCTTCCCAGGTCACATGGTGTAGAAACTAGTTTATCCAGTTTCTGCCAAGCTCAGAGACCCTGCCCCTCCCAGCTTCTGCCAAGAGAAGCTATTTTACGCCCTCCCCAATAAACCATCTGCCTGGGCCCTGGAAGGCCCATTGTTCAAGAGGAAGCCATTTATGACCTCCCCCCAATAAACCCTCTGCCTGGGTCCTTCGTTTAGTCTCTAGCAATCCCTTGGTAATTCAATCAGAGAGGGGTAACCTCCCCTCAGAATGCAGCCAGGCCTGAGAACTGCTGTGGATCCAGTTTCACTCCAATTGGGGGGAAGTTGTCAGGCAGAATCCAGTTCCTTAAGCCAGGCCCCAGCTAATGTCACTTTTAGTTAGCCAGCTTTCTGCATTCAAATAAAACTAACAATTTTTACACATGCAGCTAGAATGCTGATTCTAAGTTCAAAACTATGACATTTTAACAGTGACAAACTATGTGGCAGTCAAAAGTCTGTCCCTCAGTTTGTTTACACATTTCGATTTTTGGTAATTTTAAATCCAGTTTCAGTTTAAGCCGCTGCAGAGCTCAGCCAGTCTTGTTATAAACCTTCAAGTCACTTCAGAATATAACTTTACATTGTATCCACCTCTCAGTAAGTCTTTCTTTGGCCTGCTTTGGGTTCATTTATTCAGTTTTACACAAATGTCTGGTGTTGTTTTAAAACGACGGCTTTCTGATAGTGGTGAGCACCAGTATTGCAGCCATTTTTGCGATCTGCCTTGGATTCAAGCATTTCAAACGAGAGATATTACATGGAAGTATATTCTCCAGGTTCAACACATGGCACTGGTGTTTTTCCTTTGGCACCCATTCCTCTCATGCTCTCACTGGTGGGTGGCAGGTTAGGCAACCATTTTGGTGTGCGCAAACTGCGTGGTTCTCCTGGATTCGGGCGCACATGTGGGCTTTTTGGCCATCTTGGATTTTCTAAGCCCACAGCACCAAATGTTGCAGCATGATAGCTCAAACGTGGGTCAGGACACCCAACATGGTCCAGTCACTCTGATAACTACAATGGGGTCTATCATGCCCGTTATACATAAGGGTCCACTTTCACACTAACCACTTGATTTTCTCGTACACACGTTTGTGACCTTTTCTTTTATACAGATTTCAGTGCTATTTCTACTAGTCTGTTTACTAAGTCTACTTGAATTTCTGTTGCCATTATGGTGTACATGTTACCTTGGCAGCACTACCATGTGAGCCTTCCTATGTTGGCTTCTAGCCATGTATCTTTCACTGCAAGTGTACGCCGCTGACTTTCTGAGACTTTCGTCCTGAGCATTTTTCCTGTAACCCATTTGGGTCTGCTCTTCTGTATAGACGGTGACATACCCCCCTTTAATTGGTTCCCAGTGTTGTCAGCAGCCCCAATGAGAGCGCTGCTTCCGTCTTGAACACCTTACACACTTTCGCTCCCCCTCCACCTGAGCCGGGTTGCCATAGCAACCCTTCGTGATTCAATTATCTACACAACCAGCCACAGCGGCACGTCTTGCGCAGCTCGCTCTGAAATCTCCACTCCAGCATGATGCGGCAGCTTCTCTCTCGCTGACCGCCCATTAATTTCAGTCCACATCCAAGACCACATCCAAGACGAGCAGTGGCCGCCTTTTATGCTAGGTAAGCCGGCACCTTTACGTGCGCTTCTCCTCTCTCGCAGGACATGCAAGCCCCGGCACCTCAGTTGCGGCTTACTACCGCATAGTTATACCTTCAATCCTTATATTAATGTATTCAGCTCACCTATTCCTGCTTTTATGCCAGGTATCCTCTACAGGACAATGCCTCTTCTTGGCTTTTGGATCAAGCGACCAAAACATATTCTAGACTGCTGAACCTTCAGCGACTCTTAAGTTAATTCCAGGTATGATTTCCTCGCTTCCACATCCTCACCCTGTGTGCAAGAGTGCACCCTAGTTCAATCACAGGCACCACCCATGGCCCTCACGTTTGGTTTTAGACTTTGGCTTTTTCTAGGCACGCTGGACTTTTACAATTGTGTTCGCCGCTTCCTCTTTTATATCGAGATCCTAATATGATTCTTTTCATGTTGTAAGGGGCCACTCGCTTTAGTGGTCCCGCATACTATTGGCATACCCACTTCTAGCCTACAGTTATCAACATTTCTCAAACCGTCATCCTTTGTCTAGTCAGTTGACCTCAGAGCTGCTTTCCCTCTCCCTCTTGCCTTTTCAGTTGCTGCCCTACTTCACCGACCAGGTGGAACTTTGACACTGCCTTCTTGCCTCATCTCCGAAGTGCTCCAGAGACCATCACTAGCGAATGCTCAAACCTTACTATCTCGGGAAGACAGCACCATGGATCCCCCACTGTTTCCTACACACATACAGGGTGAGTGATCTGTGTTCTTTTTCATTTAGACCAGAAGACCCTTGCACTCAATTATACTAATGAAACTGTCCCATTGAGTATTCCTCCCACACATGATGTTCCATTATTTTCTTTTCTGCCCCCTTTAGGGAGTTACTAACCCCATTAGATTACTCCTGCCCTGAGGAAGGCTCCAACTACTGATGCCCATATCGGCACGCCGAAACGTGTTCTCCACATGTATTGTTCCATACCTGTCCTGGAATTCATTTGGGAACATACTCACGATCTCTCTCTACACGTTGGCAGATAACGACAACATTTGTATGGCAGATAACGACAACAATTGTACGATTGATTACTATCTTTCTGTACCTACCAGGGTAATTTTTGATACACCTTGGTATTCCCAACTCTGTAGGAACAATCTGTTTCCTACTAAGACTCTCTTTTCAATTAAACTATTTACCCTAACCGGTTTTAAAGAAAATATTGAGTTTTGTATATCTATGTACATTTTGTAAATACTTTGTTGAATGTTGTTCTCCTTTTTTCTTCAATTTCTTCTGTTTTCAATAATAATTTTATGTAATTTGTGTTGAAAGTGATCTGATTCAAATTTGTTTAGTTCATTAAATTATTGTACTCTATGACATTTTCTCTGGTTTCTTTTATGTGACTTTCTTAAGCACAATCATTTTGCAGTTTCTTTGGAGACACAGTTGAAATAATTCACAGAAATTAGGACTGTCCTAAGCATGGGTACCATATTTTGTTTTGCTTTATAAGAACACCTATTGAGACATTGAAGCTTCCCATACCTCTCCACCACTGATGACACGAGGCTGCATCGTCCAGTCTGCCACCCGGGAGGTCCCAGTGGTTCATTTCCGATCGAGCCCACTCCAAATGATGGAACCTAAATGCCTGCTGTCTTCAATTCAAGACACTCATCCTCATCAACCACCAAGCCATGCAGACACAAACATCTGGCTAAATAAGAATGCTGTCAAGCCCTCGATCCATCCCCTTCCTTCAATGCATGCTACAGAGTTGAATCCCATCGAGCCAGCCCACCATGTCGAACTGCGGCTGGCTCGAACAATGCTTACAATTGAAAGCATATAGAAGAATGCCTTGATGCTGTTGAGACTCCAAAAAGAGGCGAACCTTTAATGGGCTTGAAGCCCCTAAAATGGCATTTCAAGGTTTTGAGCCCTAGCCTTGCACTTTGGACTCGAAATAAGGTTGAGACGCTTCTTTAAACACATCATATAGCCTTATAGACTGAGGGAAGGGTCTTTATCACGGTATAATGACCCGCCACCAAGTTATGACCCAAAGCGAAGCTGAGGGTCATAAGTTGGGAAAGAGTAATTATCCAAAGCAATAATAACCCCTCCTGAGATCTATAAGACTATTACCACATGGTGGTAATAGCAATAAATGTTGTTTTAAGAGTGAAGTAAATAGATAAACTGAGCTAATCAAATAAATGTGTTTTTATATTGTAGTATTTAAATGACATGGTTGTCTTCAAGTTAAGCATTTTAATTGCAACTTGGTTGGGCTGCAAGATGTTTAACATGAGCATGCATGAGGTGTCATGTACAATTCAATGATTACTCCATAAGAAAGTGGAAGCATTTTCAAATGTTTTTATCTTTCACTTTCATGTGTTAATTGACATGTGCAGCATTGAAAAGTTCCCCCAGAGAGGAAGGGGCTGATTCATGGAATTATTTGCATGGAAAATCTGAATTTGCTCAGAATTCTGCACCGTTCGTCGATTCATGGAATCGACTGCGCAGCACTTTTTCGTAATGTTCATGGACTTTGCGTAGTCTCGTCACTGAGAGCGGTCGAGTGCCTTGCGCGAGACACCATGTAGAGCGTGGGTGAAGCCTGTGCAGAGGACGGAGTAGGGGGTGGAACTCGGAAAATGAGGAAGAACAAGGGAAAAAGTGGGCGTTAGGAGGAACGGGCCGCAGGCAGTCCATAGCGCACACACAAATGCGCAAAAGAAAAAGCGTATTCATGGATGTGACTGTGCACCTCTCGTCTGCAAAATGCCCAGGAAAGTCCCTCCATCTCTCCACCACCCAAAGGCAGGCATAAGTACACTTGTGCACAGAAATCATAGCGCAGAGGTGGGTTTGCATGTCGGATTTAGGGGTGCATGTATGCAGACGGAAATCTGATCGGGAACCGTTTACAGGGGTTTACACGCAGATTTTCAGAGTTTTACCCGTGTTATGATACATCACACGCATGTTGTCGGGGTGCCAGTAACAGTTATGGGTGATCCTGTGCATGGTCTTCGAGATGCAGGCCTGCCTGTGGGTTACCCCATGAACTGTTTGAAGGTGCATGTATACGCACCTGGGGGAGCACACAAAGATTGCTGTCTGGCTGTGCTTGCTTGCATTGGGGCGTGTTGGGGGCGTTCTGGCCACAACTTGCACATACAGTTACTTTGCGCAGAAAATTCCATGAATACATGGGAGGAAACATTTTCTATTCTGCGCAGGCTCACGCAGTGTTGTTCTCAGTGTGCTGCCCTTGAAGGATTAATGCACTCTTTTCAATGAATCGGCCAAGAAGTGTCTTGTTGAAACAAAATCTTCCCTGGAAATTGCATTGTTGTTTGCCAGTCTGATTCTGAAAACAGGAAGTTCAGAATGCAGTCTATACCGATAGTTATTGACTGCACTCTAAGCATTCTGATTGGCTGAGAGGAGGTCAACAAGGATTTCCATGTGCAATAATCGTTAACATTTTACTCTGATTCTAAAAATGGCAGGTGGAACATGTTGACCATATAACCACATAAAATCGAGTAAATATGCTTTCTTCATCTGGTAAATTGATGCGCAAATGCAGGCAAAATCATTACTAAAGGAATGAACTTCCCTGCCAAGAGCTAGAGCGGCACCATCTTGTAGAGGTTGATATTCTGCACTGGCGCTACTCAGCAGTGCACTTTTACTGGGCTTTGTCACTTTACTTGTGCTGCTAGCTGGTAACTACACTGTTGTGGCACTGGCAACAGTACAGTACTGATTGTAGTCACTTACATTTAAGACATTGAGTCGATAGCCTGGCACACGCCAGCTTACTGGCACACCCAAGGCAGTCTAAATACCAAAAGGGAATGGGGAATTGACCAGTATATATGCCTGCTGAGTGTGACTGCCTGTGTTACACAGAGTAGCGAGAGAGAGTGTGTGTGCCCTGGGCCGGCAATACCACCGACTCTTGCACATATGCATGTGCGTGTTCCCCTTCCTACTCAACTAGTTAATTGCCCCAGGTACCGTGACCTACTGACTGCTCTGCCTGCACCACATGCTCTAGCCACCCACCTTGCTGTGGCAGCATTGCTGGCTCAGTTGCAGAGTGTCAACAGTATCCTGCAAGGTGACTGGAGCAGTGTACTGACATGGACAGCACGAGCGCCCAATTTCGGCACATTCCATCTCATTGTTAGTCATGAAAATGGAAAACTGCATTGTCATCAGATTCTCGAAAAACAATGAGCCACATTCTGATTGAGACACATCAAGCCTGTGCAAAAAGGTTTGCTTATAGGGTGGCCAACCATCCCCTATTTTGTGGGACTTACCTGTATTGATTGGGTTTGTCCCACGCAGCCCTGTGCACGCACACACCTTCTGCGAGAAACAAAGAGTCCCAACTTTGCTTTGGTGCGCCACGATCAAATCCTTTTCAGCTCTGAGCTCACACTGAGCAAGTTTGAGCTCTGGACAGCAGAGCGGCTCTCCCCAGGGTCCCTGCAGCATCTTAACATGTTGCTCTGTGTAAACAGCATTACAATGGTAGCAATTAGGTGCTGATGGGAGGGATGGGGGAGGGGAGTTTTAGCAGGTACTTCTGTCTCGTTCGAAATTTAAATGCGGGTCCTGGGACATGGGAAGGGTGCATAATGCAGCATGCTGTGTGAAATAAAACACAAGTGAAATTGTTTTGGCTCACATTAGTTTGTGGTATTAGGTAATATTATCCCCATAAATAATGTCACCATATATATGGTCGCTGGGCAACGGCATAGGCAACATTATTTATGGGGATGAGTTATGGGAGCGGGGGATGCATGGGTGTCCCTCGCTCCCTTTAAAAAAATATGAGAGTTTCAGCGGTGCCCCCCCACAGGTTCCATGGGTTAATGGACAAAGCTCTAACAGATGAGTGTCCTGAATGCACAATGCTCCTACAGATTTGTTATTTTTGTGCCGTGCATGCGTTAAATTGCCATCTGCCATTAAGGTTACCAAAAAAGTGGATGTGCTGGGGGAGGCGCACAAAAGACATTTTATGGAACTGCGATTCCTGCAGGCCGCTTCCACGCTCCCACGTCCAAAGTGTCCTGCGAAACCATTTTGTAAAGTTGGCCACCCTACTATTTTCTACTGGTTTATTGTGTGACTATGAATGACTGACAGTTAAAGAATTCCCAAAATCATGTTAATGAAACCGAGACTGAGATAATGCGTGCCCTCAGATTCAGTGGAAGGGCTGGGCTCTGGTAAACACCTCAACAAATTAAGCACTGTTATTACCAAACCATGGTTGTTTGGACGCATTGGGTCGAAATGACGGAATCCAATTTACCTACTCCACCAAAAGACCTGAAATGCATTCTACCAAAAGTTCGAACACCAAACGTTCAAACCTTTTGTGGTATGTATGTTTTGGTTGGGTAGGTAAAAAAAAAACAAACATAGGCTGCAGAGGCTATACATAGTGAGTGGGGCGTTGTGGGGGAAACAAAGCAGCTGACCCATAAAAAAAAAAGGCTGTGGCGGACTCATCCACGGCTGCCTGACAAAAAATAAAATAAAACGGACCCTGCGGCGCCGGTTCCCAATCACGGAAGTGAAAGGGAACAGGTGTCTCAGGGTCCAGCGAGACGGAATGCCAGGTAAGGGGGTGGGGGAAGGGGTTTGTTGGGGCTGGAGCTAGGGGTGTGGGTGGGAGTTTGGGTAGGGGTTTGGGGACATGGGGAATGTTCAGGGGAGAAAAGACTGAAGAGTATTTCAAGCAAATAATCTTCAGTCATTTCTCCCTCGAACATTTCTGTCGTGGGAAAATCACACAGATTTGTTTGGGCGCATCTAAAGTGGCTCACCTACCCTTGGCCAACCTTTACCGAAAAAGGCGAAGGAGGCATACAAACAATTTCTACCTTTTAACTTTTGTGAGTTAAGAGGTATATATCAGGGATTGGGTCACTGCTTTACACAGTTGTAGAACAAGGTGGGACATATCGTTTAACAGCCCCCGCTCGCCCTTGCGCAACAGCTGACCAGTAAGTGATTTTGTGACAGGGAGAACTCTGCAAGTGGACGCAGAGAAAGCCATAGACGGTAATCCAAAGACAGACAAAGCGCGGGAAAGATGAGGAGGAAAGCCAGATCTTGAACGATGCAGGGAAAGGATATGACGAAACCGAGGTAGAAAGATGAAAGCGAAAATACGGATGATCCGTCAGAAGCATCAGTTAAAGGAACACGGTAATGTGATGCTTAGGCACCGGTGCACCGTGGCGTTTAACCTCACAGGTGAGAACAGTACTCAAAATCGATGATATGATAGGTTATTTATAACACACTTAATACCCAGAGATTTCTAAGCGCAGACCCGGGCATCGAACCTGAGGTGCTTCGTGTCATCTTGCTTCCAAGGCGAGCACGCTGCCCCTGAGCTATCCTCCTGAGACAAATCAGCACTTGTATCATGTCTGGGCAGGGGGTGGACTGAGAACCAAAGGAGTCCTTATAAATAATATTCAAAGTGGCCACGTATTACTCATTTTCAGCAAGCCCAAACCTTTTCCTATGAGAACAATCTGAAATAAAATAGGTTGCCACACAAAAGAGGCCCAGGGTGCAGAGGCCCACCAGGAAATCTCCAGGTTCCCTATAGGCCAGAACATCACTGTGTCTGGGCTTCCCATGTCAGTCGTGGACTTACAAAAAGGTTTGCCCTTACAGTTGTATCCCCTCAGTTTAACAGATGTACCTCATTTAAAAACAAAGGTATCAGAGGATCCTCTCGTGGCAGTCACCAGTCAGACTTGCTAGACGCAGCGTACACATAAAGTTAATAGTTCCGCGCTCCTATCACAAGGCATCAGGGATTAGGGAAAAAAGAGAGGTGGGGCCCGGGGTCATTAGGAGAAACCTCCTCGCACTGGAAATGAGCGAGAAACACAACTGTTTATACTGCACTAAACTGCTGACCTTGCCTTGAATGTGTGACTCCCTTAATGTGCCTCCAGATTCTCGTAGTAACATGGCAGAGTACTCCGAGTTAGTAACTCAAGCAGGGCGGTCTGGCGGTAATTGATCAATTAGATCGGCATATTAGCAAGCCTAAAAGAATTCCGAGGCAGGCCCAGACATGTTCAGCTGCCGCCACATCTGCGGCCCATCACACTTACTCCGCCCCAGCAGCAGCCAGCAACCTGTGCACGTGCGAAGGAAAACACGAACAGAGCAGAGCGCGCGCCCCTCACTTTTCCCAGGGACAGAATGCCGAGCTTTTACAAAGCAATATGTGATATTTAGGCAAGCTCCAGACCTCTATCTGACGGTCCCTGTGGAAAGAGGAAACGGCGCAGCTCTGTTAACACAAGTCACTCCAAATCCAATTACGTTTCCAGCTCTGTCTGGTGTCCAGTTTACCTCCTAAACATCTGTCGGGGCGTTAGGTGTGTGTGGGCCGGTGGCGAGGGGACACTTCAAGATCATGATCTCAGACTGCAGTCCAGGCTCTGACTCTGAGTAAATGAACATGGTCTGACAGGGAATATGAGATTACAGATGTTGCCAATTATGTCGCGCTGTGATGCTATTGCTGTACTGCATGCTATGCTTGCACATGGCATCCTGAGGTAGGCTAGGCTATCTATCATGTTATACTGTGCTCTGCTATTGCAGGATATGCAATGTTCTTGTGTTATGTTATGCCATATTTAGTATTCTAGTCAAGGCTGTTATATATGTCACGTAATGCCACACGAAGCTATCCAAATGCTGGGTTATGCTATCTTTTTCAATTCAATGTCTCTTAATGTATGTGTTATGTTATGTTGTGTTATGTTATGGGATACAATTCTAGGTTATGCTATTGGGATTTGTACAATGCACCAGTACCATTTTCATGTCATTCGGGTGCTTGCAGGGATCTGAAAAGATAAAAGGTGTTGCGCTTAAGTGTTGCTGTTTGTAGATCCAGGAGAACTGGCATCTGTGTGTGTTGCCACATGCCATCTGGTCAGGGTGTGAACGCCCTAGCTTTTCTGGTTTTCATTATTACAAAATGAAGCCAGTAATTCTGTTTTCTGAAAGGAGAGTCTACTAATCAACCCCACGCCCCACCCCCACTTCATGAAGCTTAATGACAAAAGCATAGTCCATATACATGGCCTTGCTGCAACATACACATGGGAACTGCATCACCTGCACTTCAGTGGTACAGGGCAGGTTCAAAGGTCACATCCATTCCTGATCTTCATTAGCTATGTCAATGGCAGTCCTTAGAATGTTCCCTTCAGGAGAACACCAAGTATTCCCTCCCTGATTTTTATTTACATGATCTGCAGCATTGTTCTCATCTGGAGTATAAGTATCTGATCAAACACCATTCCCAGCACAAATTGTTTCCATCCGCGTCACTTATCACCATTCCAATATCACACTATACCTTTGTTTTCCTATTAGAATAAGACGGCGTAGGAAAAGCCTGTTTAAGTTGTAGTGTGCGACTGTCAAGCTTAGACTCAATGGACTCACATTTATTGATGACAACCGTAAGAAACTGCCTGAGAGCTGTATATTATGTACACAAGCAGTTACTATCCTGCCTGACCAAAGACGAGGTGAACTGTTGTGAGACATCCGAAACCACCTCAGCTTGGTCGGCCTCGGTTGCAGCAGAATCATGAAATAACAATATCATGTGCCTTTACAACCGGGGCCATGGGCATTTCCATCGGGACCACTTGTGGCTCGGTACGTCAGGAGCAGTGTTACAAGGTACCGCTGATGTTCTGTCAGGGATGGGAGGTACCTCCAGGCACAAGGTGCTATCAGAAAGTTTGTCAGAAACATCAATTGTATGTAGCTCATAATCAGTCACTTACGAGTTAAGAGAAGCTCTAATGCTACCAGTTAGCTTTGAGCCCCAGCCAGTCAACGAAGATGTTAAGATGAGCCCCTGTGTTGAGGGTTCAGTGTTAATGGGTACACACAATATGAGGGTTAGATGCTTGTCAGTCGATATAACTGGGTTATGCCTAAGCAAGGTATGTTAGCCCCAAGAAGAAAGAGGAGAGGCATATACAATGCTACCCAGTGGTTTGCCGTACAGAATAGGTCTCCCCCAAGGAGAAGTATAAAGGAAATTGGTTACCATCTGTTAATGTCTGCACAAAAGCAGTTCCTCAGATAAGTATTCATACATATCAATTGATGTCAACAAGAAGAGAGGAATACAGAAGGGACAGAAAAGTTTCAATCTGGCCCTACCTCTCTATGTCACTTTCCCCAGGCATCGCAGGTGGGCCGCTTATGTAAACGTGGATAGAATAAGGAGGTGCAGAAAAATACTTCAGTTTACTTTATTATCTTAATCAAAACATTTTGAACTGTGGATGTTTGTTCTCTAATATCTTGGTAGTCTTATTGTAACTATGTTGGTGTGCAAGCCTTGGACAGGTCTGGCCCAAGGGAGGGCTTGTGTTGATCAAGGGAAGGTTCAGTGTTAATACCAGTGTCTCCAGCCGGAAAGAATTTTGTGATTTTTGTAGCAGCGCTGATAGCATTGTTCTTAGTTACACCCACATGTGCTTTAATTACTTTTGGAGCACATGTACTCAGATTCGAAGCAGAGAAGAGCAAGCAGGTTTCATTTTCGCAGTCCCTTTACTCACCCCAATCTCCTCTCCAGATGCTGTAGGACTAGCGATCACTGTAATGGCTCCACTCATTCCATCCATGTCCGACGGCAGTGTTCCAGTGCCCTCCATCGTCCTCACGCCTGATGGCGTGATGGTAACACACTTTGAGTGCTTTGCACACAATGCACGCATCGCTGATGTGCCGCTCATGCACTGCTTCAGTGTGCAGATGGACCTTTTGTATGCAATCACCACCATGGAATGCTGGAACCAGGAGACCTGATAGGTGTCATTTCACACAGAGCACAAACCAACAGTAAAATCATCCGTAGGAAGTGCTGCTTCAGCGTGCAGAGGGACCTTTTGTATGCAGGAGGCGGTTCAAAGGGGATACCACCTCCACAGTTTCCGCCACGGAATGCTGGAACCAGGAGCCCTGATAGGTGTGTGTAATTTCGCATGCAGCACAAACCAATAGTAAAATCCTCTGCTTGCCTCTGATTCAAAATGTAATCATTTCTGCTTAATTAGTCTGTTGGCAGGTTAATTTCTAAGACTAAGCCATACCAGGTTATTGTATGATGACTGATAAGAGAACACAATTATTTTTTTTTATTTTTTTTATTTTTTTTATTTGAACTTTTACTTACTTACAATAAGTTTTATCCAAATTTCGCCTCATCTTCACCCGAAAGAAAAGAGATACAACTTCACCAACTACATAAACCTCCCACATTAACTGGTACGTAGCCGTGGCTGTTATACGAGAACAAGGAACTAACACATAGTCTTTTTAAATTGGCGCCCTACGCCACTCCACCCTCGGGTCCTTGGCGATTTATCCGTTCGAATGCGAGTTCCAGTAGTTTGACCAGTGCAATGGTCCATATCGTTTTTTCTCCCGAGATCAGTCTGTTCCACAAATCGTCAGATTTGAATATCCATAGGTTTTCCACCAGCGATGGGAAGTAGATGTTTCTGTTTGCGTTGGTTTTAGAACAGTCAATCACCAGGTGTTTAAGTGTTTGAACAGATGAATCCTCCTTACATAGGCGACATCTCTTGTCGGTTGTGGTTCCTCGAGTTGCTATGATCTCTCGGGACAACAAAAGGTTCAATCTCGCTTTCATGGCATATATTCTCATTTTTTTGTCCGGAAATTTTTGGCAGTAGTTCATCGGTGTTCTCAGTTTATTAAAAGCCGGTGGCAGGTGGTTTAGGAGTTTGTTCCCCACCGCTTTCTCTATTGTCAGGATCCTGTCCATCTCTTCCATTTTTCTTTTGATTCAATCTGGGTTTTCCTTCAGCTCTATTCTGTGCATGCTATTCGTGCTAGATCGGCCTTTCTGGCCTTGACCCATTTTTTCAAAGCCTCACAATTGCCTGTTTCGATTTCCATCTTCATGAAGCTAAAAATGGGTAAAGTATCCGACATGATTATTCTCCTGTACAGTCTCATGGCTCTTTGATCTACCATCGACGCTAGTGAGACTAGCCCCAGCTCTCTCCTAATGGCCGGCATGGCAGTTGATTTCGGAAGGCCCAAAAGTGTTTTCCAAACATAGCCCTCTAGTATGCTCCAGAGATGGCGTGGTATATACAGAGAAGCTTGCATTCCATATGTCATCGCGGGAATGACTTTAGCCTTGTAGAAGGTTATCGCTGGTATTAAGGAGAACTTTCCAAACTTCGAGTCAACCACTCTTGTCTGGGAGGTTAGACATCTCACTTTTTCCCACAGTTGGCTTTGCGCACTCATGTCTGTTCTTGAACTGTCCATCTGGACCCCTAGATATTTGATATTTTTGACAATTTCAATTTTGGTCTTGTCGAGAAACCAATTTAGTTTTTTCATTGCTTTGTTGGTTACTTTTTTAATTACCAAGATTTTGGTCTTTGTTTTATTTATCTCCAATTGGTTTTCAGCGATGTATTTCTCCAGGTTTGAAGCCCCACTTTGGTCTGATCTATTAAGATTACGTCATCGGCGTACAGAAGACGTGGAATTTCCATTTTCCCGATTTTAGGAGGAAAAGCTCTTATTTTACTTTCAGAGAGCTGGTAATCGCCTAGAAACACTATGAACAAAGCCGGGTCCAAAGGGCACCCCTGCTTGACCCCTCTGTTCACCACTATCTCCTCGGAAAGTGCGCCTTGGAGGTTAGTTTAACTCTGATTTTCGTGTGCGAGTGAAGAGCTTTTATGGGGTCGAGTATTTTTTTCAGACAATTCCAACCTTGAAGTTTCAACCACAGTCTGTTCCTGTCGATCCTATCAAAAGCTTTCGAAAGGTCAACAAAAGCCAAGTAGATCTTTGGTGCACCTTCTTTGACTTTGGCTTTCAAGATGTTTATTATCATTAGGTTGATTGTTGTACAGCCATTTTTTTGAAAGCCCGTTTGTAGATGGTCTTTTGAAGGGCCGTCTTTTTCCCAAATTCTGAAGTGAGCTAGCAGGAGGGTTGCATAGATTTTCCCTATTATGTCCAATAGGGCTATTGGCCTGTAGCTCTCAGGTTTGTTTCTAGCTCCTTTTTTGTAAATCGGGACTATCACCGCTTTCTGCCATGACTCAGGGATCATCTTTGTTCTACCACATTCGGCGAAAATCATGCTGATCATTTCTGACCATTGCATTGGGCACATTTTTAAGTCCACATTTGTCAACCCATCAGGACCTGAGGCTCTCGATGTTTTAAGTTTCCTTATGGCTGTTTCAATGTTTTCTGGTTTTGTGAGGTCTTCCAAGGGCGTGTTGGAAACCTGGTTGATCATTGCTGGGTCTTGATTTACGCCTTCAAATTCCGTTGTAAAATAGTTGATCCACCTTACTTCTGCCACAGCATTACACTGGACTGCACTTTGAGGGCTATTCTTTGCTTTTATCAGAGTCCAAAATTTGTTAGATTTTTTTGTTTGAAGTTTTCTCATCATGTTCTCGGCATTGTTTTGATATTGAGCTGCTCTGTGTTGTTTGCGCCAGGTGTTATAGCTTTTCATTTCCATTTGCCATTTTTCCCAATCCTCAGGGGCATTTGATTTCTTCGCTATTCTTTTCAATCTACAGCCCACCTTTCTTTTCGCAACCAAGTCTTTGTCATAGGTATGGTTCGTATGCTCAGGTTTCGTTAATTTCTTCTTGCCCCTTACTTGGAATGACAATAGTACAGGTAGGTAGTTTGGTCTATCCTTCATTGTGTTCAAGACGTCGCCGTTGACCCTCTGCTCCCAGGCCTGTTTAATTTGCACGATATCTTGTTCAGTCAGTCGTAGCCGGGTCTGTTGGAGATTTGTTTCAATGGCCAGATCGTAAGAGCTTGGCTTCAAAATTTTTGTTTGCCACGTACACATCAATAAGTTATGATTACTGTGCACCGTTTTTTGCACCTTGAAGCCCATCAGTTCTTGAATCAACCCGTTAGAGACAAAAATATAATCAAGAGTTGCTTTTGAAGAATCACGCTCCCATGTCGGGATGTTCACTTGGTTTGGGAACAAGGAGGCGACATTTTGGATGTTTCTTGAGGCAATAACTTCGTTCCACGCCTTGCCTCTCTCGATGGTGCTAACAGAGCCTCACAGTGGTTGGACGGGTCTTTGTTGGTCGACCGCCGTCACCGAGCATTTGGTGTTGAAATCACCACAGATGATAAGCTCAATTTTGTCAAATTCAACGTAAAGCTGGACTATCATTGCACTCATGTTGTAACAGAATGTTTTTATCGACATCCGCTCTGGATTCCAGTAGCAATTAGCTATAGCCAATGGATTTCACAGACCATTTTGGTTCTTGTCATTCAGTTCTGGCTGCGAGGTCAGAATGACCAGCATTTCATAGGACTCTTTCAACTTTATGGGTTCACTCAGACCCGTTCCTGTTTTGATAGCAGTTAAATGACCCGATGATGGTCTACCTAACAGGCCTTTCACTGCTGGTGATATTGTCACTGTGAAGCCATCGAGAGCCGGTTGGTTCAACAACCAGGTCTCTTGCAGACAAACTATGTCGAAAAGACCCAGATTGACGTCTCCAGCTGTTGTGAGATGAACATGTCCTCGCGTATTCCATGAGCCAGGACTATACTTTTCCTTTACGGGTCGCTCGATTTATCTCTTGCAGATGTTGTTGTCGAGTCGGGCTAACCCTGGTCGGTGCTGTTTGCCAGTATTTTTGTTCCAATTTGACATTAGCCACTTCCAGGGCCCTTTAGGTTGTCCTGCTCCTGATGTTTCTTGAGTATGTCCATATGAATTTATCTTCTTTTCTGAGTATTTGGGACCTACTTCTGTACAGGGAGAGGATTGCTGGTGTTCCTCTCTTTGGGATCTAGGTCCCTTGCGACCCAATTCAGAATGCTCCCGGTTGCTGGGGCTTTGCCTTCGTTTTCTTTTTGGAGAGTCCCTCTTAGTTACCTCAAACCAACGCTTCTCTGCCCCAGCCTTCCAATGAGGTCTTCTGCTGGATTCATCAGATTCCTGAGACCTGTACCATCGATTATTGCGGTACAGATCCTCCGTTTTTGATCGGTAGTGCTTTTGGATTTTGCTCCTTTCTTTTTTTTCAACTTCATAATCTTGACTATCAATCTTCCTTTTTATTTCCGTCAGACGGAAGCTCAAAAATTCCAACTCTTCGAAGGCGGACTCATCAATATATTGAATGCCTGCCGATTTCATGTGTAGAAAGGCTTTTGCCTTCATTTCCCTGTGGTATGGTTCCACAAGCTCAAAGTCCTCCGTTCTGATTTTTTTCAATGTTTTTGTTTTCTGTGTTATTTGCAATACTGTTGGTCTATTCAGTATTAGGAAGTTTTTATCTGCTTCCATTTGCTCCAATTTGAAAACTTGGGTCTCTTCTTGTCCATTTATTTTTTGATTGTTCTCCACTTCAAACCTTTTGGCTCGGTATTTCCACAAACTTCCTCGTTTGTCTGCCTCATTTCATTCATATCGGGGTTTCTATGGACTCCTTCTTGCTCTACCCTCATAGCTTTTATCCTGCTTTTCTTAACAGCTTCGGTGTGGTTTGGTTTTGAGCCGGGCCTCATTTGAATCCGGCTGGGAGGGACCGCTCTTGTTATTCCAGACGGCTCCCTCTTTGTGTTACGCTCACCTGGTTCACACTGTTGCATCGATCGGACCCGGACAGCTGCGGTCTCCACCAACGTGATGCGTAGTGCAGAGATGACAGTCTGGACTGGCCCGCCTAATCTTGTCTGCTGGACTCGTAGAAGTATTCTCCTGCAAGAGGAGAAAGGGATTTAGCCACCCGTGGACTTTAGTGATGGCCCCCCCAAACTGTTCTCGTTCTCCCCACTAATCACCTCCGATATCCCCTCTTGGTAACCTCACTTTATGTTTTTAAATGATGAGCTCTCCATCCTGCATGGCATGCAGGGGCGCGTAGATACCAGTTACTTCACTGTTTTGAAGGTACTGGAGGAGTTCCAGAGGAATATCGACTCCAGTGTCTATAAAGTTCAAAGAGTTCAATATGTCCGATGTTCACTCTTGTTCCATTCCCTCGTTAGGTTGCAGCTGGGTCCAAAAGAATATTGCCTTGAGGCAGCTGATGGCGTTCAGGTAAGAGTCTGTATTACCAAACACTGTCCGGTAAAAGTTGCATGATTTTAACTTGCTGTTTTCTCTCCCTTTATCGGTGCGGCATAGGAAGATGCGGCGAATTAAAGGATAATACCTCCGTTGATAAAGCAGGTAAGCCTATGGTGGCAAGAGATTGTCTTAGTCGGTTTTCTCGGCTCACCTTGTTATTCCTTTTGTTTTCCCCCCAGGTGCTGGGTTTCGGCGAAGAAAATGATGGAGGCAGCGCCGAGTCGAAAGATGCGGTGGACTGGTGAGTATAACGTGGCGTTGCTGCTGGAGAAGCGACGCATGCTCAAATAATGTCCTTTCCAGGCTCTGAGCTGTGCTGGGTCCGGAATTAGGTAAGGAATCAAATAATGTCCGTGATCTAACCTCTTCTCCTTTCTTTTCCTTTTGTCTAGAAGCTCCGGATTCGAAGCGGGCGTGGCAGAAGACTGGATGATGACTTGCAGACACAGTGAGCGTTACGCTGCTGGATGTGCAGAATAACACGAAGCATGAGCTGCTGTTCGGGCGTGGTTTAAATAGCCTGCAAAGTAGTCCCAGGTAAGAAGTTCCCCAGAACCACACCCGAGTGAAAAATAGTCCCTGTAATAAAATAGTCCCATCCAGGCCTCATGTTGGCTTGGACTCATTTGCAGCATGGTCTGCATAAGGTAAGTAAAGTCTATGGCGCCAGGACTGATTTCTATGATGAGCCTGGTGCCTAAGGTGCCAGGACTGAATCCAAACAGCCCCCAGCCGGGGCTGTTGGGGTTTTAATAAGTATCTGGATGCCTGCTCCCGGGGCTGAGGGACTCGATCCGGATGCCCGGGGGTAGGCATCATGACGCTTTGGCCACTTTATCCGTGTCTATAACGGAAACATCCTGATAACTGCGCCTTCTTTTTTCGTTACCTTCTGTTCGGTCCTCCTTGATCTCCTTCCTCTCCTTTTCGGAGTGTATAGATATAATCATTAAGTCCGAGCAGACTAAAAATTCTTCCGCTGTTCTTGGCGATCTGGGTGCGCTATTTTCTTCAAACTGTATCAGTGGCTCAAGTTGGTTAACCTTTATTAGGGGCGCTCCAGTTCTGTCTGCTTTAACCAACGTTTCAATGGTGTTCTTGAGCTTAGCGTTTCTCTCAATCTCGGGGGTTATAGGCAGCGGGGTCTTTTTAGGTTTTACAGAATGGGTCCCTTCATTTGACACTTGAGGGAGCGTTGGGACGCTTTTATCCTTTCCCTTTGGCCGCACCTGAACCTCTTGGACCACTTCCTCGTGCACCAGTGTTGTTGGTTTTTGAATTCTGTTTTCTGTGTCCATAAATTCGATCTTTTTTTCCAGGGCTAAAATTTTCCTTTCCCAACAGGTTTTCTGATTGTGCGCTTTATCTTCAATTGCTGTTATATAATCTTCTACGTTGGCTAATTTCCCTATTATATTCAAAAGGATTGCAGTGTTGTCATGCACATTTTCTTTTATAGCTTCATATAATTTGCAGAAAGGTGCTAACACGATGGTCATGGCCAACACGATAGCCATCATGTCCGTTTTTTTATTTGGCGATTAATTTTGCATAGCCACTGCAATGTCTCTAAGTCGTCTCTTTTTTGGCGATACTTGGGTTTGTTCAGATCGTCTTGCGGGTATTGATGAGTCCAAAACCAAGCCTTCCACTGGGGATCTTGTGTTCCAATCCAAATTCACCCGGTTTCTTAATGGTCCATTTTTTAAATGAGGGTTGTCCCAATATGCTTTTAACTCTTGTCCATAGTCGGAGAAGAGATCAAATGGCCCGTTGACAGATGGGGCTTTGTCCATGCAAGACGGAGCTCTTTTTCCGGCTGAGTGATGGACTCACGATTCGAGTCCCGGGCTCTTTGATCAAATTTCTCCCTTTCCTCCTCCTGTTCATCCTCCAATATCTCAATCTCCTCTATAATTGCCGAAACCCCCTTTGATGCCTTTTGAGTCTGGAGGGTGGGGGCCATCTCTCTTGATAGGACTTTTAGACTCTGTACCGGTGTACCCAGTGCCAATGTATCCAGACTCCCTGCCGCCGTTGGCTTTTCTGTATCATTGCTCGGTTCTTTAGTAGCTGTATTCTTTCTCTCCTTGGGGCTACCGGTTTCTAGCCCTTGATTGTTAGTTGTCAATGTTGCCGCTTCAGTTTTCCTCTGCTTTAGAGCTGGCTGTGTTTCATTTGCTATTTCAAGCATTTCCGCATCTGTTACTTCCGTCTCTATACTCTGTTTCCTTTTATGTTGTTGGGTAAAAAACGCCTTTAACGGGCAAGACAGAAGTGGATTAGGCAGTCCTTTAGATGTTTGCCCCTGTATTCTGATATGTTTTTTTTCTGTCGATTCTCCCCTGGACAGTTTATTCAGGGCTCTCATGTTTGCCGTATTTGTTGTCCCTTGTTGCCTTGCTTTGGCCGGGGTATTGCTTTTGTTTCTCTTTTTCTTTTCACTGCGCAACCCGTTTTAAGTTGCTCCCCATCCGTCTTCTTATTCGAGTCCTCCGGCTCTCCCTCTGTTTGTTTTTCACTTTCCGAGCCAAATTCATCTGATTCCTCCTCTTTGCTTAGATCGGTGTTCCTCTCATTATCACTGATCTCTATGATGGGTCTGGAGACCCTTGATTGCCTTTTACCCTGCCTTTGTATGAGATTGTCGCCTTCACGGTCTGTATCATGGAGCATAACTTGGATGCGCACCATATTAGGGGCTAATTTGCTGTCTTCAGGTTTATTCGTCAACCCTTCTACTTCGGTGCTATGCTGACGGGACAGCCCCTCTCCTGCCAAACGCTGTTCTGATGTCTCGGATGTTTTAAGACCTGCTGTCGACTCTACGGTCCCCAGTTCGAACCCCCTACGCGGGTCCCGTACCCGAGTGGCCCCCGCACCGTTTCCAGCTGGTTTCTCCAAGGGTATGCGTGCCTCCCGATCCTCCGGTCCCTCTAGTTCGGGACTCTCCTCAAGACCACCACCCGGCGGCGGCTTCGAGTCAGGCGGGTGCTGTCCTCCGACCGTGCCCGCACAAACTCTACTCACCACCTCCGGTGACGGCGGACCGCTCCCAGCTTGGTGTACTATGGCCGAGGTAGGCGGGCGCGGCCCCTCCTGAGCCCCCTCTGCCTCCTCCTCCTGGGCAGGTAACTCCTCCTGCTCCTCTGCCAATGCCGTGGACTTCTTCACTCCAGCGGACTCCCGCCCATTACTTCGTGGTGCAGGTAGGATATTATTTTCTTTTTTTGCTTCTTTTGCCGAGTCCATGTACCGGTACCTGTGGACATGTCAGTCTGGGCACTATCGGTAGAAGGTCCGCCATTGGTGATGTTAAAGCCGGTCTTGGTGCCGAATCCGATTTACTCCTCCTCCTGTTGATCCCGGGGCCATCGCCCCCTCCGGCTTTGTTGTTTTGGTCGACGGCGAATTTCTTAGGAGTGGTCTCAAGAGTGGTTTCAGTGAATTTGGAGGTCGAACCTCCGGCTCCATACGACTCTGACTTTGCGTCTGCAGCGGACTGCTGCAGACTGGCTCTCCACCACAGGCTCTCCAACTCTGCTCACCGCTCCGAGGTGTATTGAGGCACTTATAGGCACCTCCTGCAAAATAGCGTGGATGGGCTGCACAACGCTGCAGACTGGCTCTCCACCTCAGGCTCTCCAACTCCGCTCACTGCTCCGCGGTGTATTGAGACACTTATAGGCACCTCCTGCAAAATAGCGTGGATGGGCTGCACAACGCTGCAGACTGGCTCTCCCAATTACACAATTATAAAAGCCATCTGTATTTGATATCAGACCAGTGCCGCACTGTGAGCCCAAAGCTGCTATGTGAGGGCAGTGTGTATTCAATGCAGCCTGGATATCACCACCTTAGAAAGTGAGATAATAGGCAGCATACTGTCTCACTTTGGCACTCAGAGAGGAAGGGTAACATCTCCCTTGCCTGTCCTCCCTGCTTAAACAGGGCACTCACATAAAAAAGTCCATCTCTAAACCAGGGGCTCACCAAAGGGCTTTTAAAGTCTGCAGGCATGGGAAGGAGGCAGGGTTAGAATAGCCAGAGTGGAAAATGTGAATCTGAGAAGACAGCGTCAAGCATTCCAGTGATGAATTACAGTGAAAAAATGTGCAATATGAGATACTGGGTGAAGCAGCGAAAGGAGAAAAACATTTGAGTGTCATCAGCAAAAAGGTGATTGTGAAAGCCAAATGATGAGGTAGGTCTTCCTCGGTCAGAGGTATAGAGGGTGAAGAGCAGCGGTCCATGGACTGATCCTTGGGGTATGTCTGCAGGGAGAGAAGTGGGATTAGATGTTTGTAAGATCCAAGAGACTTTAAAGGATCGAACATCCAGGTAGAAGGTGATGCAGGCAAGAGCTGATTTGTGAAATCCAAGGTCCTAGAGAGTGTCGAGGAAAAAGAAGTGGTTGACAGGGTCGAACGTAGCAGAAAGGACCAAAAGGTTGAGTATAGACGAGCATATGGATTGGTAATCCTTAGAGAGCAAGTTAGAGACATGCATGAGTTCAGTCTCGGTGGAGAGATTACTATGGAAGCCAGATTGCAGTTTATCTTCAAGGTCATTATCATCCAAGTATTTTGTGATCCGGTCGAAGACCAGCCACTAAATGAATTTTGAATAATGGGGAAGGAGAGAAATTGGGCGATGGTTTGCTGGGACCTTTGGGTCAGCAGAGGGATTCTTCGATATGGGTAAAACAGTTGCAGATTTAAAGGAGGCAGGGAAGAGTCTAGCAGAGAGAGAGAGATGTTAAAATGCTCAGAGAGATACAGCAAGTGATTAAGACTCTTTGACCATTTTGGGAGCTAACAGGTCAACACGCGCGAAAGTTGAGTTTGGCACTGCGAATGACGAGGGCTAAATCAATGGGAGAAATAGGCGAGAGTAGAAAAGGTAAGAGGAGAGGTGGGGGTCAGAAGGTGTGTTGGGGAGAAAGAGAGGAGAGAACTTTGAGAATACCATGATTTGTAGAGGCTCTAGAGGAAAAGTAGTGAGCCTAGTAATTAGCTGATAGGGATTAGGCGATGGATATTGGCTTGGGAGGTGTTAGCAAAGATTGTAGGGTAGATGGAAGTTTTCTGGGGGGATTGCGATGGGAGGAGATTAGGTTTGTGAAGTAGGAGTATTTATCAGAGTCTAGTGCAGAGGTTAGGGCAGCAAGGGATTTTATGAAGGCAAGGAGTCGAGTAGGTGTCTATAATTTGCACCATTGATATAGGTCAAAGTTCACATTTGTTTTGATGGTCTGAATTTTAGAACTGGCCACAGGGTGAGGAGAGGGCTGAGAAAGTGCGAATGCACGAGCAAGGTAGTGTTGGTCAAATGGAGTCAAAAATGCATAGTGAAAGTCATTGAAATCACGATCAATGGAAGAGACATGAATTCAGGAAAAGAGACATCAGAGATTCTGGAATGTTGGTGAACAAGGCAGCAGCTTAAACCAACTGCTCCTGCTCCCTCCCAGCTTATGGATAATAATAATATTGGAAATTGAGAAAAATGAATCCTGCGCTGATATCAAAGAAGAAGATTGAGATCCCTGACAATCCCAACTCCAAAAAAGCTAAACAAGGGGAGAAGATGGGTGAGAGTTCAGAGAATGGTGACATGTATGCACTGCTTCTCCAGATTGCCCAGGATGTGAAGGAAATGAAGTTTACCCTCAGTGAATTGTCCTCTCAAGTCGGTCACCTGGAGAATAGAGTCACCAAAGTGGAAGCAGAAAATACAACCTTGGCCACGGAGGTTGCAGGGAGTTATAGGGCCTACAAGGAGTTGAGATATGACGTTTCTGATTTGAAGAGGAGGAACCTGATGTTGGAGGCTGATCAAAGGAACTTGAACTTGCGCTTGCTGGGTGTGAGTGAAGACCCTGCTTTGGACAAAAACCTCGATCACAGAGTCAGAGGAGTACTGGAGGCAACTTTGGGTAACAACATCCTAAAAGAAATGGACATGGATTACTCCTTTAGAGCTGGTAAGCTGGTCCAGGCCGGAAAACCAAGACAGATCATCATGGTGATGTCCAGAGTGAGTGCAAAGGAAAGGATTTTAAAGGCTGCGAGAGAAAAAGGAAAACTTCTGCTAAATGGAGATCAATTGGCGATCTATCCAGATTTCCCTAAGGAAATAGTGGAAATGAGGAAGGCGTTCAAAAGTGCAAAAGCTTTGGCACAAGAAAAGGGGATTAAAACTCTGCTGGTGAAACCAGCGACACTGAAGATATTTTTTGGATCAGGTGTCAAAACCACAGAGGATCCAGTTGAAGCTGAAAAGTGGCTGAGGGCTGGGGGCTTAAACTTAGATAATAGTATTGCAGATTGATGTGATGCATGATGTATGAAGCTGTGAAGATGTAAGGTTACTTTTCTTTTTATTGATTCATTTTTTCCTGAATTTGTTAGATGGGAATTGGTTTGTTTAGGTATCAGAGCGTTATTAATGTTTCAAATATGCTGTAACGGTTTTTCGCTCGAGCGTAGGCTTGATGTGGGCTCGGATAATGGGTGCTTTACTCTACGGCAGTACGCGCTCTATAGATTTTTTATAGGTGATGGTGCTTGTTTTTGTTTGGACGCAGTGTGGGAGGTGTCGTGTTGTCCGGAAATGTCGGCCGTGCGACACCCTTCGGAGTCTTGCCGGCAGTGGTGTGTTGGATTGGTGGATGCGTGTGACCGGCCACTGTTGACGCACATTTGAGGTAAGGCGTAGTGGTTCGTTCTCCTTTGGGGCCGCAGCACGCGTGTTCCGGGCAATGTGCCTTGCTGCCTGCTCAGGTGTTTGGGGGGCACAGTGGGTGTAGAGGCTGGGGTGCATGTGTTGTGGCTGAGGGGAGGGGAATGCTCTTTGCACGGCTTTATCCCGGACTGCTGTGGTACGTTGATCACATTGTAATGTGTTTCCATAGCCAGAATTAGATGAAGGAATGCCACGTTTGCGAGTATGCTGCCCAATGCAAATCCCCTGCATATGTAACAGTTGTTCTTGTCCTGGTTGCACACCCCTGACATGCTGAGTGGGGTATATTTGACATGTACTTGTACTGTAATAACGAAGCCAACTGTATGCCATTACCATCACTGCATAAAGAAGGTGAGAGTTGTCACTATTGGGTACCTGGGGTTCCACTGTAGTCTACACCTTTTACTTTGCATGGGTACGTTTCCTTTCGTGCAGTAACGAAATCAGCTGTGAGAATGTAATAGCGCTGTCATCTAATGTGAACACTGACGAGGCCTATGGTTAAGATATGATTGTGCACCTCTGTCTACTTACCAAATCACAGACAGAATTTTCTATTAGGTTTTTTTTTTGCAGTAACGCTTACGTTGGAGAGGGTTTGATTCCATTCTCAAAGCGCAATGAGTGATGTGCCAACACGTTATATCTGGAGTGCCCAGTTATACAGTACATTTGGATTAACACGGTGGGGGTTGCAGTTTTGTGCCATGGAAGTCACATGGGGGAATGTAGTGTCCAGGAAATACCGGAGATTCTGATTTTTATGCTTGGCAAGGTGAGTGGTAAGGCCACCGGGATAGTCATGGATTGGTGTGTGAATGCCATGGAAAAGTTTAATGCTGTATCTGGCTTCTAATCCCATTTGGTAGGGTGCAGGGACACAGGTATTTTGCAACTCTCTGTACACTTTCTCACACTTTCTAGTGATGATTCACGCTCAATTGCTCAGCATGCCCGCAGTAGTTGGGATTTGTGATGTTTACACTGATGGTTGTGACGGTAGGTGGATTAGTGTGATTCGTTGATGGTTATAATAAGAGAATTCAGGTTTTGTCTAGGCATGTGATTGACACATGGTGTGGTATTTAGCGTTTTTGAGTAGGGGATGTTGCATCTATTCAGGAATGCTCTTATTTGTGCTTTCATTTGCTGGAGAGTTGTGGGAATTCCTTTAGACCAAATTGTATTTTCAACTTCATTTGAATTTGATCAAATGTGATCTGTGACACCCTTTATGGGCTTTCTATAGGCCGACCTAAGGGAGGGAGGGGGGTAGTCCCTTTCAGCGTGTAGCTGGAAGGGATGTTCTGGATGGTTGGGTGGTTCAAGCCCAGGAGTGTGTTTTTTTATTTTTTATTTTATTTCTTTACTTGACTATAGGTTTAGGTAGTATTGTGTCTTGTGAATTCATTGCAAGGATTGGGAAACGGGATCTAGCAATGTCTTACACTTATCAGAGGAATTTCAGAGTGGTATCTTGGAATGTGAATGGTGCACATTGTGCTGTCAAGAGGAAGGTGATTTTGAGTAAACTAGGGGAGATGGGGGTGGATGTCGCGATGCTTCAGGAGACTCATTTGTTAGATGCGGATATAGATAAGTGGAAAAAGGAGTGGGTTGGTGATGTTTATGGTTCATCGTTCACTACTGGTTCTAGGGGTGTGTGTATTCTTTTTAGGAAGAATCTCCAGATCACTGGGGTGAAGTGTGTGAAGGATGGGGATGGAAGGATAGTATGTGTCACTGCACATATTCAGGATGCTCAGTATTGTTTCTGCAATATATATGCTCCGAATGGGGGTGATGGTAGTTTTTTTGTAGCTTTAACGCAAATGTTGCAGAATGTAAATGCGATTAATGTGATTTTGGGAGGGGACTTCAATGTGGTTTTAGAACCTGGACTTGATAAAAGTGTGGGGGGTGTGGACAATGCCAACGCTCTGAAAAGAAAAGCATTAAAGAGACTAATTGATGAATGGAACCTCACAGATGTTTGGAGATTGCAAAACCATTCTACGAGACAATATACTTTCTTCTCTGCAAGGCATAATGCTTATTCGAGAATTGACCTCTTTATGACCTCTGGCCTCTGTACACAATCATTCCAAAGGGGTAACATCGGATCACTACTTGTTTCGGACCATGCTCCAATCTCCATAGACTTGCGATTGACCTTCCCGGTTCCTAGGTCTAACACCTGGCGGATGAATGTCTCCCTCTTGGACGACGATGAAATTGTGGACAAAATTGTTCAAGAAGCGAGATTCTTTATATCTGTGAATTGGACTGGTGAAGTCAGGGTGGAGTTTGTGTGGGAAGCCTTCAAATCATATATGCGAGGATTGTTGATTGGTTTGTCCAGCAAAAAGAAAAAAATGAGAGATGCAGAAGTGAAAAAGCTTATTGTGGACATTCAGGATCTTGAGAGAAATAATATGCAAAACTTTTCAGATGAGACTATTAAAATATTGAAGCAGAAAAGGAGACGATTGGAAGATTTGTATTCTTCGAAGGCTGAGTGGTTGCTTTTTACAACCAAAAGCAACTACTATGAAAAAGGAGAAAAATGTGATCGACTTCTGGCACATCGGTTGAGGGTTATGGACAGTGGCAGATCTGTCAATGCAGTGGAAAGACAGGATGGGTTGGTGACTTTTGATCCTGTGGAGATTAATGCAGCATTTCTGTCGTATTATAAAACCCTGTACTCTTCAGAGATCAACTTATCTGAGCGTACAATTGGTCAATTCATTGATGACTGCCATCTGAAGAAAGTGAGTTTGGAATCCTTGGAGTGTATGGAAAAAGATTTGAACGTGGAGGATCTCAGGTTGGCTGCTTATGCGCTGAATTCTGGGAAGTGTCCAGGCCCGGATGGGCTACCAGCTGAACTTTTCAAAATTTTCCCAGAAGAGGTGTTTGCTTTGATGCTAGAGATGCTGCGCGCCTCTTTGAGGAATGGGTGCCTTCCAAGTTCAACAAGACATGCTTCAATCTCCGTTTTTCTGAAGGAGGGACGATCACCAGTGAAAACTGGCAGCTATAGGCCGATCAGTTTATTGAACACGGACAACAAGATTTTCGCCAAGGCGTTAGCTTTGAGGATTGAGAATGCGCTGATGGATATCATAGATGTAGGCCAATCTGGATTTGTAAAAGGCAGACATGTTTCAGAAAATGTGAGAAGATTGTTGCTGACACTGTATGAAAGCAAAGAACACCATAATGATGTGGTGACGTTGTCCTTGGATGCTGAGAAAGCTTTCGACCATATTGAATGGACATATCTTTTAAGTACATTAAAAGGCTTTGGTTTTGGAGATACCATGATCGGATGGATAAGACTGCTGTATTCCCGGCCGACTGCTTGTGTTCGGACTAATGGCATGGACTCGGGCATTTTTGAACTTGGGAGAGGGACGAGGCAAGGCTGTCCACTGTCGCCAATTCTGTTTGTGATCGCCATGGAATTGCTGGCTGTGAGGATAAGAGAAGAGGATAGAATTGAGGGCGTACGCTTTGGTGCAGCCTCCCAGAAAGTTTGGTTGTATGCGGATGACATGCTGGTGGTGGTTCAGAATGTGGAGAGCTCCATTCCTGTGCTGATGGAGTTGATCGATGTGTTCAACAAGGTTTCTGGATACAAGATCAATTGGACCAAGTCGGAAGCGCTGCCGGCATCAACCACTTGCACTGTTTTGAAGATGCAGGGTTTTCCCTTTAAGTGGTGTCCGAATAAGATGAGATACCTTGGGATTTGGCTAACGAATGATGTCTCGAAAATAATGGATGTCAATATTACACATGTGATTCAATCTTTGGAGGTGGACCTGAAGAGATGGAATGCACTTAAATTGAGTCTCTGGGGGAGAGTGAATGCCATCAAAATGACATCAACACCGCGAATCAACTATGTGCTCAGTGTGCTTCCCCTGGACGTAAAGAAGGGCCATTGGCGGAAAATTGAGAGTTTAATCCAGTCTTTTCTCTGAGAGAACAAACAGCCACGCCTCAGCTTGTGGAAATTGCAGCTGCCCCAAGACTGTGGAGGTTTGGGGGTTCCTGACTTTGAGAATTATCATTTGGCCTTTGAGCCAGGCATCTGGTTCCATTTATTGAAGATTCGGAGGATGTTTGGACGCTGGCGGAATCAAGTAGTTCTTCTCCGTTGCCGCCTAGGGCCATACTGTCCACGGTGGATGGATCTGGTTATCGCTCATTTCCGCCGCCAAGATTCCTGAGAACTTGTTGGAGGGAACTATGGAAGAAAAGTAAGCGTAAGGTATGTGATAATGATTACATCCCTATCTGGTTGAATCCAGGTATTTTTCTGAATGGGAGGCCGCTATTGTGGTTGAACTGGCTCCTGAGTGGTGTACTATGGTTGAGTGATCTGATGGAAGACGGCAAATGGATCAGCTATAGAAGACTTTCACAAATTAAAGATCTCAGAGACTGTACAGTGGGTGAATACAGAAAATTGAGAGGTTTGCTGCGGAACCAGAGAACTGTTGATGGCGGTGGTTGGCAGTTATGGCTACCTGAATATAAGACATTAGGTGGTATGGCGTCCAAAGTATTTAGAAATCTGAGCCAACAGTACATGCCAGCAGAGGGGTTGTTAACTAAGTGGTCTGAGGTCCTTGGCTCTGATATGACTGTGGAGAGGTGGAGGTTTCTTTGTAAAAACGTAACTCTGACATCCATTAATCTTGGAGAACAATGCAGCCAAATCAAAATTCTTAATAGAGTGTTTTGGACTCCCCAGAGACTTTATGCGAGAGGGATGATTGACTCAGAGGCCTGTTGGAGGTGTAAGCATGATGTCGGCTCCTTTGAACACTTGATCTGGGACTGTTATGAACTGAGGACATTTTGGAGGAGTGTCACTGAGAAGATTAATGAGGTTCTATTGCTGCAAGAGGATTTTGATTATAACACTATCATCTTGGGTGAGGATGATAAAGTGGAAGATCTCACTTATCCACAGAAATGCTGGTTTGTTAGGGCTACAAATTCTGCGAAAAAAATTGTTTTGAGAAAATGGAAATGTGATGAGAGACCGACCTGTTCAGAATGGGTGGAGGACTTGAGGCAATTGGCCAGAATTGAGAAGGTTATCCTTCGCAGGAACAAAAAGTTGAAATTGTTTGATGATATGTGGGGTGGGTTTTTGGATGACATGTGATAATAAGTTGGCCTGTTTTGCTTTTTAGATTCTGTGAAGGTTGGGGATGGATATGGGGTGTGGATTCTATGCAATGAGTTCTACGATTACAATGCTGATAAGTTTGTTGCTTGTATGTTTTCTATAAAATTCAATAAACTTAATAATAAAAAAAAAAAAAGAAATACATCAGTAAACATCCTTCCTACAGGGGAAGCCTTAGGAACACTTGAGAAGTGGGTGACTTTACACGTGTCACCAGTGTAGGGATAATCACATATGGCATTGGTCTCTCTGTAACAGACATTTCTGCACGAGTCACTGAAGTTGGGAGAATCAAGGGGACTGTTGCCTACTTTGGACCAATAAAGTAAACAGTGTGTACCAAAAAAAAAAAAAAAAAGGAAAAGAGGCATCAGAGAAGGATAGTGAGAACAGAGAGGCTATCAAGGCTACCAAGTGTCAGATAATTCAGGGTACTGTTACATACAGAGGCCATCAAGTAGGTGGTGGAAAGAAACTGTCCCTTCCGGCCAAAGTGAAAGCAGTGAATTATTGGGACATCCCCAACTCCCAGATACTGTTGAGCAGGCCTGGACTGGCCCACAGGGACACCAGGAGTTTCCCTTGTAGGCCCCAGGCACATAGGGCTTCTTTTTTTGGGGGAAGGATACATACAATGTATGGACTTGCACAGCTGTTGTTCAAAATCAAACCATGTTGCTATTTATGATTGCCTGGTGCACTGAGTGTAGATGGGGCTTGGGGGAACACACATGAATCTGTCACCCAGATCCAGCCTGAGTGGGTAGGTTCTCATCGCATCCTGCCAGCGGGTTTGCGGCTTGCACCTGCACATCGTCGGGGGCACCGCACATGGCCTAGTGGGTTGTACTATCATTTGCGCAATTGTGGGCCTTGCTCGGTGCTCCGACGACAAGCTGCATAATAAGTGGAGCAAAAGCGACCTGTCTGCTCGTAGAAGCTGACAGTGGAGCTGAGGCCTGAGGCAGAGCCGAGAAGACGAAAAACTGACGTCCGGTCCCTCTGCTAGCCTGCCTACGAATCACAACCCACCGGTAGGAGGGTGACTCACTGAACGAGAACGCGCAAAACTCCTAACCAAATGCATCGCACGTCGCTCGCGCTCACAACACTGCTGTTCATTAACCAATGAATGAAAACTGATGCGCCTTTCATCAAACAGTGCAAGTGGGTGTTTCTGAGCGCGTTCCTTTATACCCAAGGAAAGGAACATGAGTACAAATGAAATCTCTACTATTAAATTGAAGAGATTTTGAAATATCAGGCCGTGTGAATTTACAGGGATCCGGTGGAGTCTGTCACGTGTGCCTGGTTCATCCTCCACTCTTCTGAGGGCGGTAAAATAACTACAAATGAGGTACGTAATATTTATTAGCGAGATTTCACTCCAGCTGCCAGTCCTTCTTGTGACATAGAAATTCTTTTTTTTTAATATGAAGAGTTCATGACATTGCAGTTCTTGGCAGTGCTGGGACAGGGTCACGGATACTTGAGGTGCGCTTGAGAAAACTATTGGGGTGATTATTGCAGAACATGGACATGCCTTTAGTAGGCGGCACCCCCGTTAGGCCAGTGGGGCTGTAGTAGAATCTGTCTTTTCCGGGTTTTCATCATTCTGAGAAGAATAGAATTGGACCGATTTGATGACATACCAGTCCTGGCCAGCTGGGCCAGCTGGGCCAGGGGGAAGTCAGTCACTCGGCCCTTCAACTTTCCAGGGGCGTTACAATGAGGCCCATAGAATCTGGAAGTGTTGATGCATCTTTTTTGAAATCATTAAGTGCAAGTGCTGTTTGCAGGGAGTGCTCGACATATCACCCTCATATTTTCTGCCTGTAAATTATCTATCAAAATTCCTCGCTGGACTAATGTGTTATTGAGCTGCCTGCAGAGATCTGCTTGTAACCTGCAGATCACAACAGGGACATTGGTGACCCAGCAGTTCACCAATTTAAATATGATAAAAGGAATAACTGAAAATATTGGAATTCATAAAAAAAAATTTAAAAAAACAGGTACGCTGCCTTCTCAGAGTTTTCACCCTCTGGCCTGCAGGTTTGGTTTCAAATATTAAATTATTAAATTGGTGAGATTTCAGAAACTACCAAGACGTGTGCATTTACAGCAGGACCTGGGTGTAGTCTGTCCAGTGGGCCTGGCACTCTTCTGAGGGTGATGAAATACGTACAAATGAGGTATGTACATTTTATGGTGAGATTCATGGAACTCTCATGGGGTGTCATGGTATAGATTTTTTGACGGTATGATAATCTCCATGTTAAAGGGCGGTATACCGTGGTTATCATGATATAGCACGCGCACAGAGTACAGTCGGACACATAAACACAAATGGTACCCTACCCATCACTGCTACACTAAACTTGCTGTGGTTTGCCACTGCCCTATTCAAAAATTGCTTGCAGTCAGTGTTTTGCTGTTAACTTCCAACAAAGAATTAAGTTATATAAAGTAAATGATTTCTTTTCTCACAATAATGTGTGCCGGCACTGTTGTGTGCATGTGTGTGAAGTCTATCCCACAAATATCCTTTACAAAAGCTGCTGAACATATTAAAGCACAAGCTTTAATTAATTGTGACTATGCACTGGTTAAGTACGCAAATCATAGGGATAACAAAGACCAACCCAATAAACCTGGCTTGTCCATCCTGCACCCTGTTATAATAAAAATAAGTACTGTGAGTGAGGACTGCAAGCTTATGTTTTGGCTTCAACAGCAATTGTAGGTGGGAAATGGGCTTGGGTATATTGGGCACTGTTAAAACTGATCTGAATTGGATCTTTCCTCATGGCAATTATCTCTCTGATCACCATAAGGGGACAGTAAATTCACAACAGCTGCGTAATCAAAACAATCTAAGGAGCCTGGCCCCTACCCAGACTGAAACAGTGTATTTTAGAGCACATTTTTCAGATGGAATTGGGGATGGGTGGGGGGTGAAATGTCCTAGAATCTACAGGCAGCAGGACTGTCATCTTGGCAGCAGTTACCTAACCTGATGTGCTACCTTGCAGCTTTTCACTTAACACACATCAATAGCAAACATCAAAAACAACTCAGGAAGGGGGGGGGGGGTGTGTTGAGAATCAAGACCATGCTGCTGCCCTAGCTACTAGTCCGTGTGCTCACTATTGCTCAGGAGAGCTGTCACATGGACACACAAGCACACGATTGCATTTCATGAAGGGTTCGAGGCATGAGCTTGAAGATGTAATTTGGTCTCTTTTACAGGCCTTTATTTTTCTTCATGAGGGTTTGATTTGGCACTCCCACTTCACTGTTCAAATCAATTCAGTTTGATTGTGTAGCCTTTGCGATACAGTACAACAATAGTTCAGTTAAATCTAGAGAGAAATACAACATTATGCACACATATGCAGCCCATCTTTAAAAATCGACTATATTATTTACAAGATAAAGATATCATAAAATAGCAAAGCACAACATGAGTGTGCCTGCTGTGCCCCTCCCTCCATATGCAGGTGCCACTGCAGACACAAGAATGGGATCCGACGTTTACTCTATAACTCGATTCACTGGTTGGAAAGCTCAGTGAAATAAGCATCTGTTGCTGCGATCGTGCTCAACCTGTAATCCACATGTTTAACTTCTGGCTGGGCCGGAACATTAGAACATTCGCTTTCTGAGGCGAGCAACCTGGGCAATAATACCGCCTCTCCTTTACTGTACTACGAAATTGAAAACACTTCAGTAGTAAAGGCTACAATAAAGACATCACTGCCAAGATCTTCCCTTTCATCTGCCTCCTAGCTAAAACATTTCCCTCCTCTCTAACCTGCCTCTGCCTCTGTCACACACTTCCTCTGCCTCCATTCTAGCACTTCACCCATCATGGTAATGTCCGAAGCTCAACGGGCCGTACCGCCTACCTGCACTTAAAAATGTCCAATGTTGTTTGTCCTTAATCTATGTATGGCCACTTATGTATTGTCCCTGGTGACTATTCCATTGCTCCCCTCCACAACCTGGTCAGACTGTACCTCAAACTCACCCCGTTGTAAGAACCTCACTGCTTCCCGTCAAACCTGATTTCCTATCTATTGTACGTTCTTTTGTGATCAAAAGAACATTGTTCCTCCTCTATATAAATAAATAAATATGTTTAAAAAAACCTTTGGCTTGAAAATGAATGTGTCCATTTGAAGGATAGTGCTCAACCTTTTTGGCTGGTGGCGGAGGTGACATAATGCCACCTGTTAAGGGTGTGAAAGTGCTAGGTTTTCTGATTTTAATACACATGTTTTGTGATATTAATACACCCGTATGCAGGTAATTCTGTGTTTGTAAGGGCTGTCTGCTAATCAGACCCTCCTCTTTATACAGTTCATGCCAAAATCAATGTTCATACATGTACCAATGCTGCACCAATCTCCTAACCAATCTCCAGTCTCCAGTAACACAGGACAGGCTCAGACATCACATGTGCATTCCTGCCAGCTACTGTAATCAAATCCTCTGAAGCCAGTGCTGAAATTATAACCTCTGCACCTCTGATTCAAACTGTAATAATTGTTGTTGTCAGTCTGGTGTTAGATTATTCACCAGGAATTGCCTAGTTACTAGAGCAAGCAATTGTAAAAGCCACAGAAATGTTGATATCTTAAAAATGTCAGCTCTGTCAGCCCAGGCCAGCTCCACCTCAGAAAGTAAGGTAATGGGCAAGTCCCTGTCTTCCTATGATTCCCTCGGAGGAAGGGTAACACCGGCACAGGAGCTCTCACCAGGAGAAATCCTGTGACCCCTTCTACAAAAGGGTACTTACATATCAGGGGAAGCCTCCCACCATGGTGTTGCCAAAGGGCATTTGAACTCTGTAGGCTTGTGGAGGGGGGAGTTAGAATAGCCACAGAGGGAAACACGGATCTGAGAAGGGTTTCACTACCTTGCTTTTCCATTGGGACTCTTTTGCATCCTGACCCCTCCATTTCACGCAGGACTAGGCACCCTGAGTATGATGCAAGAAGGCAAGGGTCACCTGTCAGCAAGCAGCACCTAATCCCCTACAGCAGGCATGCTTTTGTCCAGTCTCCAGTGACAGATTACATGTATAAGGAAGGGTCGTCCAACTCCTTTCCAACACTTTGGACTTTCATTAAGACAAGAAGAATTAATTGGCCCTCTATTGGGAGTGCAGTTTATGTCAATGTCCACCAAGTATGAGGTGAAGATACATGGCCCCTTGTAGGTGGCAGCCAAACTCCCTGGAGTAGGAGTGCAGAACAAAGGGACTTCCCTTGGTTTGGGATTCCCAGAAATCGGAAATCCCAAGAGAAGATGTAATCATGTTTGCACAGCTTTGAACCAACCACATTCAAACTGCATTTGACAACCTTCAAGATGACAGGCCCCACTGTGCTGCTTTTGGCACTCTTTACATTTTCAAACTGCTTGTATACATCTTCAAACTGATGTCTCACACCAGTAGTGCTCTTAGCCACCTGGGCTCAAACACAACAAACTGCTGCAGAAGCAGTTGGCTCACTGCATCTTCAAGCACTGCAACAAACCACCAGGAGATTGCATTAACATTAACACAACTCAAACATCGATTCAAACCACTGGAAGCCATTGTGTCACGCCCCAACTCATTCCAGCAGTAATATCACCTTGAACCGAATTGACCACCGATCTGAACCAGGGGACCCTACGAACTGCACTACATCGAACACCGACTCGATCCACACACTTGGCCCACTGAGGTTGGAGCAGGAGCTCACTCACCCCCGAGCTGCAGGAACAGCCCCATGCAGTCCGAAGTACTGCTGGCCCAAAGGTAAGCCTGGAGGCTACATCTTTTGAATTTAGACATTGCCTGCAAAATCGCCTTAAAAATCGCTTTTCATTATTCAAATATTGCACCCTCCAAGCGATGCACTGAGAATCCTTTTGTAGCCCCCTGCGCTTGCTGCAAAGGAAACTAAGCCTACTTCCATCTAAATTTGAAATAGCATCAACACAAGGTTTTTGCTACTAAGAAATGGCCGCTGTCATTCCTTCCATCTGATTCTACTCGGCAGCAGAGGGCATAAACCCGCCTTGTCCCCTGATTGGTCGCCCGCATCTCCTTAGCCTATCGGCGTGCACCGGCAGGCAAAGCCAGCTCGACGAAGGCATCCGACAAAGGCTGCTATCTGACTGAGCTGACCAAGCCTGATCGTGCTCGAGTGCTCCAGCCCCCCTTGCTGATACCTTTGAATTCTACTGCAGTCCTGGATATAGCGCCCGACCTACCCGACCACCTCCAGACCACCAAGGTACATTGCGCACAAACTTTTGCCTGCTAAACCGTCCCATGGCTTTATAAGATATCCTTATTGTCTGCCTCCTGCCTACGCTCTGCTACTCTTGACTAACATACCTGTTAGATACATGTACGGCCTCGTCGCTCATTGCCTCCTCACCCGTTGTGATCACTGCAATTCAAGATGTTGTTGTCATATCATTTCCAGCCCGCGGCTTCTATCGTAACTGTGATTGTGTTCCTTCAGTAGAGAATGTTGCCCCACTTAAATACTAGGCTGCTAATGTTGCTGCCTTACTTTGTCATTATGGGTTCCTATTGCAACTCAGCCATCTGCCCTTAGCTTGACGGTAGATACTACTTGTGTGCACTTTCAATCAACCTGCGCCCTCCCAAAACTTGTCATATTTTATCACACTAATATAGCACTGCTAATGTGAGACCAGGCAAATGTGTAACTTCTAATATAGGTGTTACCCTGTATACCTACATAGCTGCCTTATTCTCAAACTTAGGAGTTATCAACTGCATCTTAGCACCACTCTGTGAACTTAGCACTGCATTGCCGGTATACTGCATTTAACCTATGCTGACTTGCCTAGGCTGGTCTATTGTATTTAGCCCATGTTGATTTGCCCATGCTGGATCATTGCATTTAGCCTATGCTGACTTGCCTATGCTAGTCTATTGCATTTAGCCCATGTTGATTTGCCCATGCTGGATCATTGCATTTAGCCTATGTTGACGTGCCTATGCTGGTCTATTGCATTTAGCCCATGTTGATTTAACCATGCTCTAATGCACCCAGCCCAGGTGGCCCTACGCCTCACTGCCCATCCATCATTAGGGGAAGCCCCTACTAGCCTGTCTCCCACCTACCATACCTGTCACTGCCATCAGTACGACGTCTTTTTATGTCTCTATGTGCCTACTCACGCCTGCCCAGCACATACACCCAGTTGTTACCCTATGGCATTTAACCTCAGAGTGTATTTTCCAAACTAGGCATTGCCCCAAGAGTGCACTGGACCTGCATCGCTCTAACTCACGCCCAGACCATGATCACCTGGCTTACCCTTACCATGTTCCCCTTCTGCATCATGCTAGACAATGTACCCTGCAGCGGCAACAACTTCATAACCTTCAACGATGGCCTAACCACTCTTGGATGCCCTAGGCACTACCCGATGCCTTGCCCCACGCCCTTCCTACCCTCCCAGCCGCCCTTCCCACCCAACCTCCACCCCCACCATACCCCCTCCACAGACAATAGCCCCCTTGACAACATCATCTCTGTCATAACTCCTAATTACAGTGGACCCAGTTCCCCATGCCACACTGTACCTCCCACACTGAAATCTCCATATTCCATATGCTCTGCTAATCCGGATATCACAGCCCGCAACAACAGACTAGGCACTAGGCTCCCCCATATAACTAACAACCACCTTGCAAAATTCAACACCAAAACTATAAAGAAATTAAAGACCCCCAACAAGCCGGAACCACTCCCCCTAAAAGGAGCCCTACTCAATGTCAGATCCCTGGCCGCACACCCCATAGAAATTGCCGACACCATTCTAACCCACGATCTCGACTTCCTTGCCCTAACAGAAACATGGCTACACGAGGCATCTGGACCACACCTATTGCTAGCTATTCCTACCAACTACTCCATCCTCAGAGCTGACAGACCTAATGGTAAAGGAGGAGGTGTAGCAATTCTTTCCAAATCACCACTAGGCTGTAGACTTGTCTCCACCCTAACACTTAAATCCTGTGAGCAACTCACAGTCAAGATTCAAACCTCTCCCACAAGCACGATCACCCTTCACCTCATATACTGACCCCCAGGCCCTCCTGGAGTCTTCGAAGAAGACATCACTGCACTCAACACTGAAAACTCCAGACCACTAGCACAAACGATTATCCTCAGTGACTTCAATCTTGGCTACAACGACCCCAAGGACGCCCCAGCCACATCCCTAACCAACGCCCTAACTGAGCATGGATTTACTCAACTCAGCACCTCACCGACTCACCAGAAAGGTAGAATCATCGACTGGGTTGCAACTCTTAACTGTAACACCACCTGTAGGGACCCCCAACCTCTCACTTGGATGGATCATTACCTTATCGCTCTCGAAATCAACATCAACCACACAGCCCCTAAAATATGCCCCATGGCACCTGCCTGCCCAACCAGAAACAAGCGCAACATCACAGCTGAAGCCCTAGTACCACTGGTCCTACCTACCCTTAACGCTCTACCGGACAATGCTGACCTTAACCTACTTGTTGACACCTTCAACAACTCTATGGCCACTGCCATTGACACTATTGCCCCTTTGAAACTACGTAAAAGCAAGCCAATAAACCACTTAAATTCGTGGTAAACCCCCGAACTTAAACTACTGAACTCTCATGGAAATCTAACCCATCTTCTGAAAATAAATCCACCCTCAAGAACATCTCCGCGCTATACAAAAGTGAGATAATTTGCACCAAAAAAGAGGCCTACAGCGTTAGGATAGATCAGGCAGGCTCCTCCACTAAAGAACTATTCAAAATACTAAAGGAGCTAGAAAACCCCAATCCACCTCTAGGCACCTGCTCAAAAGATAAACCATGGTGCACCAGCATCCAGAACGCACTTAACAACAAAATCATAGGACTCCAAACCAAAATTGAGGACAAACGTCAACAACATTTCAGCAATTTGACCACGAACCCAAGCCTTAACCCACCAACGCCTGCCAAAGTTAATACAGCCTTCACCTTTAAGAAAGTAACTACTCTAGAAGTCCAAAAAATCATCACCTCCTTAAAACCATCCAACTGTAAAGGAGACAGCTGTCCTGCACAGATAATAAAAGACGCAGCCAGACACCTTTCCCCTTTCATCACTAAACTTATCAACCTGTCATTTGCTAACAACTCTGTCCCTAGCAACCTAAAACAGTCTTGGGTTCTCCCTCTTCTAAAAAAGCAATCATTAGACCCAGCCCTACCAACCAATTATAGACCCATCACCACTGTCCCTTTCCTGTTAAAAATCTTGGACAGAGTCGCCTACATCCAGATTCAGGAGTACCTAGAATCCAACCAATTGCTAGGTATACGTCAATCTGGCTTCAGACCTCAACACGGAACAGAAACCGCTTTGGTTGACCTCAAAAGCCAGATTGATGAAATCAAAGACAAAGGCAATGCTGCAATCCTATTTCTCTTAGACCTCTCTGCAGCCTTCAATTTAGTCGACCACGAAATCCTCTGCAGCCACCTATCTATTGCAGCCCACTTCTCTTCCTTTGCCTCTGCATGGGTACAATCCTTCCTGGCGAATAGAATAGTTTTCTCCATAACAGCAGCAGCTGACCCCATCCCCATCGCATGCGGAGTCCCACAAGGCTCCTGTGTCTCCCCCACTTTGTATAATATATTTACAAAGCCGCTATTCGACAAACTAGACCGTCTGGGTGTTACCTACACCAACTACGCAGATGACACCCAGATCCTCCTTACCATCTCGGGGAACTACAATGCAGATGTCACCCGGATTAACGAAATCTTCTCCATCATTCAGGCATGGATGGCCACCCACGGCCTCTGCCTGAATGATGAGAAGACGGAGCTTCTCCTGGTTGGCTCTCCCAATAACCTGGTTAAACTTAGTCCTTGCTACAATAACATTACCATAGACGGCAATACCATCCCCATTGTCAAAAGTGTGAAAACCCTAGGTTTCCACTTTGATGCCAACATCAACCTCACCAAAAAAATTAACTCAACCGCCTCAGCCACTGCCTACACGGGTAAGCTAATAAGGGCTAGCAGACCCTTTCTATCGTCCAATAGCTGCCTTACTCTTGCCAGAGCCCTCATCCAGTCCAAACTGGACTACTGCAATAGCCTGTACCTAGGAGCCAATCAATCCATAATAAACAAACTCCAGGTTCTCCAAAATAATGCTCTACGCGCAGCACTCAACATCCCAAGGCGAGAGCACATCTCCACAACTAGAAAAGCGTGTAAATTGCTTTCCATGCAGCAAAAAATCAACCTCAAAACTATCTGCCTCACGTATAAATCCCTTAATCACCTAGCCCCACCATATCTCACTAACAAATTTACTTTAAAAACCGCCACCAGAACCACCAGATCATCCAACTCCCTATGCCTGGTAGTGCCTAGATTTGCCCTAAACAGAACAGGAGGCGCCAGCTTCACAGTGCTTGCCGCCCAACTCTCAAACACACTACCACTTGACATCAAAACTATTGAATCCTTTCCGATCTTCAGGAAACATGTTATCAGCTGGTTACTGAACAAAGAGTAGCACGTATTTATGTAAATTGTTGTACCATGTAAATTGTTGTAATATGAATTGTATATCTCATGCCTGTAACCATATTCTTAAGGGCCCTTCTACCCACGGGTCCGGAACGCTATACAAATAAATAAAACAAACAAACAAACACAGAGCCCCATGTCAATGCCGACTTATCCCCTTAATCATCACGGCTCAACCAACTGAGATCAAAAACAAGGTACTGTATAGAGGTTCTGTACCCCCTGGCCCACTTTTCAGACCATAGGGACATGTAATCCCCTATTCAAATCCTGTCCTTGAACAACATATCCTTTTTTGTTAAAATTGACATTCTTGATCACCCCAGCTAAAGGACCCAGTGTGCTATTCTATACCAGTTATGCATATCCTGTGTTCTCTTATAAGGGTGGGTTTTTGCTTGTGTTTTATAGTTAGGTATCTGTATTTTTTGATTGTTTAATTCAAGTATATATATTTGTATAGAACCTTGATTGGACATTATTACATTTTGGTTTATGTGTACTATTACTTTTTGGGTTGCTACTGTGATCACTTCACACCCCTCATGAAAGTATAACTGCTGCCCTTGCCTTCAGCCCGTCACTGCCTGTATTATTGTGTGTGTGAATCCTTTATGCTGTGTGTGAATCTTTTGTGTTAACTAAAATTGATTTTAGCCCTCAGAGGGATCTTCCACATTTTATCATGTACTGTTTGTATTGTCTTTAGCCCTCAGTGGGTTCTTCCTTATTTTTTGAATTGTTGATGGTGATTATACCTAATTCATTTACATTTGATTTATTTTGAACTACGAATCCTTAGCTTTCTTCCCGCTTCACCTAACTGCTTTAGTTTGCATCCCGTGTTGCATTTGCTGACCCTTTCCAGATTTGACTTGCTCGTGGGTCTAAACAATATAGAACTACAACTTCCTTGGTTCCTGTAGTTCTGCCTGCCTATTCTTATAGGTCAGGCGCGTCAGCAACTTTGCGTCTGCATTGCCATTCTGTGCTGGTCCGTGGTGGAAGCCACAGAGCTCGGTTCATGCGGTTGCAGTAAGTCATAGCACCTTAATTACCTTGCTGTAACGTTATCAGGATTGCCCAGGACTACTTACCAGGGGCCAATATGATTCTGCATATGAGGGAAGATAAGGTCACTGTAGCAGTGGGATCTCCTAAGGAAAGCATAGAAGGCACTAGGAAGCTGCTCAATGAGAAACCTAATAAACACATGCTGACAATTGTTCTTTCAAACACCAGATCGCTAATGAAGCATTCAACTGAGGTGGCTTCATAAATTGTGAATCATGATGTGGATTTCTGTGCCCTAACCGAAACATGGCTCCATAGTGCTGCAGGCCCTACCATCTCCCTGGCCCTTCCCACAGGATACAGTATGCTATGCCAGGATAGACAAGAAGAGAGAGGGAGGGAGTGGGGGTTGCTTGTATTTTTAAATCCATGCTGGACATAGGGGAGGTAGATGCGCCAGAGATTGAGGGTTGTGAATCACTCCAAATGAAAATCAGGACGGATGCTGGAACTACAGTGAATGTAGTCTTGGTATACAGACCACCTGTCTCAATGTCAGACTTCCCCTCACAACTCTGCAATGGAACCCTACCCATCCTTAAACCCAACACCAAGGTTCTTGATGATTTAAACCCCTGGCTGGGTAATAGAAACGATCCCCAGGCTAATATTTTAGAAGCTTCCCATGGGAATTTAGGCTTTTCCCAATTGATCAAGAGCCCAACCCATATAAAAGGGAATACCCATGATTGGGTGGCACAAATAACATCATTACCTCGGATGTCACTGTATCTCCCTGTGCCTGGTCTGATCATTCTTTTATCTACTTTACATTGGTCTGTGAAAGGAATGTTCTAGTTATTAGAAACAATAGAGCGATGATAACCTCCAGGAACCTTAAAAAGCTTCCACCGGCAGCCATGGGAGCATGGACGTCACCTCTGATGTCGGTGGTCAAAGAGCTGGAGTCTGCTGATGACATTGTTAGTGCTATCCAACTCACTATGCAAGAGGCAGTAAACACCCTAGCAACTCTGAGAACTAGGTCCATCCCTATTAAGAAGGGCTCCAATTGGTTCTCCCCTGACGTACAAATATTGAAAAGCAAAATAAATTAGTGTTTTCATGCTGCAAAACATGGAAGGATATTTGTGACAAAGATGTCTACAATGCAGCCTCAAAAGTATATAAAGTAACAGTTATAGCAGCAAAACAAATCTATGTTTGACAGTAGAATTGCCAAAACCCAAAATTAATCAAAGGAGCTTTTTAAAATTTGAAAGGAATTGGAAAATGCTTGCACCAGCAATTTGGTTGTACCCACCAAAGATGCTTGCTGCATGGTGTACATCCATACAAGAAGCTATGCTTGGGAAGTTGGATCGGATCAAAACGACTATTCAATTGAATAAAGATACTCTGCCATCAGAAGTAAATATTCAAAATAATCACTCCCAGATTGTGCAAATGCCCCAATTTAATTTTAATCCCCTATCAGAAGATGATCTGGCTCTAATCATTGCCAATTCTAAACCAACAAATTGTAAAGGGGATGTATGCCCCGCAATAACTATCAACGCATGTGCTCCAACTTTGATTGGGACCCTATATAAATGTGTTAATGCCTCTCTCAGGGAAAGTCATGTGTCAGTAACTCTTAAGGATGCATGGATCACTCCTCTTTTAAAAAGTCCAGGCCTATGCCCGCTAACACTGGCCAATTATTGGCTTATCACTAGTACCCCCTTTCTTTTAAAGATTTTAGATCATGTTGCATAGATACAGTTATCAGAATATCTGAATAATCACACAATCTTAAATAAATGTCAGTCAGGCTTCAGGTAAGGACATCAGGTAAGGACATGGCACAGACACAGCCAGGGACGTCATTTCTCCATAATGCCTGGGGTAGCGGAAGTGACATCACATGACCCTTGAACTCTGATTATATCACATGAAGAGATATACCAATCACAGTACCCCAGAATCCACTGAGAAATAAACCTGGTCACTCTTAAACGCGGAAATGCCCTCTTTTGTGATGTTTCAAATGAACTTCTATACATTCAATCAAGAGATTTATAGTTTTACTGTTCAAAAAATAAAGCATCAATATTTTCCAATAATTCAAATAAAGAATATTATGCATTTGTGTGCATACCAATTTGGATAAAAAATAAGATTCATATAAGGTGAATTATGTCATTCACGATATATGTTATTCACTAATTCATAAGGTGGATTTACACAAAGGAATTTGCTCAAAATCTTTCAAAGATAATCCATGCAATACAGTAACATTTATGTATTGATTCTTCTTAAGCCCACTTCATCTGTCTAGCTAGGTGTCATGGATAGAACCAATGCTTCACACAACGCGTTTCGGGGTTCAATCCCTACGCGATCAGGTGACACAACAAGGAAATGAACTTAATGCCGCAATTCGGGACGGGAGGCTGATTTGTCAGCCGTGTTCCTGTTCTCGCATCGCGCTGTGATTTTCAGTAATCTAAGGTGAGTGACAACCGGCTGTACCGCACGCAACTTTCCTGTGAAGTCCTTTCGGTTATTTGGTTTTTTGGTTAATTGGAAGTGCGACCCCTGGCGACCCCTAAATGACGTCCCTGGAAACTGCATTACTTGACTTAAAAAAGAGATAACTGCAAATCATGGACAAGGGACAGACCGCATTGCTTATGGTGCTGGATCTTTCTGAGGCCTTTGATCTGGTTGATCATGCTCTTTTAGTCACCAGACTCAAAAAGGTGGCCACTTTCTCAGACAAGGCTGTTGGCTGGATTGAATCCTTTCTGAACAACAGATGTTGCAGACTCTGTAATGAGGTGGCACAGGCACCTCCTGCACTGTTGTACTATGGGGTTCTCCAGGGGGCCTGCCTGTCACCCAGCCTCTATAACATCTTTTCAGTTTCCTTTTTCGACTTACTGGAGGAGCAAGGTATTGCATTTACAAAGTATGCAGATGATGCACAGTTTATTACCCCACTCTCTGGTAACTATGGGGCAGATGTTAAGAACATAAATAAAATATATGATCTGATTCAAGCATGAATGGCTGAGAATGGCTTAGCACATAATAAGGGAAAAACTGAACTGATGGTTGTAGGCACGGTTAAAATTGGGACCTCACTACAAGTCCTTTTGGCTAGCAGCCTGTGAAATTGAAACTAGGAACAAAGTTAAAACACTTGGGATCTCTTTAGATCAAAATCTGAATATGTATGCCCAAGTGAGTAGCCTGGTCTCCTCCAGAGCCTACTATATTATGCTGCTAGCAGAACTTTGCCTGTTTTATTTCACAATCCAACTGCGAGACGGTGGGCAGAGCAATTATTTGTTCTAAAAGTGACTATTTTAGCAGCTTCTTGGTAGGACTCAATAAATCAGAATGTTCAAGGCTACAAATGATTCAGAATAGTGCCATTAGGGCATTACTTGTCTTGGTAGGACAGACTATGTTTCTAATGCTAGATGCGACCTACTTTGGCTCTACATGGAGGCCATGATTGAATTCCGCCTCTTGGTGATTACTCATACATGTATCATTGGCTCAAGTCCACTGTATCTGAAAGATGCCTTGAGCAACAAATCCCATATGACGAACCTACGATCCAATAACACCAACCGACTTAAGATTCTTAATACACCCTTAGTCAGACCTCCAAATGGGCATTCTTTATGGCAGCTACCAGGGCTTGGAGTGATATCCCCTTGATCTTAGAGACCTGTGCTCCACAGCTTTGTTTAGGAAAAAGCTAAAGACTGTTGTTCAGATGATTGACATGTTGTTCCCCTTTGAATGGTGGCCTGGCTCTTCGTACTTGTCTCTTTCTTCTTGTCTGTATGTTGCACCCTTAAACCTCCGGGTACCCAAGTGTGCCTTCTAAATATATTATAGTAAAGGAAAGTAAATAGCATGCCCTCAGCCCACGTTAGCACAAAAAAGCAAAGGAGGTATGCCCATCGGGCTGTGTCTGTTTTTCCTTTATGGTTGGAATCACTGCTGGTTTAGTAGTAGTGCATTCTGTTGAATAGGTAGTTTAGCCACTTCTCATCCCTGTACTTCCTGGGAAGCAATAGATATGCTGTTACATTGTGCCTGTTTTTTCTAGGTGGATAGTGATTTTTACACCAGAGGCATTTTGTACACCAGAGGCATAGTGTATTTGTCTCGCCGTGAATTGTGGATAGTTCTCTATTGCCGTGTATCAATATGCCAGTTTTTTTAAAAATGTTCTTAATGTTAAGTGGTCTTCTGTTGTTTGGAATTCCTTAGGCATGAAGTCCTTCAGTTTTGCTACGAGTGTGGAAAAAGATTTTTCTCTGTATTTGTTTCTCTCATAGTGTCTGGCATCAGTAAGTAGGTCATTGCTAAATCTAAGTATCCTTCCTTGATGGAAGAGGGTGAATTATGATTGAAGGAATTGCACTCCCCGAACATGCAGTGCCCATCTGTATGATACAGTTATTAAAAATTGATTAATTTCATCAACAGTAGCCAGTAGCTAGTGGACGCTTCTCAGAGCTTGAGCAATGTGTTACTTCCAGCCTAGTCTTAAGAGAGGTATTCCCACAGTGTGTTCAGGAGGGTCCAACCACACCCACTCTCTGGGCCTTGGCATCTCTTGGGGTCAGAAAGACACTCTGAAGCAAAGCAGGACACTCAGAGTGGTTTCAAGAAGTCATCAGGTTTTATTTCTTCCAGCAGGAAAGACACGGGATACATAGGATACATCATCAGAAACATCTCTGGGACTCTACTAAAAGTTACAAAATGTCCCTCCTTATATAACCATCTTGGTTGGCTCACCTCCCTGTCTATGGTGCATAACACTCTCATTGGTTCAGGCACTTCAAGACAAGCCCCTTCCTCCTCTAGGGTTGGCTGACTGAGCTGCCAATTCACAAAAGCTCCCTTGTCATACTTACATCTGTAACTGATTAAAATTATGTGTGCTGTGCCTGATCTTCAAAATGGGACATTACTGACATTAGTCCTGAGACAGTTTTAGCAACAGCATCATGGTTTCCAGTCCCAGAGGCCCAAACATGGGCATCAGCTGTATCCTCTCTTCCAATTAGGCCAGCTGAATGCAACACTCACTATCTTCCCTTGACTGCTACCTCGTTCCAACGTCTCGGCACTGTCAAGATTAGAGATAGGAGCCCATATCCCATGTGCTTAACTACTGACCTCTCAATGAACTACCATGAGGTAATTCTTTCTTCATTTCAGCATAGTTCTACAGAAATTCACTTATTTATATGCCCAGAATCCATTTTAAAGTGCCTGACCCTGTCTCAAACCCAAAATGTCTGTCCACATTACAAAATGCCTGACCTATTACAAAATGGTGGATCACCCTACTTCTGTTCATATTTTGATACCTGGTCCAATTTGAATTTAGATTCTTTCATATGTGGAGTATTTTTATCCACACACACTGCTTCCAGAAGACTGCTTCCAGAACCCATCCAGATGTCCGCGTAGCACCTTATTGCAGAACTGCTCATCTTGTAGCTGACTCCCAAATTCTTTGAAAGAGCCAGATTTCTTAGCAGAATCCAGACTCTAGCATTGCAAAATTATTGCTAGCCTGACCCAATTGCAAACATCCCAAACTTGAAAGGATTTAATTCTGATTCAGCTTGGCTTGCTACCATTAAGGCTTGCCCGCTGAAAAATGTATCCTGCTATCTACTGTGCCCAGTAACCAGAACGGGCCCTTCCAAATCCAGTCTGAGGTGCAGTTCAGATTGACCAGAACCGCCTTGCCGATCCAATCCTGCTAGAGGTGCCCTGCTGCCGGTAGACCAGATCCAATTCATAGACCAGAGCTGATGGTCCAATTTAATAACTTCTTCTGTAAGTATTAACAGGAAGAACAGTGACCCATTGTATATCTGCATTGTATTATCCCTATCTCAACCCATTCCATCTTTGTTAGAATCCTTCTTGCGCTGATTGTCTCATCTGTGTTCCAAAACCAAAACTCCCTAGTGATTTTGAATAACTAAAGTAAATCCCAGGATAAAGTAGAGTATCAACAACATGACGAGTTACGCTGATCACGTGATTGTAAGATGCATATGTGGCATTCTCTTTTTCATAGTCATAATATAGTGTAATCAAACCCATCTGTCATTTTCAAAAGCGCATTTCTGTTTTCATTTTTGCGCCTATTTTGCAAAAACGCCTCTCACTAAAACCTCTATAACTCCTTCGTTTTTAAAGATAGAAACACAATTTCAACTCTCACTGATACCTAACATCGTTAGTTACATCCACAACTAAAAATGTATTTGACCTGTTTTTCTTCAATATCGCATAGTAAAAGTTTGCCGCAAATTTGCAAAATTCACAAGTTTACACGTGTCATTTCCCCATTTCAAAGTGCTTTTTCCATTCCATACTGATCTTAAGTGTGTATTATTGTTTATATTATAGCTCATGTATGTTAGGACCTGATCAGTGTTGCTTTCTTTAGGACGTGTCTCCATTTAAGCATTTTGCACCCTTTTGCATTAATTTACAAAGCCATTTTTCATCTGTCAGTTTAAAAGTGTCATTTGGAAAAACGGTTCTCTTGTTTAGGGAGGGAAGATTGCCTATAACTCTAGACTTTGTATTTCCTACATGAACACCTGCTGGTTACTCGCACTGGTGTAGGATTGCCAATTTGTATTTAAACACAACTTTGCAGGGGGAATATTAAATGAAACGCTATCTGTGCACAAATCAAAACTGTTCTTTTTCCTGTGTTTTCTATTTAGCCTCATTATAAGTGAATTCAATTACTTGACTTATATTTCTGAATTGTATTGTCACCATTTGGGTGATTGCTGCCCCATATATATATATCTATAGTAAACCTATGTGTGAGTTGAATATTACATTTAAAAAAAAATATTTACCTTTGCAAACTAGCCTGATTCCTGGTTCAGTGTGACCTGGGGGGTATTTTGAGAAGGGTGTGATATGAGTGGTATATCATTCAGAATATTGAACTTAAAGACAAACATAAATAAGGGTTTCATTGCTCACTATATTGCTAGACGAGACATGGGTGTGTGCCTGATTGAAGTCCCTTACAGCTAATGTATCATAACATGTATTACCTGACACATTCTCTACTGCATATAACTTTCTGACTTCATAAACATGGATCGTCCTTGAAAGCGTGTGGAATCAGAAAATACAATATAAAGGCTTTTACACCATGCAAAGAGAAATACACCGACACGGGCTTGTAAAGATTCCCAGAATCTTTATGCAATTCTGTACAGTTTACAAAACAAAGTACACAAATAGATATTTGGCCGTCAGTACATCACAGAGACCACCAGCAGGGTTCAATGTGAGCAGTGAACAGGATTTGCTAGCTGGACATCAGCATATTTATACAGTTTCGTTATAACGATGTCCAGCCTCTTTCAAGTTAATCATGTACTGGGCTAGGGTCGCGCCAGGTTCATTCCTAATTTACATATCTCGTGCATGCGGTTTACTCTTTTAATACATTTGCTAACAAACACTATTATTCTCTAGGTTTAACTTTACACTCTTTGCACATTGCTTTAATACAAATCATACAGATGTTTCACATATCGTGTTTAGATAGCGTTATTGTTCTTGTATACTTGTAGGTTAACATTGCCGATTCAAGTAATCCCCTGATCCCGAGGTCAACGAAGGACAAGGTCTACATGACCCTAACATGTAGCCTGAAGGCAGGTTGAACATTAACTCTCCTACAGAGGTTGAAGAGGTTAAAGCAAGAACAAGAGAACGCAAGACAGCCATTTTAGGCCACAGGGTCACTTTGTATGATAAACTAAAATGGCGGATTTAACCTAAAATGGAAGCTTGATTCACTTAAGGTCACGACCTTGCAATACGGATTTCCTCGCAAAGCGACTGGGCATAGGCCAACATATACAATGAGGATGAAACAATATTATATCAGTTCTAACAAACCCTCCTTTTGGCCTATGCCAAGCGCTAAACTACCTTCAATCACTTTGCGACTAACTCCACATTTCAAAGTCTATACACCCCGAATCATTGTCAGACATATCTATTGCCATTAAATCAGACACTAGAGTTTCTTTCAACACATACTCCTTGGAAACCTTAGCTGGGGCGTATATTTTTTGCCCTAATACACTTGTTGCTTGTGCGCAACACCCCCCTAATACTGAGCATATACCAGGGAGACACTGGAACAGAAAACTTCCCAAGATAATCAGCAGGGCCGAAAACAACTTCCATCCCCATGACTGTAGGAGGTCCCAAAACCATGCACTAAGTTCCCAGTTTCCCTCAGGAACATGCACTTCTGAATTAAGAACATGTAGATTTTGGATAGCCTTAAAGATCGTCGGAGAGGAGTCTGGTACGTAAATGCAGCAAGCGGACCCCACTAATTTACATACTCCTCCACGCTCAGCCAGAATGACATCTAATGCCATCCGGTTCTGAAGAGCCACTAATCTTATCGCTTTCTGTTCTAACGTCATATTATAGAGTATGTCAGTGGTATGGTTGATGGTTCTCTCCAATACTCTCGCTAGTCCCCTGATATCTTCTGAATTCGTAATTCGCCCAAAAAATGGCACAAAGGATTTAATGATGTCTCCTAGAGTTTGCGTGGGAGTATCCCCTTTCACGCCTCGTCGTGGACGAGTCTTTGAAATTTCTGCAGTACTGGCAATAAATACCCCAGGTAATAGAATCCCTAAATAGCAGGTTCCTTGCCAATCCCTGGGCAACCATGGGAATGCCACATTACCGCAAACAAAATAGACAGGTTCACCTACGTACAGAGGTCTGTTCCTAAAATTACACATCCTTATTGCCTGTAGAAGCCATTTTGAAAGAGATCAAAGACTGAAAAGGACGAGACAATCTATCACCGGGCCTAACAGAAGCAACGTTTGGCTTACTCCTATTTGCAAAAAGCGAGCATCCCAGGGGCATCAAAATATGTTTTTCAAAACTATTCAAATTTGTACCATCAAAGTTCCCTGAGATGCTGTCATTCCATCGGCCAAAGAATAGTGCTTCGAGAGAAGCATAACAAGCAGTTGTCAAAGGTAAAGGATGAATATACCAACCTAGCCCCTTATCCCCATGTTGTGGTAGATGTGAGCAGATCCAGCAATTGGTCCTATTTAAAATTTCATGAGTGGCATTCATTATTAACAAAAGGGTATTATTCTGATAGTTCCGTCTATGCGAAGAATCTCTAGGTGATAAGGTATGCAATTGCATGGCAGGAGTGGGGAAAACAGATACATTCTCAACAGGTAAAAAGTCCTCTAGCGAATATGCTTCCTCCAGATACCATAACCAAAACCAATAGTTACTAAAAACCCAGTTATTATACTTGATCATTGTCTCTGCTAGTCACATATTTATCTAAAAGTTTGGTACGAGCGGGTGCAAGCATCGTAGTCTTCAATCGAAAAAAACACCAATTGTTCGTTTGCTGGCGACTCCAGTCACGCGTCTTCGTAATGTCTTTCCCAAAACCCTCAGCCAACAGAATACTTTCGTACAGTCGGGCGAAAAGGCAAGCCCTCAAATGATTTCCTCAATCGCACAGTCAAACCGTGCTGTACATCTATTTCCTTGGACGTAAATTATATTTAACTATTGCTGGTGCCGAACGATCGGATAACAAAATGTCGTCACTTCCCACTGGAGGTGGCGAGTGAACGGAAATGGGATCAGAAAAGGATTGATCCGGAAGTACCACTGTTGGAGAGTGTGGAGACAAGATGGCCGTTTTGTCTGGCCTTGCAAACTCTGGAACGGTCTCCGATACTCTTGTGTCGATTGTTGCTGTTTCGGGCACGTTGGTTACAGCAGTGGAAAGGGATTCTGTGTCTTCTGTATTGTATGGTACGGGCTGCGGAATCCGTTTGGTGTGCGTCACGTGGATCCAGTTCTTACGACCCGCTACCCGCACAGCAGTCTGGGTGACTAGCAGGACCTGGTAGGGACCCCTCAACCGAGGTGCAAGGCAAGATGACCTCTCGAAAACTTTCGTGAGGATCCAGTACCCCGGTCGTAGACTGTGACCAGGACCCTGGTAACGTACAGGTAATGCCTCTTCCACCTGGTGATAAATTCAAAACAGATTTTTAGTCAACTGGTTACAGTAATCTGAAAGAAGCACATTCTCTATACCCCGCAACGAGCTACTTTTTGGCATACCCAAATATTAGCAGGCCTCCCCATCACCACCTCAAAGGGAGAGAGCTCAGTCTTAGTTTGAGGGGTTGTTCTCATTGACAGCAACACGATCGGTAAGGCGTCTGGCCATTTTAACTTGGTGCCAGCACACATCTTAACGATCTTGTTCTTTATAATGCCGTTATGCCTTTCCACTAATCCGGCACTTTGGGCATGTCTGGCCGAATGGAACCGTTTATCAATCTGTAATCCTTTGCATATTTGTAGGATTACAGCAGCGATAAAGTGTTGCCCATTATCCGACCAGATGACTCTCGGCAGCCCGAACCTAGGAAAACATTTTTTCAACAGAGTTTTTGCCGTGGTTATGGCCGTTGCATCTCTAACAGGGAAGGCCTCAATCCACTTACTAAAGGCACAAATGACAACCAACACATATTTAAGATTGTTGCAACGTTCCATTTCAATAAAATCAAAGTGAATAACCTCAAACGGAACAGAAGGTGGAGCGAAACTTCCTCTATGAGTCGAGGTACCTTTTCCTACATTGTGCTGCAAGCAGACCATGCATCCTTGGACAAAACGCTTCACAATTTTGAAAATCTTATCATTGGCCCATACACTGTGTAGCATTTTAGTCAATTTTTTTGCGTAGACATGTGTCGGACCATGAGCCATAATAACCATCATTGTAATGTAGGCGTCAGGGAGTAACCATTTTCCTTCAACATTGTCCACCCAACACCCATCATCATCTAATCTTCCTGCACCCTCAACCCATTTCTTGGTTTCCTCTATAGTAGCATCTCCTTGAATGTCTTTTACAGAATCGATACTTTCACCAAAAGAGCAAATATTTACAGTTTTTCTTACAGCATACGTTTCTGAACTAAAATCAGTGGCAGTTTGCTTAGCTATCTGATCAGCGAAAGCATTCTCTTTTCCTATATCATCTGTAACCTTTTGATGTGCTGCACATTTTATAATAGCTAACTGAACAGGGAGTGCGAGTGCTGAAAGTAATCCCACTATCAAAGTGCCATGCTGGATTTTCGTGCCATGTGAGGTCAAGAAACCTTGTTCTTTCCAAAGTCTACCGAAGTTGTGAACCACCCCAAAAGCATACTGACTGTCGGTATATATATTTACTGTAAGCCCTTCAGAAATTTCACAAGCTCGAGTTAACGATACAATTTCTGCGGCCTGCGCGGAATTATGCATAATTCTTTTGGTTTCCACAATCGTACTTAAAGTAGTGACGGCATAAGCAGCCGCGGATGTACCATTCGGGAGTTTAAAACAAGAGCCATCACAAAATAGCTCTCCTTGTGGGCTATTCAAAGGCGTGTCTTTCAGATCGATTCTACCTTTAGTCTCTTGTTCTGTCACATAAAGGCAATCGTGTGACGTTTCATTACCATCAACAGTATCTTGCGGGACAGGTAAAAGTTCAGCCAGATTTAATACACGACACCTCTGAATTTGAATGTGGGGTGCAAACAAGATCAATTCATATCTTGTCAATCGTGCGGAAGTGAGGTGTTGCGTTTGAGTTCTATTCAATAAAATATCCACAGAGTGAGGTACCATTAGGGTTAACGCATGATCCAGGACCATTCCCTCACTCTGTTTTACAGACGCAGCAGCAGCAGCGACAGCTCGCAAACATCTCGGCAAAGTGCATGCAACAGGATTAAGGGCAGATGAGAAATAGCCGCACGGCCTATTCTTCCCTCCATGTTCCTGCGTTAACATAGCCAAAGCACATCCATTACGTTCATGCACATACAACACAAAGGCCTTTTCATAATTTGGAGTTCCTAAAACCGGCGCCGAACACAGCGTGGTTTTGAGCAAGTCAAATGCTGTCTGGTGTTCCAAAGTCCATGGAAATGGCAAAGAAATGCCCTTCTTTGTAAAAGCCAGCATTGGTTTAATCGTTAACGAAAAGTTAGGGATCCACACTCTACAGTAAGAAGCCATACCTATCAGGGCTCTAACTTCCTTCTGCGTATTTGGGACAGACATGCCAGAAATAGTTTTTATTCGTTCAGGTGTCAACCGTCTTCCCTCCTTTGACAGGAGATAGCCTAAATAGGCAACCTCCTGACAACAATATTGGATTTTTTTGAGTGAAGCTTTGTGGCCATGCTTTGCTAGATGACAAAGTAACAACATGGTGCCTTCTTTACAGGCACTCTCAGAATCAGCAGCCAAGAGGAGATCTTCTACATACGAGAGTATCGAGCTGCTCTTTTAATGCCCTACTATAAATACTTGGACTCTCAGTGTACCCTTGTGGTTCACGAGTGAATGTGAACGAGCGTCCACCTAGGGTAAACGCGAACAAATACCTACTGTCCTTGTGTATGGGAATACTGAAAAACGCATTTTTGAGGTCAACAACGCTAAAGTAAGTGGCAGAAGCCAGAATCATGGTTAGTATCGTTGTAACATCAGGTACAATAGGGAATTGAGGAGCCACAATTTTGTTAATAGCATGTAAATCAATTATAAACCGAAAGGGAATTGCATTATCACCTTTTTTGTATACTGGCAAAATCGGGCTGTTACACAAGCTACCCGTAATTTCCTCAACTACTCCACGATGTACAAAATCAGAGACTATATATTTCAAAGCCTGTTCGCCTTCAACCGAGATCTTATATTGTGGGAATGCGAGGCAATTTAACTCCATGTTTCAGAATAATTCTAACAGGTTCAATTTGAAGAATGCCCACATCATTATCATCAATTGCCCATAAGCATTCTGGAATATTACTTAATTCTGGCGGTAAAGGTCGAGTCAAAAACTGAGAGGTGAGTGATTGCTGAGGTGAAATTGTTAACCGAACTCCGTCCGGAGAACAATGTATTACTGCATGCAATTCCTTCAACAAATTTAACCCCAGCAAATTCTCCCCACAGTTTGTGGTAAGTAGAAATGGACACTGCTCCGTGAAGGGACCCAGTGTTATCGGTACCGGAAAAGAAACCGGACAAACTACAGGTGTGCCTGAAAATCCTACGGAAACGTTGGACTGCCCTGACAGGGGAATATTTGGAACCCGCGAATGGTCAATAGAAAATTTCTGTGCTCCAGTATCTACTAAAAATAGATGCTTCCTATTTCCCACCGCCATCTCAACGTAGGGGCCTTTCTGATGAACGGGAATAGGCGTTGGTTCCAAATCCTGCTTCGGGCAATCCTAGCGAAACAGAATATCGTCAAAAGGAAGCTCTTCAGAGAGGTACGAGGCAGAATGGTGATCAAAAATGTTTCTATTATCCACATTCAAAACTTGCTTAACCTGTGAAGGAGGTTGCTGAGATTCTGGTGCAAACTGACCTCTGCCAGGGCCCCCTGCACCTGGGCGACCTCTGGATCGTCTACCCATGTTCCCAAATGAACGTTGCTGCAAGGTCGGACATTGTGCGTGCCATTGGCCTTCCTGTCGACAATAGGCACACTGGTTAATGGTTACCAGTGCCAGGGGCGTACTTCCCTGTGGAACGTACTGACCTCTAAATGGATTACCCCCTCTAGGGTTTCTAACAATCTGTTGTAATAAGACTTTTGTTTTCAGGTCACTCTTTTTTTCTCAAGTTTTTCCTTTTCATTATTCACACGATTTTCATAGTACTGAGCCATGTGCAGTACTTCTGATTGAGACTTCGCCTGGCAAGCACTTTCGGAAGACATAGGGCCTCATTCCGACCCTGGCGTTAACCAAGGCGCAATTAGCGCCTTGGTTGATGCCATTATCTTTCCGACTCCGCCATGGTGAATGGCGGAATTACCACCCCATTCCAAGGTTGGCGGGGTCGGTAATTCCCCCTTCACCAAGGGCCCTTCCCCATTCCCATTTTTGCCCCATAGGGCTCAATGGGAATGGGGAAGGCGCTAATTACGGCACCGTAAATTACGGTGCCGTAATTAGCTCCGAGGTCCCTTTGCGGGTTGGCTTTTTAACGCCTGCAAAAAGCAGGCGTTAAGTACCAACCCGCAAAGGGAACTAGGAATAGGGCGGTAAGGGTTTAACGGCACCGGTCTCGTTAGCGGTGACCGTTAACCCTTACCGCCCTACTCGGAATGACCCCCATAATCTGTAACTGGATGTCAGACAGCAATCCACGTACACATTTGTAGACAAACAGCCTTTTCCCTGATTCTGTGCCTAAGTCTTGTCCACTGAAATCTGAAAATATCTGCTCAAACCGATTGAAGAAATCGGTAGCACCGTCAGACTTTCCTTGGACACAGGCCGTAAGCTTGTCCCAAATGATTCTTTTTTCAGGAACTATAGTTTTTAATTTTACAATAATCCTATCAGGCAATTTTAATATCACTTGAGGCGGTCGCTCGCCAGCTGGTCTTTCTCTGTTGAGCCTAACCATGTTATCCCATGTATCTCCTAACCCAGGTACATCATCTACAGTCCTAATCTGTTTCCACAAATCAACTGGCAGGAGTAAGTTATAAATCAATATCACTTAAGGTGAATATCGATGATTGTAAGACCGACTCTATTTCTTTATAGAACCCGGTCGGATTCTTTCTTACATCGGGAATAGATTGCTTTATGGTGTTCACTTCCTGTCTTGAAAACGGGACGTGAACAAACTGTGATACGTAATGTGCAGGAATTTCACCCGTGAGTATTCCTCGTGCATCATCGGCCGCAATCTCAACTTTTGGGAAAAATGTCAGAGGGACCTCTCTCATAGGCAACTGAGAAGTAGGTAGCTCCGAACGCTTACTAAGCAACAGAGCCAAATCAAGTGCTAAGGCAGTCGAAGAAGTATCAATCGAAAAAGGTCTCTTATAAACACTCAAAATTCTGCGGGACAACAAATCTTTCTTTTTACACACTCATTCTGCAGGTATTCTACCATAACCTGTATCACTTTCTTTTGCATTTCTAACCTATACTGACTATATGTGTCATATACTTCATCTGGAGTTATCGACATATCCGAAATCCATTTTATCGCATCCTTTGTACAAATTCGCGCTTCCTCACCTTTTAATTCATGGCGAGGTGAAAACTGTTTCTGTAAGAACATAATACCTAAACTATCACCATCTGCTTCCTCATTCTGTAACCCTTCCAACTCCTTCCTATACACAAAAATCTTCTCAACATGCTCATATACTTTCTCCGCAGTATCTCTGGACAACACTAAGGCGTTCAAATCCCGTAACCCTTGTGGGAGATCTACATCGTTTAATCTATTCCACATTATACTCAAATGAATCCCTAATCCTTCAATAAAGACATTTTTCTCAGGAATACCTTTTAAATTTTCGAGTGTGGTAAAAACATCAGCTTGTTCACCCTTCTCCATGCAATGTTTAGCCCAAGCAATCAATTCGTTCTTTTTATCTGGGGACACAGTATTACGAGTCACAACCCTTGATCCCTCTCCCTGGTCTACTACAAGTGATGCAGAATCACTTGGAAGAGGAAGAGTAGGCACATTCTGAATATCAACAGGTGGAGGAAAGGGGTCAGGCAAAGGAGCGACGGCTGGAAGAACAACAGGAAAAACAACAGGGAGGACCGGAGGAACTATAGGAGGAGGAATAACAACGGGAAGGGTCAAGGCACCAGGAGGAGGGACGTCTGGGGGTGGCACGGAGGCATCGGGCCTTCGTTCATGCAAATGTTTATTAATCAATTCATCTGACGTATGAAAATCTTTTGAAGGGTACATTTTTTGAATGCCTAATTGAAACGCTCAGTCTGTGTTCCTAACTGACTCCAATTGTTTATTTTGATCATATAACCGTGCTTTTTCGACACTTGTCATATGTCGATGCATATGTTTCTCTCTACTCTTTTGTTGCTGCAAAGCTTCTGTTTTCCAACTGTGTAATGCGTCAAATGCTCTAGCCTTTTTCTTTACCAATACAGACTCTACATATTCTATACGAGGGATTTCAAAGCTACCATTGATTGGCCACCGAAGGTTAGAGTTATGTCTGGTCTGTCTGTGCCAAATGTCATTAAATGCTATACTACCAAAGCCTTTCTTACAGTACATAGTACATGCTGGCGACCCCTCCTGTGGTGCGGGACAGCTATCTTCCAAAGATTGTCTGTCGCAGTGGAATAATGCCCTAAAGCAGGCAGACAATTTCCCAGGCATATCAAAGTTCTGGTGTTACCTGGTCAAATAATTGTGCTCGCGAGTACAATGCGCCAAATTCAAATTGTCAGGGTTAAATTCAGAATCGGGTCACGATTCACCTGACCAAAGGACTGGGACGCCCGATCGGGTTACTAAGGACAATGCTAAGGACCCACGTGTCTGGTGATTTCGGCAAATTTACCCACCTCGATATATGGACCCTCGTCAAGACGTTTTCTCGGGCTACAGCTCACCGTTCAGGGATCGGATCATGCTGTTCTGTCGAGGAATTCACTTCTCGTCCAGAGGGGCCGTTTCTGTTGGCACCGTCCGATCCCGGTCCGATAGCCGAGCCAACCTTCTACGAGACAAAGTCGATCTTGAGGGTTCAAATTCGGGCGCCATCTGTGGAATCAGAAAATAAAATATTAAGGCTTTTACACCATGCAAAGAGAAATACACCGACATGGGCTTGTAAAGATTCCCAGAATCTTTATTGCAATTCTTTACAGTTTACAAAACAAAGTACACAAATAGCTATTTGGCCGTCAGTACATCACAGAGTCCACCAGCAGGGTTCACTCTTTTAATACATTTGCTAACAAACACTATTATTCTCTAGGTTTAACTTTACACTCTTTACACATTGCTTTAATACAAATCATACAGATGTTTCACATATCGTGTTTAGATAGCGTTATTGTTCTTGTATACTTGTAGGTTAACATTGGCAATTCAAGTAATCCCCTGATCCCGAGGTCAACGAAGGACAAGGTCTACATGACCCTAACATGTAGCCTGAAGGCAGGTTGGACATTAACTCTCCTACAGAGGTTGAAGAGGTTAAAGCAAGAACAAGAGAACACAATTTTTAGGCCACAGGGTGACTTTGTACGATAAACTAAAATGGCGGCTTTAACCTAAAAAGGAGGCTTGATTCACTTAAGGTCACGACCTTGCAATACGGATTTCCTCGCAAAGCGACTGGGCATAGGCCAACATATACAATGAGGACGAAACAATATTATATCAGTTCTAACAAGCGCTTTCCTAGAATGCACTACATTTCTGATTTCTGTAACATTTGAAAGCATTGATCAACTTATAAGTTATCGACATTTGGTTTGAGGTGGAGGGGGTCTATCTCCACTACATTCAGTTTGAGAGGTTGGGGGTACTCATTCCTTTACAGGTGTTTTGAATATGTTGTAATTTTCTGGTGAGGTAGTCTGGCATATCCAAGTATAGACTGTTGCATAGTTGATTCTTGACAATTTCACTGAGCGTAGGTGGTAGAGGCATCTCAACACAAGGCGTTGACTTGTGGTGCTAGAGTGAGGGCACTGCCCATGAGAGTGCCAAGAGTTTATTTGATCTATGTTGATGTTTCCGGTCGAAGTCCCATTCCTAGAGACCAGGAAAGCGGTGCGTGTGGCCCATTATTGTTTGTGTGGGACCATCATTTCCATTTTGTTTGATCTACTGCATGTGGTTATAGTATGCTATGAGAGGTTATATTATATTATGTTATAATGTTTTATGCTATAGTACATTATAAGTTGCATTATGCTGTTATGTTTTAACACATGTTACTTAGCACTTTTATGCCTTTGGGGTGGGTGAATAAATTAGACATTGCCCTGCAGATCTGCAATGTTGGAGTTGAGCGCAGTAAAAATGCCACCAGATTTTTTATATTTGATGATATTTACTGAGTTTCACCTGAAACTCTGCAGGCTCTTTTGTTCCCACATGACTTGCTATAGTCCTTATATTCACCACCACTGTCTTGGGATATTTCCAGGGCTCTCACTTCTATTCGGGAGGTATTTATTCACTTTCAATCCGTTCACGTGACTACCCACAGCACTCACATATAGGGCATCATTACAATATCAGAAGTAGTGATTAAGAACAGGCCGTCATAAGGTTATTGCCTGCTTTACCACTCAGTCCTGTCATGTGGTTGGAAATCACTAGGCAAGAAAACAACCTCTTTGTAAGTGGAGGTATTACCCCCACTTAAAGTGGCGGTAATTGAACTGGTGGTTTTATCATCTGTTGTCATAATGCCAATACTGAATGAAGTCCTATGGGACTTCAGAATGGGGAGGAGCAAGCCACCCATTGACCATTAGTTCCAATCTATCCACATGACTGCCAACATGCTTGTGAGCTTTAAGATCTTGCCTTACCCTTTGTCGCAGGAGCCATGTGCACCGTCACACCAGGCATGCCACCTGGCTGCCAAAGATAAGACAATGGCCTACTTCCCGGGAGCCCCGAATTGTTCTAACACCATAGGATGTCCTGTGAACCATACTCCCAGCTACCCTGCATTGGGCTTACAAAACCTGCACAGATATAATCAAACTCTGCCAAGATGTGTGTTATCACTCTTAAACACACTTGGAATCCTGGCTCTGGGTAAGAAAACAATTCCTGCAATGATCACTAGTCCTTCTGATTATAACATAACCACACCTGAACATACCTTTCCATATATTTTCCTAACACCTTAAGTAATTTCATGACTAACATAGCTTTGTATCATCACTGTTCACTTCTCAGCACTTTTTCAAGCTTCTAACTCATGGTGATAGGGTCAAGGTCAGTGTCCTCCCAATCCTTGAAACCCCCTCACTTGTCTTGAATATAAATGTGGGAGCAACTCTCTGTCACACAATGACTCCCAGTACCTGTTTTGGCCAGAACGCTCTTTTTTGTTTATCAGGACAACAACTTCCAAAATACACCTGGGCACAACAAAGAACACCCAGACCAGAACCAAGGGAATGGACACAAGAACAGAAATTGAATGGACTGAAATGTTCCATGCCAAACAGACATTAGACACCCAACACCTGACCTACCAACTCCAGGCTGATCACAGGCGATGTGCAAGACAACAGAAAAAGGAATTGGAAAGGAGATGGGTATGCTGGGTAGACACAGAAGTCCCCCCAAAACCAAATTGGCAGCAAATCTCACCAGCACATGAAGAAATTTACATGAGAAACAAGCAGTCCGAGCACCTGGATGATACCCAAAAAATACCGACTGAAAATGTGGTAAGGATAAGAGGGATTTCTAAAGCTTTGCATCTGTCTAACCCAGCTCCTTGGGAAGCTTAGCAAGAGAATGGCCAAGTGAGACCTATGGCAGCCGTGAAGAGTGTTGGAAGAGGAAAGTCTGGGCTATAAAAGCCCAGCCAGCACAGTGGAGATTAGAAGGTATTCAGTTGAGATTGGGAGCAGGAGAGGTGAACCCAGAAGCCAGCAAGGACGGTGTACTAGGTTGTGAAGGAGGTAGCTGAGCCATGTTGAAATATATAGAGACTAAAGGTGAGAAATTGGTTATGAGAGAGAGTGCTACCAGTTGTATGTAGCGTAGTATGAGAAGGAACTCTAAAAGGTGAGTCAAAAAAAGGCGAGAGATAGAATGAGAGAGAGGGGAGATAAAGTCTAAGGGAGAATAGAGAGGGTAGTCGAGAGAGTGTATGGTAGGAAATGTAGAGCGAGAGAAAGCTGATAGTGGTTAGGGCAATGTGAAGTAGGACAGTGGGGAGGTAGCTGGAAGAGATAGGCAAATGTGTGTGCTAAGATTAGGGCGTAGAGGTGTAGATAGGGGATTGTATGTAGGAGAGTAGTGATGAAAAGGCTGTGGAGAGGAGAATGATAAGCAGAGTAGGGTAGGGAGGGGAAAAGAGTGTTGCATGGGAAGAGGAGAGAAGGCAGGGAAGAAGAAAGGGGTGAGGAGTGAGGAAAGGAAACAGGTGAGGAAAGAAGATCAGAGAGCGAGTGAGAACATTGGAGGGATTGAAAAGCGAGAGAGTTAGTAGAAGGTCAGAGGGAGTGAGACAGGACAGGAGAAAGAGAAAAAGAAAAAGAGAAAGAGAGAAAAGGCTAGGGAGAGTAGTATGATCAGGGAGAAGAGGGAAAGGAATAAACTGAAGGGGAGGGTAAACCAGATGGTCTGACATTGGCACACTTGCACAAATAGTTCCTATCATGAAAACCTAGGGCAAACCTAGAAAATCTCTGGGGGAAGCTAGTTACATAAGGCTTTTGCCTTCAGGCCCTCGCCTATAGCTAGCATTAGATAGTACAAGTCATCAATTGCTAGTTGGATAACCTTTAGTTCAGGGACGCCTGATTTACGGTGGAGAGAGCCAACAGGCGGTTGAAAGAGCGAAGCCCATTAGTACACCCTACCCACACTTTTATTTTGACCAATTGGAAAATAAAAACCCTTGAACCATCTTTTGTAGTCTGGAAGTTATTCAAGCCATCAGTGACACTTAGCAAAAGCATCCCCCACACTATGGCCCTCATTACAACTCAGGCGTTAAGGCGCCGTCGGCGCCGTTAACCCTTAACGCCTGATTACAAGTGTCCCTTTGCGGGTTGGTGTTTAACGCCTGCTTTTAGCAGGCGTTAAAAATCCAACCCGCAAAGGGACTTTGGAGCTAATTACGGCACCGTAATTTACGGTGCCGTAATTAGCGCCTTCCCCATTCCAATTATGCCCTATGGGGGCAAAAATGGGAAGGGCAAATGGTGAATGGGGAATTACCGCCCCACTCACCTTGGAATGGGGCAGTAATTCCGCCATCCACCATGGCGGAATTGTAACCTTAGCGGCATGGACCATGGTGCTAATAGCACCATGGTCCTCCGCCAAGGTTGTAATGAGGGCCTATGTACCCCAGCTGTTAGCTCAAATACCGGATACGGACTGTAAGTAAGCAGGCTACTTGAATGTGTAACCTCATCCCAAGCTTCCTATTCTTTGTACATATGTCACAGAGGTGTTTTGAAGCAGGACACTTGGCAAGTCAATGAATTATAAAACTCCAATAAATATCAATTTGCCCACTAAGGATTTTGAGTAGTGCAATGAATCCAGGGAGTTTGTCCCTTCTCCCCAAGGGGGAGCCACCATCTTTGGGACTAGGGAGGTGCGCCTGTAATACAATTCCCTCCCTAGGTCACAGGGCAAGCGGGATCAAACTGGGGATGACACCCCTTTCAGGATAAGCAATGCCCTAATGACAACAACATTAACCCTCCCCTATCCTCACACTGCAACATGTTTGTGGGATATCTGGGAACTGATCAGGACCATCAGGTAGAGGGTCTCTTTAAGGTGAAAGGGTAGTTTCCTGACCTATAGATAGTGCTACCTGTCACCAAACACTAGGAGCAACCACATTGTTCCTTCCATCCCAGGAAGGAACTTAAAAATAGTAGGATAACCGAAGGAGAGGAATGGGAAGCACCAACCTGTGGAGGCGCGCAAGGGAGGAGTCCCATGCCAAGGTGGGGAGCAGTCTGGAGCACTGACGAAGATTAAATCCCCAAACACTATGGGGCCACTGAGGCAAGGAGCAGTGACATAGAAGGAAACCGATGTGTTGAACCAAAAATAAGTCTTGGGTCAGATGACAGGATTCAACATTAAGTCTTTATTTAAATAGAAAGGAAACAGCTCACTCATCCTACTTCCTAACAACTAATAACTACTGTGCTTGTCAGGATGTCAAATAACTGAACCTGTGAACTAACTGGCTGTACCACTAGATGAAAAGGAAACAAAATGGAGAGAAAGTCTTTTTACACGGAAGGTTATCAACGCCTCCTAGCTGATCCCCTCTCCTGCAGACAAATTTCAAAATCAAATGTTCGTCCCAGCACACAGTTCCTGGCTTGGGTCACCAGTGGTGTTCAAAAGAAAAAATCAGAACGTTCAACATTCAAGTCTGTAAAGTCCAAAATCCCAATCTGGCTACATTTCCTGGGTTACAAAATCACTCAGTTCATGAAAGGTTTCCAAGTGTTAAAAAATATTAACTCAGTTCAAAAGAGGTTTCAATGTTTTTTTCCAAGGGGGTAAAAGACCTCTCCCACACCAACAATGCTGTATTTGTGTAAGGCTCAACTCGCTCACTGGAGCCTTCACCCTCCAGGGTAGCGTGGGCATTACACTTTTCACTTCTCTTTTACGGAGCTCTAGGCCTTCAATATTGGTATCAGTCCTCGTGTCTCCCAGCACACCTCGACCTTTATGCAGGCTATTCATGGGTTCTCTGACCCCTGGGCTTCACTGACAAGGAACGTATGGAAGTTCACAATCCAAAATAAAGGTTTCACAAGTAATATTTATATGGCCCTGAGGAGGATCATTATTGGTTGAAAAAAATGTCTTGTCTTTGTCCAATATTTCTCAGAATAAATACTGATCATTTGTGATCTTTCACTGATTTCCAATTAAATAAAACATTTGTTTTCAATCAAATGCAAAGAATAGGGAGCCTTGAGTGCAGGGAGACAAAAATCACTTTTATATGATAGTGTGCCTGCAGAGGGTGCAGCAGCGGGGTCAAACAAACAAAAAGGCCTTATCACCTTTACTACTTCTTTGGCCCACATAAAGGTGGAGAGTGCAGTCTTTTTTGGGAGATCTCACTCTACCTTGGGAGTTCTCATCCACTAAAGGGGAGTCACTCCCAGTGAGGTCCCCATTGCCCAAACCCCGAGGGAGGACCTTGCAGAGGGGTTGTCCTCCCTAGCCTCAATGGGTGTGGCTCACCCTTTGGGGAGAAAAGGTGAATTATGTAGATTTGTCACACTGGCATCAGGAAACTCTGACTCCATGGCTCTTCCACCACGCAGGGAAAGCAAGAGAAGCCACAGCCAGCAAGGCGCGTGCTAAGGAACCACAGGGGAAAGAGATGCTCGTAGTTCAGGAGAGGGTCCAACAAAGAACCGCAGAGGTGAGATAAGCTTATAGCCCGCAAGGGTCTGACTAAGAAATCACCAGGCCGAATAAGCCTGTAGCCTGTAAGTGGCAAAACAAGAAACCACAAAGATTGAAGAAGCCTCCTTCAGCACACAAAGGATGAACCAAGGAAACCGAGGGGCGTGAGATGCCCATAACCCATGATGGGCCCAATGAAGAACCGTAGAGGCAAGAGAAGTCTAGCGCCCACAAGGGACATACCAAGAAACCAAAAGGGCTGAAAAAGCTTATAGCCGACAAGGGAACAAACGAGGAACAGCAGAGGTGAAAGACACCCATAACCCACAAATGGCATACCAAGAAACCACAAGAGCTAGAGAGGTTCATACCCAACGAGGCACAAGCCGAGATGCCACCAGGGCTAAAGACGCCCGTCATCCAATAAGGGCCAACGGAGAAGACTACAGCTCAGAATGGATTAAAATGAGAGCAAGAGTAAAGCGGGCTGGAGGAGCCCCATACCTACTTGAGGTCGATGAACCAGAGAGTGTAGGAGAGCTCAGAGACCAGTATTCTTGGAAGTGGACTTATGGAGCAACCCCAGTCAAGTTTTACTATCCCTTGAGACAGGATACTGAGCTTATTGAGAGAACTGTTTTGTGGCATTTCCCTTTGAAGAACTGTTTCCTTTTTTTTTTTTTTACTTGAAGAGGCATTCTCTACTTCTTGAAGAAAACAAACCTACGAACTTTCTGCACCACTGGACGAGGATTAGAAACCAGCCTCCACTATGTTCCCTGGGTGGAGTAAACTTAAACTAAGCACAAGCTTAGAATTATTTTCTATTTTCTTTCTTTCTACTAGAATAAGTTAGTGAGTGTTCAGCTAAGGTTTTGGACCGAGGACTGCATTTGTTTTGGGATCTCCCGATGAGCATCGGTTCATTGTTTTGTAGCATAGGGAATCCACATTAATAATAGGGACCATAGAACTTTTTTTTACGTTAACGAATAAAGTGTTGGTTGAATCATATCCTTTTGTTGATCTGTCTGGCTGACTTAGCACAGTGGGCAAATGTCATGCTCATCCTCTCTGTCAGGAATATGGGGTGGAATAGGTGGAAAAGGTGCCATGGACTCCAGAAAGCCTAGAAACGGTAAATAGGTAAATAAACTACCTTTCCCAGCATTCCTTGGGACAACTGGTAGTTCTTGCTGTGCTGTGCGTGTGGCCAGCTGACACTAATTAGCAACAGATTATTAAGTGTCAACGGTGCACGGCAGGTGTGGCTTATTTTGCTTTTCGGGACGAAGTCATGCCGGAGGATTGAGGGAAGCTGCCCGCGCCTGTATGTAATGAGCGAGCACATTGAAATTGCAGAAGGAGGACATGCGCGGTTTCTGCGCCTGTATTCAGCTTTTCCTGAGCGGGTACGTTGAACTTGCAGCGGCAGAAGGAGGACACGCGCGGCTGTACGGGCTACACAAGATTAGGTCCAGGAAGGCTTCTGAGCTACCCGACGAAAGATAAGTGTGGGAGGGGCTTTGTTGAACTCTAATGTATGCGGGCAAACTCTGGTGATATTTTCATTGTATTTTTGTTACTAAAGAGTAGGTACATTGGATGTGCAGTACATGCGGGCTCAGAATTTATTTACCCGGAGAGGAAACGTTTTTCTCGCCACATTGTTTTCAGAGTATTAGTGCTTCGATGTCTGTTGCGCTCCCACTGGGAAGAAGCACAGGCTTCACTCGGGTATCAGTGATGTTAACTAGAGTACTCAGGGTGTGTCAAGAAACAGCACAGTGGTTGTGTTTGTTCCATGTCTCTGACACTTTATGTTTTTTGTTTGTAATTGTTGCTAATGCTTGCCCATAGGGCCATGTGTTATGTTCTTCATGTTGGGAAAACATCCCATGTGTATGTTCCATTTTTGCTTGCTTATATGTAATCCATTCAAGCGTGTGACAACCTGAGCCTGTATCAAGGGGTGCTATTGGTGTAAGTGGTCCCAAAGGTACCTTAGCTGCCAGTATCAAGGGGTACTACTAGTGTGCTTAAGTAAGGTGTTCATGGTCTATGTTATTTTCCAAGGTATTAGAAAGAGTAGGGTTTTTTTGCTGTTACCACCTGGTCCTATCCAAAATAGGTATTCCCTAATCCTCTATCCGGTGTTCCTAACATTCCCCTCCCCATCCACAACCTCTCCCTAACCCTCTTCCCCCCACTGGCTGCCACGTGGTATCCTGTTGTTTGTTATATCAGGTACCTCTGCCAACCATGGGTGGAGGGTCGACTTCATTCGGCTTTTGTGGTTCGGGGAAGAGTGTCGACACACCTTCCTCCATTATTGTGTACTTGATTTTTGACACTCTCATACTTTAGCATTAAGGCAAGGGATATTTAACTGGCCACAGCCCTAACAAATTATATAGCAACTCTCTGCTATACAAAAATGGTTTCACTGAGCACTTGGATAATCCTGTCAAACGGGAAATTATATCGTACCTCCTATTGCAACGAATATATGTATATTGTCCTACGCCAAGCTGCTTGTAAGCCACTTGCGAAGAAATCCGTGTTGCAAGGTCCTGAACTTAAAATCAATGTAAGCCGCCATTTTAGGTCAATCCGCCATTTTAGGTGCACTCTGTAAAGTCACCCTGTGAGTTAAAATGGTGGACAATGTCATTCCGAAATACAACATGGCCGTCTTGACCTCTGTGTGTAATTAATATGTAACTTGCCTACAGGCCACTTGTTGGGGCCGTGAACTGAGACCTTGTCCTTCGCTGACCTGTGTGTAAAGGATTACTCTTGCAATGAAATTAATCCACGAGCATATGTTAAGAACAATGTATCCAAATACTGAACTAAGAACACTTGTTTAAACTACATTGTATGTTTGAGAAGACCTGTATGGGAAATCCCAAAATACACAGTTGCTGTGTAGGCTTGTTGACGTATGTATTAAAGGCAAACTAGTTGCATGTGGATATGCGAACTCGGCATGAACCCTAGATCAGCAATGTATTAGAGGAATATTAACCCGAAGTAGGGTTGGACACCATGTTTGCAAATGGTATAAAAGAGCGACAAATTCTAATGTACAGCGTCTCTCACTGAACACACTGAACCACGCTGGAGTTTGTTGTGTTGTACTGAGGGCCGATAGCTATCTATTACTTTTCTTGGAAAACTGTTCAGTATAAAATAAAGTTCTTTGTATGTTCCTTTGCAACCCGTGTTCGGTGTATTTCCTTTTGGGGTAATCAGCCTCGATATTTTGATTTTGTTTTCACAGTTCACGCCCGAACAGGGACCCTCGGATTATCGAAGGTTGACCCTCGCTATTGGACCGGGACCGGACGGTGTGACAAAAAGGGGCCCCCACTGTATGAGACACGACACCTCAGCAGTGCTGCACGACCCGATCCCTGGACGATTAGCTTGTGGTCTGAGACGGCATCTTGACGAGGGTCCACTTATCGAGGCGGGCAGATTTGCCGAAATCACCAAACACGAGGTAAGATTAGTGAGGTAAGATTCTTTGAAGTCCGATCGGAACATCCTTAGGAATCGATCAGGTGAGTCGTGACCCAACTCTTAAATAATCCTGATTATTTGATTTTGGCGTATTGCATCTGCAGACACAATTATTGCCCAGGTAACACCAATAAGTTGATATGCCTGGGAAATTGTCTACCTGCTTTCAGGGCGTTGTTCCGCAGCGATAGACAATTTTTGGAATTTAGCCATCCAGCACCACAGGAGGGGTCACCGGCGTGTACTATGTACAGTAAGCATGGCATTGGAAGTATAGTGTTAAACGATATTTGGCACAGATAAACCAGACATGCCTCCGAACTTCAGTGGCTAATCAATGGTAATTTTGAAATCCCTCGTATTGAGTATTTAGAGTCAATTCTATTAAAGAAAAAGGCTAGACCTTCAGCATTTGATGTTTAACAGAAATGTAAAAAAAAGAAGCGTTGGAGCAACTTCAGAGTAGAGAAAAACATGCGCGCCGTCATAAAATGAATGCCGAAAAAGCATTATTGTATGACCAAGATAAGCATTCTGAGTCGACTAGGAATGTGGATAAGGCTTTCTCACTTGGAATTCAGAACATCGATCCTTCTAAAGACCTTCATGTTTCTGACAAATTCATAGACAAATTGTTAAGTGCACGAAGGTCTGGTGCCTCTGCACCACCTCCGTATGTTCCTCTTCCTGCTGCTTTGCCTCTTCCTCCTGTTATTTCTGCTCTTCCTGCTGTTGTTCCTGTTGTTCCTGCTCCTCACAATGTTCCATTTCCTCCAGTTACTGTTCCTCCACCTATTCCTACACTTCTTCTTATTGCACCAGTAACAGCACCTCCATTGAATTTGCCCGCTCCCTCTCTTCTAAGTGGCCCTGTGCCGCTTGTAGTCGATCAGGGTGCGGGGTCAAAGGTTGTCACTCGCAACACTGTACCACCAGAGAAGAAACGTTAGTTGATTGCATGGGCTAAGCATTGTATGGAGAGGGATGATCAAGCTAATGTTTTTGCCACACTTTTTAATATGGATAATTTTCCTGAGAATTTTTTTTTTTTAATTGAAGGTTTAGGGATTCATTTATGTGTAATGTGGGGCAAATTAAATAATACAGATCTCCCGCAAGGGTTAAGCGATCTAAACACTTTAGCGTTTTCAAGAGACACTGTGAAGGTTATTTGAGTATAGAAAGGAGTTGGAAAGGTTACAGAATGAGGATGACGAGGGGGAAAGTATGTATGTACAGAAATTGTTCCTTCCTTGTCGAAAATCGATATCTGAGGAAGAACGAATTTGTACGAAAGACGCGCTTAGATGGATTTCAGATATGTCGATAACTCCAGTTGAGGTATATGACACATATAGTCAGTATACGCCAGAAATGCAGAGGAAAGTGATACAGGTAATGATAGAGTACCTACAGGTTGACTGTGTAAAACAAAAGATTAGTTGTCCCACAGAGTATTTATAAGAGATCTTTTTCACTTGATACTTCTTTGACTGCTTTAGCGCTCGACTTAGCTCTGTTGCTTAGTAAGCGTTCAGAGTCACCTACTTCTCAGTTGCCTATGAGAGAGATTCCTCCGACATTTATCCGGAAGGTTGAGATTGCGGCTGATCCTACAGCAAATGTAGTCGCTGTGAACATTCCTGCACATTATATATCACAGTTTGTTCATGTCTCGTTCTCAAGACAGGAAGTGAATACTATTAGACAATCTATTTCTGATATTAGGAAAAATCCGACAGGATTCTATAAAGAAATAGAGTCCGTCTTGCAGTCCTCAGTGTTCACCTTAGGCGATATTGATTTGTTATTCCCTGTACTCCTGCCCGTAGATTTGTGGAAACACGTTAGGACTATAGACGACGTGCCAGGGTTGGGAGATACATGGGCGAATATAACTAGATTCGATGGAGAAAGGCCAGCTGGTGAAAGACCGCCTCAGGTGATATTAACTTTGCCTGATAGAATAATTGCAAAATTGAAAACCATAATCCCTGAGAAAAGAATTATTTGGGACAAACTTACGGCCTGTGTCCAAGGGAAGTCTGAGGTTGCTACCGAGTTCTTTAATAGGTTCAAACAGGTATTTTCGGATTTCAGCGGACAAGACTTAGGCACAGAGTCTGGGAAAAGGTTATTTGTGGACAAATTTCTGCGTGGATTGCTGACTGACATCCAGTCACAAATTATGTCTTCTGAGAGCACTTGGCAGGCGAAGTCCCAATCAGAAGTACTGCATATGGCTCAGTACTACGAGAATCGTGTCAACAATGAAAAAGATAGAGATGAAAAACGAAAAGGTGATTTAAAGACTAAAGTACTATTACAGCAAATTGTTAGAGGCCCCAATGGGGTCGTTCGCATATTAGAGGTCAGTATGTTCCACAAGGGAATGTGCCCTTGGGTCCTGTGAACATTAACCAGTGTGCCTATTGTCGACAAGAGAGTCATTGGCGTGCATAATGCCCCGTCCTTCGACAGAGGTCGAATAACACATTTGGGAATATGGGTAGATGATCCAGAGGTCGCCCAGGTGTAGGGGGCCCTGGTAGAGGTCAGTTTTCACAGGATCCTCAGCAACCTTTTTCACAGGATAATCAGTCTCCGAGTGTGGATTCTAGGCACATTTTTGATCATCATTCTGCTGCATATCTATCTGAAGAGCTTCCTTTTGATGATATTCTGTTTAGCTAGGATTGCCCGAAGCAGGGTTTGGAACCTACACCTATTCCCGTCAATCAGAAAGGTCCCTACATTGAAATGGTGGTGGGAAATAGGAAACATCAGTTTTTGTTAGATACTGGAGCACAGAAGTGTTCCATTGATCATTCTCGGGTTCCAAACATTCCACTGTCAGGGCAAACCAATGCTTCTGTAGGGTTTTCTGGCACACCAGTTGTTTGACCAGTTTCTTCGCCGGTACCCATGTCTTTCGGGCCCTTAACAGACCACTGTCCATTTCTGTTGACTTCGAATTGTGGAGAGAATTTGCTGGGGTTGAACCTGTTAAAAAAATTAAATGCAGTAATTTATTGTTCTTCTGATGGAGTGCGCTTGACGATTTCACCACAGCAACTTTCTGTCTCGCAATTCTTGACTAGACCTTTGCCGCCAGAATTCATTGATGTACCAGAGTGCTTATGGGCTGTTGACGACAACAATGTTGGTGTTTTACAGATTGAGCCTGTTAAGATAGTTTTGAAACATGGAATTGAGCTGCCACGCATCCCTCAGTATAAGATTTCAGTTGAAGGCGAGCAAGCTTTGAAATGCATTTTTTCCGATTTTGTGCATCGCGGGGTGATTGAGGACATTTCAGGAAGTTTGTGCAATGCTCCGATTTTTCCCGTGTACAAGAAAGGCGATAATGCAATTCTATTCCATTTCGTAATTGATTTACGTGCCATTAATAAAGTCGTCGCTCCGCAATTACCCATGCGCCTGATGTGACGACAATATTAAACATGATTCCAGCTACAGCTACTTACTTTAGTGTTGTGGACCTGAAGAATGCTTTCTTTAGTATTACTATACACAAGGATAGTAGATACTTGTTCGCGTTCACCTTAGGAGGACGCTCGTTCACATTTACTTGTGCACCTCAGGGTTACACAGAGAGTCCTAGCATCTACAGTAGGGCTTTGAAAGAACAGCTTGATACCCTTGAACTGCTCTCTACTTGTACATTGCTTCAGTATGTTGATGACCTGCTTTTAGCTGCTGACTCTGAGAGCACCTGTAAGGAGGGCACTGTGCTGTTGCTTATTCATCTAGCTAAAAATGGTCACAAAGCTTTGCTTAAAAAGTTTCAATATTGTTGCCAGGAGGTCGCCTATTTAGGCTATCTCCTGTCAAAGGAGGGAAGAAGATTTACACCTGAAAGAATAAAACACATTTCTGACATGTCTGTCCCAAAAACACAGACAAAGAAGGGCATTTCTTCGCCATTGCCGTGGAACGTGGAACACCAGCAATCGTTTAATTTGCTCAAGACTGCATTATGCTCGGCACCAGTTTTGGGCACACCAAACTATGAAAAGGCCTTTGTGTTGTTTGTGCATGAATGTGATGGATGTGCTTTGGCTGTATTAATGCAGGAACATGGAGGGAAGAATAGAACGTGCGGTTACTTTTCTTCCACCCTTGATCCTGTAGCATGCGCTTTGCCAAGCTGTTTGCGAGCTGTCGTTGCTGCTGCTGTGTCTTTAAAACAGAGTGAGGAATGGTCCTAGGCCATGATCTAACCCTGATGGTGCCTCACTCTGTAGATGTTCTACTGAAAGGAACCCAAACGCAACACCTCACTTCCGCACGGTTGACGAGATATGAATTGATCTTGTTTGCTCCTCACATCCAAATTAAGAGGTGTTGTGTTCTTAATCCGGCTGAACTCCTACCTTTCCCGCAAGGTACTACTTGCGGCGATGAAAAGTCACATGACTGTCTGTAAACTACCGAACAAGAGACAAAGGGTAGAATTGATTTGAAAGACACTCCTTTGAATAATCCGCAAGGTGAGCTGTTTTGTGATGGCTCCTGCTTCAAACTTCCGAATGGTACATCCACAGCTGCTTATGCAATCACCACATTAAGCACAGTCGTGGAAACCAAGAGAATCACGCATAACTCTGCGCAGGCCGCAGAGATTATAGCATTGACCCGAGCTTGTGAACTTTCTGAAGGGCTTACGGTAAATATATATACTGATAGTCAGTATGCCTTTGAGGTGGTACACAACTTTGGGAGACTTTGGTCAGAGAGAGGGTTCCTAACTTCACATGGCACAAAAATCCAACATGGCTCCCTAATAGTACAACTGCTCTCAGCGCTTGCGCTCCCTACTCAGTTAGCCGTCATAAATGTGCAGCACATCGAAAGATTACAGATGATATAGGAAAAGGGAATGCTTTTGCTGATCAGATAGCTAGACAAACTGCTACCGATCTCCTTACGGAGATGTATGTTTCAAGGGAGGCTGTAAATGCCTATGCAATGGACAAGGGTGTTGGGTCTGTATGGGATATGCAAGCCGATGCAATGTTAGATGAATACAAGAGGTGGGCTGAAGGCTTGGGGAAACTCGATGATGACGGGTGTTGGGTGGACATAGTTGAAGGGAAATGGCTACTCCCTGACGCTTATGTAATGATGATGGTCATCATGGCCCATGGTCCTACGCATATATGTGCCCAAAAAGTCACGAAAATGTTAGAGAAAGTTTGGGCAAATGACAAAATTTTGAAAAATTGCCCAGCGCTATGTTCAGGACTGCATGATTTGCCTACAACAATGTGGGGAAGGGGACAGCAACTCCAAGGGGAAGTTTTGGGCCACCCTCTGTCCCCTTTAAAGTCATCCACTTTGATTTTATTGAAATGGAACGCTGTAATAATATGAAGTACGTATTAGTGGTCATCTGTGCTTTTAGTAAATGGGCTGAGGCTTTCCCTGTCAAAGATGCTACAGCCATGACTACTGCGAAAACCATGTTAAAAGAATACTTCCTGCGATTCGGGCTACCGAGAGTCATCTGGTCGGACAATGGTCCACATTTTGTCGCTGCTGTAATTGTGCAGATATGTGCGGCATTACAGATCGACAAACGGTTCCATTCGGCCAGACAAGCTCAAAGCGCCGGACTAGTAGAAAGATACAATGGTATCATCAAGAACAAGCTTGCTAAGACGTGTGCTGGCATTAAATTAAAATGGCCGGACGCCTTACCGATCATTTTATTAGCCATGCGTACAACCCCTCAAACTGAGACTGGGCTCTCTCCGTTTGAGGTGGTAATGGGGAGACCTGCCAATATCTGGAACCTTCCTAAATGTAGATCTTTGAGAAATGTTGAAAATGTATTACTTTCATATTATTGCAGCTAGTTGACTAAAAACCTGTATTTGATTTATCACCAGGTACGAGAGGCTTTACCTGTGCGATACGAGGGCCCGGGCCACAGCATACAGCCTGGAAGCTGAGTGCTCATCAAGGCATTTGAGCGCTCTTCCTGCCTTGCACCTCGCTGGCGGGCCCATTCCAGGTCCTGTTGGTCACACAAACGGCAGTGCGGGTTTCTGGAAGAAAGAATTGGATCCACGCGTTGCATGTCAAGAAACTTCCTCACCCAGGGCCACACGATACAGAAGAACCAGAACCCCTCGCTAACGCCTCAACCAACGATCCCAAAGCAGTAAATAGCGCCGAGAGTGTATCGGAGAATCTTTCTGAACCCGTGAGGCTTGGGAAGCCTGCCATTTTGTCTCCACACTCTCAAAAAGTTTTGCTTCCGGAAACTGCTGTTTCAAATTCGGCATCTTCACTTGTTTCTGATATGTTGCTTCCAACGGGAAGTCACGACACATTGTTTCTGGATCAATCAGTACCGGGAAAAGCAAGGTACAATCTGCGTCTAAGAAAATAGACTTACGGCACGGTTTTGCTGTGAATCTGATAGACTTATGGCACGGCTCGGCTGTGCATTTGGAGAAGGAAAGGATCATCGAGGGCTTGTTTTTGGCCAAATTTCAGAAAGGGGATTCTGTTGGCTAGGGTTGTGGAAGGGCTAAGGGCCTCATTACTAGTCCGGCGGTAGCTAGGTGATTTTACCACCTCGGTTACCTCCGGACTCTTATTACTATTCCGCCTCCGTGACTCCCGGAAATACCAGGGCATTATGACCCTGGTGTCCCGGGAATTCCGGAGGCGGAATTCGGTAAATCCCCATTCCCATTGAGTCCCGTAGGACTCAATGGGAATGGGGAAGTGGAAACACCGGCACCATCTCATGATGGTGCCAGTGTTTTCACATCCGCCTGCAGGCGGGTGGTCTTAAACCCGCCAGGTCAGACCTGGCGGGAACATCACCTCCCGCCTGCAGGACTCGGGATCGGGCTGTCCAGAATTAACAGTGGCAGAGGGTTTACCGCCACTGTTAACTCCAGACCGTCCGACCTGTAATGAAGCCCTAAGAAGTCGCGCGGCCGGGAGGTCACCAGCAACAAACATTGGCGGTTTGTCGTTTGAAGACTACAATTTCTGCCACCGCTCGTATGGGACTTATAAATGATTGTGTGACCAACCGGGATAATGGACAATGCACCTGGGTCCCGAAAACGTACTGCTGTGTTTTTATAATAATATTTGGTTTTATAATAGTCACTGTTTTAGGCTTATGGTACCTCGAGGAAATGCATCCTTTAGAATCCTTGTTACCGACTGAAAATGTACCTACTGTTCCTACTCCCTTCGTACATTTGCATACTCTGTCTAGGGACTCCCAGCTTAGACAAATGTACCACAATAATACTCTGCTACTTATCATGAATGCCACACATGCCATTTTTAATAAGTCCAACTGTTGGGTCTGCTCACATTTACCGCAACACGGGGATAAGGGGCTAGGTTGGTATATTCATCCTTTACCTTTGACAACTGCTTGTTATGCTTCTCTTAGGGCACTGTTCTTTGGCCGTTGGAACAATACCATCTCGGGGAACTTTGATGGCACTAATTTGAATAATTTTGAGAAACGTGTTCTGACTCCCTTGGGATGCTCGCTTTTCGCAAATAGGAGTAAGCTCAACATTGCTTCTATTAGGCCTTCTGACAGACTGTCTCATCCTTTCCAATCTTTGATTTCCTTCAATATAGCTCTGATAGGCAATAAGAATGCCATGCCTCCTTCTTACACTGTTAATCATAGCCCCGATTCAGTTTCTTTTTGCATACAGAGGAATGGTACTCAGTCAATGGGAGATTTTAGAGGTTGTGCCAACATTGCAAATTTGACTCGGAAGACAGACCTTTGTATGTAGGCAAACCTGTCTACTTTGTTTGCGGTAATGTAGCATTTCCATGGTTGCCCAGGGATTGGCAGGGAACCTGTTATTTAGGGATCCTGTTACCTGGGGTGTTTATAGCTAGTACAGTAGAGGTTTCAAAGGCTCGTCCACGGCGGGACGAGAATGGTGACACTCCAGCACAAATCATGGGAGATATGGCAAAATCAGTTGTGCCATTTTGGGGGCAGTTAGCCAATTCCGAAGATATCAGAAGACTAGCAAGAGTACTGCAGAGAACCAAAAACCGGACCACGGACATACTCTATAATATGACATTAGAACAGAAAGCGATAAGATTAGTACCGCTTCAGCAATCGATGGCATTAGATGTCATTCTGGCTGAACGTGGTAGAGTGTGTAAATTAGTGGGGTCTGCTTGCTGTGTTTTCGTGCCAGATTCCTCCCCAAGGCAATACAGAATCTGCACGTCCTTAATTCAGAAATGCATGTTCCCGAGGGAAATTGGGATCTTAGCGCTTGGTTCTGGGACTTCTTGCGATCTTGGAGTTGGAAGGTACTTTTGGTCTTACTGATCATTTTGGGAATTCTGTTGTGCCTTTGTTGTTGTATTCAGTGTCTACACAGTATATGTTCGATGCTAGGGGGATGTTGTGCACAAGCGATAGGTACGATAGGACATAAAGTGTATGCCCCAGATAAAACCTCCAAGGAATACGTGTTAAAGGACATTTTTGCGAATGATCTGATGGCAATAGATATTTCTGACAGCGATTCAGGGTGCATGGACGATGATGCATAGAGTTATTTTTAAGGAGATTCGAAGTAGTTTAGCACTTGGCATAGGCCAAAAGGAGGGTTTGTCAAACGGGAAATTATATTGTACCTCCTATTGCAACGAATATATGTATATTGGCCTACGCCAAGCTGCTTGTAAGCCACTTGCGAAGAAATCTGTGTTGCAAGGTCCTGACCTTAAAATCAATGTAAGCTGCCATTTTAGGTCTATCCGCCATTTTAGGTTCGCTCTGTAAAGTCACCCTGTGAGTTAAAATGGTGGACAATGTCATTCCGAAATACAACATGGCCGTCTTGACCTCTGTGTGTAATTAATATGTAACTTGCCTGCAGGTCACTTGTTGGGGTCGTGAACTGAAACCTTGTCCTTCGCTGACCTGTGTGTAAAGGATTACTCGTGCAATGAAACTAATCCACGAGCATATGTTAAGAACAATGTATCCAAATACTGAACTAAGAACACTTGTTTAAACTACATTGTATTAATGTTTGCGAAGACCTGTATGGGAAATCCCAAAATACACAGTTGCCGTGTATGCTTGTTGACGTATGTATTAAATGCAAACTAGTTGCATGTGGATATGCGAACTCGGCATGAACCCTAGATCAGTAATGTATTAGAGGAATATTAACCTGAAGTAGGGTTGGACATCATGTTCGCAAATGGTATAAAAGAGCGACAAATTCTAATGTACAGCGTCTCTCACTGAACACACTGAACCACGCTGGAGTTTGTTGTGTTGTACTGAGGGCCAATAGCTATCTGTTACTTTTCTTGTAAAACTGTTCAGTATAAAATAAAGTTCTTTGTATGTTCCTTTGTAACCCGTGTTCGGTGTATTTCCTTTTGGGGTACTCAGCCTCGATATTTTGATTTTGTTTTCACAATCCTACTAACTAGATTAGGGTGGGGGATGTTGCAAACAATCTGGCATGAATATTTGTGACATTGGGCCTCATTACGAGGTTGCCGGTCTGGTAACAACGGTTCCGGTATGCTTGCCGGTACCGTTGTTCCCGGACCAGCAAACTCTGAGTTGTGCTCACGGGTGCTTTTCATTCCACCAGGTCTGCCCTGGCAGAATGAAAGGCACCCGCGAGCACAGCAAGCCTGTAGCACTGGCACCGTTATGAACGGTGGCGGTGCTACAGGCATCCCCATTACCATTGAGCCCTATGGGGCTAAAATGGGAATGGGTATATACCGGCGCCGGCACCTGCAAATGGGCAATTACCGGGTCCGGCGGGGCTGGAATACCCTGGTAATTTCCCATTTGCGGGTGCCGGATTTTCATGCCGGTATGGAGGTAGCCTTGTCGGTAATACCGGCAAGGCTACCTCCAACCTCGCAATGAGGCCCATTGTGTTAAACTGCCCATAATATCATTGTGATGCTTTATATATGTTTTGCTTGCAAAGTATTGTGGGTATAAAATATCCCAGTGAGTGTTTTACTGCTATTGTCCCTCACTTTTTACAGAGCCCTTTAAACCAGTATTGGAGGCTAGCACAGGAGCTGGGGGTGACATGTATTTTCAATGGCATGTGGTCTGAGACCATGCAATCTGCTTGTGCTAAGTAAACACGTTTATATTTAGTGTAATGCAGGCTATAATGCACAGTCTGATACATATGTTTAAAATACAGGCTTTCTTGCTATAATGCAGAGTGTGATGTAAACACTTGAAGTACAGTCTTTCTTGCTGTAATGCAAAGCACAATGAAAACATTTATATTTAGAGATTTACTTTTCCATGGTGCAATGAAGTACATTAGAATTTTTACTAAATGTCTGGGGTGCGAGCCAATTACCTTGAGCCTTTAACAGCACCTCCTGATTGTGTGAGCAATGTCTGTTAACACTGTTGACACCCTTTCTGGGTAGGTAGCCAGTGTACTTGCACAACAGAAAACATAAATAGCGAACATTGCGAACTACAAAATGCAGGCCTTCTGTAGTCCTATTCTGAAAGACAGAGCCTTCTCTCTAGTCATGCTATGCACAGGAAAGGTGTTTTCAGCTAGATATAAAATTCTGGCACAGTTCATAGTGGCCTCTAAAGGACAGCACCATGTCCTTGTTGTGTATTTGAACGTGGATATCATCTAAAAATACAATTGTTTGCAGAATTCCTAGTGGCCTCTGAAGGACAATGCTATGCCCTTGTACAAGCTGTGCATGTGAACAATGATGCTGGATAAAAATACAATTATTGGAAAAATCCATAGTGGCATCTGCAGGTCAGGACCATATCCTTGGCTAGTCTTTGCAAGAGAAAGATGTTGTCAGCTGAAATGTAATTGTTGGCAAAATCCCTAGAAGGAAAGACAGTAGGCGTGAGGGCTCAAAAATAGGGAAGCCACACAGTGTATATAACAGAGGGAGTTCAACCCCTGGCCACTTTTGTTCTGCGTGACAGAGCTTGCAGGAAGACGGAGGAAGACACAGATGGCTGGAAGGAATAGAAAGCAGCAAGTCTTCCCCAGATGCGAGGTGTGATCCCACTCCTAATTTCTTTCTGGATAGTTTGAAGCCCTTAACTGGATTCTGGCTATTTTTAATTCTTTTTGAGCAGAGATTGAATTACTTTTGAACTGCTTTGGGAAAGATCTTTTTTTCAGCATTTCAGCTTACAGCCTAAGGGCCTAAGAGCAGACACCTTATTCTTGATTTACTATATGCTGAACAACAGTAAGTCCAATGGACATTTATTTTCTGTTAAAGCATGCTATTCTAATGTTATCCTAATTGGCATTTTTTATGAAAAGCCAAAGGTGCATTAATTGGTATCTTTTGGGATTTTTTCAGATGTTTCCCTTTTTTCATTTTTGTTTTGAATTGTGGATTTTTCGAGGCATCCAGTCTATTTCCAGTCTTCTTCAACTCCCTACCTTCTATGTTAGTGAGTGTAAGGGGCCTCTTTTACCCTGCATTTGATATATGACATTGAGAAAGGTATTGCAGTATTGATTAATGATTGAGACAGATGCCTCTAAGAGATTGCCTATCATGATTTGGTGGGACAGGTGCTAGATTAGCTATCATAGCATATATTCTGTGGTTGCCTATCATGACCTGGTGAGGCAGGTCGTTGGTTTTTAAGATGACTTTGGTTTCTTGGTGAAGGTTGATCAGTCTTAGGGGCTCATTACACGGATGGCGGTGGACCATGGTGCTATTAGCAAGGTCACTCTCCTTCTCCCTATTAGCACCTTGGTCCATGCCGGTAAAATACTGGCACCGCCTTGGTGGAAAGGGGAATTACCGCCCTATTCCAAGGTTGGTGGGGCGCTAATTCCCCCTTCCCCCATTGCCCTTCCCCATTCATATTTTTGCCCCATAGGGCATGATGGGAATGGGGAAGGTGCTAATTATGGCACCGCAAATTGTGGTACCGTAATTAGCTCCCTGGTCCCTTTGCGGGTTGGTTTTTAACCAAGGGCTATTAGCACCTTGGTCCATGCCGGTAAAATACCGGCACCGCCTTGGTGGAAAGGGGAATTACCGCCCTATTCCAAGGTTGGTGGGGTGGTAATTCCCCCTTCCCCCATTGCCCTTCCCCAATCCCATTTTTGCCCCATATGGCATAATGGGAATGGGGAAGGTGCTAATTACGGCACCGCAAATTGCGGTACCGTAATTAGCTCCCTGGTCACTTTGCGGGTTGGTGTTTAACGCCTGCAAAAAGCAGGCGTTAAATTCCCCAACCCGCAAAGGGACCTCGTAGTAAGGCGGTAAGGGTTTACCGCCTACCTTGTAATGAGGCCCTTAGTCTTGGTTTGAGGTAGAGGAAAAGGACAATGGTTCAGCTTTTCAATTTTTTCTTTATTGCAATTTAGCACCCGGCGAGGGCGCAATCAGAATGAAAGTGCCATTCTGATTGGCCCTCGCCTAGTCATTACCAGGCCGGGAATCCCTCTGTCGGGATTCCGCAGCCTTAGTCTCCGGCAGGGGGCGTGGAAGCCCCTCAGCCAATGAGGATGCTCGAAGCGGGGCCATCCCCGCTCTGAGCCCCCCCATGGCTGAGAGGCTGCCTTCGCCCCCGCCAGGGACTCAGGTAAAGCTTTGGCTTTTGTTTTTTCCCCTCCCTCTCTCCTCCCACCCCACTGCCCTCCCCACCTCTGTCCTCCCACCCCCCTGCCCTCCCCACCCCACTTACCTTCCATCCTTTGTCCCCAGTGGGGGACGATGGCAGACTCCTGATGTGTGGATATCCCTGCTCCGAGCCTCCACATGGCTGGATGCTTCTGTCATCCCCCGCCCGGGACCCAGGTACGTTTTTTGTTTTTTTTTTGTTTTCTTTTCTCTCCATTCCCCTCCCTCCCGCCCTCCCAACCGCACTTACCTTTTTATTTTTTTTCAGGAGCGATGCGCTGGAAACGCTTCTGTTTCCAGCGCGTCCGCTCCTGATGGCCATCATGGAAAGAGAAAACAGACTCTGTTTTCCCTTTCCATGGCCATGGCCTCCATTTTCTTTGACGTCTTTTTATTTTTTCTCCCGAAATGCTGCAGCGTTTTCAGGACAAAAAAAGAGCTTTTAGTGTCCCGGTCACGCAGTTTTTGGTGGCCGGGGTACTAATAGCAATATGCCCCTCGCGGCGGGGGCATTACCGACTCTCGTAATGCCCCGGGGCCTTCGTTAACTGATAACTATGGGACCCGGGGCATTACCTCAGTCGGTAATGTCCCCACTGCTCGGGGCATATCAATTAATTAAGTGTTTTGTGTATAGTGATTATAATAATGATGATGTTTCTTTATTATACATTTTTCATAATCAAAAGATTTATTTTTACATCAGAGTGTAAGACACATTCATTGAGTGTTTGTTACTGAGTGTTATCAGAAGACTTTGAACATGGATATTATGGTGAGACATCTGGTTAAACTACTGTGTATTGATGTGTTATGTAAGGTACATGTCTTTTAATACACACAAAAGGTTAATAGATGGTGTGAGAAATTGACTATCAATATAAATATATGTGACATTGGTAAACCTCTCCTGTGTTGGCAATTGTGAGCAGCCGCCTACTGTAGGTGGTGTTGCCTGCTCTCATCTCTTTTGCACAGTGATAGGTACATGCTTTTCCCTAGCCCCCTCTGGGGTGGGTTATGGACACTCCCCTGGGGTTGGAGATAAGGTTCCAGAGGTAGGGTTGATAAAAATCAGATCAGGGCAGGGAGTAGATTGCTGGGGTAGGGTGTAAAGGGCACAGGAGACGACTCCTTGAAGAGGGGATGAAGAACAAGTCAGCAACTTTAAAAACCAAGTTACAGGAGAAGACACTCCATCTTTGATACCTCTGAACACTGGTACTATTAATTTAAAAGGCAAAAAGGCAAATCTATGCGATTTTCTTCAAAGGGGCTCCATAGGAAACGTTAGTGAGGCTCCTTTGAATTTCATCTAGGCTGCAGTGAGGAACAATATGCTATATTGTGTGCCTTGTCATTTCAATTCCTATGTCAGGGTTAAAAGCAGAGTTCTGATAAGAATGTACTTGCAATGAAAAGGTTTTTTGAGGGGTAAGCTAGCAATGTGCTTCGCCAGTAGAGATAATTCATCTAACTGTGGAAATGGGCAGAGCCTACAATGATTCCTTGCTTGTGAAAATTCAGGGCAAGCATACACACACTTAAGGGTTCAAAAGATTCTTTCCGCTCAAGATCGGGCAGTTATATAATTTGAGTCCTATGCCACTGTTCTGCTGGTCACTGATTTGAAATTATCTACGCAGAAGATGAGGTCAGCCTCGCCATTGGATTCTATCCCTCTTTCCATTATGAAAACTACGTGCAAATGACATGGGGCATCACTGCCATTGTACTCCTTTGAATAACCTCACTTTCCCTCAACGTCGGCAAAAAGGTGAGCGTTGAATTATCACGTGCTAGCAAACAACATTTTACAACAGAAAATAGGTGTGTCAAATGTGATAAATTAATAGCACATCTTAATACAGAATAAATGCAAATGCTTAAAGCAAACAACAGAGTCTGGATCTGTGAAAACTACACATTGTTGGGTAAAAACTGTCCTCTCTAATAAAGACACATACGGAAAACGTGATGATTCAACATCTAAGCACACAGCCTCTTCATATATACACTTAGCCAGGTACCCACGGGTGAGGAGAGCATTATAAATAATAAACAAACAAACACACACTTCACTGCACTCCGTGCATCCAACCCATCCTTGCCTCAACAATACTATAATACTTCATAAACAATATAATTCCCCTCAAAGAAATGACAAAACCAACATGGCAGTGTCTTGTATCTGTACAATAAATAACAAGGCTATATCTTGTATGCTTCCATGAATACATGAATACACACTCTCTAATTTCACACACATATGCTGTACCTATATTACATAAACATACGCCGTTTAATTTCACAGACATGCGTGGTACATATATCCACTTGGTCTCCTGAAACATCACAAAACAACCATAACATACACTACTTAACGACCTTTTAAAGATATGTGTTGATACATATGTCTGTGCCTATGCCAAGCACGACTAGCGTTGAGAAAGGCCCCCTCAACTGTAGGCCCAATCTAACAACTGCTACAACTAGTTTCGGTGATATTGTGAATGGCTATATTTTGCATCTTCTTCGGGGGTTTGGTGCTTTCAAACTGATGCTTAGAAAGCCCACTCAAATGTAAGTTGCAGCGACCAGCTTATTTAACTCATTTCGATGGTCGTGTGGATGGCCCATAACTACTAGCAAACACCGACGGCTCCTTCACAATATGCTCACTTTGTGACCAAATAAGACCAATGCGACACATTTCCCGAATGTTGAAAACATTTGTTCCACAAGCCGAACCGTCAGATGTGGGACATTTCTCCTAAAGTGTGTCCTTAATTGACACAACCACGGAACGCCATCCGGAACGGGATATTAAACAACACCACAGGTAAGGCTCGAGCCTTAAACAAAAGTGAGGGTTCTCTGACGCACGCATTCGGAAGTGACGTCACACGAACTGAGCAGATCATAAAATCAAATATGCTGATTTCATTCAACATAATTAAAAAAGAAAACAATCCTTAAATACACAGTAGGAACGGTGCCATCCACCTGAGTGGATGGATGCCACCCTGTTTACAATTTAACAGAATGCAGATGATGGAGAATTGGGGCGTAAGTCCAGGAAGCAGTGCCACTATGTGAGCCCATTTATTCATCTGCTTAGGCCCATGTAGCTAAAATGGTTAAACAGACTATGGGCCTCATTACACGTTGTGCGGTAAAAATCGCAAATTACCGGCATGGTGCTATTAACGTGTCCGCCCTTGCAAGAGGGCGCTAATAGCGTACCATTACGAGTACGCGGACACGAGCATAGCGCCATGCTGGTAATGACCCCACTGCCATGCCGCTAAAGTCCCCAAAAAGTCCCTTACCGGCTTCCACGAAAGTGCAGATAGCACCTCTGCCCTCACGCTACATGCAAACAACGGTCACCGCTATTAGCGGTGACCGTTAAATAGCGGAACCGGAAATAGCATCGGAAAGAGCACGGTGGCCATCTTTAAAAACATAATCCACTGCCATCCTCTGCCCCCTGGACCTGTTCTGAGTAGTGCGCAATAGGAAATCCACAGGGACATCCTCGACATGCCTAAGGCTGTAAAAAAAACTACCGACCGGCAGAGGAAGGAAAAATTCACCACGGAGGAGCTAATGATGCTAACCCAGACCCTTGCTGCCAATGCTGCCGTGGTCTTTGCCAGCGACATGCGTTGGGAGACACTAATCAGAAAGAAGGCAATCTGGGCTGATGTTGCCTTGAAAGTCAGTGCTGTGGGCACCACCACCCGCAATGTGCGTGAGTGCAGAAAGCGTTGGGATAATCTCTGCCTATGTGTTAGAAGTATCCTATCAGCAAAACACAACATTGCCACATCAGGTGGATCTGATTCCCCTATTAAATTGAAGGAATGGGAAGAGACCTGTGCCAACCTCAATGGAGTGGAATCCATAGAGGGAGTCGGGACGATGGAGCATGGCGTGGCAACCACTTCAGATGGAGGTGAGTGTACACATGAAAGTATGCAATGTGAATCTACCGGTCCCCCATATGTGAGGCCAGAATCACCTCATGAATGGCCAAACATCCACAGATGCATCCAACCCTGGCTATGTCAGTGTCAAACCCAAACACACACACATGCACACATCACCAGAGACAAGTGCCACACAGTGAGGATGCTAGCACTACATCTCAGGCACCCCCTGTGAGTAAGAAATCAAGGGCCCAGGACACAGAGGACACCCCCACAACATCAAGGGGCAAAGGTAGAAGGGTCCACATGCAGAGTGGCAAACATCGGTGGAGCGTCACTGCCAAGACGCAAGTGTCCACACCACCCACTGCCCCACCTCTGGAGGTGAACCCACCACCACCGATCCCAGCCACGGAGGGCCCATCCTAAGCTGCAGCTAGTTCCGCAGGAGAGGCGGCATCCACTGTACCCCCTGGAACTCCCGAGGCATCACCACAGCAGACACCTGGGTCTAGTGTCACTGGCGAGGACAACGTGGGAGGTTTTAGTAGCCCTCCGGTGGCTTCACCTGTTGACCTGGGTGCATCCGAGGGCACAGCAGCCACACCACCAGAACGCAACACTGCCCTCAACCTGGCCAGCATCAGCCAGCGGCAACAGGAAATAACTGTGCTGGTTGGGCAGCATGTGGAGGAGGCTGCCCGTCTCAGGGCTGAGATTGCGGAAACAGCAAGGCACTCCAGGGAGGGGATGGAGGCCTGTACAGACAGGCTGTGTGGGGAGATTGTCCGACTTAGGGAGGCCCTCACACGGATAGCGGACGCAATGGACCGCCAGTTCCCACCACCACCACCACCTGGACAGTCAGCCACTTCCTCATTCGCCAGTTCAAGGCAGACAAGCCCCCTCCGCCGCTCCTCACGCACCACCAGGCGCACGTCTAGGCAGCCTCCCAATGCTGGTGGTGGCAATGGCGAATAGAGAATGCATGGTCAGGCTTCCGCGTGTATGGCTGGACGAAAACATTGTGGCAGACACATGAGGAACTGTTGTGGGGGGTGGGAGGAAGGGTGTTTTTGGACTCTTGTGGGGGGTGGGGGGAAGGGTGTTTTGAACTGTTGTGGGGGTGGGGGGAAGGGTGGTGGGATGTTTGGGGACATGCACTTTTACAACTTTACATTTCTCAATACACTGGTGTTTAATCCATACACAGGCTTGGACTTCTTCATTGTGTATGTGTGTTTTATTGGCGACAGGGTCCATTGTGCGCTTCCAAACAGACACCAGTGCATAACTGCCCATATCCATTCCCACAACCACAAAAAGAAAAAATGTAACTCAGAATATTTGGTTGATCAGATGCTGTCTCACAGCACGTCCCTCCTGGCCATCCCATCTTGCATGACCTGCATCCCCGTCAACTCCGTCCTCATCACCATCATCATCCTCATCAGGTGCTTCTATTTCTACGTCCGGGGGCAGTGCCACATTCCGTCTGATACACATATTGTGCAGCATGACACATGCCATGGTGATCTTGGCCACCTTCTCATGGCCATACTGGAGAGCGCCACCAGACCTGCTAATGCACCTAAACCGTGTCTTCAAATGGCCAAAAGCCTGCTCGATCACGACGTGGGTACGGGCATGTGCACGATTGTAGTCCTCTTCGTGCCTGTTCTGTGGGTTCCGTACAGGGGTAAGCAGCCACCTCTTCAGGGGATAGCCGGCATCACCTATATGGGGGGATGAATGGGGTCTGGTTACTGTTCACCTCAAGAGCGGCCTGGTCATATCACACAAATTGACTTTGCATTGTGATTGAAGTCCACAATTAACAGCATGCATGCAGACGATCTGTGTGACTGCAATGTGCAAAGTTGAGTTCGACCCTGCAAGTGACCATGCCCCATTAATGCCTCCAAAAGTAATTGACATGTCCTGGGTGAGGCCAGGTCTTACGTGTCCCCGGGCCCAGGCAGAATTGGTACCACACTGCTAGTGTACTGCCATTCAAACATTTATGTTGCCATGCTGAGAGGCATCACTTCAGTGGTGCTATAGGTGCGTGGTACAATGCTATGGGTAGGGGTGATCCCTTTGCATGCATTCAGGGGCACATTGCATTATTGTGGTTGTGCAGCGCTGAATCTGTATGACTATCTTGACGGCATGTAGGAGATTTGCGTATCTAGTGGTGTTGAATGTTGTGCAATGTGGATGTGGATGGATGTGTAATGTTTCTAGACCTAGATTATTCTCTATGTTGTGTAGCTTATACTTGCATGTCGGTTCATCTCAAGTAGATTGCGGCCTTCCCAGATGGACATTGGCGTCCATCTGTGCGTGCATTTGTGCTACGGACGACAAGCTACACCCAGTTGGAACATGTATCCCCCCCAATCACACCCAGTTGGAGTATGTATCTCTCCCCCCCCAATCACACCCAGTTGGAGTATGTATCTCTCCCCTCCCAATCACACCCAGTTGGAGTATGTATCTCTCCCCCCCAATCACACCCAGTTGGAGTATGTATCTCCCCCCCAATCACACCCAGCTGGAGTATGTATCGTCCCCCCCAATCACACCCAGTTGGAGTATGTATCTCTCCCCCCCAATCACACCCAGTTGGAGTATGTATCTCTCGCCCCCATCACACTCAGTTGGAGTATGTATCTCTCCCCCCCCCAATCACACCCAGTTGGAGTATGTATCCCCCCCCATTCACACTGCCATGTGCTTGCCCTGCTACTCACCAAGTAGCCACGAACGTTGTCCGGCTTGTCGCTCCATGTAGCGAGGGATGGTTGAGTTCCGCAGGACCATGGAATCATGGGTTGATCCGGGGAAACGGGCACAACAATGTGGGATTACCTTGTTGGCGTCGCATACCATTTGGACATTGATGGAGTGGAATTGCTTCCTGTTTCGGTAGACAACTTCATTATGATGTGAGACCACCAATTACACATGGGTACAGTCGATGGCCCCAATGCAACTTGGGATGCCTGCCAGTGCATAGAAGCCAACTTCAGTGTTTGCAATCTCCTGGCCAGTCCGTGGCATGAATATGTGTTCAGGTGCATGCCTCAGGAGGGCATCGAGTACCTGATTCAGCGTGCGTGAGAATACTGATTGTGAGATGCCATGCATGTGCCCCACTGTATGCTGGTAGGTGCCTGTGGCCAGGAAGTGGAGCACGGTCCCCACCTTTAATAGAGGGGGAATGGCAGTTCTGATGTCTATGAGGCTCACAATGTCATCATGTATCATGTCCACGATGCTGGTGATGGTATCCCGGTCCAGACGGTACAGGGTGTGTATCTGCTCAGGGGTCAGGTTAAATGGACTGGCTCTGATCCTGGGGATAGGTGGCTGCCTCTGTGGTATGACTAGGTGCTGTGATGGTGCTTGCTGTGCCTGTATTGCACTCCTCCTCCTCCTCCTGCGTCTCCTCTGTGCTGCCTGTTGTTGTTGCTGCTGCACTGCAATCATGTCCTCCAGCCCATGTAATGCTGCTAGTATTGGGACCATCTTGGTGTGGGAAGGGGTGTGGGAAGGGGTGTGGTGTGCTCCTTTTGTGCTGCCAGAGTCTCCATTGCCTCCACCTGTGCTGATTGTGTCCACCTGTGGCAGGTGAGAACTCTGCTCCGTTCTCTTAATGGGTGGTTCGCAATGGCGGTATTAGCACCATGGCGGTAAGGGATTAGGGGGTCTTTGCCATGCCGAATTGGCATGTCCGCTCGGCTTGTGATGGTGTGCTATTAGCGGCATGGCGTTATTTATGGGTTGCAGGGTCGTGCGCACGCGGACTGCCTGCTATTAGTGGCACTGTACTTAGTGGTGCCGCTAATAGCGGTGAGCCGGGTCGTAATTCGCATGGGGATTTAACGTTACCGGTATTCCATTACCGGTAATGTTAAATCCCTACCGCCTACCATGTAATGAGGCCCTATATCCGTACATATGGAAGCAGTATGCCAAAATTCGGAATAATGGGGCTCATTACGAGTTCGACAGTGAATAAGGTCATAAATTACTGGCACCTCCGTGTAGTCTGGCAGAATTACCACCGTATTAGAAGGTGACGGGAGCGTGCACAGACTATCGGCGGTAACAGTACAGAATTACCACTGAAAAGCAACTTCAGACGTTAATTCCACTGATGTCAGGTGGAATTACCATTACCGCTGGGCAAATCTCTGCTAATTCCACCATCGGAATTAGCGGCGGAGGAACTACCACTGGCAGAATTGCCGTTGGTGGAAATAGTGTCTTCTCAGGAACTGGAAGCCCAGCGGTGGCCATCTTTAAAAATCCAATCCACTCTGAACCCCCATTTCTTGTTGCCATCTTAACACCAAAGTATCACAAAGGATGTCACAGAATAAAGGGAAGGTGCCAGGTATGAAGCAGCAAAAGCAGACATTTAGTAAAGCTGAGCTGTAGATCCCCAAGGATGAGGTTGTGGCCCATGCCGAAGAGCTGTATGGTTCAAGGCAAAAGAAGCACCTGGACAGAGGAAGGCTGCCATCTGGGCCTGCATTTGTAACAAGGTTACGGCGGTGGGTACAGTTGCATAGAACAGTGAGCACTACCGCAAGTGCTGGAATAACCTCAAGGACAGGGTCTGCAGCCCCCGGGTGCAGACCCTGGGTGAGTATGAATGGCCACCCTACCATGATAATGCACCGACCAATTGACAATCCATGCATCTGTCCCTCAGCATAGATGGGCCCAATGGACAGTGGAATGATCAACCACATGGCAATGCATACAAAGGCAATGCCACCTCATGTATATGCAAGGGAAGGTGGGCAACTAAACATATACCTATGCACTGTAGTTGATATTTGCACGTGAGCACATGCAACCATGAGAAGCACCCATGTGTGCTGGGAAAGGCAAAGTGCCAAAGTAAACTCCCAGTGCAACCACATGTACAAGCCAAATCGCAAGCCCAACAAGCAATGAGCTCATGGGGATTACTCCCTCAGCAAACACTACCCACACCATGGATTAGCCATGTACATTGGCCTGCAATTGACCCTGTCCATTAGACCACATGTGTGTATGATGACCTTCTTGCAAGCCCATGTAAGCATGATGACTGACATTATGTAATTGTCCACCCAACAGGTTCACGGTTGACTCAGGTGAAGAATGTTGGCCCATCTATGTGCCGCAGTAGGGCCACTGGTGTGACCACACCAATCTCCACTCCTGCACCACCCAGCAATGGGAAAATCTGGAGGAAGGGTAGGAGCAAAGGGGCAGGGCCCAGCAGCACCATTTCCAGCAGCAAGAAGTGGAGACACAACCACAGTCCCCACTAGTGAGTCAAGTGGCCATCCCAACATCAATGCACATGCCACTGCTGAGACTGCACCAGATGGCAGCAAAAACACACATCTGCAGGTGCTGCACCCCTACCAGCTGCAACTGCCACTCCAGAGCCGGTGGTTGTGTCTGAGAAGTCAGAGGCACCACCTGATGCCCATAGATCTACACCCGCATCTACACATCTGCTCCCTGAACCCGCTCTAAATCATGAAAAAAAGGGGTGTCGCTGTGCCATGGGTTTTCAAAAAACGATGGGGGTTAATTGATTACTAAACCTCCCCTTGTCAACCCAATGTTAAAGCAATGAATGCTACAATATCTTGTTTGAATCTAATCCTCTTGACAAAACAGGTAATGTACCAAAAAGAGGCAAGTATCATGCAAAAATATTTTTAATGTATGTAAAATAATGAAGGAACAGTCAACAAGGAACAAAAAGGAGAAAAACAACATAAGTCTCAAATCACATAAAGCAATTTGTTATAATGTGGCACACACCTAAACTTTTCCTGTTATCTAATCACAGAAAAAATGCGTTTGAATCAAAGCGGTGGTGTCAAGAAATAGACAGAGATGCAGAAAAGAGAAAGGAAAGAATGATAGGCTGAAATTATGGAAGGGAAACATATAGTGAGCAGTAGCAGCAAAAAATAGGGCAGGAGTGTATCTGCCTGTACTATCACAAATTCAAGAACAAATCAATACGGTCAACATTATATTGTGCTACTGTGATTGGGAAGTAATTCCTTAGTGTTCCCAATAGAAAGTCTGGAGAGATAAATGCAAACAGAAGGAATCCTGATGTTGCTTCTCAGGTGTATCGTCTTTTTCCAAAGTTTGCCAACGCAGTGGGGGATCCTAATTTGGAAATGTTGTCAGGATGTGTGCGTAGATGGAGTGACACCCACACTCCCCTCACAGTTCTTGCGTATCAGCGGTTGCTGATCGCATATGGATTAGAGAGCAGTGAAATATTCTGCCTTCATCAGGGCTAGATTGTTCTGCAGAAAAATGAAGAATGGGAGAATTATGTGAGGAAAGAAACCGTGTTGAGATTGGATGTAAACGGCAGTGATAGCCTCTGTGGCTGGTATCCTGCTGGGTAGGTCAGGATTAGTGTTGAGATTATTGAAAGGGGTAAACTAAAGAAAGAAACGGGTGCTCTCCACTATAGTGGTTTATTCAGTGGGTTAATCATGCAAGACTTTCTACTGTGGCTGCCTGGTCAACAGTGAAATAGATAGAAAAGAAGTGGAGTTGTTCTATCCATAGTGCTCCCATTAGTCGGTGCCCGACATCCCGTGTCCTCCCTCCAACCTACCAAGATAGTTAATCTCTGTACCTTAATGTCCACTTGGAAGCAGATACGTGGACAGAAACGACGGGGTAGCCTCTCTGCGTGTGTGGAGTCCAGCGGTGACCCAACTCTGTAGAGTAGTGTGGGTTGGTGGAGTCCGGATGGTGTTAATGCGAGGGGGTAATGTGCAAAAAGAGGTTTCCCAATGGTGGAGTTGCTGTCATGCACGAGTTGATGGGGCGGTTCCTGTAGCTGGCTGCAGCTAGACTGTGGCTGTCAGCAGGACTGGACCTAGACGTTGGGGGGTCCGTAAAAGGAAGCATAATTAAAAGAAAAGAAGGCGGGTGTGTAGAAATAGACCCTGAAGTGGTGAGAGAGGAAGCTCACCTGTGTATCCCGCCTGGTTATGTCCGGTGGAGAGTGCCGCTCGCTGTGTTCGATGGCGGTCAGTGGCTGTCTGTGAAGGCAGTCGCCGGCCCGAGTCTTCGAGCGCAGCGGCGGGTGGGGTTTAAAAACATATCAGTCACCCATTGGTTGATGCCGCCACACCCGCAGCGTCATTGGAATTCGGAGAGTGATCGCTCGCTGTGCCTCGTCATGCTGCAGGGGAGCGTGGCGTGGTTGCTAGGAGATCTCTAGTAAGTGTGCAGCTGGGGGGCGTGGCCTAGGGCATATGCGAGTGCCGAGAAGGAATGGCTCGCAGCTCGAGTTCGAATAGGGTGAGAACATGCCCTGTGCCCATGCAGCGGTAAACGTGGCTGTGTACCCAGGAAAAATGCATGCCTATTTTATATACGGTATGTGGTGCCGTGGCACTGAAAAGAGATGGGGAAGGGAGGAGTGTTGCAGGAGGAGGGCCGGTAGTCCAGGCCCGCGCGTGGGTTGGCTGCTCCTACCATGCGGGTGTCGGGGATCTGTTTGGACTGGCAATACGACACCGGGTCATGGCCTGCCTAAAGGGGCCGGATCGTGTGGCTCAGATCTGCAGGTGACATACGGAGGGGGAGGTTGAGTGTGTCTCACAGGGGGTCAAAGTGACTCAGTGCTGCAAGCTCCACCTCAGTGGGTTAACGCTGGGGTGATTGGTACGTCGTGGGGATCCCAAGTCTTGCTAGAACTGGGGGTTATGTAGTTCATTTAGGCCATGCTCAAGGGTGTCCAATCTGTGGATCCATCTGTTTTCTAGAGTCAAAAGCCTGGTTTGAATGTTAGGGCCTGATTCAACTTTTTCTAGCACCCACCATAGAAGGTCATCGGGTGTGTGTCGGTTCTCTATGTAGTGTGTTACCATTGGTGATGTCATTTGTTTGCAACGGATCCTGGACCGTTGTTCGGAGATCCGGAACCCCACCTTGCGCATGGTCTGGCCTACATATCTGTGGCCACATGGGCACTGAATGCAGTAAATCACCTGGCTGCTTTTGCAGTTCGTATGGTGTTTCAAATGGGGCATGGGTCGCCCCGGTGCTGTGCCTCTGGAGCCCGGGACTCCTGAATCAATATTTAGAAAAAAGGGGGGTGCCCCATTTAGGAGAGCCATAATGCTGGTTTTCCCCTCTCCCCCACCATGGGATTTATATTGTGCAATTGGAGGGGAGCTGGTTCCTGGCTACCAGCATTGACTACAGCTACCAGAATTCCCTGAGGCCAAAATTGCTACTAATCAGAAATACCTGAACAGACTGCCTCCCTGAAGATTGCAAGCGGCATAAAAGCACTTGAAGGAGAAGAGCAACTGAAATGCAGACGGTACACAAAGCTGGGAACTAGAGTGTGCGCCTCACCCCCCCTTTATTCAGTTAGTTCTTACCCCACCAGACAACCATTCCTTCCCTCCTCCTGCTCACTGTGTGGCAGCACTGCACCTGCAGGAGGTGTGTCATTGCCCTTTGGGGAAGCATGTCCTCATCAGGGAGCATGGGGACATTTTGCCTGTGGCATATGTGCAGCATTGCACGGGCAAGAAACATTTGTCCAAGCTTCTCTGGCCTGTACATCAAGGCCCATCCGGTTCCTCAGCAAGCCAAAGGTTTGATCTATGCACAGCCTGATCCTGATGTGTGCTTCATTGTAGGCCTCCTCCTGTGGCATATGTGGATTACACACAGGTGGCATTAGCCATGGCAGCTGAGGATATCCAGAGTCACCTGCAAGGGCAAAGGTCACAGGTGTCTGTCACAGTGAATTGTGTATGTGTTGCCTTTTTAAAGGACATGTTATGGACACTCTGTTCATGAATGTATTCCACATTGTTGTACAACATGGTTTTCCATCCCAGTAAGTGAGTGCCATGTCATATAATATGGGGGTACATATGCATTGTTGTGTTACACCATGTACACAGCTCTCAACCAGCAGTTGTCACTTTCATGGCCTGTGATTGGCAATGCAGAGTGCATGTTGCCTGTATTGGGCCTGTGCATTGCTTTCATGCATGTGCCCTAATGGGAAAATAGTTGTTTTTGTGCATGTTGGCGGTGTCTGCGTTCCTTCCATTATGGCTTCATAGACATGGTTACCAGATTACATGTCACCACTTTCTGCCAGTGCTGCATTGTTTTTTTGCAGTGGTGAACTGTGACATTGGATGTGTAGGTATGTGTTCCCAATGGATTGTGGTTCTTGCGGTCCTCTGTGTGTGTATCACTTACTTGTTGGAGCAATATGCATTACTGACATACTACTGCATTGCGCTGCATGGTCTAGTCCTGTGAGTTGGTGGCTGTGACAGGGAATGCATTGATCAAGTGTGGTAATCCCCCGTTCACATTGCATTTCAGTAGGGTTACGAAATTTGTTTGTGTGATGGCACTTGTACCCAGTATCCATGTCCATTGGCTCTGCGGCACTACATGTATGCAGGCAATGTGCTGTTCCGCAGGACCATAGGATTGTGTGTGGAACCAGCCAAGCGGGCACAACAGTGTGTGATCACAAGGTCAGCATTGCAGGAGACCTGGACATTCATGGAATGATACTGCTTCTTTTTGCGTTATGCCTCTTCCGATGCTTGGAGGGTGACTAGCGCCACATGGGTGTAGTCCAGAGCGACAAAAACGTTGGGCAGGTGGGCTGCTGCATAGAAACACGCCTCTGTGGCATTTACATGTGCCAGGGTGGTGGGCAGGGGGATGTGCAGGGAGGCATGGTGCAGTCATGCTTCCAGCACCTGCCGAAGCAGAAAGGAAAATGTGGGCTGAGACATGCAATGCAGCATTCCTAGAGTGTGCTGGTATGTGCCAGCTGAAAGGAAATGAAGGACCAACAAAAGTATCAGCAGCAGGGGTAAGGCAGTTTTTATGTTAATCCTGCTCTGTATGTCATCATGGATCAGGACGAGTAGCTCTACAATGGTCTCCCTGTTCAGCCGGTACCTGGTAATGAGCTGGATTTCAATTAATGTCCAGGGTGAGGGCAGGGTCTGGCCTGGGGAATGTGCACTCGTTTTGCATGCCATCTCCTCCTCCTCTATGCACCCTGTGCTGCTGTTTCTGCCTCTGCAGCTCATTGTAGAGCAGGAAGAACTGCGTGCCTCAGTTAGCGACAGCTAGTGGCATCCTGGCGTTGGAAAGTGGGTTTGGGTCAGGTGCAGTCCTTATGTAGAGATTAGGGGCACCTGTGAGTTGTTTTCCATCACCTGTATGCATTTACCTCCACCTTACAGGTGGTGGTCACTGCACTGTGTTTTCAGCAAAATGACCGCCCATTGTCAGCGGTATTTCAAATTGTGATACGGCGGAAATATCGTTTTGCATCTTTGCAGTATTTCCACCTGTGGAATTAGCGGTCATGCTAATTCCGAATGATGGTGGTGGTAATTCCACCAGCGTTAATTCTGCCGAAGCTAATTGTGACAGCAGAATTAACGCCATCTCCTAATTCGGCAGTGTGATACAAGTGGTGGTAATTCTGTTACCGCCACTTTTACCCTATACCGCTGCATATGTAATGAGACTCAATGTGTGCACATTTTCTTTCCATAAATAGCCCCTGAAAAGTGCTTTGTACTAAAACGGTGTTTTTAGATATTATTTATCCAGTGCTTACATTTCTATTATTATTATGACTGTAAAAAGACGTCTTCTTTTTTCATTTGCTAGAAGAGCCTGCTTATTCTTTTGAAGTAACCAGGTTAGTCTGCTGGCTCAATGCATATTATTTAATTTGTCAGTCACGGCGTGCGAATTGTACATTTGTGATAAAGATTAGAGCAATGTTTGCATATTTCACTGCTGAGGCACTGTATGGAAACATTTTAGGAAATTAAATCTATTTAATCTTTTCAGATCTATAGTAAGCAAGAAAATTAGAAGTGGGAGGGACTGGAAAGATATTCTGTGTGGAAAATTGCTTTTTCCACTGCCTGATTAGAAAAAACTGCACTCAGCAATATTGAAAACGAATGAAATCAAGACTACCTGCAAATGTCCATGTACATGGGGGCCAGGCCATTCATGTATTACAAGACAAGGAGCAGGAATTTGAATAGGCAGGCATTCTGCTTGGAGGACTACCAGCCCTAGTAACAGTTGACCAAGGTGGGAGAAGACATAGTACGTTGTAAAGGTGTGAATAGCAAAACTGAGTATCTGGGTTTGGGGAGCGCAGGAGTAGAAGGGAGCCCCAAAGTTAGGCTGGAAGTGGAACAGAGGTCAAGCCTCAAGGGGACCGGGTGGAGGGGCGTTTTTGCAGAGTGGTGGATGCTGAGAGGACAGATGTTCTTGTTGTGATATTGATTCTGGCTGTTGTGGCAGTGATGACGTGGGGTAGTTAGAGTTTGCTGTCAAAGAGGACCCCGATGTGGTGAGCCTTGGGAGATGCAGTGAAGAGATCAGGGGGCAAAGAGTGTAGGGAAGAGAGAGTAGGCATGGCAATTGAAGCCTGAAAGAATGCTGTAATGACATAGACCTTTCTGTCACCAATAATCTAAAACTGATATAACAACGTAGTGCCTACTGGTGCACGGGTTTGCATTCCCCATTACATCAATGTTGCAAAATGGTTCTGTTTACAATGATATCTTGAAACGCTTGGATGCTCACAGTCACTGATGTTTGTGGTAGGGTCAGGACAAGCAGAGAGGTCTGCCTGTAACGTAGAGGAGGGAGCGTGAAGTAGGTCCCTTTATCTGGCCAGACGATGTAGCTTAATCCGGGTCCTAAATACTACTATGCACAGAATTGCTTCGATGTGAGTGAGGCGAGCATTCCTTTAGAGAAATTAGTGAACACGCGAGACATGTGTGGGAGTCGGTTTTCAGGATTTGATAGAGGAGTGGAGAGAGATGGTCCATTAATTAGTTACCACATACATTGGTAATAGTAGGATATGGCTAAGAATTGAAAGGTGGCTGCCTTGAAGGCATTCAGTAAAATGTTACATTACTGTTAAAATACATGTGGTTTCCTGTCCAGTGGCAAATGGAGCTGCCACAAGCTGCCACAATGGAGCCTCGGTTATAGCCTGGAATATGTATTACTTCATTTGTTACCTCAATTTACGCAATGACAACAAATATTAAATAAAAAATATTTTCTCACCCCCAGCAAAATACTGCTCTTTTAGAATGTTTCCAACAGAGATAAGCCCTTGACTAAGATGTGCAGACAAAGTTGTCATTATACTTTTTAGTATTTAGCACTTTGGCTCGCTGTTTCTTTCCAGGGGAGTGTCCTTCCAAGCAGGATTGATAAATACTGCTCTGAGTCCATCGCTAACACCACCGCTCCTTCCACAACATCTCCCATCAACATTCATACAAATGTATAGACATGAATTGTTCTTTGAACCTGATTTTAAATACACAGGATCACTCTGGGTAGTTTAGCGGCCACTGGGCTATGTATTTGAAAGGTAAACTATTACTAAAATCCCAAAGTCCTGCTGCAGTTATATTCAAGACGAAACTGGGAAACAGTTCTGACAATCATACACATGCTTGGAACCCAACATTTCAGAGAGCAGTAATAAGTACACTGCACTGTGCATACGTGCACTGCACCAGCAATGCACACCCATACATGCACCACAGCCAGCACTGTACTGTACCGTACACACGCGCACATACACATACACACACACACGCACACACACACACGCGTATAAACACATTTGCACACACACACACACACACACCAACACACACCCTGCCTTCATAACCACACTGCAACTCTAACAGCCACCCATGCACACGCATGCCCCCAGCAGTGCATTGCACACACAAGCATGCACAACCTCATTGCTGCACACATAATACGACAACTCTTGTAAACACACACACATTCAACACGCCAGACACACACACCTAACATTGCACACACACACTCACGCTCACACATGCATATTTACAGCCCATCACAGCACTAAAACATATGTACACACACCCACTTAGTATTCCATTGTCTTTGCGCAGACCATACATGTACCCATGGTTTTGCAGCACTTTATCTTTCGACGTTGGATTCCTTATACTCTCCTTCACGCCCACTTCACTTTCAATGACTTCGCCTTCCCTCTGTTCCTAAATCCTTATGTGCTCAGTGTCGTACTCTATCCTGGCTCCTAAGTACTGGAATTTGCCCGTCTCCCTCTCTTCACAGCTCTCACTCCCATCCGATTTTTTAGGCTCTTCCATCGTCATAAACCTATTTTCTTTTACTTCATTTATCATTTGCATTGTTTTGACCGTTCTCCTACTATTTTGTGATGCGCTTTGGCAAAAGCACTAGATAAACTTCAATAAATATGAGTACAAAAATGAAGAAGAAGAGGTGTTTCCTGGAAATTCCTCACCTCTGATTTCCTTGAAAAAAGATGACAATGAAGAACAGGACAAATATTGAGATCCATCCCTTGAATAAGACTTAGACACAGCTTCTTTGATGACAATGCAGCTAGCAAGGGAGACAACAAGACTGAGAAAAAGGGTTCAGGAATGGTCAAACCCATGTAATTCTCAGGTGCAAGCAGAGTGCACAAAAATAAAGCATTGAACGCTCCTGGCTCGCCGCAGACAATGCACACCACTGTAGTCAGATCAGATGACACGAAAGGGAGGCAAAGGATCATCCCAGCCCACCAAATCAATCAATCAGATGGAAATATTTCGCATCAGACAGGAAATAAACACCTGTCACAAATGGGAAAAATTGTCTTGTGAGTGAAGCTGTGAACCAGTGTAGGCACCTCCTCCCTGTTGGCCCTCATGCAATATAAGCATCCACACACTGGGCAAAAGGAAATGGTGACCTGTCATCTTACCTCAGCAGCAGACAAAGCACAGTTTACATCACCTTCCCGCAACATTACACCAGAGAATTTCGCTGATTCACAGTTTTTAACAAGTCCTGTCTGAACTCCTGCAGGTCCCACTTCACGCCGACAACCTAATTCTCCCTCAATGTGCCAACACACCATTGCCGAGGCTTATGAACATGTTACAGAATAGCAAAATCAACACAACAAGCATTGTTTCTTTAATTACAACTTTGTTGTAATCTTAGCAATAGATTCACTGCCCTACTGTTTTGTTGGAAAACGTAGCTTCACACAGATCACAGGTCTCGTTGACCTTCCGTGGGCATTCAGAGTTGACACTACTTCACATGAACTAAAGTGCCATGCCTCTATGACTATGTTATAGAAGCAGATGAATCGGACCAGTCTGAGGGTAGGAAAGCCCACCTGGCAGTGGACATTTGGATTGGTCAAGGCATGCATCTCATAACCACCACTGGACACCGGGTCACCTTTGCCCATACCTGTCATTACCAAATCCCAGGTAAGTCGCCACAGAATGCATTTGCTAGTATGCCACCTTGTGTTTGGAAGGCATTGGAGGCACATCCCACAGGGGAGAAATTATAGGAGGTTGTGGCATATTCACTCCACGTCATTTACAAGTAGGCTTTTCTGGCAAGTCACATCAGGTCAAATGTTGTTGTAACCCTGGGAATAGGCCAGGAAATGCACATGCCAGCCACACAATGAACCGGAGGCATACCATCCACCAGGGATCTACGGTGTTTCCCAGCAGGCTGATTTCATCAAAACCCGGTGGCCTCTGCCGATTTTATCACTGCGGGGAAACATATTTCCCTTTCCACGCCCCCTTCCCTCTCTGATCCCAATGCAGAGAAACCGCTGCAACCTCTGTTCCCTTCCCTGCACCCATGCTCCCAGGCCCAGTCTTCAGCTCTGCAACCCCAGCCACCCGTATCCTGCTCACCCAGTCCGCAACATACTTACACACACACACACAGGAATCCTTACATCTCCCCAAAACACCTTCTTACATCACAGGCCACCACCTCTTCCTCTTCAAGTAATTTGCATTAAACGATGGGTTTACTTAAGTTGCACATTGGAATTAAGGAGGGTTAGTTCCTCCAGTTTCCTTTTACATGTCCGCCCATGAGTAAACACAGGGTCTACCTTAGTCGTTCCTATGAACTGGGAGTCGATCACAGAGTACTCTAATCAATTAGAATTCGAAACAAGCAAATCGAAACACAACTATGGTGGAACAGTGAGTTTGTTGTAAACACATTGTCTAGTCCCATTCCCCACCCCCCAGGACAAAGGACATGTGCAGAATTGAACTCCACTGGTACAGGAAGGAAAGAACCAGAAGACAGGCCTTCTCTTTCTATGTCCCAAGAGTCTGGAACCTCCTCCCAGTCAACACACGATTTGCCCCATCACCTCTAGAGCTCAAGAAGAAGTTCAAAACCCTACTCTTCAAGGAATAGCTCCTCACTAACACCTAGGTCTGCAGACCCTCTCCACCCTGCCTGAATCTAGTTGATCTTCTCCCCACTGTTTCCTGGTCTGGTTGCTTGTAGATCCCTTGATGCCAAATTGCCCACCCTCTGCCTCTCCTGTTGTTAGCTCCCTCATCCCTTGTTTATCTGCTTCCCTTTCTGGGTTCTTCCACCTATGATTGTAAAGCACTCTCTTGCTTTGTGAAGCTAGGTATGTGCTCAATAAATACTCTAATAATGATAATAATAATGATAATAATAATACTAATAACACGCTCTGCTTCGACCATGCTCTCCATTTTTTTATGTCATAAACCAGTACCTGACACTTGATAAGACGGTAAGTGTGGCCCAGAAATCTTCAACCATTTTAGCCACTTCTACAGTGCCTGAAATATGTTATTAAAGCTACAGACATGCAACCACCTCCGTTATATAAATCTGAAAACTCAACCCTCATATGTTGTAACATCTGCAAGGACAATGCAGTGCAGTGAGCAGCTACTGTAAGAGCGTGAGATGATAACTGGAGGGTGCCCACCTCACACCTACACAGTGGCAAGTGTTGGCCAATTTTTGCTCTTTGAAGCAACCCTTTGAAGGCGACATCCAGTGGGAGGCTTGTATGCTATGTGAATCAGTGGGATTGTGATACTGGTGTGCCTGTTGGAATATTAGAACTAAGCAACTACTGAATAACATGTCTGCAGGTGGCCAAACAATGGAATGGATGCGCCTATTGTTCTGGTGAAGAAGAATTTTGAGTACCTCCTGTCTATGCATTTGATATATTCAGGCAATGAGTAGGATTCACAATTAAGTGCACAAAATAACGTTGGGTTTGGATTTCTGGGCTTCACGGAAGACCGTCAGGAATGTTAATTGGGGCTGCTAGGGTTTACAACTGCTACCCCTGTGGCCTCCCCTTGTTACTCCTGGCTTGCCCTTGCGACCCCTACATTGAAATAAACAGACAAACAGACACTTTGAGCTTCCATTTTTGTGTCTGTTTTTTCTGATATAGGTGGCCTCCAGGGCTGCCGGTGCCACTGGGTCTCATGTGCTTTCAGAGTTTTGTAACTTTTCAGTGGTTGCTTAGCCACAATGACAAATTATAGAGCTCATGAAAGCAGGAGAACGGGGCAAACATGCTCACATGACACCTCTTTGGATTCTGGACATCTGCCCTAGGGTAGACTTGCGCCTCATTGCCGGAGCTCAGAGCTGTGGCTAGTGGGTCATCACAGCATGACCATGGCAGAGCCTGCTGTCTTTCAACACCTTTTGCAATGAAATACTACATAGGCAAGATGTAGAGTGCAGGACACAGGAGATGGTGGGGAACCTGAGAAAGGCGGAAATAATGAGTGCAGGCAGAGTGCTGCTACATCACTGCCTGGCCCCGCGCATCCAGCCAGCTCCTCTGAACACTGAGCTCTCAGGGGTCAAGGAGACCATACAATGAAAGCGCAAGGCATAAGGAACATTAGCAGCATGCGGAGAGGCGATTGCTGCTGCCTGGGTCTGTTTTGGGGATCAGGGAATTACACAGCAGCAGCCCAGTCTCCAAGGCAGAAAGGCAGAGGGAGGACAGCTGCGGATCGGCAAGTGGAACATCTGTTTTCCCTCCAGGTAACACAGCATCTCTGCTTCCCTGCCTGTCGCCAGGCCGCTCTAGGCACTGCCTGGTTCTTCGTATATAGTGCTCTCTCTGGAGTCCAGGTGGAAGGGTGACATCTGCTGGGGGGCAGTCTGTGGCTTGGGGGTGTTGCCTGGTACTTCTGCGCAGTGCGCTTCAGTGCCTCTGTGGGCAGTGGAGCTGGCACCGGAATCCACTTTCCACAGGATATGCTGCATTATTTTTAATCTGCACCAGAGAGGGGCTGGGGAGGAGGTGAGCATTGTGCGTTAAGTCAAAACCGGGGATGCAGTTGGCACAGTGTCCCTCTCCCATGGCTACTGAGGTCCCACCTATACCCCTCCTGGAAAACTGCGCTTCTTCTGTGATGGTGGCCTTCCTTTGCTCGTAGACATATTGGGCCTCATTACGAGTTTTGAGGTAGCCATGGTGCTATTAGCGCCATGACTGCCTCCAAAATCGTGTCCGGGTTCCCTGAATGGGGACTTACCGGGTCATTCCAACCTTGTAAGTCCCCATTCAAAAAACCATTCCCCATTCCCATTTGAGCCCCCATAGGGCTCAATGGGAATGGGGATGGAGCTAATAACGGGCATGTTAATAGCGGCCCCGTTATTAGCTCCTTGGTCCCATTGCGGGACCCGCAAACGATGTCTGGTCTGACCAGATGTTCTGTGCAGGTCCCATAAGGGAACCTCGTTATAGGGCAGAATGGGTTTACCGGCACCATTACCGGTAAACCCATTCCGCCAACCTCGTAATGAGGCCCATTTTTGTTATTGTCACTCAGAATGCAGCTGTGAACTGTAAATGTGATCACCCTACAGTACAAGGAATGTAACCTATGCAAGTAATCATCATACACTATCCACTCCAGGTTTCAGATTGTGTGCCACTGTTAATCATGGGCGGGTTACAAGTTCATTGTGTTGCTGTTAAAATCATGGCCCCTGCTGTTAAGTCTTCAATCCTGACCAGATTTGGCTTACAACCAACCTTTCATCAGCAAAAAGTCAAACTTCCTACTGCACCTCCTGAGAGGTACTCTGCCTTTCCTCTCCTTCCCCCAGAAGCTCACTGTCTCCCAAGCTCTGGTTCTCTCTAGGTTGGACTATTTTAACAGCCTCTTTCTAAATCTACCTGCCTCTACTCTCCGCCCTTTACAACTAATCCAAACAGGACTGCGAGACTTGTCCATGGCCTCAAGCCCTGGGATCGTATCTCTCGAGCTCTGAAATCTCTCCATTGGCTCCCAGTGGATGCAAGGATTAAATTCAAATCCCTCTGCATTATCCACAAGGCTTTCTGGGGCCTGGCTCCAAAATACCTTCAGCTATCCCTCTGCAAATACCTCCCCTCTCAAGTTCTTGTCTCCTCTACCTCTAACTCCCTCAGGGTCAGAAGTTTTTTTTAAAAAAAGCTGGGTGTCGATCTCTGTCTTCGGATGAAGCCTCCCTCTGGAACAGCATCCCTCGCACTCTAAAACTTGAGGAGAACCATCTACGGTTCTACGCTCTCCCTCTCCCCTGCTGATATGTTCTCTCTTGGCACTCTGCACCTGGCCACCCTCAGTCCCCTGGGCCCAGGTACCTGCTTACCCTGCTGCCCTCCTGCACTGCCTTCTGGCCACCCCTTGCTCTGGGAACTGTATCGGTACCTATACAGTCCCCCACATACCCCATTTTCTTATTTTCTGCACTTATCAGAATTGCCCAGTCTGCTGCCATTAACACAGCACTTGCCATTTGCTGGCTGCACTATTACTGTATGTTGCTTCTATTATCTATTTATTTTTATTTATTATTATTTATCTGTTCTCCTCTGCTCAGCACTCTCCACCTTCCCCCATGCATGCACTTTTCCAATTTCTCTTTTCCATGCACTTGCACTTTCTGAATGTCACTGGGCCTGGTAAGATCGTTGTTATGTTCTCCCCTGTTCCCCTACCTTGCCTTGCCGTGCTCTGAAACACTTGTGTATGAGCACGATACAAATAAAATATCATATCATATCACCACCCCCACCCTTAGTTCGTCAATTGTTAGCCTATTGTGAGCTGGTCTTATTTCTAATTTTTCTACCTTCTTTAAACGTGAGCATTCCTTTACCATGCTAATGTCATCACTATATTTCCTCACACACTTGTGAGTACGTTCCTATGCTTTCTTTATGTGACCACCCTCCCTCTTGGTTCTCTAAATATCTCAACTACATAATTAAGTGGAACTTCATGTTGAATAAATATGTTATGTTATGTTGTATTTGTATAGTGACTACTGTATGTGGTCCTGCAAACCAGTGCACTCATGAGAGACCTGCTCATGGCAACATTGAACTACTGTGATGTTATAAACAGCCCCCTGCCCCCATTATTTACAAATACTTGAATGGCATGACAGTCATCTATCTCCAAGACCAAATCAATGAATACATCAGGACTCAGGTGTTCATTTACATGTCTTTTCTGAAGGTCTGATGGCTCTGTGCTTCCTCAAATTGAACCCAATAATAACAGAGTTTCTCCTTATTTCCCATTCCCCACTCCTTGTTTAGCCCCAGCTTCCTGCACTTTTATCTATGAGTATTTTAGTAACAGCTTGGACATGTTTTCTTATAGTATCATTCCTGGCTTTAAAGCCAACATAAGTGTGTTCTTATATGGGAACGCTGAATATATTTGTGCAACCACCATATCCACACACAACTTCTAGTGAGGAATGCAAGCTTGTGGCAGGCCTTGGCTCATTATGTTGGCTCAATCTCCATGTGATTTGCAGCCAGAAGGGAGGAAACAAATGAGGGTTCTCTCTCTCAATCCTTGCCACATTCAATATGTGAGAACTGTCTAACAAATGAAAATGCTTCAGAAAACTTCCAACACATGTAAATATATATACGGGGTAATTCATGAAATAAAAGTGCGCCGAAATCGGTGGCGCAAGCTGGCGCAAGCGTGAAAAGCTGGCCCACGTGTGTGAATCGCACGCGTGCGATTCATGGAAGGCCCTGCGCGTGTATTTTCCGGTATGTGCGCCAAATCCACATGTGGCGCACACCGGCGCACATGTCATTTCCACATCCAGAACGCCGTGCGCCACGTGCACAGCAAAAGCACACAACGTCAGCTCACACATCAAAAAGGGGGCGGAACAAGGGGCGGAACACACGGAATGGGGAACAACGCGTGAAAATAGAGCGTAACTGAGGAAGTACCACTGGGAAGTACACGGAAGGCCCACACGCACGCGAACTACATGTATTCATGGAATAGAATAGGGAAAACCTGCGCACGTCAAAACACACGCACAATTACGTCAGCCACACGAAAGCAGGCAGAAGCGCCCTCGCGCAGCATAAAAGTGTGTGCAAACAACAAACACGCATATACAGCTACAATGAATGTTCCGTTCCTCGCAGCAGTGATTGTGGGACACAGCAGGAGGAGGAGAATAGCCAGGCCCCGCATTTTATTACCCATGACCAGCCTTTTTGGGATGCCTGATGACCAGGTCTATGGCAGGTATAGGTTTCCACCTCATATCATCCTAGAACTGGTAAGGGAGTGGGAGGATGAACTCACATCACCCACCCTGTGCTCCCAAGCATTGAGCCCCTTGAAGAAGGTGCTCAACGTACTGCATTTTTTGGCCACTGGGTCATTTCAGCGGACAACTGCCATAGTGGGGGACGTCTCACAGGCCACGCAGTCACGTTGCCTACACAAGGTGTTGGCAATCATCACTGCGCGCCCCTCAGTCCGCAGGCACACATACATGCCCAGAACACCAGCAGAAAGGCAGGCCGTGGTCCTGGACTTCTACAGGGTGGCACACTTCTCCAAAGTGGTCGGTGCCATAGATTGCACCCATATGGCCCTACGTCCACCTAGGGCCACTGAGCACATCTATCGAAACCGCAAGCACTGGCATTCCATCAACGTACAGGTTGTATGCGATGCCCATGGAATCATCACCTCTGTCTATGCAAACTATCCCGGCTCCACCCGTGATAGTTTCATATTCAGAATGTCCACCCTGAGCTGCACCCTGGAAGCTGGGAAGCATGGTGACACATGGCTCCTAGGTGAGTAAAATGCCTGTGCTCATGCATACATGTCACACACAGACAAATACACCAGCCCAACTAATGACAACCATTATCACCGTACCAGGGGACAGTGCCTACCCTCTGAGCACCTACATGATGACGCCCATACGGAACCCCACCACACCACAACAGGTAAGATGCAACGCAGCCCATATTGCAACCAGGGCCATAATGGAGCGCACATTCGGAGTGCTCAAGTCACGCTTCCGCTCACTTGACCTCTCTGGTGGACAGCTACTATATGCACCCCCAGTATTGTGCAGGATCATTGTGGCAGCATGTGTCCTGCACAATGTTGCAACATGGCATGATGTACCGGTGGACATGGTGGGGCCCCCACATCCCCAACCACACGCACACCCCCGCTGCGCATGGGAGGGGAAAGGGCATGTGGCGAGGCAGCCCGTACCCAGCTTGTGGCCACATTTTTCACCTAAACTCCAACCCCTGCGGAGTGCACACAGGCATGCACATACCAGGTCACAATCGATCATGAGAAAGGGATAGTTAACTGTCACTACCTTGCCACCCTGAGAATGTGGCCACGGAAGTGCCACATTGTGTGAATGTCTACCTAATTATACACAACCAATCCATTGTGACCAAAGGGAACACATGCAAGGCATTTCCCCCGCCCCCTTGCTAAACAGGGCATGAAAGGAGTGTTATGCCACCCAAACCCTCCCAACACTCCTGAAACCCGACTGCCACACCATACCATGGTATGCAACGGCAAAACATCCAACCATATGTACAACACATGACACAATAGTCATGAAGTGCCACGTGAGAAATGTAAATAGGCACCAGACAATTATACATGACATGGAATCGGAAGAAAGGAGTGACCAAAACCTCACACCCTGAAAACGGCAGCACAAATGCATGCCACCAGTGGTGCAACCAACAAAAGTCAGAATACTTGTTGCCATGCACATTGGACAATTGCAAATTGCCATATAAAACACCACACACTGCACAGCACAGTGAGTGTGCACTGCATTGGTGAAAACCCTTCTGCATCATTTCAAAAAATGTCATTCAACCAAATAGTACCCTGTCATGCATGTACACGATCAATGACTCAGAAGTGAACATGGATTGTTGTGATGCAGCATGCTTGAGAAGGCAATCTGGGTGCATGCGTTTGCATGGTGTCAATGTAGTTCGGGGGGTGTTGCCTAAGTGTATTTGTCCATAAGGACATGCCTAGAATACATGGATGTGAAATGAAGTGAGTGCCAGTGACCCATACACAGCACATGCGATCATAGCAACAAGGACCCCTCCTGTGTGTCAAACCACACCTATCCCCTGGCACCTCAAAATAAAGCACTACATTGCATCAGCCATTGACCAGCAGAGTACCCCACATCGGCAATGGCAGACAGTGACCCATTACTGAATCATAGAAATCCATAATATGACCTACAAAGTTCATCAAAGCGCTTCAATTAGGGAGGGAACAAGGGAGAAGAACAGTACATTCCTACATGTCCTTCAAACAGTCCACAGTGTGATAATGAACTGGAAGAGCACATATTACAGGTGCCTGGAACAATAAGGGAGAGTATAGGGAGGGAATGTTGGATGACATAACTAGCATCAACATTCCCATGCCTGATGGCAATTGTCGCAGTGCAGGAGTCACATAAGGAGGTGAGTGAGGGAAGAGGGGGGAAGTGGTGAGGAGAGTAACAAAACAAGTGACAAACTGTGGTAGGTTGCCAAAGAATCAAGATAGTGCTGGGTAGGGGGAGAAGAAAGACAGAAGGGAAAGCGGTAAGAGATGACCTGTAATCATTGTGGTGGAGGGGCTAATGATCTAAGTAACTGGCAAAACTATACTTAAAATGTTGAAGGTGGGGTGTGGAAGGATGGAGGCAGAAGGGCAAATGTCTGCAAAGAACAAGCGCCTACGTATCACCATGGCTGATGGCAATTGGGGTAGTGGTTGAAAATGACAGCCAGAGTACAAGGAGGAAGCTAAAGGGTGGTGGAGAGGGAGAGCGAGGAGAGAAGGGAGGAGGGGGGCAGCTCTAAATGACTAATGGGGAAGATGGTGAAAGAAAGCACACACAGGAGGCAGAGGGAAACCTGACGGTGCAGGAGAGTAGGGGATGTGATGATGAAGGGGGAGACAGAGGGACGCTGACAGGTGCAGGGGAGACCAGGGGCCATTCTAGTGACTGAGAAGGCATGTGGTCAGGTCTAGACAGGGCCACCTTTGTGGGCTTTTGGTAGTGGTGGCAGGCTCAAGCATCCTGGTTGGCTGGATTGTCACAAGGGCCAAGTGCAAACAGTGAGAGGGGGGAGCAGGTCGAGGACACAACAGGAGATTTAAATCACGAACAATGCAGTCATAACTCAGACGTCACATCCAAACACCAGCCAGGGCTGGGAATTGGCCAAATTGGTGCTAGCAAGGAATGGGTGGTTGTTGAAATAAATGCATGATGACAGGGGTAACTCAGTGTGCAGCCTTCATGTGGCATATCAAAATCACTGTGGGGAAACTGTCCCAATTCAACATTCTCAGCACATGGACCCCTCCCACCATCAGTGTGTTGTATGCAGCCAAAGGGTGCATGGTACCAGCTACAGCAGGAAGTGCATCAACATAGACAGTCAACACAAAACAAATATCTCAAGCAACATGATGAAACGAACAGTTAGCATAATACTCACCAAAGTGAAGTGCAGACATGCATTGGAGAAACCATCTGGAATACCCACTAGGGGTGTGCACACAAGTAGAACTGCAGGCTGGCCACAGATATGACAGAAGCCCAATGCCTATGTGTGATATGCTTTACACCGAGCCATCCTTGCGAGCCCATGGAAAAGGGAAGCAGAAGTAGCATATGTGACCCCAAGCAAAACACAAACACAGGACAAGCATGAATGGGCCCAGCTAGAACACACAGTGGATGCCTTCCGATGCCACAAAGCACCACACTGTCACATGTATGCACAATAGACAAAATAAAATATAACAAAAAAGAATTCTAAAGAAAATACAAATGAAATCAAATAATCAATTGAAATAAAAAAATGAAGAGTAATGAAAGAAAGAAAAGCAAAATCAATAAAATTGAAGAAAACCAGAAAAAATACATAACAAATAAAAAGCAAAGTGAAATCATTGAAAAAGAACAACAACATAAAGGAAAAAATAAATAAAATGAAATTTAAAATAAAAAGATAACATACTTACCAAAAACCACAGAATTTGGATAAAAAATCTAAAATATTTTAGCCATATATGACCCGGGGGTGGGGGGGATCCAGGGGGGGAGGTACAGGGTGCACTTCAACGCCCACATGTGTAGATGTTGAGGTAAAAATGTGGGGATAGGTTGTCATCGTCACCCTCTGGATCTGAATCAGAAGGTGGACGTGGTGCAGTTGACTCACCATGCCTAGCCATGCCTTGTCCCTCATGGCAGCAAGTATGCGGGTCTGGTAAACCAGGTCCTGGCGGGCAATGAGACTGAGGTCAGCATGCATTACCTCACGTGTCACACGTGCTTCCATCTACAGAGACTGACGTGTGAGAAGGAGTTCTGCTTGCATGGCCTCACATGACAAACGGAGTGATTCCCAGCTTGCACAGAGTTCAGCCGAGATGGTTCTTTCAAGCTGTACCATTGTGTCTTCTGTCCGCCTACTCTCATCCATCATGAGGTCAGCTAGAGTAGATCGGAGGGCCTGTTGTTCCACCCTCAGGGCATCACGGTGTGCCTCTGCTTGAGCATTAAGTTTTTCATGCAGAGCCACCATTTCAGCCTTGCGTGCCCTGTCATACGCCGCCATGCCCAGCCTGAGTGAGCGTCACGTGGACTGCGTAGCCCGCTGATGGAGCACCATTTGCCTTACAGAGGGGTGGATGGAATGGGCCACATTTTCCATACCTTGAGCAATCATCTCAACTGCTCCCCCCTGTTGCTGTGCTATGGCAATCATGGAATGCTCCCACTCATTTGACCCCGGTGGTACACGACCACCGCGTTGCCGGACACCACACATGCTGGGCCCAAGGAGCCGTAGTCCTTGCTGGGGTGGTGCCACCCACCGCTGCAGGACTGCATCCCTCCGTCGACCTGATGCCCCAGGAACATGGTCAACTGGTGTCGAGTGTGACCGTGCACCCGTAACCACCACAGGTGGACATTCCAACCCTGCCTGGCCCCCTACTGCAGGTGTTGCAGACAGAAGACTATCCAACATAGGATCACTTGCCGGCGACGACACGTCATGATGCAGATCTGGCTCAACATAGTGGTCAGAGGATAAATCAGTGCCTGACTCAGAGCCAACTCTGGACACGATGGCCTGGAGCACCTGTGGGTTCTCATGGGCTGCCACCACTGGTGCATGGTTGGTCATGTGAACTGACCACTGTGTCTGGGATGACATCTTCATCCTCTGTCGCCAGTGCATGTCAGTAACACATACTACACACATACAGTTCACAACATTGACAGCCAAATAATGAAACAGCCATGTTACAGGCAACTCAAACCCCAACATGCATCCAGTGGCATTGCAATGCAGGGCCATCCCAAAAGCAGAAAAGCATGTGTGCAAAATGTGAATGCAACACATGTATTGCATGCTGCACATCACCTGCATCAAACACAACCTCTAGAAGGCTTATATCCAATGGCAAAATGAGAGATGGGAACAAATAGTTGGCACCTAGTGAACACACAAATAGACACAGCTAGAAATGTAACCGAACACACCATGATACATGTAACATGCATGTTCATTTGCAGCACTCAACTACAATCAACTATGCACAGTATATGTGTCATAGGAGGCACCTACACGAGTGCATTTCCATACTGTGAGAGGAGGGACATGGGTACATACATGTCAGGTCAACATCACACAGCACCATCATGATTGTACGTTGAAGGGCTTAACTTGGCACAGGAGTGGGTGTGTGTGTTGCAGTGCATGTGTAGCCCCTCAACTTAATACATCAAGACGTATGTAGTGATGAAAATATTCAAACATTATGGCAGTGTAACGGCAATTGCAGCCATCATGTGCAAATGGCATGCACCAGGTAGCTTGGTTTCCGTGAAACACCTGCCCTCTGGCCAATAGCAGGGAGGCACTGCATGGCAATTACATGTTCCATGCAGAACTGTGCATTGCCAGACAGTGTAGGCGTGCGTTTATTGCATTTCGTCATTCAAATGTCACTACAGCCGATGAGAAGTGGACATGATGGAGGAGAGCTGAGGAACCATCCATAGTACATCCATGCATATAGAAGACAACACCAGTTGAAAAGTGGTTGTGGGCCTGTAACAGGGGGAGCCATGGCCATGATACAGATGTGCACAGCCTAAAGTCGTGTGTCATGACACACAGACCTACAGTGAGCATGACATGGCTGTCCAAATGAGATGACACTTGGATCATCCTGGACACATACTACAATGAGCAGGTGGTAAAGGACACCTAAAGGCTTACATGGAATGCACATGTAACATGATCCTGCACATATGTGCATGGGGAGCCACTGCCATCAGCACACTCAGAGTGAGCCACACTGCACCAAGGACAAAGGATGTGTATGACATGATGTGACATCTCATCAAGCCTGTACTCGTACACAAGTGGCTCAGAGCGCAAACAAGCAAAGGAAGGTGAACAAGGGAGAAAAGGAATTCAAAACAACTATCAAACTGGGCACAGTGACATTCAGAACACACTAGTGCATGGAGAAGCCATAAAGGGTTGAAGACCCAGGAAGGGGGAGAAGAGGAATGTGCCAAACAGAGGAGACCAAAGAAGGAAAATGAAGTCCAATGATAGAATGTCCATTCGAAATGTGGCAGTGCAGCCAGCAAGTGGCAAGTGCAAGATGATTTGGACAGGGCGAATCTGATCAGTGCAGCCAAAGAGTGCTGAACTGTATTGATTGATTGATTGATATTTTATTTCTATCGCGCTTGTACACAAGTGTTTCAGAGCGCTACAAGGCAAGGGAGGGGAACAGGGGAGAACAAAACAGCGCTCTTTCTAGGCCCAGTGACATTGAGAACGCGCAAGTGCATGGGAGAGGGGGGAGGGGAAAAGTGCATGGAAGGGGGAGAGGTGGAAAGGGCAAAGCAGAGGAGAAACAGATCAATAACCATCAATAAATAATAAAGGCAACAAACAGTGGTAAAGCAGCCAGCAATTTGCAAGTGCTAGTTTTAAGGCAGCAGACAGGGTAGATCTGATAAGTGCAGGAAGAAAAAGGGGGCTGTATGGGAACAGATACAGACCCCAGTGCAAGGGGTGGCCCGGAGGCAGTGCGGGAGGGTGGCAGGATGAGCTAGTACCTGGGCCCAAAGGACGTAGGGTGGCCAGCTGCAAGAGAGAAAAGATCAGCAGCGGAGAGGGGGAGTGAACGCAGAAGAAAAGAGGAAGGTCTTGAGGTGCTTCCGGAACCGTGTATGGGGACACGCACTGGGCCCATTGATATGGGAGGCCTGTAGGCAGTGCAGCAGGGAGGCAGGGTGAGCAGGTACCTGATCCGATGGACAGAGTGTGTGCAGGGGCACAGTGCCAACAGAGAAAACTGTTCAGCTGGGTAGGAGAGTGGCTAATGCAGGAGAAAGTAGGAAGGTGTTGAGGTGCTTCCAGAAGCAGATACATTTTTCCTCAAGATTCAACGTGGCCAGTTGGCTGTTCAAAATTGAGCTCCCAGCTGTACACACAGATCTGCTCCTACCTTATTTATTCAATTAACGACTGACCTTGAGGGAGTGTGGGGTAGAGGAGCAAAGGACCCAAGAGGGGAGGAATTGGTAGAGAGATTGTTGAAGGTATTTTGTACCCAGTCTCAAAAAAAACATTGTGCACAATGCAGAGGGTCTGAAGTAACATTCTTGCATCCACTCGTAGCCAATGAAGGGGTCACAGAGCTGGAAAGATTGGATCCCAGGGCTTGAGGCCAAGGACAAGTCTTGCAGTCCTGTACTGGATTAGTGGTGGAGGATGGAGTGTGGAGGCAGGTCGAATATTGAAGGAGACTGTCACAGTACCCCAACCTTGAGTAAACCAGAGATTGACAGACTGTGAGCATGTAGGAGAATGTTAGGAAAGGCACAGTACCCTTGAGGAGGTGGAGTAAGAAGTTAATCCATCTCAAGATACGTCACAAATGGTTCTTGGCCTTGCAGGGGAGGCAGGAGGAGGGCCAAGTGGGGCTGGCCACAGATTGATGGCAAATATGGCAAAGGTGTATCAATGAGGAGGATGCCAGTCTTGCTGGCATTCAGACAGAGATGGTTGGTAGTACACCAAAAGAAAATGGCAATGAGGGACAAGAGGTGGCCAAGGGCAGCCAGGAAATGAGTTGGTTGTCATCAGCATAGGACCGGAACTCGTACAAAAAAATTATAATGCAGTAGTAAAGAGCTGCCAGTTTCTTTCCATGAATTGAGGCCGAGAGGTCAGACCCCTGGTGAACAACAGAGGTGGAGAGGGAGATTGAAGATAGGAAGAGCCAACTTGTAGCGGGCGGGTCACACATGTCAAACACACATGTCATTGAGTTACACACATTAATACTCACCAGATGATGTATCATAATCCATCCTCTCTCCTACTCCACGGATTTGTTCTTCCGGGATGAACTCTGAAGGGATCTCCTCATGCTGAGTGAGTTCATCCTCCTCTGGTGGTGGCCCACTACAAGTCACCAGAGACATGGTGTAATTGGAGGCACACATTTGCCTAGCACTGTGTCTGAGGTCATTCAGCGCTTGTAGCAGTCCTGAGCTGTGAGCACCTGGAATCCCATGAATGTCACACCATCCGCAACATGCTGATAGTGTACCCAACGCTGGTGATGCGTTATATGGCACTGTGGGCCCACAAGCATATCACATTGGTGTTCTGACACGTAGTCCACAAGGAAGTACAGTTCCTGATTGCAGAAAGGCTTCTTCCTTGACGTGCCAGAGGCTGGAGCCATGTCTGGGGTCCCAGTCTCTTGTGCAGGAGCACGCTTCCTCCTTTTGGACGGTGGTACTAACCCGGAGGGGGCAATGTGGCCCTGATCAGTGGGGGCAGTGGCACTGGTGGACTGGACCAAGGCAGTGAGTGTTGGTATGTGAACAGAAGGTCTGGCTTGGGTCTGAGTCACTGCCGGGGTAATGTTGGCTGCATCTGCACATGCAGTTACCACCACCCGGCTGCTTGGGGCAGCAGATGTCATAACTGCCCCAGATATGTGTGCCACAGTCACAGCCACAGTGGATGCACATGAGCCCAACCTCCGGACAAGATGGAAATCGTCCTGGGAGTCCTCGTCACACAACACAACATGCACTGCCTGACCCAGAGCTCGGATGGAGGTGTCCACAGCTGCACCTGCAGCTACCACCACCCGTGGGCCAGTGACAGCAGATGCAAATTGCTGTTGGGTGATATGGGTGCCAGGTTGTGATGCAACAGCTGCATCACCAGGAACCACAGAGGGTGGTGGCATGTCTGCACCAGCACGTGGCTGGGCATCCCGTCCCATAGGGGCACCGCTGCCTCTTCCCCCCTGTAGCCACCCTGGCCACCCTGGACTCCCCGTCCTCGTGCCTGACCGCGTCCAGCCCTGGGAGGATGCCCATCTTTGCCGCCCTTAGCCTTTGGTGGTCACCCAACCATGGCACCGATGGAAAATGGGATATTGGAGGTTCACTCAATAATTGTCCTGGGCAATTGGCTAGAAGGGGCAGGGTACTTGATGGAATAGTTACCCCAGTGCACCTGCAAGGCTGTCTGTGACCCCTGGGGAAAAATGACGGGTCACGCAATGGTCAGGCACCCCCCAAAAAAAAAAAACAATATAAGAACAGGAAAGTGTAACAATAAAAATGATGTTCTGTGCAGGTGACCCCTGTAGCCCATGTGCGTGAACCTCCAGCAGTACGGTCTGGCACCCAGGAACACAAAAAACATGTACGCGTGTAACGCATGGGCTACTATGATCTCAAAACGGTACGTATGCACAGGGGGAACCACAGTGGGAAAAAAGCATACGCGACTCACCGCCGGCCTTGCCTGGAAAAAAAAACCCGAAACACACGCGCTTGTGCGCGTAGGAACCACCCCTTCAAAAGAAGAGGTACGGACTTCAGATGCTGTGAAGTAATCGCATGTAATTCCAGCAGAGTAAACACATGCGTCGGTCTCCACGAACAGTACATACAGTGTTTTGCTGGCCCGCGCTCACCTTTAACCCATGCTGAAGGCAACACCCGTGCGCGTAACGTCACTTACACGCTAAGGGCCTTTCCGCGAATTACACGCATCCACACACAGACGTGATTTTTTTGCATGTGCCGAATCACCATGCACCCGTGAGGAGGGAAACGCCCGCGCCTATCACGTCACATACGCACATACGCACTAAGGGCCTTTCCTCGAATTACACGCTGACGTGCTGTTTTTTCACGTGCCAAATCACTCCGTATCGGGCTGGTCACACGAAAACACACAGAAGACCATGCTCCTGCCCAGAAGGCCATTTTCCTGCCCCCCAATGCCCAGAGCAGACTTCCACCTGCCATCTGCTGCTTCCTGCCTGCCTGCTGGCCACGTGCCCTGCCATTTGGTGCCTGAACGTCAGCCATCTGCAGGGTCCAGTTGCTGTGACCACCCCTGCTGGAACAGAATACTCCCAACTGAAGTCCATCGCTCCACAGCCCAGCCCCAGGACCCAGGGGCCCACCCACAATTGCCTCAGGGGTTGCCATGTCAGGGGAAACACCATTAGACACCACTGTCAACCCCCAGCCAGAGAGGCAGAGGGCTACCAGCTTCAGTGCAGCAGAAGTTGGTATCCTTGTGGAGCAAATCCTGGGCATTATGAAGCCCTCTACAGAAGAAGACGCGCCGACAAGGATGGACGTGAGGGGATCTGGAAGGACATTGTGGCTGCCATCAACGTGGAGCGGGTGGCAGTCCGCGACATACAACACGTCCGAAGCGCTGGGAGGACTTCAGGTCCAGGACCCTCAGGAAGGCCTGGCGCCTCTTAGAAGCAGCGGGTGCAGTGAGGCACCAGGTCCACCTTACCACCGACAACATGAGGGTCCTGGAACGTATACGCCCAGCGCTACACCGCCAGATCCTCGAGAGGCAGAGCAGTCCGGAGTCGAGCGTTAAGTGTCCATGCGTACTTATTGGACGTAGTGCATGTTGAGGTCTGCCAGGAGTGTGCAGCTTGGACATATGTCTGAAAAGTCCCATGTATGGATGTGTATGTGCAGGGACATGACCGTGCTGCATGTGAGTCCTGTCATGTGTGATGCACATCAATGGTGTATGTGTTCAAATGCATGATGCACAAATGAATGTGGGGATGCACACATGTTAGCATTTCTGTGTATGTACTATGGCATGGTTGGGGTCTGACACATGGATGTTGGTTCCACATCATGTACGTGCACGGCATACATGTGTGTGTGTATTTGACATGTGTTCGACTGTGATACGCCATGGATGCATGTGCCACAGACATGTAGGAACCTCATTGGCAGATGTGACATAGTTGCCGATGATTGCACTGTGACAGGTGGTGGATATCTACAGATGCATGTCTGTCTGTTGGCGCGTGTAATTGCTTGTGACGTCATGCCAAACTTCGGATTTTTCATGCTGTTGTGTGGGTATGGATGCTGCTGCCTGCTGCATGATTCCTGTCAAATTCTGCATGTGTGTGGGTTCAAATGATATGAGTGTTGGGTGTATGATGGCATCTGTGAAGTTTGACACTGCCAATCATGTGCAACTTTGACATGTGTATCTGACCATTGTACAGTGCCCTGATGCCTGTGTTCTGTTCTCCCTGTCTGCAGCGTCGACTGAGAAGAGGGCAGAGACAGTGCTGTGGAGCACAGAGGCAGGGATCCCACCGTCAGCCAGAGACGCAAGGCCCAGCTCTCCTCCCACGTTGTCATCTCTTCATGGAGTGAGGAGTCTGGTGCTGCGTCCCTGGCCGCTGCCGAGGGAAGGTCCAAGAGGCAGAGGTTAGAGGTGGACTCCTCGGCAGCAGTAGGGGCAGCTAAACCCCAACAGGGGCCTATGGAGGAAGATGGCATGGAATAATCCAGGTTGGTGGGGAGTGTGGTTGAGGAGGAGGCTGTGGAAGGCCCATGCACGGGGCCTGGAGGGGGGTATTCCACTGGTGCTAGTGGTGTAGTCCAGGGGCAGGGACAGGAGGCAGCACAGGCTGCCGCAGAGCTGCCTGTGTGTAATCCTGTCCCCGATCCTGTGACTGCATCATCCCGCACCAGCAGGGATGCCTTTGTCCAGACCCATTTTCAGGGAGGGGATGCGCAAACAACAACTGGCCTTCCTCTCCCTGCGGACATGACAATCCGGGACCGGGTTGAGCCTGTCCTAGCTGGGGTGGTGTTGCGTCAACGTGGTATTCGGGATGACGTGCAGGGTTCTCGTGAGGACAATGTACGTCATTTCAAATACCTCATTGACCACGTCGGCCTACTAGGACAGGTCACCCAGGCTGGGTTCCTCAGTGTGCTGGATCTTCTAGCGACCCCCTCCTCAACTGAACCCCCTATGCGCATGTCGTCCTCCGTGTGCATGGACTTTTACACATGTTTTCGCTAGCGCGGTCGGGGTACGTGTATTCCGAGGGGTGCGCGTGGACCTTTACACAAGTTTTCGCTAGCGTGGGTGGGGTACGTGTATTCCGAGGGTTGCGCATGGACTTTTACATGCTTTTTTGATAGCGCGGGTGGGATACGTGTATTCTGAGGGATGCGCGTGGACTTTTCCATGTGTTTTGGATAGCGCGGGCGGGTAACGTGTATTTTGAGGGGTGTGCGGGGAGTTTTCCATGCATTTTCGTGGTTGGGGGGCTGTATGCTGGGATTTGTGTGATGTTTTTGGCGCATAGGGTGGGGTTGGGGGCGTTACTGGTGCTGCTGCAGGGTCGCTGCACCGCACTGCGCCATGGCTGGTCATGGATGTTGAACTCCATGAAAACGCTGTGCGTTGAAATGGGTTTTGGTGCACGCGGCTGGCGCAGACTGCCGCATGCGCACTCTGTGCGCCAGCCGCATGGGCCACTTGTGCGCCGAATTCTATGAATTACCCCCATAACCTATTACTATCTATATTTTTTGCGTATCTACAAAGGGGATGCCGGTAGATTTGCTTGGTTCTGGCTCTGTTTCTAAGGTTTGAATTTGTTGGCACACCGTCTTTCATTTAATGCCACAGGCACACGTATTTTCTTTCCACTGCATAGCATTGTTCGGCCTTGGACATCTGCTTACATTCACAGTAATGTGGTAAAATTAACCTATGCACACTGATATTAATGCTTCATTTGGTGATCCATTCTTGTATGAAATGTATATCATATTACAGTGATATCGTAACCATATGTTTCTTAGTGCAGTGAGTAACAATGCTATGTGATGCCACTTCCTGTTTTGTCAAGGTGTTAAAGGTTGTGTGCCATCATTGATGGAGTCAAATGACATAACTTCCTGTGATGTCACCAGTGGTTTGATGTCACTTCCGCTACCCCTGCCATTTTGGTGAAACGACGTCCCTGCAGGCCATATCTTTTTATGTAACACTGCAAGCAAAGTGGGTAAACAATGTTTCCAGGATGCATTTCAGACTTTCTGGGTAGTGTTCCAAGTGCTCCGCTTACAGTAAACATATCGAAAGTAGCAGTTATTGCTACAGCACTTCTTGTAAGGCTTGTAGTTAAAGTATGATAAGACAGTGGCTCGTAAAACTGCGTGAAATGTTTTAGACATCTGTATTGGCGTTGAAAGATGAAGTCCTCAATGTGATCAGGAAGAATTGCAGTTGGTGTCAGAAGCGGCTGCTTTCTCGAGCATACGTAGTGCAGCTTGACGCTTGCGTGTTTCCTGTTCCTTTCCTCTAAGAGATAGCCATGGCTCTGTAGTGGAGGATGTCTCAACCCACTGGTCCAGGCCCTGCAACATTACTGTGCATTGCTGGCAGCAGAAACCTCAGAAATGGCCACTAGAAAGCATGCTGCTCGCTAAAAATCACCAAAGATTGCGCAGTAAAAATCTGAAAAATAGGCCACCATCCACTTTTGCCTACTTAGTGAGCACAGGAGATCAGTGCCAAAACCCACCATTGGGCTCCCCACAAAGTAGCCTGAAATCACTTGAAAAAGCATTGCTGATTGCCAAAAAGAAACACAGAGCTGTTTGGAAATCCGTTTTCTTGATTGTCAAAAATGTGCAAGAATCATGGCTCACAAACCACCTAAAAGATCCAACCTCCTTGTTGGGTGTTCCACATTATTCTACTGCAAGAATCCACATAAATACAATGTCCACAGGAGTACACTTATCAGAGGTAAATCCACATTGAAGATTGCTTACTGAAAGAAATCTGTCAAAAATGGGTGTGGTACCATTACTCACCTCTGTCAGAAGCCGGCGATTTAAAACCTATTATGTGTAAAGTGAACATTGAACTCGAACTATGCCAAAGAAGAGAGTGCCATCAACATGCCATATAAGAGTGCCACACATTGATTTTCATGTTGAAAAAGGACTGGAAGTAAATATGGGTTTGCTTATTTTAAGTTTATAAATGTATTTCTTTCACAAGGAACTATGTTACAATTGACCAGAAGGTAACATGATACAGTTAAAACTTCCAAGAGGCCTTCTTCCCCTGAGAATCTCACACCTTGTTCATTCCCACCAAAAGGAGAGCATTTTGCATTGGCATGTTAATCAGAAGGGGAGGAGATTTCCCCTGCTGCCCAGTCCAAGAAACAATGGATTCCTTGGGATGAATAGGAATGTTAATTCGGGTGTGACTGAGAACATACTGC